>NC_069502.1:235605045-236250644 GCF_027579735.1 Bombina bombina
TCAAAGAAATTTGGATCAGTTCTGTTCACAATCTTTGGATTCAGAACATTGTTTCAGAAGGGTACAGAATTGGTTTCAAGATGAGACCTCCTGCAAAGAGATTTTTTCTTTCCCATGTCCCAGTAAATCCAGTGAAAGCTCAAGCATTTCTGAATTGTGTTTCAGATCTAGAGTTGGCTGGAGTAATTATGCCAGTTCCAGTTCCGGAACAGGGGATGGGGTTTTATTCAAATCTCTTCATTGTACCAAAGAAGGAGAATTCCTTCAGACCAGTTCTGGATCTAAAATTATTGAATCGTTATGTAAGGATACCAACGTTCAAGATGGTAACTGTAAGGACTATATTGCCTTTTGTTCAGCAAGGGAATTATATGTCCACAATAGATTTACAGGATGCATATCTGCATATTCCGATTCATCCAGATCATTATCAGTTCCTGAGATTCTCTTTTCTAGACAAGCATTACCAATTTGTGGCTCTACCGTTTGGCCTTGCTACAGCTCCAAGAATTTTCACAAAGATTCTCGGTGCCCTTCTGTCTGTAATCAGAGAACAGGGTATTGTGGTATTTCCTTATTTGGACGATATCTTGGTACTTGCTCCGTCTTTACATTTAGCAGAGTCTCATACGAATCGACTTGTGTTGTTTCTTCAAGATCATGGTTGGAGGATCAATTTACCAAAAAGTTCTTTGATTCCTCAAACAAGGGTAACCTTTCTGGGTTTCCAGATAGATTCAGTGTCCATGACTTTGTCTTTAACAGACAAGAGACGTCTAAAATTGATTACAGCCTGTCGAAACCTTCAGTCTCAATCATTCCCTTCGGTAGCCTTATGCATGGAAATTCTAGGTCTTATGACTGCTGCATCGGACGCGATCCCCTTTGCTCGTTTTCACATGCGACCTCTTCAGCTCTGTATGCTGAACCAATGGTGCAGGGATTACACGAAGATATATCAATTAATATCTTTAAAACCGATTGTTCGGCACTCTCTGACGTGGTGGACAGATCACCATCGTTTAATTCAGGGGGCTTCTTTTGTTCTTCCGACCTGGACTGTAATTTCAACAGATGCAAGTCTCACAGGTTGGGGAGCTGTGTGGGGATCTCTGACGGCACAAGGAGTTTGGGAATCTCAGGAGGTGAGATTACCGATCAATATCTTGGAACTCCGTGCAGTTTTCAGAGCTCTTCAGTTTTGGCCTCTTCTGAAGAGAGAATCGTTCATTTGTTTTCAGACAGACAATGTCACAACTGTGGCATACATCAATCATCAAGGAGGGACTCACAGTCCTCTGGCTATGAAAGAAGTATCTCGAATTTTGGTTTGGGCGGAATCCAGCTCCTGTCTAATCTCTGCGGTTCATATCCCAGGTGTAGACAATTGGGAAGCGGATTATCTCAGTCGCCAAACGTTGCATCCGGGCGAATGGTCTCTTCACCCAGAGGTATTTCTTCAGATTGTTCAAATGTGGGGGCTCCCAGAGATAGATCTGATGGCCTCTCATCTAAACAAGAAACTTCCCAGGTATCTGTCCAGATCCCGGGATCCTCAGGCGGAGGCAGTGGATGCATTATCACTTCCTTGGAAGTATCATCCTGCCTATATCTTTCCGCCTCTAGTTCTTCTTCCAAGAGTAATCTCCAAGATTCTGAGGGAATGCTCGTTTGTTCTGCTAATAGCTCCGGCATGGCCTCACAGGTTTTGGTATGCGGATCTTGTCCGGATGGCATCTTGCCAACCATGGACTCTTCCGTTAAGACCAGACCTTCTGTCTCAAGGTCCTTTTTTCCATCCGGATCTGAAATCCTTAAATTTAAAGGTATGGAGATTGAACGCTTGATTCTTGGTCATAGAGGTTTCTCTGACTCCGTGATTAATACTATGTTACAGGCTCGTAAATCTGTATCTCGAGAGATATATTATAGAGTCTGGAAGACTTATATTTCTTGGTGTCTTTCTCATCATTTTTCTTGGCATTCTTTTAGAATACCGAGAATTTTACAGTTTCTTCAGGATGGTTTAGATAAGGGTTTGTCCGCGAGTTCTTTGAAAGGACAAATCTCCGCTCTTTCTGTTCTTTTTCACAGAAAGATTGCTATTCTTCCTGATATTCATTGTTTTGTACAAGCTTTGGTTCGTATAAAACCTGTCATTAAGTCAATTTCTCCTCCATGGAGTTTGAATTTGGTTTTGGGAGCTCTTCAAGCTCCTCCGTTTGAACCTATGCATTCATTGGACATTAAATTACTTTCTTGGAAAGTTTTGTTCCTTTTGGCCATCTCTTCTGCTAGAAGAGTTTCTGAATTATCTGCTCTTTCGTGTGAGTCTCCTTTTCTGATTTTTCATCAGGATAAGGCGGTGTTGCGAACTTCTTTTGAATTTTTACCTAAAGTTGTGAATTCCAACAACATTAGTAGAGAAATTGTGGTTCCTTCATTATGTCCTAATCCTAAGAATTCTAAGGAGAAATCATTGCATTCTTTGGATGTTGTTAGAGCTTTGAAATATTATGTTGAAGCTACGAAATCTTTCCGTAAGACTTCTAGTCTATTTGTTATCTTTTCCGGTTCTAGGAAAGGCCAGAAAGCTTCTGCCATTTCTTTGGCATCTTGGTTGAAATCTTTAATTCATCTTGCCTATGTTGAGTCGGGTAAAATTCCGCCTCAAAGAATTACAGCTCATTCTACTAGGTCAGTTTCTACTTCCTGGGCGTTTAGGAATGAAGCTTCGGTTGACCAGATCTGCAAAGCAGCAACTTGGTCCTCTTTGCATACTTTTACTAAATTCTACCATTTTGATGTATTTTCTTCTTCTGAAGCAGTTTTTGGTAGAAAAGTTCTTCAGGCAGCGGTTTCAGTTTGAATCTTCTGCTTATGTTTTTTGTTAAACTTTATTTTGGGTGTGGATTATTTTCAGCAGGAATTGGCTGTCTTTATTTTATCCCTCCCTCTCTAGTGACTCTTGTGTGGAAAGATCCACATCTTGGGTAGTCATTATCCCATACGTCACTAGCTCATGGACTCTTGTTAATTACATGAAAGAAAACATAATTTATGTAAGAACTTACCTGATAAATTCATTTCTTTCATATTAACAAGAGTCCATGAGGCCCACCCTTTTTTGTGGTGGTTATGATTTTTTTGTATAAAGCACAATTATTCCAATTCCTTATTTTATATGCTTCGCACTTTTTTTCTTATCACCCCACTTCTTGGCTATTCGTTAAACTGATTTGTGGGTGTGGTGAGGGGTGTATTTATAGGCATTTTAAGGTTTGGGAAACTTTGCCCCTCCTGGTAGGAATGTATATCCCATACGTCACTAGCTCATGGACTCTTGTTAATATGAAAGAAATGAATTTATCAGGTAAGTTCTTACATAAATTATGTTTTTCTTTAACTACAGTCACCACGGTATCATATGATTTCTCCTATGCAAATATTCCTCCTTTACGTCGGTCGAATGACTGGGGAAGGCGGAGCCTAGGAGGGATCATGTGACCAGCTTTGCTGGGCTCTTTGCCATTTCCTGTTGGGGAAGAGAATATCCCACAAGTAAGGATGACGCCGTGGACTGGACACACCGTTGGAGAAAGTAATTTATCAGGTAAACATAAATTCTGTTTTCTATTGATAATCCCTGAGCCAAATCTGAAACACCTGTTTTTCAGAGCTAGATTGTGCAAGTAGCGCACTGTCCGTGGTGTCATTTTAGGAGGACAGCCTCTGCGGTTCTGATTTAATGGCACTGTGTATCGATCTATACCTCCTGATTACTGCTGCAACTGCGTTTTGACTGATTTTATGTTGGTCACCAATCTTCCCGTATGCTTCCCATCTTTATATAAAGTCTCACAATCAGATTTTTTCATTCCTCTGACAATTCTTTGCCATGTGGAGACATGATGCAAACTTGCAGATAGACACAGCCCATTGGTCAAATAATTAACTGTTATGGTAACTATGCTCATGCAATTAGGCTTATTCGAAATCATAGGTGTACTCAATTTTCTTTCAGTGATCTAACTTGTGTGTCAGTGACCACGAGTGTATTCACTTTTGTAGCATTAAGTTTCTACTCTGGGGCCTGTATTTTCAATATAATCTTTCTAAAGTATTTGTTTTTTATTGTTTATAATAGGAAATACTCTACTTGTCAACTAAGAAATAAAACAATTATTGAGAGGTGATACAATTTTGAATATTTTTGATATTTAAGTGATATTGCCCAGGGGTGTACTCACTTCTGTTGGATATCTAATTACATAGTTACAAATAAATACATACAGTAAACATCTGTGTGTAAATATATCCAGACACAGCTGGAAATTTCCATTAGTGCCTGACCATTAAGAAATTAAGTAATTTGTCGTTGTCCCCCCTGCATTTAAAAGGTTATGAAACCACAATTATTTTTTCGTGATTCAAATAATTTTAAACAACTTTCCAATTTACTTATTATCAATTGTTGCTTCATTCTCATTGTATCTCCTCTGTTGAAGGAGCAGCCATGCACTGCTGTGACCTAGCTGAGCACATTGGGCGAGCTAATGACGATGCATATATGTGTAGCCACCAATCAGTAGCTAACTCCCAGTAATGCATTGTTGCTCCTGAGCCTACCTGGGTATGTTTTTTTTTAACAAAGGACTCCAAAAGAACAAAGCAATTTAGGTACTGTAAGTAAACTGGATTAAAAAATAAAAAGATATGCTTTATCTGAATTGTGAAAGTTTAATTTTGAATACTGTCCCTTTAACACTGAGTGGACCAGTATTTTTATTTATCCCTGGCTGGTAAACCTGCCACATGTACTGAGTAAAAGGTCCTGTTTTAAGGTTGGAACAGTGATGTTGATTCCAGATACATTTTACTAATGCTATAAAAAAATGTTGCCTAGACATTTGTTTTCATATAGTTTGGATTATTTCCACCATACCTGGTTTCTGAAGGTTTTGCATTCAATAAGGATTAAGGATAAAATGCTGTACTGTGAGTTAACGTATCACAGGTTTTTTTTAATGCAACATCTATGCTCTTAAAACGGTTAATTATTCTGATTTATCATTCTAATGTGCTATATATACTTAGTGCACAGATTGTGTCTTTTATTTTTGTTTTCCGTAACAAAAGCAGGCCAGGCATGCCTTTTTGTATCTATATTTTATTAACGGACCAGTAGATTTGCATAATCAACAAATGTATGATAACAAGACTATGCAAAAGCACTTAGTTTCAACTTCAAATGAGTAGTAGATTTTTTTTCTGGAAAATTTGAAAGTTATGTCTATTTTCACTCCCACTGCATCATGTGACAGAAATCCGCCAATTACAAATGCATATACGTATATTCAGTAAATTCTTGCACATGCTCAGTAAGAGCTGGTGACTCAAAATGAGTAAATATAAAAAGACTGCATTTTGTAAGTAAAGTTGTTTAAAATTGCTGCCTTATCTGAATCATGAATGTTTTTAAATTTGACTTAAGTGTCCTTTTAACTATAGATCATGAAACTAGCCTAGTCACAAACTAATATTCTTCTTTTTTTTTTTTTATAGATAATCAAGCTGAACAGACGCCTCCTGCTTCTGGAAGAAGAGAACAAGGAGAGAGTTAAACGTGAGATGGTCATGTACTCCATCACTGTGGCATTCTGGCTACTTAACAGCTGGTTTTGGTTCAGACGTTAATTCACAGCCTGTACCCCACCCATATGACATTGTACATCTGTGAGCAGAAAGCCCCAGCGTACTGTATACTGACAGCTTGAGTGGATGGGCTGGGGTGTGTTTGGGATCACAGCACAAATTTTCAGCTGGTTGTAATGTAAGGACAGTTAATTAGCTGATTCTTGAGGCATTTTCTGAACCATTTTTCAGCTAGAGGGGCCTTTTGTTGTTCATTTGTAGGCCAATGTAGTCTTGTGTACTCTCATAAAAAATTCAACTTGCTTTTCAGATCCAAGTTTCAGTTATTATAGAGCATATCTAAACATTATGAATGAGCTAATAGGATTGCATTGATATGCTTTTACATCTGATTTTCTTTGCCTATCCTGACTCGGAGGTTACATGAATAAGCAGGTACATTAGGGAACAACTGGAGTGTGAGGGAACAAAACATATGCTGAAAATACACAATATGTGCGTAAATCAATAAATCCAGCACATCTCTTCAAGTATGAGACTATACAGTGTAGGTGCTAGTAAATGTCACATTCTATAGACAGTGTAAACTGTAAATATAAACCTTTTCTGTGCACATGAAAGTAGAGCGACCAATACTAGTGCTGGCTTAAATAAAACATTTATAAGGTAAGGTTGGCTCTAATTAATTTGACACCTTATCACTGAGGTTGTTGTCCACAAGGAGAATAAACAAAAAAAATGTTCTAGGCTTAACATCTGAAAATGTGGACATGGTACCCTGCATGTGCTGGATTGTAAATAAGATGTGTTTTGTTCTTGCAAGCTAAAACATATTTGTTCGTTGTAAGTGGTTGTGATTTGCAATCAATTCCAGAGAGGGGGGGTGCAAATCCATAGAGAAGTTACTAAAAGGATGAACTGAAATAAAATTATGTTTTTACGACTATTCAAATTCCAGTTTCTCTCTATAGTGTTGACTTTATATTAGAAAACTGGTAATTCCATGTAATATGTTACACTGTGTGAAATCCTGAAATGAGTAAAAATGCTATAATAATTACACCATATGAAATGTTAATGTTTTTCTAAATGCCTACTCATTTTCTGTTGGTAAAATAATCGCATTCCTCTGTAATATTGCACAATGTAAGATTTATTGCCTGGGCTTAACATGACAACTGATAAAAGTGATCTCCATACAGATGTCACTGTCGGCTCAGAGTGATCATTTGCATATTCGCAAGTGACTCAGCATCACATAAAACCATCAGTGTTTGCCTTTGCAATTTTGTCTCTTTCCTCTTTTCTTATGTTATCACAACTTACATTTCTCTGATATTGTGCACAGAAAAAATTACAATAAAAATATTGGGAACAATAGAAAGACCCCAGTATGATATGTTTTAAAGGTATAAATAAATATAATTCAAAAGGAAAAAAAATATTTGGTAATTTCTTATATTAAATACCAGAATTAGTCTATTAAAACCACAAGAGTAACTTTTTTTTTTTTTTTTTGAAGAGCTATAGAAAAATATTAAGCACGGTGGGTTCCATATTTTTTCATTGGGCATGCACTTAGTTCTGTTTAAAACTCATTTTATTATCTGATATGTTTGAGTGTGATTTTTGTCCCTTTGTGAAATGCATTTTTAATCTGCTTGTGAGTGATAAATATGAAACAAAGCAATGTTTATCTGTACATAAAAATAAAATACTGAACTATGATTTGGTTTTTTTTTATTTAATGATTCAGTTATTGTTTGTGATGGTGAACACTGCTCTACAGAACAGATAAAGTTTAGTGATAATCAAAATGTCATACAGTTACCTACTCCCCTGTCTATAGTATGGTAAGTACCATATTACAGTATCAAAAGATTTAAGTAGCAAAAGCAAAGTAGCGGAAAGTGTGAAAACAGGCTACCAGGAGCCTGAATTACAAAGTCTAAGCAGTACTTACTCACACACAACTCCCAGAGACTGAAACGCCATCCTCATATAAACAAGCCAGCAAGCAAGCAAAGTAAGGTAAAGGTGAGTCGAACGGCGTCGCAACAAACAGGGGAGGATTTAACTGTCACCTCTTACCCCGTAAGCGCCTGCAACTCTGTTGAACCGGTTCACATCCAAAAGAACAGAGGACGCCCAAACGATCACACCTGCATACACCGCTATAAAACGGTCAAGGGCTTGTTACGCTACCATACGCAGCAGAGGTACGTCATCAGCGAGGGAGGAGGAGTAGGTCCGCAATCCAATGCAGCCCCGTAGAGGAATCCTTAGACAGTGGTGGGTAAGCAGGCAGAAATTCAAAAAGTCGCCAAGGATGAAATGTATAAAAATTAACTTTTATTTGAAGAATCCATAAAAACAGGAAACAATAGATCCCAGGGGGGGAAACAGATGATACGAGAGGGGTAAGCAACAGGCTTACGCGTTTCGGCCAAGAAGGGCCGTAGTCATAGCCTAATAGTTACAAATCTGAACTCCCATTTTAAAAGGATTAAGATAATCTGATTGGCTAATACAGATACACCCCTCTCTTTGTTTAAAGAAACATACATTTTATAACAATATAGTAATCAAATGGCAACAATATTGGTAACATGGTTATAATTAAGTTACTTAAACTTTTAAATATTTGATAGAATAGATACAATAGATAACCAATGTAAAAACCGATAAAAGGAGCTACAGGATAATGCATAATACCGTGAATAAATGAATATACAACTATATAAGCACTGTATATATAAATGATATAAGTACATGCATGGATAAAGTTGATATATTTACAAATGTATAGATATATAAAAACAGAGGTGGAAATGAATATAAGAACATTATGGAGATTATTCCCAGTAGTTGATCAGATCGTAGTCTGAGTTAAGACCACTGGGATTTTGGGTATTGAGTTTAAAAACCCAAAACATCTCACGTTTATTAAGTAGCTTCAGTCTGTTTGTGCCAGATTTTTGTAAGGAAACTTTCTCAATTACACACCACTTGAACGTACTCAGATCGCTATTGTGTTTGGAAACAAAATGTTGTACAATACGTGATGTAGATTTACCTATGTGACCATCGAATTGAATGTATTGGTAATCTGTGCATGGTCACATGGTTTGCACTTTCTGTGCCCACAACGAAACATACCATGATGTAGTAACCAGGAACTCGTATGCCTAGGGCTAACACTTGTAAGTTTAGTTGGTGATACAATGTTGCCAATAGTCTTACATTTATGATAAGAGCATCTGAGGCCCTGTTTAACAGTGTTTTGCAGTTTGTCATCAGCAGAGAGTAATGAAAAATGTTTTTTAACAATTTTGCAGATCTCATCATACTGAGCGCTATATTCAGTTACAAAGGTGACACCCTTGTGACAATTTCTTTTGTTAGATGAATTTTCTCTCAACAGTAAATTCCTATCGAGTCTATCAACTTCATTTCTAGCCCTATTGATAACCTTGAATAGCCCCTGTCCAAAAGTCTAGTGCTAAGATCATTTGCTTCTTGTACATATTCATGATGCTTAGAACAATTTTGCCTCAATCTGACGAACTGGCCTTTCGCCACCGCATGGGAAACATGTGGAGGATGACAGCTAGAGGCCTCAAGGAGAGTATTACCTGAAATTGGCTTGCGGTAAACCCTTGAGTGTATAGATCCATTCGGATCAGCAGTCAATTTAATATCCAAAAAATGGATCTCTTTCTCATTAAATTCAAAGGTGAATCGCAGACCAATCTGGTTAATGTTAAGAAAAGCCACAAATGCCTGGGCCTGTTCAAAGGGGCCATCCCAGACGATCAAAAGATCATCTATATAGCGTTGGTAAATCAATATGTGGGACCTATATGGATTATTATCTCCAAAGATGTGGGACCGCTCCCACCAACCCAAAAACAGGTTGGCATAGGAGGGGGCAAATTTAGCCCCCATAGCGGTCCCACATCTCTGGAGATAAAACACATCTTCAAACGAAAAGAAATTATGGGTAAGTAAAAATGTAGTAACCCTAATGACATACTTCTGAAATGAATCACTGTACTCTGTGTACCATATTAGTCATCTTCTCACAAGGCCCCTTGGCTATCTCACAAGTATCTTTGACTCTAGCCTAAAATCTCAGCGAACTGTACTGATGTGATGGTGTCAGGGTATTAGGAATCACAACCTAAGCAGTTTACAGCAAGAGGGCATTTTTGTTGTACATATGTTGGCCTTTCTGGTTAACAAAACAAGTTTTGCATCATCTGAATTATTACTTAAAAAAAAACAGAGGTAAATCAAATTTCTCTTGTAAGGTGTATCCAGTCCACGGATCATCCATTACTTGTGGGATATTCTCCTTCCCAACAGGAAGTTGCAAGAGGACACCCACAGCAGAGCTGCTATATAGCTCCTCCCCTAACTGCCATATCCAGTCATTCTCTTGCAACTCTCAACAAAGATGGAGGTAGTAAGAGGAAAGTGGTGATAGATAGTTTTTTTTTTTCTTCAATCAAAAGTTTATTATTTTTAAATGGTACCGGAGTTGTACTATTTTATCTCAGGCAGCATTTAGAAGAAGAATCTGCCTGCGTTTTCTATGATCTTAGCAGAAGTAACTAAGATCCACTGATGTTCTCACATATGTCTGAGGAGTGAGGTAACTTCAGAGGGAGAATGGTGTGCAGGTTATCCTGCAATGAGGTATGTGCAGTTTAAAGTTTTTCTAGGGATGGAATTGCTAGAAAATGCTGCTGATACCGGATTAATGTAAGTTAAGCCTAAATACAGTGATTTAATAGCGACTAGTATCAGGCTTACTATCAGAGATATATACTCTTATAAATGTGCAATATAAAACGTTTGCTGGCATGTTTAATCGTTTTTATATATGCTTTGGTGATAAAACTTATTGGGGCCTAGTTTTTTCTACATGGCTGGCTTAATTTTTGCCTAGAAACAGTTTCCTGAGGCTTTCCACTGTTGTACTATGAGTGGGAGGGGCCTATTTTAGCGCTTTTTTTGCGCAGTTAAAATTACAGACAGAGACATTCAGCTTCCCTCAGCAGTCCCCTGCATGTTATAGGACATCTCTGAAGGGCTCTAAAAGCTTCAAAAGTAGTTTATTAAGGAAGGTAGGACCACAGCTGAGCTGTGGCAGTTGTTGTGACTGTTTAAAAAAACGTTTATTTCGTTTTTTGTATCCGTTTTTTGCATTAAGGGGTTAATCATCCATTTGCAAGTGGGTGCAATGCTCTGCTAACCTATTACATACACTGTAAAAATTTCGTTTGAAATACTGCCTTTTTTCACTGTTTATCAAATTTTGACAAAATTTGTTTCTCTTAAAGGCACAGTACCGTTTTTTATATTTGCTTGTTAACTTGATTTAAAGTATTTTCCAAGCTTGCTAGTCTGTATAAACATGTCTGAGAGGAAACTCCTTGTTCATTATGTTTAAAAGCCATGGTGGAACCCCATATGAGAATGTGTACTAAATGTATTGATTTCACTTTAAACAATAAAGATCAGCTTTTGTCTTTAAAAAATTTATCACCAGAGGATTCTGACGAGGGGGAAGTTATGCCGACTAACTCTCCCCACGTGTCAGACCCTTTGACTCCCGCTCAAGGGACTCACGCTCAAATGGCGCCAAGTACATCAAGGACGCCCATAGCGATTACTTTACAAGACATGGCGGCAGTCATGGATAATACACTGTCAGCTGTATTAGCCAGACTACCTGAATTTAGAGGAAAGAGTGATAGCTCTGGTGTTAGGCGTAATACAGAGCATACAGACGTTTTAAGAGCCATGTCTGATACTGCCTCACAATATGCAGAAGCTGAGGAAGGAGAGCTTCCGTCTGTGGGTGATATCTCTGACTCAGGGAAACCTGATTCTGATATTTCTACTTTTAAATTTAAGCTTGAGAACCTCTGTGTTTTGCTTAGGGAGGTTTTAGCTGCTCTGAATGACTGTGACACAATTGCAGTGCCAGACAAATTGTGTAGACTGGATAAATACTTTGCAGTGCCGGTGTGTACTGAGGTTTTTCCAATACCTAAAAGGTTTACAGAAATTATTAATAAAGAGTGGGATAGACCCGGTGTGCCGTTTCCCCCCCCCCCCTCCTATTTTTAGAAAAATGTTTCCCATAGACGCCACCACACAGGACTTATGGCAAACGGTCCCTAAGGTGGAGGGAGCAGTTTCTACTTTAGCAAAGCGTACTACTATCCCTGTCGAGGACAGTTGTGCTTTTTCAGATCCTATGGATAAAAAATTAGAGGGTTACCTTAAGAAAATGTTTATTCAACAAGGTTTTATCCTGCAGCCCCTTGCATGCATTGCTCCTGTCACTGCTGCTGCGGCGTTCTGGTTTGAGTCTCTGGAAGAGGCTTTACAGACGACTCCTTTGGAGGACATACTTAACAAGCTTAGAGCACTTAAGCTAGCTAATTCTTTTCTTTCTGATGCCATTGTTCATTTGACTAAACTAACGGCTAAGAATTCTGGATTTGCCATCCAGTCGCGTAGGGCGCTATGGCTCAAATCTTGGTCAGCTGATGTGACTTCAAAGTCTAAACTACTTAACATTCCCTTCAAGGGGCAGACCCTATTCGGGCCTGGTTTGAAGGAAATTATTGCTGACATTACTGGAGGTAAAGGTCATGCCCTTCCTCAGGACAGGTCCAAATCAAGGGCCAAACAGTCTAATTTTCGTGCCTTTCGAAACTTCAAGGCAAGTGCAGCATCAACTTCCTCTGCTACAAAACAAGAGGGAACTTTTGCTCAGTCCAAGATGGCCTGGAAACCTTACCAGTCCTGGAACAAAGGCAAGCAGGCCAAAAAGCCTGCTGCTGCCTCTAAGACAGCATGAAGGAATGGCCCCCTATCCGGTAACGGATCTAGTAGGGGGCAGACTTTCTCTCTTCGCCCAGGCGTGGGCAAGAGATGTTCAGGATCCCTAGGCGTTGGAGATTATATCTCAGGGGTATCTTCTGGACTTCAAGGCTTCTCCTCCACAAGGGAGATTTCACCTTTTACGATTATCTTTCAACCAGATAAAGAAAGAGGCATTCTTACACTGTGTGCAAGACCTCCTAGTTATGGGAGTAATCCATCCAGTTCCAAAGGAGGAACAGGGACAGGGTTTTTACTCAAATCTGTTTGTGGTTCCCAAAAAAGAGGGAACCTTCAGACCAATCTTGGATCTAAAGATCTTAAACAAATTCCTCAGAGTTCCATCATTCAAAATGGAAACTATTCGGACCATCCTTCCTATGATCCAGGAGGGTCAATATATGACTACGGTGGATCTAAAGGATGCTTACCTTCACATTCCGATACACAAAGATCATCATCGGTTTCTAAGGTTTGCCTTCCTGGACAGGCATTACCAGTTTGTGGCTCTTCCCTTAGGGTTAGCTACAGCCCCAAGAATTTTTACAAAGGTTCTGGGGTCGCTTCTGGCGGTCCTAAGGCCGCGGGGCATAGCAGTGGCCCCTTATCTAGACGACATCCTGATACAGGCGTCAAATTTCCAAATTGCCAAGTCCCATACGGACATAGTTCTGGCATTTCTGAGATCGCACGGGTGGAAAGTGAACGAGGAAAAGAGTTCTCTGTCCCCACTCACAAGAGTCTCCTTCCTAGGGACTCTTATAGATTCTGTAGAAATGAAAATTTACCTGACGGAGTCCAGGTTATCAAAACTTCTAAATTCTTGCCGTGTTCTCCATTCTATTCCGCGCCCTTCGGTGGCTCAGTGCATGGAGGTAATCGGCTTAATGGTAGCGGCAATGGACATAGTTCCGTTTGCGCGCCTACATCTCAGACCGCTGCAACTATGCATGCTCAGTCAGTGGAATGGTTGATTACACAGATTTGTCCCCTCTACTAAATCTGGATCAAGAGACCAGAGATTCTCTTCTCTGGTGGCTATCTCGGGTCCATCTGCCCAAAGGTATGACCTTTCGCAGGCCAGATTGGACAATTGTAACGACAGATGCCAGCCTTCTAGGTTGGGGTGCAGTCTGGAACTCCCTGAAGGCTCAGGGATCGTGGACTCAGGAGGAGAAACTCCTCCCAATAAATATTCTGGAATTGAGGGCAATATTCAATGCTCTCCAGGCTTGGCCTCAGTTAGCAACCCTGAGGTTCATCAGATTTCAGTCGGACAACATCACGACTGTGGCTTACATCAACCATCAAGGGGGAACAAGGAGTTCCTTAGCGATGTTAGAAGTCTCCAAAATAATTTGCTGGGCAGAAAAACACTCTTGCCACCTATCAGCGATCCATATCCCAGGTGTAGAGAACTGGGAGGCGGATTTTCTAAGTCGTCAGACTTTTCATCCAGGGGAGTGGGAACTCCATCCGGAGGTGTTTGCTCAATTGATTCGTCGTTGGGGCAAACCAGAATTGGATCTCATGGCGTCTCGCCAGAACGCCAAGCTTCCTTATTACGGATCCAGGTCCAGGGACCCGGAAGCAACGCTGATAGATGCTCTAGCAGCGCCTTGGTCTTTCAACCTGGCTTACGTGTTTCCACCGTTTCCTCTGCTCCCTCGACTGATTGCCAAAATCAAGCAGGAGAGAGCATCTGTGATTTTGATAGCGCCTGCGTGGCCACGCAGGACCTGGTATGCAGACCTAGTGGACGTCATCCTTTCCACCTTGGACTCTGCCTTTGAGACGAGACCTTCTACTTCAAGGTCCTTTCAATCATCCAAATCTAATTTCTCTGAGACTGACTGCATGGAGATTGAACGCTTGATTTTATCAAAGCGTGGCTTCTCCGAGTCTGTTATTGATACCTTAATACAGGCACGAAAGCCTGTTACCAGGAAAATTTACCATAAGATATGGCGTAAATATCTTTATTGGTGTGAATCCAAGAGTTACTCATGGAGTAAGGTCAGGATTCCTAGGATATTATCTTTTCTCCAAGAGGGTTTGGAGAAAGGATTATCAGCTAGTTCTTTGAAGGGACAGATCTCTGCACTGTCTATTCTTTTGCACAAGCGTCTGGCAGATATTCCAGACGTTCAGGCGTTTTGTCAGGCGTTGGTTAGAATCAAGCCTGTGTTTAAACCTGTTGCTCCCCCATGGAGCTTAAATTTGGTTCTTAAAGTTCTTCAAGGGGTTCCGTTTGAACCTCTTCATTCCATAGATAGCAAGTTTTTATCTTGGAAAGTTCTTTTTTTGATGGCTATTTCCTCGGCTCGTAGAGTCTCCGAGTTATCTGCTTTACAATGTGATTCTCCTTATCTGATCTTCCATGCAGATAAGGTAGTTCTGCGTACAAAACCTGGGTTTTTGCCTAAGGTAGTATCTAATAAGAATATCAATCAAGAGATTGTTGTTCCATCATTATGTCCTAACCCTTCTTCAAAGAAGGAACGTCTTTTACATAATCTGGACGTGGTTCGTTATTTAAAGTTTTACTTACAAGCTACTAAAGATTTTCGTCAAACATCTGCTTTGTTTGTGGTTTACTCTGGACAGAGGAAAGGTTAAAAGGCTTCGGCAACCTCTCTTTCTTTTTGGCTAAGAAGCATAATCCGCTTAGCCTATGAGACTGCTGGACAGCAGCCTCCTGAAAGGATTACAGCTCATTCTACTAGAGCTGTGGCTTCCACTTGGGCCTTTAAAAATGAGGCTTCTGTTGAACATATTTGCAAGGCGGCGACTTGGTCTTCGCTTCATACTTTTTCAAAATTCTACAAATTTGATACTTTTGCTTCTTCGGAGGCTATTTTTGGGAGAAAGGTTCTACAGGCAGTGGTACCTTCCGTTTAAGTACTTGCCTTGTCCCTCCCTTCATCCATGTACTTTAGCTTTGGTATTGGTATCCCACAAGTAATGGATGATCCATGGACTGGATACACCTTACAAGAGAAAACACAATTTATGCTTACCTGATAAATTTATTTCTCTTGTGGTGTATCCAGTCCACGACCCGCCCTGTCATTTTCAGGTAGGTCAAAATTTAGATTTAAACTACAGTCACCACTGCACCCTATGGTTTCTCCTTTCTCGGCTTGTTTCGGTCGAATGACTGGATATGGCAGTTAGGGGAGGAGCTATATAGCAGCTCTGCTGTGGGTGTCCTCTTGCAACTTCCTGTTGGGAAGGAGAATATCCCACAAGTAATGGATGATCCGTGGACTGGATACACCACAAGAGAAATAAATTTATCAGGTAAGCATAAATTGTGTTTTTCATATAAAAGAAATGTTTTTAACATCCAATATCATTACTAATCAATCAGGATCACAGTGAAATGTTTATACATCTGATTTTATTTGTTAAATCTGACTTAGTAGCTAAGTTCTGATTCACAGTTCTTGACAATTATTCATTTTTCTTTAATTTGGAGAGAGAGCTTTTAATCTGTATTATAAGTAGTACATCATAGGTTAGCGCTGAAGGCTAATAACCTTCCTCTGTCTAATGCCTCAAGAGTTTAGCCATCTTACCCCCGACCAATCACTATGTTCGTCTCACAAGAATTACATCACTGGCCGGTCCAGGACAGAGTGCTCCACAACAGAAATAGTGCACAGTCAATATATGCACTCGGCTCCAGATTAAATAAATGGTAGCAGCATTAAAGTAAAAGCATTATAGTCCTTTAGAGAAATTAATAGAGTACACACAAAGCATTATGGGTCAAAAGTGTTTCGTTTTAGTATACTGAACCTATTCAATGACCCTGATTATAGCACTATACAGGCTGTGAACTTCTAGTAAGACTAGACGACTAGTCCTCGGGCCTCCCTAACAGGCCACAATTTGAGGAACTTGAGCACAGGGGAAATAATCAGATTAGTAAACCTAGTTATTTTACCTGCTCTCATCCAAGGTAATCCTGAAAACCTGGTCTGTTGGGGAGGCCTGAGGACAGGTTTGAAAACCAGTGGACTAGACCCTCGCACCAAGGTCCTATCTTCCACAGTCAGCACCAACTTATTACTGCAGAAAAATCGCCCAACTACCTTAAAGTGTCTAAGCTACATGTTCAAATTTAAAGGTGAACTGACATATACTATTCACAGTATGCAACATTTATTTACATCTTATCTATATATTCACAAAAACTTTATAAAAAAAAATGTGTGTATATATATATATATATATATATATATATATATATATATATACACACAACAACATTTAAAATTAGGGGGAGGTAAAAGGTGAGTTTAAAATCCTCCACTACTCACAAAATATAGCAAAAAACATAATTTATGTAAGAATTTACCTGATAAATTAATTTCTTTCATATTGGCAAGAGTCCATGAGCTAGTGACGTATGGGATATACATTCCTACCAGGAGGGGCAAAGTTTCCAAACCTCAAAATGCCTATAAATACACCCCCCCACCACACCCACAATTCAGTTTAACGAATAGCCAAGAAGTGGGGTGATAAGAAAGGAGCGAAAGCATCAACAAGGAATTGGAATAATTGTGCTTTATAAAAAAAAAAAAATCATAACCACCATAAAAAGGGGGGGGTCTCATGGACTCTTGCCAATATGAAAGAAATAAATTTATCAGGTAAATTCTTACATAAATTATGTTTTCTTTCATGTAATTGGCAAGAGTCCATGAGCTAGTGACGTATGGGATAGCAAATACCCAAGATGTGGCACTCCACGCAAGAGTCACTAGAGAGGGAGGGATAAAAATAAAGACAGCCAATTCCGCTGAAAAATTAATCCACAACCCAAATCAAAAGTTTTAATCTTATAAAGAAAAAAACTGAAATTATAAGCAGAAGAATCAAACTGAAACAGCTGCCTGAAGTATTTTTCTACCAAAAAATGCTTCTGAAGAATAGAAAACCTCAAAATGGTTGAATTGAATGAAAATAAGCAAAGAAGACCAAGTTGCTGCTTTGCAAATCTAATCAACAGAAGCTTCATTCTAAAAAACCCAGGAAGTGGAAACTGACCTAGTAGAATGAGCCGTAAACCTCTGAGGCGGGGATTTACCCGACTCTAAATAAACATGATGAATCAAAAGCTTTAACCAAGATGCCAAAGAAATGGCAGAAGCCTTCTGACCTTTCCTAGAACCAGAAAAGATAATAAATAGACTAGAAGTCCTTCTGAAATCTTTAGTAGCTTCAACATAATATTTTGAAGCTCTTACCACATCCAGAGAATGTAAGGATCTATCCAGAAAATTCTTAGGATTAGGACATAAAGAAGGGACAACAATTTCTCTACTAATGTTGTTGGAGTTCACAACTTTAGGTAAAAATTTAAACAAAGTCCGCAAAAACCGCCTTATCCTGATGAAAAATAAGAAAAGGAGACTCACAAGAAAGAGCAGATAAATCAGAAACTCTTCTAGCAGAAGAGATGACCAAAAGGAACAACACTTTCCAAGAAAGTAATTTAATCTCCAGAGAATGCATAGGCTCAAACGGAGGAGCCTGTAAAGCCTTCAAAACCAAAATAAGACTCCAAGGAGGAGAAATTGATTAATGACAGGCTTGATACGAACCAAAGCCTGTACAAAACAATACATATCAGGAAGTTTAGCATTTTTTCTGTAGAACAGAACAGAAAGAGCAGAGATTTGACCTTTCAAAGAACTTGCAGACAAACCCTTATCTAAACCATCCTGAAGAAACTGAAAAAAATTCTAGGAATTCTAAAAGAATGCCAAGAGAATTTATGAGAAGAGCACCATGAAATGTAAGTCTTCCAAACTCAATAAAAAAAAATTCTAGATATAGATTTACGAGCCTGCAACATAGTAATAATCACTGAGTCAGAGAAACCTCTATGACTAAGCATATATATAAGGTCTGGCCTTAATGGAAGTGGCCAAGGTTGGCAACTGGACATCCGAACAAGATCCACATACCAAAACCTGAGCGGCCATGCTGGAGCCACCAGCAGCACAAACGATTGCTTCATGATGATTTTAAAAATCACTCTTAAAAGAAGAACTAGAGACGGAAAAATATAGGCAGGTTGATAACTCCAAGGAAGTGTCAATGCATACACTGCTTCCGCCTGAGGATCCCTGGACCAGGATAGGTACCTGGGAAGTTTCTTGTTTAGATGAGATGCCATCAGATCTATTTCTGGAAGCCCCCACATCTGAACAATTTGAAAAAATACATCTGGGTGAAGAGACCATTCTCCCGGATGTAAAGCTTGATGACAGAGATAATCCGCTTCCCAATTGTCTATACCTGGGATATGGACCGCAGAAATTAGACAGGAGCTGGATTTTGCCCAAGCAAGTATCTGAGATACTTCTTTCACAGCCTGAGGACTGAGAGTCCCACACTGATGATTGACATACGCCACAGTTGTGACATTGTCTGTCTGAAAACCAATAAACGTCTCTCTCTTCAAAAAGAAGCAAAAACTAAAGAACTCTGAGAATCATACGGAGTTCCAAAATATTGAATGGTAATCTCGCCTCTTGAGATTTCCAAACCCCTTGTGCTGACAGAGATCCCCAGAGAGCTTCCCATCCTAAAAGACTTGCATCTGTTGTGATCATGGTTCAGGTTGGATGAACCGAAGAGACCCGTAGAACTATACGATGGTGATCTAACCACCAAGTCAGAGATAGTTGAATATTGGGATTCAAGTATATTAAATGTGATATCCTAGAATAATCCCTGCACCATTAATTTAGCATTAAAAACTGGAAAGGTTTCATATGAAAATGAGCAAAGGGAATCGAATCCAATGCTGCAGTCATGAGACCTAAAACTGCCATGCATATAGCTACTGAAGGAAATAATAGAGACTGAAGGTTCTGACAAGCTGAACCCAATATAATTGTCTCTTGTCTGTTAGAGACAAAGACATTGACACAATCTATCTGGAAACCTAAAAAAGGTGACCCTTGTCTGAGGAATCAAGGAGCTTTTGATAAAAAGATCCTCCAACCATGTCTTTGAAGAAACAAGAAAAGTTGAATCGTATGAGATTCTGCAGAACGAAAAGACTGAGCAAGTACCATGAGATCGTCCAAATAAGGAAACACTGAGAACCTTGAAAAGATTCTTAGAGCTGTCGCTAGGCCAGAAGGAAAAGCAACAAATTGGTAATGCTTGTCTAAAAAAGAGAATCTCAGAAAATGAAAATAATCTGAATGAAAACAGAATATGAAGATATGAATCCTGTAAGTCTATTGTAGGCAAATAATGCCCTTGCTGAACAAAAGGCAGAATAGACCTTATAATCACCATTCTGAAAGATGGTACTCTAACATGACAATTCAAAAGTTTTTCTTTCTTTGGGACAATGAATAGTTCTGAATAAAACCCCAGACCCCGTTCCTGAAACGGAACTGGTATGAATACCCCAGATAACTCCAGGTCTGAAACACACTTCAGGAAAGTCTGAGCCTTTACTGGAATAGCTAGAATATGTGAGAGAGAAAAAGACTTCTCACAGACAGTCTTTCTCTGAATCCTATTCTGTACCCCAATCTAAGAAGTTTGGATCGAATTGAACCAAACAACTTTAGAAAAATCTTAACCTGCCCCCTACCAGCTAAGCTGGAATAAGGGCCGCACCTTCATGCGAATTTGGGGGCTGACTTTGATCTTTTAAATGGTTTGAATTCATTCCATTTTGAAGAAAACTTCCAATTACAAACATGTTACTTGGGGAAGAATTAGGATTCCGTTCCTTATTAAGAACAAAAACTAATATAAGCTTAAGATTTACTCTTAGAACTTAATCTTGAAGCAAAAAAACTCCCTTCCCCAGAGTAACAGTTGAAAGTATTGAATCCAATAGTGAACCAAATAATTTATTACCTTGGAAAAATAAAAATCGGGATTTTAGAAATCAAATTAGCATTCCAAGATTTAAGTCACAAAGTTCTTCTAGCTAAAATAGCGAAAGACATAGATGTAACCTCAATTGTGAAAATATAAAAAAAAAATGACATCACAAATGAAATTATTAGCATGTTGAATCAACTTAACAATGCTAAACAAATCATAATCCGATACTTGTTGCGCTAAAGTATCCAACCAAAAAGTTCAAGCAGTTGCAACATCAGCCAAATAAATTGCAGGCCTAAGAAAAGGACCTGAAAATAAAATAATTTTCCTTAGATAAGATACAAGTTTCCCATCTGAAGCAACTTAAAAATAAATACTATTTTCCATAGGAATAGTAGTATGTTTAGCAAGAGTAGAGAGAGCCCCATTAACTTTGGGGATATTTCCCCAAAACTCCAAACTAACTGCTTGCAAAGGATACAATTTAAAAACCTTAAAGAAGGAATAAAAGAAGTACCAGGCCTATTCCATTCCCTAGTATCAGGAACTGGAAAAAAACCTCTGAAGAAACCACAGGGGGTTAATAAGCAGAATTTAAATGTTAGCTAGTCTTAAATTCAAAAGGACTAGTCTCCTCAATATCCAATATAATCAACACCTTTTCAACAAAGAACGAATGTACTCTATTTAAAAGTAAAAAAGTAGATTTGTTAGTGTCAATATCTGATGAAGGATATTCTGAATCAGATAAATCCTCATCAGAGAAGGATAATTCAGTATGTTGTCGGTCATTTGAAAATTCATCAACTAAATGAGAAGTTTAAAAAAGACCTTTACATTTTATTAGAAGGCGGGATGGCAGACAAAGCCTTTAGAATAGAATCAGAAAAATAATCCTATAAATTCCTAGGTATATCTTGTACATTAGATGTTAAAAGAATAGCAATAGATAATGCATTAATACTGATGGACTCTGCATGTAAAAATTTATCATGATAACTTATTACAAACCATAGCTAAAGATAAAAATTCATAACATTAAAATAAATTAACTTAGCTTTGGTAGGACTGATATCAGTCATCAGGAATCCAACAGTGTTTTCTGATACAGGAACAGTTTTGAGATATCTTGCAAATGTAAGAGAAAAAACAACATATAAAGCAAAATATCAATTTCCTTAAATGACAGTTTCAGGAATGGGAAAAAAATGCAAACAAAATAAGCCTCTGAAAACCAGAAGCAGAATGAAATAAAGACTTAAATAATGTCAGAAATCTGGCGCCAAGTATGACGCCCACAACGTCTGCAACAAACATGAGCGTCATAGATGACGCAACTATGTGAAAATTCTCGGCGCCAACTAAGACGCCGGAAATGACGAAAATACGTCAACAAGCGTAATTCTCACGCCAAAAGTCTTGTGCCAAGAATGACGCAATAAATTATAGTATTTTGCGCACCCGCGAGCCTAACAGCCCGCAATTTAGAAAGAATGTCAATTTGAAAATTCCAGGTAAGAATTTTTTTTTAAAATTTAATATGCATTTCCCATAGGGTTGCCAGGTGTCCGTTAATTGACCGGACAGTCCGGTATTACAACCAGCTGTCCGGTAAAATATGCAGAGAAAAACCGGACGTTTTATTGTCAGATCTCTGCATTAACATCCACTTCACTTTGATGCAGGGAAAGTGAAAATCAGAAAACTCCAACTTTATCTGTCTGGGGGTCAACAGCAGGGTGCTACAATCTGTCCCCCCTCCCCTTTCAGAGACCTGTTAGAGTTCACAGGTCTCCGGCTGCTGTGGGGGCGGGCGTCACAGATCACAGGAGTCCGTGTGCTTTTCAGCAGAGAGCAGACTTTCCCTACACTCGGGCAGAGGAAAGATAACGATCACCTCCATGTCTTGCCTATGTGAGCTGTCAAATATATTTGTGCTCTCACTTTGATAAACAAACTGTTTAACCCCTTCACTGCTTGAGATGGCTGTAGCAGATTTGCATCCCTCTCTGGCAGTTAAAGGGCTTAACAGTGTGTTTTATGCCCTGTTTTTTTTAATTGTGTTTACTTTGTTATATATATATATATATATATATATATATATATATATATATATATATATATATATATATATATATATATATATATATATATAATGTGTGTGTGTGAATTAATCACTTTGCTACAACTTTTGATAAGCATTTCTAGAGCATTAAAATAAACCACAATGTGCTGTGTAATAATGCTGAGTATTTGCACATTCATAATAAAGGAATCACCTTCTGAGAGTAAATATACACTTTTAATGAACATAATACACTGCATAACGTTGACAAGTTTTCATATACTGAAACACTGTTTAAAGGGACACTAAAGTTAAATATTTGAATACACTGCATGATAATATATATTATTATAATATATATATATATATATATATAGATATTTATTTATATACCAACCCTGTGTGGGTGTGTGTGTATGTGTGTATATATATATATATATATATATATACTGTATATATACACACGCACGCGCGCACACACATTTATTTGTTGGGTGTCCAGTATTTTTGTGGAGGACACCTGGCAACCCTAATTTCCCAAAATGAAACTGACAGTCTGCAAAAAGGAAATATACTGATAAACCTGAATCATGGCAAATATAAGTACAAACATTATATTTAGAACTTTACAAATAAAGTGCCAAACCATAGCTGAGAGTGTCTAAATAAAGGAAAACCTACTTACCAAAAGACACTCATCTACATAAAGTAGATAGCCAAACCAGTACTGAAACGAGAATCAGCAGAGGTAATGGTATATAAGAGTATATCGTCGATCTGAAAAGGGAGGTAGGAGATGAATCTCTACGACTGATAACAGAGAACCTATGAAATAGATCCCCGTTAGGATGACCATTGCATTCAATAGTTAATACTCCCTTCACATCCCTCTGTCATTCACTGCACTCTGAGAGGAACTGGGCTTCAGCATGCTGAGAAGCGCATATCAACGTAGAAATCTAGCACAAACTTACTTCACCACCTCCATAGGAGGCAAAGTTTGTAAAACTGAATTGTGGGTGTGGTGGGGGTGTATTTATAGGCATTTTGAGGTTTGGGAAACTTTGCCCCTCCTGGTAGGAATGTATATCCCATACGTCACTAGCTCATGGACTCTTGCCAATTACATGAAAGAAATAACTCATTGTGTAGTTCATTAACAAATCTAGACAGGCCAGAAGGCTTGTTTTTCCCACAGAAAACCTCTGGAATACATTGTTTCCAATGCAGCAAAGGATTCTGGGTAAGATATGCAAATGGAGTTCACAATGACACACCTTTTTACTTCAAGTCTGCTTTTCAGCAGATTCCCTTAACGCCAAAGCATCGCTGTTCCCACAGCTTATAAGCTTAGCTAGGGTTAGTGCAGTGATTCATAACCATACCAGGACAGACTGTTTCGTAGTTATTGCTACTCATCAGCTGGGAGAAGGTTTGAAACACTGTTGGGTGAAGTTGATTCCAGGCAAAATACAACATTTTTTGTGAACAGAATCCTTTGCTGCATTGGAAACAATGTATTCCAGAGATTTTCTGTGGGAAAAACAAGCCTTCTGGCCTGTCTAGATTTGTTAATAAACTACACAATGAGTTATTTTCTTTATATTTTGTGCGTAGTGGAGGATTTTAAATTCACCTTTTACCTCCCCCTAATTTTAAATGTTGTTTTTGCACGGAATCAACTCCACCCAGCAGTGATTCAAACCTGATGAGTAGTAATAACATACAACAGTCTGTCCTGGGATGGTTATGAATCACTGCACTAACCCTAGCTAAGCTTATAAGCTATGTGAACAGCGATGCTTTGACGTTAAGGGAATCTGCTGAAAAGCATACTTGAAGTAAAAAGGTGTGTGATTGTGAACCTAATTTGCATATCTTACCCAGAATCCTTTGCTGCATTGAAAACAATGTATTCCAGAGGTTTTCTGTGGGAAAAAACAAGCCTTCTGGCCTGTTTAGACTTGTTAATGAACTACACAATGAGTTATTCTCTCTCTATCTATTTATATATATATATATATATATATATATATATACTTCACAGTTTAGGAATATAGCGGTAAGGCATTAGTTCTGACAGCATTAACGTATCTTAACAATTTTAGATACCAATCTGAAATGAGCCCTTTTGGTATCTTGAGGCCAGCTGAAAAATCCAGAATACCCCATGCTGACTCAAAGTTTCATTCCTCTCACCAGCTCTAGAGTGTCTTGGGACCTGCTGAATACCCTGAAATCCAAAGAGAGCTATCAGAATTATGCTCCCTTTTAAAATGCAAAGATATTGGTGTGGTTGACTCTGGATCTTCTATTGCTCGCAAGTGTTCTAAAAATTGATCTTTGAGAGGTCTGATAGTTTGAGCTGCATATTGTTTATAGCACCCTCTACAGGTCAAAAGGTAAATCACATAATTCAAATTGCAAGTAATGTGCTGCCTGATTTTATACTCTTTCCCTGTTACGTGAGATTTAAAATCATTGCCAAATAAAGCATATGCACAGGACTTACACCTACCACTACCACATTTATAGAAGCCTCCTTTCACTGTTAACCAATTATCTTTCTTACATTTAGGTAACATAGATGGTAACAGAATATTCTCTAGAGTCTTATCTCTTCTTGATACAAAACAACCACCTTCAACAGCTATCTCTAGTAACTTTTTGTCTGTTTTTAAGATAGGCAGAGATGTTCGAATGATGTCACAAATCTTGTTATATTCCTCACTGTAAGTAGCGATAAATTTTGGCTTATTTTTCATTTCACTATCCTGTCGATAGAAATAATTATATTCGATAAATGCTATCAACACATATTTGTGTGTTTGGGATTTAGCAGTTAAAATTGTGTTCCCAGACGTTTCCTTACGATATAATTCAATCTCAATACATTGCTGTCTGGGTTAAGAGAAATTGTTTAAATTCAACTAGATACAACTATCATGCACAGGGTTTGACAGAGAGAGGCTATCAAAAAACTAACAAATTTCTTGAAGAGTCTAAGAGATGTTGATAGCATTGATCGAAAATAATTATTTCAATCAAGACAGGAATCAGATAGTGTAATGAAAAATAAAAAAATAAAATATGGAGCTTTTTGAAGGCTAAAATTGTCATTCAAATTTAAAAATTAGGTTCAGTATAGGTAATAATTCCTTTAGGAGCTGATTTTTGTTGTGAGAAACTGAAAATGCATGTTGAGTAATGGCAAATACAGTATTGTGGTTTACAGAGTAGATAGACTAACAATATTTAAGTATGCATGCATATTAGCTGCAGTTTACAATAAGATGTTTGGGACACATAAATGTGGACAATGCTATGGAAATCATTGGCAAGAAAGGTCCATACCCCTGGAAGATCATGTTCATTGATAGCTCTGCTGCAAAGTGTATTTTTTTTTTTAAAGGGACATTAAATGGCTGGATAAAACTACTAGTATGGTTACTACTCACAATTGCTATAGTTTTCCCTTCTGTCCCTGCAGCTCTGTTTAAAGCCATTCTCTTATTTTAACCCTTTGATGACCGGGTTAATTTGTCTTTATGACCGGGTTAATTTGTCTTTGTCGTAATTTGTCAACGTTCCGATGTAAACAAATTGAGATCCTGCGATCGTGAGATTTCAATGATGGGATCGGGTCAGGGGGGCGTCCCTGTGACGCTAGGGCACACCCTCCAGACCGCGATCACATCATGGAAGCGCAGTTGGCTTTAGGACAGCCAACGGTTATGACGTTCTATTCCATCAGAACGGCACTAAAGCCCAGTGTAATTGTGACGAAACACAACTGCTTGTACAATGTTAAATGTCCCCAGACAATGGTAAATCGGCCCCCGTGAGTTAAATGTTTGCCGTTTTTTGTACAGTTTAAAAGTTCAATAGCAAATATGCGCTCCAAGATGGCTGCACCCAGTGTGAAGATGCAGAGCTTCCATGACAAATACTTGTAAGGGGTTAAAACAAGAGAATGACAGCAGTTGCAGGTACATGAGGAAAAACAATGATGAGTAGTAACCATTCTATTGTACTTGTAATCAGCAGTTTAATATCCCTTTAATGTGCAGCTAGTCACATTTTGAAAAATATAAATATATTAATCATTCATTTCCTAATACAATTTAAAATATATATAGATAACTTTCTGTTACTCCATCATAAAAGTGTCATGGGTTAAATGTTTTCAAAGTTACATATGAGAGGCACATGTAGGTTTAATTTCTGATCTTCATAATTAATAAAATATATTTTATTTTAACAGGATACTATTATCCAGTGTGTTTCTACACCCACTGATCCTGTTCTATCAGGAAACCTTGAAATTGTTCTCATCAGTCACAGTGCATTATATCGCCTTAATGTTTTTCACAGTAAAAAAGTATTTCAGAAAGCTAAGAATGCACGATATACAGTATTGCTGTATATTTTGGAAATAAACTAATGACAGGCATCTCCCTGTATATAAACAAACTCATGGTAGACATCTCCCTGCATAATACTTTGCGGATGATACTGCTAAGTATACAACTGCCGACAGACAGTACGGAACGTTTGTTCTGTCTCACAGTTCCCTAGCGGAAGGTGTGCTGCTGCACCGCTCCCTGTCTCTAGCTTGTCATGGCCTCCTTGTTGTACCGACTTCGTTATTTGACAGTGGCCAGTATTCGCTTGACCCCAGTTCGTGGGAAGAAGCGCTGGTTACGCCCGTATCTTCGGGCGTTGGAGGTTCAAAGGGAGCTGGATGGACCTCCAAAGCCTGTACCAAGGTGAGGCGGCGGCAAGGCTTGTACTCATGTCTGACACAGCCAGGGTCATTGTGCGCCTGTCAGGGTTACCCATATATCAGGTTCCTTTTGATAAAGCCTGCGGGTCATACAGCACCTGACACGTGTTTTACACCCGATTTGCAGCCTTCATATCTGGCCACGCGTTACATTAATGTTAGATGCTGCAATACCTGACCTAAAAAATGCCCCCGAACCACGACAAGGAAGTTTGTTTCTTAATCAACCGGTTTCTTATTCATGGAAGTTGGTTTCTTATTCAAATTTTTGTCAGATGCTTTAACCCCTTAATGACCGGACCATTTTTCAATTTTCTTACCCTAAATGACAATGGCTATTTTTACATTTCTGCAGTGTTTGCGTTTAGCTGTAATTTTCCTCTTACTCGTTTACTGTACCCACACATGATATATACAGTTTTTCTCGGCATTAAATGGACATTCTAAAGATACCATTATTTTCATCATATCTTATAATTTACTAAAAAAATAAATGATAAAATATGAGGAAAAAATTGAAAAAAACACTTTTTCTAACTTTGACCCCCAAAATCTGTTACACATCTACAACCACCAAAAAACACCCATGCTAAATAGTTTCTAAATTTTGTCCTGAGTTTAGAAATACCCAATGTTTACACGTTCTTTGCTTTTTTTGCAGTTTATGGGGCAATAAATACAAGTAGCACTTTACTATTTCCAAACCCCTTTTTTTCAAAATTAGCGCTAGTTACTTTGGAACCCTGATATCTGTCAGGAATCCCTGAATATCCATTGACATGTATATATTTTGTTTTAGTAGACATCCCAAAGTATTGATCTAGGCCCATTTTGGTATATTTCATGCCACCATTTCACCGCCAAAAGCGATCAAATAAAAAAAAAAAACTTTAAATTTTTCACAATTTTAGGTTTCTCACTGAAATTATTTACAAACAGCTTGTGCTATTATGGCAGAAATTGTTGTAAAAGCTTCTCTGGGATCCCCTTTGTTCAGAAATAGCAGACTTATATGGCTTTGGCGTTGCTTTTTGGTAATTAGAAGGCCGCTAAATGCTGCTGCGCACCACACGTGAATTATGCCCAGCAGTGAAGGGGTTAAATTAGGTAGCTTGTAGGGAGCTTGCAGGGTTAATTTTAGAGATCAGCCTCCCACCTGACACATCCCACCCCCTGATCCCTCCCAAACAGCTCTCTTCCCTCCCCCACCCCACAATTGTTCCCGCCATCTTAAGTACTGGCAGAAAGTCTGCCAGTACTAAATAAAAGTTTTTTTGTTTTTTTTTTAAATAAAAATAATAAAATATTTTAGTTGTGATGGACCCCTGCCTTAGCAATACAAATATTACTATTTTGGATAAGTAGCTGATATTTTCAAAGGGTTAATGACCATTGGGCCACTGATTTCACTATGAATATATACAGGGTTGTTCCCCCTCCATGAAATGCAATTGTTTTTAGCCAGGCCCAATGGTGTTTTGGGCACAGAAATTGATGCCAACCCTGGCATAGGTGCTGTAATACTCATTTTTTAAATAAGTTACATATATTTTCAAAGGGTTAATAACCATTGGGCCACTGATTTCACTATGAATATATTCAGGGTAGATCCCCCTCTATGACATGCAATTGTTTTTAGCCTGGCCCAATGGTGTTTTAGGCACAGAAATTGATGCCAACCCTGGCATAGGTGCTGTAATTCTCGTTTTTTTAAACACGTAACTGATATTTTCAAAGGGTTAATAACCATTGGGCCACTGAACATTAGGAACATGCTACAAGCCCCCCAACATTAGTGACCTGGATGAAACTCAATTACTAATGCAAATAGGTAAGGCTGCTAATAACAGTGCTGTAATTATGGGAGGTTTAAACTACCCTGATATAAACTGGGCCAATAAAACTAGTAATTCAGCTAAGGGGGATAGATTTTTAAATGTTCTCAGGGATAACTTCTTGTCACAATTAATAGAGGAGCCAACTAGGAGTGACGCTATATTGGATTTAGTGCTATCAAATAATATAGATATAATATCAAACATAGAAGTCAAAGAACATTTGGGTAACAGTGATCATAACATGGTCACATTTGAAATCTCTTTTCATAAGCAGTGTCTTAAAGGTTTTTCTAAGATTTTTAATTTTAAGCAAGCAAAATTCAAAGATTTAAGGAAATCATTAAATAACATAAATTGGGACAAATTATTCTCTAATAAAAATACAGAGGATTTATTTATAAAATATTTTACCAGGAAAGATACATTGAGATTTCTCTCGTTTTCAAGTATGTCCTGGGTACACAAAACATTGCATTGATAAAATGGGTACAATAAAATACAAAAACAATAATAATACACAATATATGCACAAAAATTTAACATAGAACTGGTAGGAAATATATAATCAACCATGACAGGTGCATTCTGTTTTGAGATATGTAGAGAGGGATCTCTTAAAGGATATTAGGCATGGGGAAGGTTTGAAAGTGTGCGGGAGGTCGTTCCATAATTGTGGTGCTCTGAAGGAAAAGGAGGATCGAGCTGCTTTCTTTTTGTATTGAGGCAAGCTAAATAATGTGCTGGTACTGGATCGGAGGTTATAGGAGGTGGGAATAACCGGTAAGAGCATTCTGCTCAGGTAGGGTGGGAACTTCCCAGAAAAGCTTTTAAACACAAGGCAGGAAAGATGGAGGGTGCGTCTGGATTCCAGCGACAGCCAGTTTAGTTCTTTTAGCATGTCACAATGGTGGGTCCTGTAGTTACATTGTAGCACAAAGCGCCAGAACGAGTTATACAATGTATTAAGTTTTTTAAGGTGTGTTTGCGATGCAGGTGAATATACTACATCAAGCATAAATGAATACAGCACCCACTACTCATGAGAGCACGGAGGGGGCTTACCAAGCCCAAATGAATCAAATAAGAAGGTAATCTCCAGCTGCAGTGAGCAAAGTGACTTTTATTTTTCATACAGAGTCAAACACAGCAACGTTTCTGACTAACAATAAGCCCTTTTTCAAGCATGCTTGAAAAAGGGCTTATTGTTAGCCCGAAACGTTGCTGTGTTTGACCCTGTATGAAAAATAAAAGTCACTTTGCTCACTGCAGCTGGAGATTACCTTCTTATTTGAATATACTACATCCCCATAATCCACGATTGGCATCAGCATTTGCTGTACAATCTTTTCCTTTACAGTAGGGCTGAGGCAGGATTTGTTTCTGTACAGGGCACCTATTTTTGAATAAAGTTTAGATGCCAGTTTTTTTTATATGGAGGCCAAAAGATAGATTGGGGTCTAACAACATACCCAAGTATTTAAAAGAGTGGACTGCAGTCAGTGTGCAATTTGATTTTGTTTTGATGCATAGATGGGAATTTTGTAGTTTGTGTAGTTTAGGTCCCGTTCCAAAGATCATTGTGACAGTTTTGTCAGTGTTTAGGAAGAGTTTGTTTTTTTGAGATCCACTTTTCTACCTCTGTGAACTGGTCTTGGAGCACTTCTTCAAGCTGCGGCAGATCGGAATTGTCTGCATAGATTACCGTGTCATCTGCATACGTGTGTACAGTTGAGGATTTGCAGACATTAGGCAGATCATTTATAAATATGTGAATGGCAGGGGGCTGAGAATGGAACCTTGGGGAACGCCACACGTGACTGGGAGAGGGAGGGAGTCGCTGTCAGAAATGGAGACATATTGTGATCAATCCGATACATATGATCGAAACCAGGTTAGCGGATGATCACCAATACCTGAGTTTTTTAGTTTGAGCAGTAGTATGTCGTGGTCTACTGTGTCAAAGGCCTTTGCAAAATCAAGGAAAATAGCTCCAGTTAGGTCTCCTTGTTCCATTCCAGTTTGGATGTTGTTGCAAACTTTTAGGAGGGCAGTTGTAATGGAGTGATTTGTACGAAAACCTGATTGATCAGGGGTCAGATAGTTAGATTGTTGGTAATATTCACATAATTGCATATGGACGCATTTTTCTAAGATTTTTGACAATACTGGGATATTGGGCGATAGTTAGAAACCAAGGTTATCTTAGCTTCAGGATGTGTGCCATTTATTAGTTTGTCAATCAGGGTGGTAGAGCATCCAACAAAATATTTGTTAAAGGCATTTGCTACTCCTAAGGGGAGTTGCAGGGTTTGGTTGTCCACATTGACAGTGGAGGGTTGGGAGTGGATTGGTGGAGTTTGTAAGTTATTTATGAGTTTCCAAAACTTTCTAGGGTTTGATATGTTATTGTTCAGATTTTCACAGAAATATTGGGCCTTGGCCAATTTTGTTTAGTGCATATATTTCGCCATTGTCTATACACACAGTGATCGTTCATAGAGCCAGTATGCTTGAACTTTGACCACAATGAATATCGAAACTGGTACATTTGAATGAGGTCAGCTGTGATCTAATTCAAGTGTGCTCCTTTTACTCTCACCTTACACAGCGGGGCATGTAAATTTTAAACTTGTAGGAGTTCGGACTGAAAGAATTCAACTGCAGAGTCAAGATCTGGGAGTAGGTTTAATCTGTGCCAGGGGAGGTTCTTGATGTCATTTAGAAATGATTGAAGATTACATTTTTTGAAGCGCCTGGTGATTTTAACCTTGGGAGAGGTTTTAGTTGCCTTTATTTTGCGCACACAGCACACTAAGCAGTGGTCACTGAAATTGTTAGGGAGAACACCTGGATTCGGTCGGGAGCGGTGGAGAGAATCCAATCGAGCAGGGTGTGATTATGGCTTTTGATGTTTTTGCGAGTTGGGGAGGAGATTAATTGCGTTAGCTGCAAAGACTTAAACACAGAGAAACAACTATTATTTTTTGGATTCAGCCAATCAATATTAAAATATCCAAAAACCAAAACTTCACTTTTTGGGTTTTGAGCTATGGTTTCACTAAGGAGATGGGCTATGTCTGAAAGGGAATGCACAGGGGAGCTAGGTGGGCGGTAGATTCCTGCAACAATGATTGATTTACTGCATGGGATCTCAATTGTGCCAGAAAGGAAATCAAAGGTGGCAGGAGAGCTAGATTTTTGTAAGGGGGTGTACTTTGTGGAATTGTCAACATAGATTACAATGCCGCCTCCTCTCTTTGCTCTGTCATTTCTATGGCATGAATACCCATGTATTGCAATGGCAGAGTCGGGTATTTTTGCGGTTAGCCACGATTCAGAGATCACAATGATTTTGGGCTTGTATTGTAAACACCAAGCTTGTAGTGCATCAATTTTTGGTAGTAAGCTGCGGATATTGCAGTGCACAAAGGAGATTCCTTTTTTAGCTGGAAGGCTAGGAATGGAATTTGTTGGGGGACCAGGGTTAGACTCTACATAATTTGCAAGGGCAAGTAACATAAGGAATAGGAATTTGGACATCGTTTTTGTTTTGCCATATAGTGAATGGGATACTTTATAGTTTTGTGAGGTGGGGGTAGGAGGGTTATTTTTTAGAACTCTCCACCCACACTCAGCAGATAAGTTACAGCAACAGAGCAGGCCATGGTGTATGATAATTTGTTTTCCAGTTTGAGGTGTGTGCTTATGGCAGTAGTGATGTGAACAAAATTGGAGTGAGAAAAGGGTTAACACAAATAATAGTATGGTCATATTTGGATTCATGTAGTGATATGAGACGTGTAGATGAAAATAAAACAAAAATAGTACAAAATTTAAAAGAAATGAAAGTATATACTATTGATGTGTGATATATAGCTATTTATACTATTGATGTGTGATATATAGCTAGCTATTTGTAGGGAGAGAGAGTAAGTATTCTAAAGGTTTAAGTGAATGAAAGGATGTGCTGATCAGTGTTTGCAGCTGTCATTGTGGGAGAATGAAAGTGTGAGACTATCTATAAATAAGGAAATGAGCTTGGGGAGGGTGGGAAGGAAACTATCTTTCAAAGGCTACCTGTTTGCAGAGAGCAATGTTACAGCTGAGATATTCAGGTCTGTGATTCTCTAGGACAGGGCTCGACAAACCAGGGAGCCACTGGCTCCTAGAATTTTATCCGTGGCTCCTAACTTTTTGAGTTATTCTCCATATATCTATATGCAATTACCTATGTCTGGCTCCTAAATATTGTTACTGGCTCCTAATTTTTAAACAGATTTGTCGAGCACTGCGGCTAGGAATACTGGGGCAGATACACTTAAAATTCAGTCTGAGGGAGAGAGATATATTAGTGTCAAATGGGCCTGCAAAAAAAAGTTAAGGGAGGGGGTATCTATGGACATTTGAGCTAAGGGTCGTTCAGGCAAAAAACACAGGAAAGTTCAGAATTACAGAGATAAGACAGGTATCCATGTAGTGAAATAAAGCCATAGAACAAGGAACAAGAAAGATATAGGATAAATGGATAACATTTAAAACTGTTAAATAAATATACATATCAACAAATACCATATGGTTATAAAAATTAAAAAATCCAAGCCAATGTGGCTGAATTAAAATGTATTAAGAGAAATTAGGAAAAAACGTAGGACATTTAAATTATTCAAAGAAAATAGTACAGACTCAACATTCCATATTTATAAGGATTGTAAAAAAGCAATCAAATTAGCCAGAATTGAAAATTAAAAATTAATTGCAAAGTCCAACCTTAAAAAAAAATCTTTAAGTACATAAATAGCAAAAAATCTAAGAAAGACAATATAGGTACATTAAAATGCGTGGAGGGTAGCATGATTAACAGTGACAGGGAGAAGGCTGAGGTACTAAACCAGTTTTTTTTCTTCAGTATACACAAGAGAGGAACCATTGGATGATACTTTGGAACAAAATAGAACATGCCAGCCCTTGCCATTAACTGGTTTATGTATAGAGGATATCAGGAACAAATTGGATAATATTAAGGTAAATAGAACTCCAGGCCCAGATGGAATACACCCAAGGGTGTTAAGGGAACTTAGCACTGTTATAGACATAAAGCTGATGTGGTGCCACTCTTCAAAAAGGGAAGTAGGGATGATCCAGGAAGCTATAGACCAGTTAGTCTGACATCAATAGTGGAGAAGATATTTGAAGGGATTATAAGGGATTATATTGATTTGCATATTCGTGTAAACAAGATTGTGAATTCTAATCAGCATGGTTTTATGAGACATAGATCATGTCAAACTAATCTAATTAGATTCTATGAAGAAGTAAGTAAAAATATAGATAAAGGGGAATCAGTTGATGTGATATATTTAGATTTTGCAAAGGCGTTTGATACAGTGCTGCATGAGAGATTAATGCACAAAATTAAGGGACTGGGAATAGTTGAAAATGTTAGCTCATGGATAAATAACTAGATAAGATAGGGAGCAACGAGTAGTAGTAAATGGATCATACTCAGTGGAGTACCCCAGGGATCAGTGCTGGACCCTATTCTTTTTAATATTTTTATAAATGACTGGGAGCAAGGATTAAATAGTGACATCTCTATTTTTGCAGCTGATACTAAGTTAAGTAAGGTCATTAGGTCAGAGCAGGATGAACTTTCGTTACAAAAGGACCTGCAAAAACTAGAAGTATGGGCAGGTAAAGGGAAAATGAGATTTAATACGGGAAAATTCAAGGTTCTACATTTTGGAAGTAAAAATAAGCAGGCAGCGTATTATTTAAATGGGACAAGGCTTAGCCAAACACAGGAGGAAAGGGATTTGGGGGTAGTAATAGATAACAAGCTAAAGATGGGTGCACGATGCAGGGCAGCGGCTTCAAAGGCTAATAAGATACTAGCATGTATTAAAAGAGGAATTGATTCAAGGGAGGAAAGCATAATTCTGTCACTATATAAAGCCCTGGTAAGACCTCACCTTGAGTATGGAGTGTAGTTCTGGGGACCGAATGCAAAACACGATATTGCAGAACTAGAAAAGGTTCAGAGAAGGGCCACAAAGCTAATAAGAGGATTGGAGAATTTAAGCTATGAGGAGAGGCTAGCCAAACTGGGTCTTTTTTTCTTTAGAAAAAAGGCGCTTGAGAGGTGACATGATTACTTTATATAAATATATTCAAGGCCCATATACAGAGATGGCAGAAGCTCTGTTTATTCCAAGAAAATTGTTTGTGACAAGAGGTCACATTTTAAGGTTGGAGGAAAGGAGATTTAATCTCCTACAACGGGAAATGTTTTTTCACTGTAAGAGCAATAAAATTGTGGAACTCATTACCAAAGGAGGTAGTGAATGCCAATACCCTAGATAAATTTAAAAATTGTTTGGATACATTTCTGTCTATAAACAAAATTTATAGATATGATTGCTAGTATTAAATGGGTCACCTTTTTAGTGGGATTATTTAAGTTTAAATGAAGCTTTTTGTAAGTATTTTAGATTTGTATAGGTTGAACTCGATGGACTTTGGTCTTTTTTCAACCTCATCTACTATGATTTCACTATGAATATATACAGGGTAGATCCCCCTCCATGACATGCAATTGTTTTTAGCCTGGCCCAATGGTGTTTTGGGCACATAAATTGATGCCAACACTGACATTGGTGCTGTAATTACCATTTTTAAATAAGTAACTGATATTTTCAAAAGGTTAATGACCATTGGGCCACTGATTTCACTATGAATATATACAGGGTAGGTCCCCTTCCATGACATGCAATTGTTTTTAGCCTGGCCCAATGGTGTTTTGGGCACAGAAATTGATGCCAACCCTGGCATAGGTGCTCTAATTTTCATTTTTTAATAAGTAACTGATATTTTCAAAGGGTTAATGACCATTGGGCCACTGATTTCACTATGAATATATTTGATCCCCCTTCATGACATGCAGTTTTTTTTAGCATGGCCAAATGGAGTTTTGGGAACAGAAATTGAAGCCAACACTGGCACAGGTACTGCAATTACCATTTTTGAATAAGTAACTGATATTTTCAAAGGGTTAATAACCATTGGGCCACTAATTTCACTATGAATATACACAGGGTAGATACCTCTCCATAACATGCAATTGTTTTTAGCCAGGCTCCATGGTGTTTTGGGCACAGAAATTGATGCCAAGAGAGATGTCACACACACAATGTGAAGGGCCTAGGTGCAGAGTTACTTCGAAATTGCTACTATTGTGGGAAAAAGCTCATACAGAGTCCATGGGGCCGAATTAACGAAGTCTGGCAGACATGGTACACTGTAGCGTATCATGTCAGCCAGACATTGCTGAATGAGGACATCATACGCTGTCTGCATTCAGCATTGCACAAACAGTTCTAGTCAACTGTGCATAGCCTCCCCCTGCAGATTCGCGGCCAATCGGCCACTAGTCCGATCGTATGAGGCGGCGTACCAGTTAAGGAGCAGCCGTCTTAAGACTGCTGCTTCTTAACTGCTGTTTCCGGTGAGCCTGAAGGTTTGTGCGGAAACAGCTACATTGAGGATGATTGACCGTTTGGTTAATCGGTCCCCATATCTGAACAGCCACATCTCTTAAAAGGACCCCTTACTGGAAAAAAGAGGGTCTATCATTTCAGATGAGGGCTTTTATGTCCCTCTAGGATGAAGGTTATTAACATAAAAATGTTAATAACTGGAATCAAGAGCTAAAACAGACAAGGCATCAGTTGTCCTCCTATGATATGGATAATCATCATGAGAAATAATGAACACTTCCCCGAATGACTACCATTGAGTTTGCTATGAAACTCTAGGAAGGCTACTATATAGCTCGGAGCTCTAGAGTAAAACACCATTGGGCCAGGCTAAAAACAATTGCATGTTATGGAGAGGTATCTACCCTGTGTATATTCATAGTGAAATCAGTGGCCCAATGGTTATTAACCCTTTGAAAATATCAGTTGCTTATTCACAAATGGGAATTACAGCACCTATGCCAGGATTGGAATTAATTTCTGTGCCCAAAACACAATTGAGCCAGGCTAAACACAATTGTATGTCATGGAAGGGGATCTACCCTGTATATATTCATAGTGAAATCAGTGGCCCAATGGTCATTAACCCTTTGAAAATGTTACTTATTCAAAAATGAGAATTACAGAGCCTGTGACAGGGTTGGAATAAATTTCTGTGCCCAAAATACCATTGGGTCAGGCTTAAAACAATTGCATGTCATGGAGGGGGATCTACCCTGTATATATTCATAGTGAAATCAGTTGCCCAATGGTTATTAACCCTTTGAAAATATGTTACTTATTCAAAAATGGGAATTAGAGCACCTATGCCAGGGTTGGCATCAATTTCTGTGCCCAAAACACCATTGTGCCAGGCTAAACACAATTGCATGTCATGGAGGGAGATCTACCCTGTATATATTCATAGTAAAATCAGTGGCCCATGGGTTATTAACCCTTTGAAAATATCAGTTACTTATTAAAATTGGGAATTACAGCACCTTTGTTAGGGTTGGCATCAATTTCTGTGCCCAAAACACCATTGGGCCAGGCTAAAAACTATTGCATGTCATGGAAGGGGATCTACCCTGTATATATTCATAGTGAAATCAGTGGCCCAATGGTCATTAAATTACAATAAATGGTCATTAACCCTTTGAAAATAAATATCAGTTACTTATTCAAAATAGTAATACAGGCAGCCCTCAGTTTACGCCGGGGTTAGGTTCCAGAAGGAATGGTTGTAAATTGAAACCCAGTTTATAATGTAAGTCAATGGGAAGTGAGGGAGATAGGTTCCAGGCCCCTCTCAAAATTGTCATAAGTAACACCTAATACATTATTTTTAAAGCTTTGAAATGAAGACTTTAAATGCTAAACAGCATTATAAGCCTAATAAAATAATCACACAACACAGAATATATAATTAAACTAAGTTAAATAAACAAAAACATTTGCTAAACAGCATTATAAACCTAATAAAATAATCACACAACACAGACTTCACTTGCATTTTTCTGCAAACAGTTCTTTCTGTGCATTCCAATCTGGACTGATTTATTGACAGGAAGATCTTGTTCCTTTGAAATCTGCTCGATAGCTCAGGTCTGGTTAAACTGATTAATTTCAGCTTGCTTTGCTTTGCTGCAACACAAGCGGACAGCTCCACCTACTGGCTATTTTAATAGATGCACTGCTTCTTAATGCTTTTCAATAGGAGTCACATGACTGGAAAAAAAGGTTGTTATTCTGAAACGGTGTAAATTGAACCGTTATAAAACGAGGGCCACCTGTATTTGTATTGGTGCCAACGTATGCCCTTTTTTTTTCCAGTTTGTATATCCAATTGTTGTATAAAGGGAATCCACCTCTGTGTAACTACATTATATGAATCATATTATTATTTAAATAAACCTATATTTTTATTTTGAAGTCAATTTAAAGCAGTCTGACAAAAAATTTGAATAAGAAACCAACTTCCATGAATAAGAAACAGCTTGAATAAGAAACCAACTTCCATGAATAAGAAACAGCTTGAATAAGAAACCAACTTCCTTGTCATCCTCAAACCTTAGATTATATTCCCAGCAAATGTATCCCTATGTTAGATGGGGAGCTGCATATTCTATACTAGTAGGACTTGTTCTTTTCACTTTGAATTATTCTCTGATTTTTCTTTTTTCTTAGATCACAGCAGCCGAACTTTGACTATCATGCAGAGATTGTGGCATTTTCACAGCGCCTACATGAGAACTTTTCAGTACAATTGCTGAAGACTGCATTTGTGAACAGCTCATATGTAGCGCAGGAGGAAAGCCGACGTAGGGAATTGGGATTGGATAAGGAAATTGCTGCTTTAAATTTACAGGATAACCAGGAGCTCTCTAAACAAGGCTCTGACTTCACAGTCTCATTCCTCCAGACAACCTTGAAGCAAGGTTTCCCCAAACTACCTGCAGCTGGCATCTCGGCTCTGATTGGCTACCTCACTAGTCAGAATGTTCTTTGCCATGTAGCACAAAATCTTGCAGTGGAAGATCTGACACTCAGTTCTGAATGCCCCCTATCTCCTGACACCATACAGAAAACATTCTATGCAGTTATTGGAGCTCTGCTTGAAAGCAGTGACCCTGAGAGGACTAGTTTGTTTATAAGGGTACGCTACATTTACGTGTGTGTGTGTGTGTGTATGTATATATATATATATATATATATATATATATATATATATATATATATATATATATATATATATATAATGTGTGTGTATATATAATCTATATCTCAGATTTGCTGCTGCGCAGTATAAACTAGCAATCTTCTTTTTGAAGTGTAATTGATTATTTTTTTTCACTTAAAGTGATTGTAAAGTTTAATGAATAAGTGAGCGGTATCTAAAAATAATCTTAACAGGGGCACTTTAATTCATTAAACTTTACAAGGAAGCTTCTTTTTTAAAATACTTACCTTTGCTCTATGGAAAACAGACTGGCGATGCTCCGCCCGCATCGCCTGCTGTAGTTAGCAGATCAATGAAGGAAATCTGGCTTCCTATGATTTGTCATCAATATGCTAACTACAGCAGGAGATGCGGCCAGAGAATCACCAGTCTGTTTTCTATAAAGCAAAGGTATTTTATTTTAAAAAAGAAGCTTCATCGTAAAGTTTAATCGATTAAAGTGCCCCTGCTTTTAAGATTACTTTAAGATACCGGGCACTTATTCATTAAACTTTACAATCACTTTAAAGTGATTGCAAATACGAATGTTTAAAAACGCTAGGATTTACCATCACTAAACGCTAGGATTTACCATCACTAGAAATAAAGGGGACTTGCAGTGATCACAAAATGGTTCTAAACTTACCCTTTCTGTGCTGCGGCTCCTTGCTAAAATCAACACCCCTTTACCAATGAGGTGACGTTTCCACCTCTAAACCAATAATCGCGCTAGCATACAGAATACTGTCAGATGATTAGCACGACGTTTGGTTTAGAGGTGGAAACGTCACCTTATCGAGATAAGATCGATGTGCTGGAGGCGCTGAGTTTAGCGAGGAGCAGCGGCACGGAAGAGTGATCAATGAAAGTCCACTTTATTTGTAGTGATGGTAAATACTAGCGTTTTTTAAATGCTGGGATTTACTATCACTTTAAGGAAACAATCGGTCCCAAAGAATAACCCCATGGCAAGATGTTGATTTAAATTATTATCCTATTGGTTGAGATCATGTTAATCAAAAAATACTCTTGCAATTGGGACACATGTACAATTGAATATCATGTTGTTTTCTCTTGGTCTTTTATGCTTACTCAATGTTTTTCATGCCTGACAACACTAGCGGATTGTGCCTACCAGACAAGTGGAAGATAAGAGACACAAGTCAAAATTAAACTTTAATGGTCCAGATCGAGCTGCAATTAACAAAAAAAGAAAACTTTCAAATTTCTATTCTTAAATTTGCTTAATTCTTTTGGTGTCCTTTGTTAAAAAGTAAATCTAGATAGGCTCATAAGGTTCAGTAGCATGGATCTGCCCATAGCACTCTAGGGAACCAGTGTTTGTAACTATGTAACAGTGTTATAGAGTGCTGCTCCTATAGGCCTACCTAAGTTTTACTCTTCAACTACAAAGATCATGAAGAATAGAAGTAAACTGGGAGTGTTTTGTTTTAATTGACATTAGTGGCTTTTTAAGAACCATAAGACATACTAATGTTCAAAGTACACCCTAGATTAGATTAAAATATAAGCAATTTAAAAAGAGCATTAAACGTAAAAAAACAAAATGTTAAAATTTTTGTGCTTGCAAACTGGTTAAAGGGACATGAAACCCATTTTTTTTCTTTCATGATTCAGATAGTGTAATTTTGAATGAGTTTCCAATTTACTTCTATTATCAAAGTTGCTTCATTCTCTTGGTATCCTTTGTTGAAGGAGCGGTAAGGCATTACTGGTTGCTTACTGAACACATCTGGTAAGCCAAATACAAGTGTCATATGTGTGCAGTCACCAATCAGTACCCCTGAACCGTGAAATAAAAACATTTGGGTTTCATACCCCTTTAAGTAAATTATCTTTAAATTGATTTTGAAACGGAGGAAATAAAAATAAAATAAAAAATAAAATACAGCTCATCCTTAGGAATAAATTGCACACTGGGTGATGAGATAAACTCCTATTGTATTATTGTTGAACAGGGACTTGTTCTCAAGCATAAAAAAAAAATATTCCCCATAGAAATATTCATTTTTGTTGCATTAATTGCGGCTAGTGACGTTTTCCCTCTTTCTAGGATTTTCTGATTACACAACTTATTGGGAAGGACTTATTTGACATTTGGACCGTCGCAGATCCCATGTCATTGCTGGTGGAAGAATTGTCCAAGAGAGATGTGTCCCTGCCAGAGCCAAGACTAACTAGACAGTCTGGAGCTAGCACTGTGCTACCTTTATACTTTGTGGGCTTGTACTGGTTAGTATTGTATTCTTCTATTTTTTAAAGTACACCAGGCCTTGACAAATCTAGGATAATCAGAGTTTGATCCCTGGATACTAAGTATTGAGATTTTGCTACATATATTAATATTAGAGATGTGTATTCGGATTCTTACGAAGGATCCAAAAGCACATTCCTAATCAATATTAAAAAAACACACATTTCTCTTACTTGGTGTATTCAGTCCACGGATTCATCCTTACTTGTGGGATATTCTCAATCCCTACAGGAAGTGGCAAAGAAAGCACACAGCAAAGCTGTCCATATAGCTCCCCTCAGGCTCCGCCCCCCCAGTCATTCTCTTTGCTGTTCTATTCTCTTTGCTGTTCTAACAAGTAGCATCTCCACGGGAGGGTAAAGAGTATGTGGTGTTAGATTTGTAGTTTTTATTTCTTCAATCAAGAGTTTGTTATTTTAAAATAGTGCCGGTTTGTACTATTTACTCTGAGGCAGAAAGTGATGAAGATTTCTGCTGAGAGGAAAAAGATTTTAGCATGTTGTAACTAAAATCCATTGCTGTTCCCACACAGGACTGTTGAGTACCGGAGAACTTCAGTTGGGGGGATCAGTTTGCAGGCTTATACTGCTTACGGGAGGCTTAATTTACACCTGCAAATAACCCTAAAGGAAGGTAAAGCCACAGCAAAGACTCTGGCATCGTACTGTAGTGGGTTAAACCGGGTATTTACTTGATTTTGCTCCAGTTTGGGCATTAAGGGGTTAATTGATTTGAAAATTTGTGTGCAATCATTTCAAATCATTAGGATCATGTGGTGAAAATTTCATTAAGATCGGATGTTTTTTGATGATTTGGTAAAAAAGTGTGTGCTTTTTATTATTTAAAGAGACAGTAACGGTTTTTCAAAAAGTATTTTTTTCAATATTTTAGTGTTGTCTGAGTCTGTCAAACATGTCTGAGCCTTCAGATAGACCTTGTTCTTTATGTTCAAAAGCCATGGCAGTACCCCCATTGCATTTATGTTTAAAGTGTGCCAAAACATCTAAGCATTTTAAAGATCATCCAGTGACAATTAAAAATGCTGCCCAAGATGATTCCTTAACGGAGGGTAATGGGGATAGTCCTTCTTCCTCCCCCCACGTGTCTACACCAGTTACGCCCGCGCAAGCGATGCCTAGTACCTCTAGCACATTGGCCCCTATTACTTTACAACAATTAGCAGCAGTAATGGATAATTCCCTTGCAGCATTTTTATCCAAACTGCCAGTTTTTCCAAGAAAGCGCTATAGCTCAGTTTTAAATACAGAGGATGAGCAATCTGAAGCTTTGGATAATTTATCTGTAGTACCCTCACAAAACTCAGAGGTAGCAGTGAGGGAAGGTCTGTCTGAGGGAGAAATTTCTGACACAGGAAGAGTTTCTCAGCAGGCAGAGTCAGATTCCTTAGCGTTTAAATTTAAGCTGGAACACCTCCGCGTCCTGCTTAAGGAGGTTTTAGCTACGCTGGATGATTGTGACCCCATGGTGGTCCCTGAAAAATTGTGTAAAATGGACAGATTTTTAGAGGTCCCTGTATACACTGAGGCATTTCCGATCCCAAAGAGAGTGGCGGATATTGTGACTAAGGAGTGGGAGAGACCAGGTGTACCCTTTGTTCCCCCACCTATCTTTAAGAAAATGTTCCCCATAAACGACCCTAGGCGGGATGCGTGGCAGACGGTCCCTAAGGTAGAGGGGGCTGTTTCAACACTTGCTAAACGTACAACTATACCAATAGAGGACAGTTGTGCTTTCAAAGATCCTATGGATAAAAAATTGGAAGGATTGCTGAAGAAAATATTTGTTCAGCAAGGTTTTCTTCTTCAACCAATTGCCTGCATTATTCCGGTAACTACTGCTGCGGCTTTTTGGTTCGAAGCCTTGGAGGAGTCGCTCCAAAGGGAGACTTCATACGATGAGGTCATGGATAGAATTAATGCTCTAAAGCTGGCTAATTCTTTTATCATTGATGCCGCTCTCCAATTAGCTAAGCTAGCGGCAAAAAATTCAGGTTTTGCCATCATGGCGCGCAGAGCGCTTTGGCTCAAATAATGGTCGGCCGATGTGTCGTCCAAAACGAAACTGTTAAATATTCCCTTCAAGGGGAAGACCCTATTTGGCCCAGAGCTGAAAGAAATTATTTCGGATATCACTGGGGGAAAGGGCCATGCCCTTCCACAAGATAGGCCGTTTAAGGCCAAAAACAAGGCTAATTTTCGCTCCTTTCGCAACTTCAGGAGCGGACCTGCTGCAACCTCTGCTGCCGCAAAGCAAGGTAACGCTTCACAGCCCAAAGCAACCTGGAAACCCTTGCAGGGCTGAAATAAGGGTAAACAGGCCAAGAAGCCTGCTCCTGCTACCAAGACAGCATGAAGGAGTAGCCCCCGATCCGGGACCGGATCTAGTAGGGGGCAGACTTTCTCTCTTTGCTCAGGCTTGGGCAAGAGACGTTCCGGATCCCTGGGCATTAGAAATAGTTGCTCAGGGGTACCTTTTAGAATTCAAGGATTCTCCCCCAAGGGGAAGGTTCCACAATTCTCGTTTGTCTTCAGACCAAACAAAGAAACAGGCGTTCTTACACTGTGTAGAAGATCTCCTAAAAATGGGAGTGATACACCCAGTTCCAATTGCAGAACAAGGACTGGGCTTTTACTCAAACCTGTTCGTAGTTCCCAAAAAGGAGGGAACTTTCAGGCCAATCCTGGATCTAAAGATTCTAAACAAATTCCTCAGAGTTCCGTCTTTCAAGATGGAAACCATTCGGACAATCTTGCCGATGATCCAGGAAGGTCAGTATATGACTACCGTGGATCTAAAGGATACGTACCTACATATTCCTATCCACAAAGATCACCATCAGTTCCTAAGGTTCGCCTTTCTGGACAAACATTACCAGTTCATGGCCCTTCCTTTCGGGTTGGCCACTGCTCCCAGAATTTTCACAAAGGTGCTAGGGTCCCTTCTGGCGGTGTTAAGACCGCGGGGCATTGCAGTAGCACCTTACCTAGACGACATATTAATACAGGCGTCGTCTTTCCACAGAGCCAAGGCTCATACGGACATTGTTCTGGCCTTTCTAAGGTCTCACGGGTGGAAGGGGAACGTAGAAAAGAGTTCTCCAGGGATCCCAAGGCGGCATTGATAGATGCATTAATAGCGCCTTGGTCATTCAGTCTAGCTTGTCTTTACACCGTTTCCTCTTCTCCCTCGGCTAATAGCCAGAATCAAACAGGAGAAGGCTTCGGTAATTCTGATAGCGCCTGCGTGGCCACGCAGGACTTGGTATGCAGACCTAGTGGACATGTCATCGGTCCCACCATGGAAACTGCCATCAAGGCAGGATCTTCTAATCCAAGGTCCTTTCAAGCATCCAAATCTAGTTTCTCTGCAACTGACTGCTTGGAGATTGAACGCTTAATCCTAGCTAAGCGGGGTTTCTCTGAATCGGTTATAGATACTCTGATACAGGCCAGAAAGCCTGTTACCAGGAAAATTTACCATAAGATATGGCGGAAATATCTTTGTTGGTGTGAATCCAAGGGTTACTCGTGGAGTAAGGTTAGGATTCCAAGGATATTGTCTTTTCTCCAAGAAGGTTTGGAGAAAGGTCTGTCAGCTAGTTCCTTAAAGGGACAGATATCTGCTCTGTCTATTCTGTTACACAAGCGTCTGGCAGCTGTACCAGACGTTCAGGCGTTTGCACAGGCCCTAGTTAGAATCAAGCCTGTCTACAGACCTGTGGCTCCTCCATGGAGTCTAAACTTAGTTCTTTCAGTTCTTCAAGGGGTTCCGTTTGAACCTTTGCATTCCATAGATATCAAGTTATTATCTTGGAAAGTTTTGTTTTTAGTAGCTATTTCTTCTGCTCAGAGAGTTTCAGAATTGTCTGCTTTACAGTGTGATTCACCCTATCTGGTGTTCCATGCAGATAAGGTTGTTTTGCGTACTAAACCTGGTTTCCTTCCAAAGGTGGTTTCTAATAAGAATATTAACCAGGAAATCATTGTTCCTTCTCTGTGCCCTAATCCAGTTTCTAAGACGGAACGACTGTTGCACAATCTTGATGTGGTTTGTGCTTTAAAATTCTATTTAAAAGCAACTAAAGATTTCAGACAAACATCATCCTTGTTTGTTGTGTATTCTGGTAAGAGGAGAGGTCAGAAAGCGACTGCTACCTCTCTTTCATTCTGGCTGAAAAGCATCATCCGATTGGCTTATGAGACTGCTGGTAAACAGCCTCCTGAACGAATTACAGCTCATTCCAACAGAGCTGTGGCTTCCACATGGGCTTTCAAGAATGAGGCTTCTGTTGAACAGATTTGTAAGGCAGCGACTTGGTCTTCACTGCATACATTCGCCAAATTTTACAAATTCTATACTTTTGCTTCTTCGGAGGCTATTTTTGGGAGAAAGGTTTTGCAAGCAGTGGTGCCTTCCGTTTAGGTTACCTGACTTGTTCTCTCCCTTCATCCGTGTCCTATTGCTTTGGTATTGGTATCCCACAAGTAAGGATGAATCCGTGGACTGAATACACCAAGTAAGAGAAAACAGAATTTATGCTTACCTGATAAATTACTTTCTCTTACAGGTGTATTCAGTCCACGGCCCGCCCTGATATTTAAGTCAGGTTCAAATTTAATTTACAATAAATACAGTCACCACTGCACCCTATGGTTCTCCTTTTTCTCCTAACCGTCAGTCGAATGACTGGGGGGGCGGAGCCTGAGGGGAGCTATATGGACAGCTTTGCTGTGTGCTCTCTTTGCCACTTACTGTAGGGATTGAGAATATCCCACAAGTAAGGATGAATCCGTGGACTGAATACACCTGTAAGATGTAATTTATCAGGTAAGCATAAATTCTGTTTTTTAGGATCCAGTTGTATCTGGCTCCTAAATTTTCTGACTGGCTCCCAAGATGGATATAAATTTGTCAAGCACTGTAGTGCAGTATATGAAGTTAAGAACACAGAGTTGTGAAGGTTCAGTAGTTTGTCAATTGTACAGAAACCTTTATGGAAACTTTACGTTAAAGATCCATACAATTAAATTGGAAACAGTTGTAGAAAGATGGGGTTACACATGAGTGTAGATTAAGATACTTCCTTGTTTTTGGAGCTAGTAAATGGTTTATACACCATACAAACTCATGGAATGATAAAGATCTGTTATGGCCAAATTCTTAACATGTGTTTGCAGACGTCTTAAAGGAACAGTGTATTGTGATTTTTGTTTCTCCTTTTTAAGAGTTCACGGTGATCCATTTTACCTGCTAGAGTGCATTAAAACAATAGCTATTTTACCTTGATTTTGTCATTTGAAATAGCTGGGTTTTTTCTCTGCTGTATCCCCGCCTATACTAAAAAAATTAAGTTCATAAGTACTGGTTATAGAAAAGCTATGTAAACAAGGTTACAAAAAGTGGAGATGTAATTTAGAGATGTACTAAAATTTAGTTTTTCTTTGCTCTCTCTAAGATGGTCTCCCTGTGTGTAAGGGAGAGATAAGATAAGGAGGACTTATATACGTATATACTGCTAATTATTGAGTACAGGTGCTTCAGCCACACCTATTGCTAGCATGTACGTAGCTATGAAGTCTCCATAGACGAGCACTGGCAGTACAATGGGTCGTACTGAAGAGCTCAGTGACTTTTAACATGGCACTGTCATAGGATGCTACCTTTGCCACAACTTGAGTTCACAAGTGACATCATAGTTTGGCTTTAATGTAGTGGGTTGCAGTGAAGGGGACTGTGCACCATTTAAATAGACGGTAGCAAAGGGCCACTCTTGGCCTCGATTGAGCAGTTTGGCAACTATTGCTGGTTCTTGAGAATAGAAACAATGAAGCCCTTTACGTTTATGTGGTGAATGGCTTAACATTTATATCAAACTAGAAGCCAGGTTCATGTTTTAAATGTAGGTACCAGTAAATGGACTGTGCATATTGATAGAATAACTAAAGTTGTTAGTTTGATGTAAAACTCTAGGAACTCTAAAATCCAGAATTTGTTAAAGGCAAGAGATGAGCAGTGCTTAATGAGGGAAAGTGGGTGTTTTTTAATGGGGTGGGCTATAATGAATTGGCTAACTATGACTTTGACAGGACCAGTGAATATTGTGTCCTAGAATTTACAGTGGTCAGCAGTGAGGGCTGCCTCCTGGATTTTGCCATGGTCAACCGAGATTTTACTGTGGTAAGCAGTGAGGGCTGCCTCATGGATTTGGCCATGGTCAACAGAGATTTGACTGTGGTAAGCAGTGAGGGCTGCCTCCTGGGTTGAACCATGGCTAATAGAGATGGGGCCCTCTTGGATTTGACCATGGTCAGCAGAGATGGGGGCCTTAAGGATTTTACTGTGGTCAGCATTGAGTGTGGCCTCTGAATTTTACGATGATCAGCCGCGAAGGCAACCACTTGCATTTGATTAGGCAGCACTGAAAGACCACTTGGCTTTTACAGAGTTTATGCCAATATTTGAGCTTATTATGTGGTACTTGTTACATAAAGTGGAATTTGTTTTAATCAACATCAAACATTCAGTTAATTATTATATGATTTTCTTATGAAATCTTAAAGTTTAAAGTCTCATTGCTTGTTCTTGTTTAGTACTGCAGAATAGCCCAATTAAGAACATATCACAAATAGTTCCTTTATTATTAATGTATTCATGTTCTTATCACTGCTTAATAAACAACAATGTATTGCTGAGCAATGTTGTTTTTATGTGTCTTGATTAAGTGCCCTGCTTGTTTGTCTCTACAGTGATAAAAAGCTGATAGCAGAGGGTCCTGGGGAATCGGTCAGTGCTGCAGAAGAAGAGGCTGCCCGTGTGGCTCTAAGAAAGCTGTACGGATTCACAGAGAACAGGCGACCGTGGGATTACTCTGTCCCCAGGCAAGAACCAGGAGTGAGGAAAGCCAGCATCAGCAGCAGATGATCTTCCTTTGATAATACTTCTTTGCCAGAGCAAGATGTCAAAGAAGTTAATGCTTTGTCAAAACAGACTTGTTGATTCATCTGAGCTACGAATCATTTCATTAATAAAACATGGACTGTATATTGCAGAGCTTTTCTTCTTCTTACAATTGTTCAGTTAAGCTGGAGTTCATTTGTGCAATTTCTGTTTTTTATAGAGATTGTGAAAGAAATTCATATATAATAAAATGATGCATAGTAAAATGTCAAAAGTGAAATATTTATAAACTGATAACCACAATGTTAGTTTTCTCCCAGTAATAGACAAAATTTGCAAGGTAATTAGAACCCCCTTTGGCTGCCATACCTGGCTGCAATGCACTGGTGTCTGTAGTGTTACAGCCATGATGTTACATGATTGCATTGCGCTGCTGATTTTTAATAACTAATTTTATAACTTGACATCTGCTGCACACACTAAAAAACAACAGTCTGAAAAAAATATTAAATTAATCTTTATTTGCTTGTAAGAAAACCATAATATATTTATGTACAAATTAAAAATGAATTGTTTTTTAGCACATAAACCAAAGCTTTGCTGCATGTTTGAAATTATAATTGTAGATACCATTTAAACTGTGCTCTATCTCCTAATTATAACCACAAGAACACAGAAATTTAAATTTACCTGTTTGACTGAAAATAACCAATAAGTGGCACAAAAGCCACCCAGAATGCAGCTGTCCAATCACACATTTGAAAGAGGATTGCATAAGCATTGATGTCTTTTGTTGTGTTTGAGATTGTTCCACATTTTTCCACTGTCCAGTTTGTTCAAAATCAGTCTTTGATTTCCCCTCACCAGTGAATGTTTTATGACAATAACCCAACCTGTACAACCTTATGGAACAAAAAAGTGCACAAAGAAAAGGCCCTTTATGTGTTTTATTTTTTATCTATTTTTTTTTATTGCATGCCTAGAACTGTGTTTAACTCCTGGAAATAGCAGCAATGCACTACTGGGAGCTAGCTAAACACATTTGGTAAGCCAATGACAAGAGGTATATGTGTGAAGTCACCAATCGCCAGCTAACTCCCAGTAGCGCATTGCTGCTCCATTGCTACGCGTTTCAAGAATGGTACCAAGAAAGCAAAGTAAATTTGACAGCATAAGTAAAATGGAGTGTGTAAAAATTACATGCTTTATCCGAAATTTTTACTTTCAAGGAAGTGTGGCTTTGTAGATTGATTGTGCTGCAGGGTAAATCTGTTTTCTAGCCAGTACAACAGCAAACATGAATGTATTGTTAAACAGGTTTTTAAACACATAACAGAAAATGTCAAAGGTCTGACGGTAAATGTTTACACAGACATCATTTTATCTCATTTATATTTTTTGTTATGATGATGACTGATATTCTGTTTGCATAAAACGGTGGTGAAGTATAGAAAACGTATGTTTCTCTTTCTGCAGAAAATAGATAACTACCCTTTTTCTGTTTATCCTTTTAACGCCGTTATGCCGTTCTATTCCGTCATATTTACACTGGGCTTTAAAGCCGTTATGACGGAATAGAACGTCATATCAAACGGCTGTCCTGAAGCCTTCTGCGCTTCAAGGACTTGATCGCGGTCTGGAGGGCGTTCCTAGGGTTGTAGGGACGCCCCCCAGATGCGATCCAATAATTGAAATCTCGCGATCGTATGCACGATCGCGTAGTTTCAATTTGTCTACATCGGAACAGGTGTTCCGATGTAGACACTTTAACCCTGTCACGAAAGGGTTAAAGGGAAAAGAATCAGTTATAAAATGTTAGCAAAATTACTGCTATTATAAGTCCATTTTATTAATCAACCTCACTGTCTTAACCCCTTCTTTACCAGAAATTTCAGACAAAAACCCAAAATACCAGAGAATTTTTAGTATTTTTGCTATTGCTCAGTTTAACCCTTTAAGGACACAGCTTTCAGTTTGCTCAATTGTTTTATGACGGAAAAATTCCGTCATATGTCCTTAAGAGGTTAAACAGAAATAGATACTTTGTTATTTTGATTTAGCCATGAAAACTAAATATAGGTAGACAACCAGGGTGTTGATCTAGGTCCATATTGGTATACAGGTATTTGATGTCACTATTTGGCCGCCACATGCGATCATATAATTTTTTATATGCGCCTCCCACCGCTTCCACTCGGCACCAAAGATGATTGTTACATTGAGCGACACAGACAGTGTCACCCTCTGTAACAATCTGGCTTTGCATTGTAAGAGATCACAATCAATGCTCCTTTACTATATGAAGGCAGATGCCGTCTGCCCCCAGCAGCAATCTAAGCTGACAGCAGGGGCCACATTTTGTGCTTGTGTGTTGGACGTAGGTACTACATCAACACAGTCTGCTGGGCAAAGTACCGTGTGACGTAGTACCTACATCCAAAGGGCACAATGGGTTAAAGCAAGTTCTTAAAGAGATGTTAAACAGTATGTTTCATTGTTTTAATAAAAAAGCACTCAGCAGTGGCCTATAATTAAACGGATAGTCTAGTCAAAATTAAACTTTCATGATTCAGATAGAGCATGCAATTTTAAGCAACTTTGTAATTTACTCCTATTATCAATTTTTCTTCATTCTCTTGGTATCTTTATTTGCAAAGGCAAGAATGTAAGCTTAGGAGCCAGCCCATTTTGGGTTCTGCACCTGGGTAGCGTTTGCTGATTGGTGGCTACATTTAGAAGGCATTTTCATAGATTAGGAAAGCAGTGAGGGATGCTATTCATCCTGGATCAGAAGTCTACCACAACTCCACCTTTCCTCAGTTTGATAAATTGAGTTACTCCCCCCCCCCCCCCCCCCGCCATAAATCAGAAAGTATAAAGCTTGCATATTATTGTTAAGCCACGTATTATTCGATTTTACATTTTAAACCTATGTGCTCCCCCAATAATTACTATATTTTTATGGTATCTCTTGAGCCAAAGTGAAAGTATAGATTTGATTTTATAACAAATGCTATATTGAGAATAGAACCTAAATATTTATTCATAAGCTTCCCTTCTTTTCTTTGATGTTCCGCAAAGGAACCCGAACAAACCAGCTGCTACCTGACTTATGCCCACCAAGGCTTCCAACACCCCAATAACGGCCAGAGCTACAAATACTGTAATATGAACAATTTTCTGTGTGTCTTCGTTTAGTTCCAGGTCAACATTCCGCTGCTGGATGATCCCTGATTTATTGCTAGGATCAGGAGTTGGAAGGCAGGTGCTGTTCAGGAACCAAACAAGGTTGAAATTAAGATTCTTCCAAGAGCTGAAAGAATAAACAGAAGTTATGAGTCCTCCTTTGCGCAGTCACTTTATCAATTAACATTTTATTGTCCTTTATAACATTTGTTTTTTAAACTGCCGTTTTAACGTTATCTTCACTTCCTTAAAGGGAAATTGTGCAGTACAATTTTCTCCCCCTTAACGTGTTTCCAATGGTCCATTTTACTTACTGGAGTGCATTTAGGGCCAGATCATGAGTGGATCGCTAACTGTTACTACCTTGTTCACCCTCATTGCCACACAGCTATTCTATTTTTTTTAATAATACATATATATATATATAGAGAGAGAGAGAGACTATGATATGCATGTATATATCTGTATATACAGATTTGTGGGTGTATTTAATTTATAATAAATGATCATGCATACTTGTCTTAAAGGGACATTGAACCCCATTTTTTTTTCTTTCGTGATTCAGATAGAGCATGCAATTTTAAGCAACTTTCTAATTTACTCCTATTATCAATTTTTCTTCGTTCTCTTGCTATCTTTATTTGAAAAAGGCATCTAATCTTTTTCTTTGGTTCAGGACTATGGACAGCACTTTTTTTATTGGTGGATGAATTTATCCACCAATCAGCAAGGACAACCCAGGTTGTTCACCAAAAATGGGCCGGTGTTCTGTGAAGGGACCGAACTTTGTAAAAGAGCGAACCATGTCACTTCCTGTGACGTTTCATCAGCTGTTACACTCATTTTGCCCCAAATGCGCATGCGTGCCAGCTTCATCGCATACGTCACGGTGAAACTATTTAGGCTTGTGAAATTCTGAAACCTGTTTATAGCGCATGCGTGGGCTTTTCTATCACGAATGGGGATGGTTTATGGAACGATGTTTATTCAAAACAGTATGTGAATTCTGGTGTGAAACAGAAATAAATGTATACTTATTTAAAAAATATGTATTTATATGTAACCTCAAACATGTAACAATGTTAATTCGTCCCTGCATGACAAACAGCCACTCGGCTATCGCCACTGCATGTCGTATTTTAAAGTAAACATAAAGTGAAGTGCTTTGAATGCACGCCTTCTTGTTTGTATGCGCATCGTTCCATGTTTGAGGTTACATATAAATAAATATTTTTAAATAAGTATACATTTATTTCTGTTGCACACCATAATTCACATACTGTTTTGAATAAACATCGTTCCATAAACCACCCCCATTCGTGATAGAAAAGCCCACGCATGCGCTATAAACAGGTTTCAGAATTTCACAAGCCTAAATAGTTTCACCGTGATGTATGCGGCCAGGTATGTGATGACGTTGGCACGCATGCGCATTTGGGGCAAAATGAGTGCAACAGCTGAAGTGACATGGTTCGCTCTTTTACAAAGTTCGGTCCCTTCACAGAACACCGGCATCTAAACTTACATTCTTGCATTTCAAATAAAGATACCAAGAGAATAAAGAAAATTTGATAATAGGAGTAAATTAGAAAGTTGCTTAGAATGTCATGCTCTATCTGAATCACGAAATAAAAAAAAATTGGGTTCAGTGTCCCTTTAATATCTAAAATGTAATAAATAAGTTGTAAAATCATGGAGGGCACTTGCATATACCTTAAAAACAAAATTTCTCCAACATAGGTGTGTCCGGTCCACGGCGTCATCCTTACTTGTGGGATATTCTCTTCCCCAACAGGAAATGGCAAAGAGCCCAGCAAAGCTGGTCACATGATCCCTCCTAGGCTCCGCCTACCCCAGTCATTCTCTTTGCCGTTGTACAGGCAACATCTCCACGGAGATGGCTTAGAGTTTTTTAGTGTTTAACTGTAGTTTTTATTATTCAATCAAGAGTTTGTTATTTTAAAATAGTGCTGGTATGTACTATTTACTCAGAAACAGAAAAGAGATGAAGATTTCTGTTTGTATGAGGAAAATGATTTTAGCACCGTAACTAAAATCCATGGCTGTTCCACACAGGACTGTTGAGAGCAATTAACTTCAGTTGGGGGAACAGTGTGCAGTCTCTTACTGCTTGAGGTATGACACATTCTAACAAGACGATGTAATGCTGGAAGCTGTCATTTTCCCTATGGGATCCGGTAAGCCATTTTTATTAAGATAGTAAATAAGGGCTTCACAAGGGCTTATTAAGACTGTAGACTTTTTCTGGGCTAAATCGATTCATTATTAACACATATTTAGCCTTGAGGAATCATTTATTCTGGGTATTTTGATATGATTATATCGGCAGGCACTGTTTTTGACACCTTATTCTTTAGGGGCTTTCCCTAATCATAGTCAGAGCCTCATTTTCGCGCCGGTATGGCGCACTTGTTTTTGAGGACAGCATGGCATGCAGCTGCATGTGTGTGGAGCTCTGATACATAGAAAAGTCTTTCTGAAGGCATCATTTGGTATCGTATTCCCCTTTGGGCTTGGTTGGGTCTCAGCAAAGCAGATTCCAGGGACTGTAAAGGGGTTAAATATAAAAACGGCTCCAGTTCCGTTATTTTAAGGGTTAAAGCTTCCAAATTTGGTGTGCAATACTTTTAAGGCTTTAAGACACTGTGGTGAAATTTTGGTGAATTTTGAACAATTCCTTCATACTTTTTCGCAATTGCAGTAATAAAGTGTGTTTAGTTTAAAATTTAAAGTGACAGTAACGGTTTTATTTTAAAACGTTTTTTGTGCTTTGTTATCAAGTTTATGCCTGTTTAACATGTCTGAACTACCAGATAGATTGTGTTCTGACTGTGGGGAAACCAAGGTTCCTTCTCATTTAACTATATGTATTTTATGTCATAAAAAAATTTAGTAAAAATGATGCCCAAGATGATTCCTCAAGTGAGGGGAGTAAGCATGGTACTGCATCATCCCCTCCTTCGTCTACACCAGTCTTGCCCATACAGGAGGCCCCTAGTACATCTAGTGCGCCAATACTCCTTACTATGCAACATTTAACGGCTGTAATGGATAATTCTATCAAAAACATTTTAGCCAATATGCCCACTTATCAGCGAAAGCGCGACTGCTCTGTTTTAGAAAATTCTGTAGAGCATGAGAACGCTGATGATATGGTTTCTGAAGGGCCCCTACACCAGTCTGAGGGGGCCAGGGAGGTTTGTCTGAGGGAGAAATTTCAGATTCAGGAAACATTTCTCAACAAGCTGAACCTGATGTGATTACTTTTAAATTTAAGTTGGAACATCTCCGCGCTCTGCTTAAGGAGGTGTTATCCAATTTGGATGATTGTGATTATCTGGTCATTCCAGAACCACTATGTAAAATGGAAAAGTTCTTAGAGGCCCCGGGGCCCCCCGAAGCTTTTCCTATATCCAAGCGGGTGGCGTACATTGTTAGTAAAGAATGGGACAGGCCCGGTATACCTTTAGTACCTCCCCCCATATTTATAAAATTGTTTTCCTATAGTCGACCCCAGAAAGGACTGATGGCAGACAGTCCCCAAGGTCGAGGGGGCGGTTTCTACTCTACACAAGCGCGCCACTATACCCATAGAAGATAGTTGTGCTTTCCAAGATCCTATGGATAAAAAATTAGAAGGTCTGCTAAAGATGTTTGTTCAGCAAGGTTCCCTTCTACAACCAATTGCATGCATTGTCCCTGTCACTGCAGCCGCGTGTTTCTAGTTTGATGAGCTAGGAAAGGCGATTATTAGTAATTCTTCTTCTTATGAGGAGATTATGGACAGAATTCGTGCTCTTAAATTGGCTAATTCTTTCACCCTAGACGCCACCTTGCAATTGGCTAGGTTAGCGGCGAAAAAATTCTGGGTTTGCTATTGTGGCGCAGAGCGCTTTGGTTAAAATCTTGGGCAGCGGATGCGTCTTCCAAGAACAAATTGCTTGACATTCCTTTCAAGGGGAAAACACTCTTTGGCCCTGACTTGAAAGAGATTATCTCTGATATCACTGGGGGCAAGGGCCACGCCCTTCCTCAGGATAGGTCTTTTCAAGACCAAAAATAAACCTAAGTTTCGTCCCTTTCGCAGAAACGGATCAGCCCCAAGGGCTACGTCCTCTAAGCAGGAAGGTAATACTTCTCAAGCCAATCCAGCCTGGAGACCTATGCAAGGCTGGAACAAGGAAAGCAGGCCAGGAAACCTGCCACTGCTACCAAGACAGCATGAAATGCGGGCCCCCGATCCGGGACCGGATCTGGTGGGGGGCAGACTCTCTCTCTTCGCTCAGGCTGGGGCAAGAGATGTTCTGGATCCTTGGGCGCTAGAAATAGTCTCCCAAGGTTATTCTCTGGAGTTCAAGGGGCTTCCTCCAAGGGGGAGGTTCCACAGGTCTCAGTTGTCTTCAGACCACATAAGAAGACAGGCATTCTTACATTGGGTAGAAGACCTGCTAAAAATGGGAGTGATTCATCCTGTTCCATTAGGAGAACAAGGGATGGGGTTCTACTCCAATCTGTTCATAGTTCCCAAAAAAGAGGGAACGTTCAGACCAATCTTAGATCTCAAGATCTTGAACAAGTTTCTCAAGGTTCCATCGTTCAAGATGGAAACCATTCGAACACTTCTTCCTTCCATCCAGGAAGGTCAATTCATGACCAAGGTGGATTTCAAGGATGCGTATCTACATATTCCTATCCACAAGGAACATCATCGGTTCCTAAGGTTTGCATTCCTGGACAAGCATTTCCAGTTCGTGGCGTTTTCTTTCGGATTAGCCACTGCTCCTAGGATTTTCTCATAGGTACTAGGGTCCCTTCTGGCGGTGCTAAGACCAAGGGGCATTGCTGTAGTACCTTACTTGGACGACATTCTGATTCGAGCGTCGTCCCTTCCTCAAGTAAAGGCTCACACGGACATTGTCCTGGCCTTTCTCAGATCTCACGGATGGAAAGTGAACGTGGAAAAGAGTTCTCTATCTCCGTCAACGAGGGTTCCCTTCTTGGGAACTATAATAGACTCCTTAGAAATGAGGATTTTTCTGACAGAAGCCAGAAAAACAAAACTTCTAGACTCTTGTCGGATACTTCATTCCGTTCCTCTTCCTTCCATAGCGCAGTGCATGGAAGTGATAGGTTTGATGGTAGCGGCAATGGACATAGTTCCTTTTGTGCGCATTCATCTAAGACCATTACAACTGTTCATGCTCAGTCAGTGGAATGGGGACTATTCAGACTTGTCTCCGAAGATACAAGTAAATCAGAGGACCAGAGACTCATTCCGTTGGTGGCTGTCCCTGGACAACCTGTCACAAGGGATGACCTTCCGCAGACCAGAGTGGGTCATTGTCACGACCGACGCCAGTCTGATGGGCTGGGGCGCGGTCTGGGGATCCCTGAAAGCTCAGGGTCTTTGGTCTCGGGTAGAATCTCTTCTACCGATAAATATTCTGGAACTGAGAGCGATATTCAATGCTCTCAAAGCTTGGCCTCAGCTAGCGAGGGCCAAGTTCATACATCAACCATCAGGGGGGAACAAGGAGTTCCCTAGCGATGGAAGAAGTGACCAAAATCATTCTATGGGCGGAGTCTCACTCCTGCCACCTGTCTGCTATCCACATCCCAGGAGTGGAAAATTGGGAAGCGGATTTTCTGAGTCGTCAGACATTGCATCCGGGGGAGTGGGAACTCCATCCGGAAATCTTTGCCCAAGTCACTCAACCGTGGGGCATTCCAGACATGGATCTGATGGCCTCTCGTCAGAACTTCAGAGTTCCTTACTACGGGTACAGATCCAGGGATCCCAAGGCGGCTCTAGTGGATGCACTAGTAGCACCTTGGACCTTCAAACTAGCTTATGTGTTCCCGCCGTTTCCTCTCATCCCCAGGCTGGTAGCCAGGATCAATCAGGAGAGGGCGTCGGTGATTTTGATAGCTCCTGCGTGGCCACGCAGGACTTGGTATGCAGATCTGGTGAATATGTCATCGGCTCCACCATGGAAGCTACCTTTGAGACGAGACCTTCTTGTTCTAGGTCCGTTCGACCCACTCCAGCTGACTGCTTGGAGATTGAACGCTTGATCTTATCAAAGCGAGGGTTCTCAGATTCTGTTATTAATACTCTTGTTCAGGCCTGAAAGCCTGTAACCAGAAAAATTACCACATAATTTGGTATATCTGTTGGTGTGAATCTGCAGGATTCCCTTGGGACAAGGTTAAGATTCCTAAGAGTCTATCCTTCCTTCGAGAAGGATTGGAAAAAGGATTATCTGCAAGTTCCTTGATGGGACAGATTTCTGCCTTGTCTGTGTTACTTCACAAAAAGCTGGCAGCTGTGCCAGATGTTCTAGCCTTTGTTCAGGCTCTGGTTAGAATCAAGCCTGTTTACAAAATTTTGACTCCTCCTTGGAGTCTCAACCTAGTTCTTTCAGTTCTTCAGGGGGTTCCGTTTGAACCCTTACATTCCGTTGATATTAAGTTATTATCTTGGAAAGTTTTGTTTTTGGTTGCAATTTCTTCTGCTAGAAGAGTTTCAGAATTATCTGCTCTGCAGTGTTCTTCTCCTTATCTGGTGTTCCATGCAGATAAGGTGGTTTTGCGTACTAAACCTGGTTTTCTTCCAAAAGTTGTTTCTAACAAAAACATTAACCAGGAGATAGTTGTGCCTTCTTTGTGTCCTAATCCAGTTTCAAAGAAGGAACGTTTGTTGCACAACTTGGATGTAGTTCGTGCTCTCAAATTTTACTTAGCAGCTACTAAGGATTTCAGACAAACTTTGTCTTTGTTTGTTGTTTATTCTGGTAAACGGAGAGGTCAAAAAGCAACTTCTACCTCTCTCTCCTTCTGGATTAAAAGCATTATCCGATTGGCTTATGAGACTGCCGGACGGCAGCCTCCTGAAAGAATCACAGCTCACTCCACTAGGGCTGTGGCTTCCACATGGGCCTTCAAGAACGAGGCTTCTGTTGATCAGATATGTAAGGCAGCGACTTGGTCTTCACTGCACACTTTTTCTAAATTTTACAAATTTGATACTTTTGCTTCTTCTGAGGCTATTTTTGGGAGAAAGGTTTTGCAAGCCGTGGTGCCTTCCATTTAGGTGACCTGATTTGCTCCCTCCCTTCATCCGTGTCCTAAAGCTTTGGTATTGGTTCCCACAAGTAAGGATGACGCCGTGGACCGGACACACCTATGTTGGAGAAAACAGAATTTATGTTTACCTGATAAATTGCTTTCTCCAACGGTGTGTCCGGTCCACGGCCCGCCCTGGTTTTTTTAATCAGGTCTGATAATTTATTTTCTTTAACTACAGTCACCACGGTAACATATGGTTTCTCCTATGCAAATATTCCTCCTTAACGTCGGTCGAATGACTGGGGTAGGCGGAGCCTAGGAGGGATCATGTGACCAGCTTTGCTGGGCTCTTTGCCATTTCCTGTTGGGGAAGAGAATATCCCACAAGTAAGGATGACGCCGTGGACCGGACACACCGTTGGAGAAAGCAATTTATCAGGTAAACATAAATTCTGTTTTATGCTTACCTGATAAATGTATTTCTTGACACGGTAAGTCCACGGATCATCATCAATTACTGTTGGGAATATCACTCCTGGCCAGCAGGAGGAGGCAAAGAGCACCACAGCAGCACTGTTAAGTATCACTTCCCTTCCCACAAACCCCAGTCATTCGACTGAAGGAAAAGGAGAGAAAGGAAATAACACTAGGTGCAGAGGTGCCTGAGGTTTATATAAAAAACCTGTCTAAAAAACAGGGAGGGCCGTGGACTCACCTTGTCAAGAAATAAATACATTTATCAGTTAAGCATAAATTTTGATTTCTTTCTAATGACACGGTGAGTCCACAGATCATCATCAATTACTGTTGGGAATCAATAACCAAGCTAGAGGACACATATGATATGGGAGGGACAAGACAGGTAATCTAAACAGAAGGCACCTTTCTCCCAAAGAAAAACTCGGACAAGTCAAAAGAATTAAACTTATAGACTTTAGCAAAAGTGAGCAAAGAAGGCGAAGTTGCCGCCTTACAAATCTACTACAGAGGCCAATTTCTTGAAAGCCCAAAAAAAGAAAGAAAAACACCACCCTAGTGGAGTGAGCTGTAATTCTCTTAAGTGGCTGCTGTCCAGCAGGCTCATGAAACCTACAATAACAAAGAAAAGTGGCGGGAGCTTTCTGCCCTTCATGTCTGTCCAGAAACGCACAAACAATACAGAGGACTGACAAAGTCCCTAGTAGCTAGACATGTGCACGGCTAAAAAATTCGGTTCGTTTTCGGTTCGGATCGATTCAGACTTTTCGAATTTCGTTTCGAATCGGCTTCGGCAAAATTTGAATAAATTCGTTTCGGATTTATTCGGATCCGAATAAATTCGTTTCGGATTTATCCGGATTCGGCTGAATTCGGTTCTATTCCGTTCCGAAATTCGGTATGTTTTTAGTACACTAACACCCATTTAGTACACTAAGTCACTAACACCCATAAACTACCTATGAACCACTAAACCGAGGCCCCCCCACATCGCAAACCCTATAATAACATTATTTAACCCCTAATCTGCCGATCGGATATCGCCGCAACCTACATTATAGCTATTAACCCCTAATCTGCTGTCCCTAACACCGCCGACCCCTACATTATAGTTATTAACCCCTAATCTGCCTCCCCCAACGTCGCCGCAATCTAACTACAAGTATTAACCCCTAATCTGCCGACCCGATATCGCCGCCGCCTACATTATAGCTATTAACCCCTAATCTGCTGTCCCTAACACCGCCGACCCCTACATTATAGTTATTAACCCCTAATCTGCCCCCTCCCAACGTCGCCGCAATCTAACTACAAGTATTAACCCCTAATCTGCCGACCCGATATCGCCGCCGCCTACATTATAGCTATTAACCCCTAATCTGGTGCCCCTAACACCGCCGACCCCTACATTATAGTTATTAACCCCTAATCTGCCTCCCCCAACGTCGCCGCAATCTAACTACAAGTATTAACCCCTAATCTGCCGACCCAATATCGCCGCCGCCTACATTATAGCTATTAACCCCTAATCTGCTGTCCCTAACACCGCCGACCCCTACATTATAGTTATTAACCCCTAATCTGCCCCCCCCAACGTCGCCGCAATCTAACTACAAGTATTAACCCCTAATCTGCCGACCCGATATCGCCGCCGCCTACATTATAGCTATTAACCCCTAATCTGGTGCCTCTAACACTGCCGACCCCTACATTATAGTTATTAACCCCTAATCTGCCCCCCCCAACGTCGCCACAATCTAACTACAAGTATTAACCCCTAATCTGCCGACCGCAAATCGCCGCCACTATAATAAATGTATTAACCCCTAAACCGCCGCACTCCCGCCTCGCAAACACTATAATACATTTTATTAACCCCTAATCTGCCCTCCCTAACATCGCCGCCACCTACCTACAATTATTAACCCCTAATCTCCCGCCCCCAACGTCGCCGCTACTATAATAAGGTTATTAACCCCTAAACCTAAGTCTAACCCTAACACTAACACCCCCTAACTTAAATATAATTTAAATAAAACGAAATAAGTTTACTATAGTTAAATAAATGAATCCTATTTAAAACTAAAGACTTACCTGTAAAATAAACCCTAAGATAGCTGCAATATAACTAATAGTTACATTGTAGCTATTTTAGGATTTATTTTTATTTTATAGGCAACTTTGTATTTATTTTAACTAGGTACAATAGTTATTAAATAGTTAATAACTATTTAATAACTACCTAGCTAAAATAAATACAAATTTACCTGTAAAATAAATCATAACCTAAGTTACAATTACACCTAACACTACACTATCATTAAATTAACTAAATAAATGAATCATATTTAAAACAAAATACTTACCTGTAAAATAAACCCTAAGATAGCTGCAATATAACTAATAGTTACATTGTAGCTATTTTAGCATTTATATTTATTGTACAGGCAACTTTGTATTCATTTTAACTAGGTTCAATAGCTATTAAATAGATATTGACTATTTAATAGCTACCTAGTTAAAATAATTACAAAATTACCTGTAAAATAAATCCTAACCTAAGTTACAATTAAACCTAACACTACACTGTCATTAAATAAATTAACTACAAGTACCTACAATTATCTACAATTAAATAAACTAAAGTACAAAACCCCCCCCCCACTAAATTACAAAAAAAAACAAACACTAAATTACAAAAAATAAAAAAATATTACAAGAATTTTAAACTAATTACACCTAATCTAAGCCCCCTAATAAAATAACAAAGCCCCCCAAAATAAAAAAAATGCCCTACCCTATACTAAATTACAAAAGTTAACAGCTCTATTACCTTACCAGCCCTGAACAGGGCCCTTTGCGGGGCATGCCCCAAAGAAAACAGCTCTTTTGCCTGTAAAAAAAAAACACAATCCCCCCCCCCCCCACATTACAACCCACCACCCACATACCCCTACTCTAACCCAAACCCCCCTTAAATAAACCTAACACTACCCCCCTGAAGATCTCCCTACCTTGAGTCGTGTTCACCCAGCCGGGCCGAAGTCTTCATCCGATGGGGCAGAAGAGGACATCCAGACCGGCAGAAGTCTTCATCCAAGCGGGGCAAGAAGAGGTCTTCCATCCATCATACAAGTACCAAAATACAAACAAACACTAAATTACAAAAAATAATAAAATATTACAATAATTTTAAACTAATTACACCTAATCTAAGCCCCCGACTAGCTATTAATATAGCTTCAATATAACTAATAGTTACATTGTAGCTATTTTAGGATTTATATTTATTTTACAGGCAACTTTGTATTTATTTTAACTAGGTACAATAGCTATTAAATACTATTTAATAACTACCTAGCTAAAATAAATACAAATTTACCTGTAAAATAAATAATAACCTAAATTACAATTACACCTAACACTACACTATCATTAAATTAACTAAATAAATGAATCCTATATAAAACTAAAGACTTACCTGTAAAATAAACCCTAATATAGCTGCAATATAACTAATAGTTACATTGTAGCTATTTTAGCATTTATATTTATTGTACAGGCAACTTTGTATTTATTTTAACTAGGTTCAATAGCTATTAAATAGATATTGACTATTTAATAGCTACCTAGTTAAAATAATTACAAAATTACCTGTAAAATAAATCCTAACCTAAGTTACAATTAAACCTAACACTACACTATCATTAAATAAATTAACTACAAGTACCTACAATTAAATACAATTTAAAAAACTAAACTAAAGTACAAAAACCCCCCCACTAAATTACAAAAAATAAAAAAAAATTACAAGAATTTTAAACTAATTACACCTAATCTAAGCCCCCTAATAAAATAACAAAGCCCCCCAAAATAAAAAAAAATGCCCTACCCTATACTAAATTACAAAAGTTAACAGCTCTATTACCTTACCAGCCCTGAACAGGGCCTTTTGCGGGGCATGCCCCAAAGAAAACAGCTCTTTTGCCTGTAAAAAAAAACACAATACCCCCCCCCCCACATTACAACCCACCACCCACATACCCCTACTCTAACCCAAACCCCCCTTAAATAAGGGACGCCAAGATGGCGTCCCTTGAATTCCGATTGGCTGATAGGATTCTATCAGCCAATCGGAATTAAGGTAGGAAAAATCTGATTGGCTGATTCAATCAGCCAATCAGATTCAAGTTCAATCCGATTGGCTGATCCAATCAGCCAATCAGATTGAGCTCGCATTCTATTGGCTGATCGGAACAGCCAATAGAATGCAAGGTCAATCTGATTGGCTGATTCCATCAGCCAATCGGATTGAACTTGAATCTGATTGGCTGATTGAATCAGCCAATCAGATTTTTCCTACCTTAATTCCGATTGGCTGATAGAATCCTATCAGCCAATCGGAATTCAAGGGACGCCATCTTGGATGACGTCACTTAAAGGTACAGTCACCTAGTCGTCGGATCAAGAAAGAAGAGGATGCTCTGCGTGGGATGTCTTCAGGATGCTGCCGCTCCGCTCCGGATGGATGAACAGAGAAGATGCCGCCTGGATCAAGACTTCTGATGGATGGAAGACCTCTTCTTGCCCCGCTTGGATGAAGACTTCTGCCGGTCTGGATGTCCTCTTCTGCCCGATCGGATGAAGACTTCGGCCCGCTGGGTGAAGACACGGTAGAGAGATCTTCAGGGGGGTAGTGTTAGGTTTATTTAAGGGGGGTTTGGGTTAGAGTAGGGGTATGTGGGTGGTGGGTTGTAATGTGGGGGGGGTATTGTGTTTTTTTTTACAGGCAAAAGAGCTGTTTTCTTTGGGGCATGCCCCGCAAAAGGCCCTTTTAAGGGCTGGTAAGGTAATAGAGCTGATTACTTTTATAATTTAGTATAGGGTAGGGCATTTTTTTATTTTGGGGGGCTTTGTTATTTTATTAGGGGGCTTAGATTAGGTGTAATTAGTTTAAAATTCTTGTAATTTTTTTTATTTTTTGTAATTTAGTGTTTGTTTTTTTTGTACTTTAGTTTAGTTTATTTCATTGTATTTAATTGTAGGTACTTGTAGTTAATTTATTTAATGATAGTGTAGTGTTAGGTTTAATAGTAACTTAGGTTAGGATTTATTTTACAGGTAATTTTGTAATTATTTTAACTAGGTAGCTATTAAATAGTCAATATCTATTTAATAGCTATTGAACCTAGTTAAAATGAATACAAAGTTGCCTGTACAATAAATATAAATGCTAAAATAGCTACAATGTAACTATTAGTTATATTGCAGCTATATTAGGGTTTATTTTACAGGTAAGTCTTTAGTTTTATATAAGATTCATTTATTTAGTTAATTTAATGATAGTGTAGTGTTAGGTGTAATTGTAACTTAGGTTATGATTTATTTTACAGGTAAATTTGTATTTATTTTAGCTAGGTAGTTATTAAATAGTTATTAACTATTTAATAACTATTGTACCTAGTTAAAATAAATACAAAGTTGCCTGTAAAATACATATAAATCCTAAAATAGCTACAATGTAACTATTAGTTATATTGAAGCTATATTAATAGCTAGTAGGGGGCTTAGATTAGGTGTAATTAGTTTAAAATTATTGTAATATTTTATTATTTTTGGTAATTTAGTGTTTGTTTGTATTTTGGTACTTGTATGATGGATGGAAGACCTCTTCTTGCCCCGCTTGGATGAAGACTTCTACCGGTCTGGATGTCCTCTTCTGCCCCATCGGATGAAGACTTCGGCCCGGCTGGGTGAACACGACTCAAGGTAGGGAGATCTTCAGGGGGGTAGTGTTAGGTTTATTTAAGGGGGGTTTGGGTTAGAGTAGGGGTATGTGGGTGGTGGGTTGTAATGTGGGGGGGGGGATTGTGTTTTTTTTTTACAGGCAAAAGAGCTGTTTTCTTTGGGGCATGCCCCGCAAAGGGCCCTGTTCAGGGCTGGTAAGGTAATAGAGCTGTTAACTTTTGTAATTTAGTATAGGGTAGGGCATTTTTTTTTATTTTGGGGGGCTTTGTTATTTTATTAGGGGGCTTAGATTAGGTGTAATTAGTTTTAAATTCTTGTAATATTTTTTTATTTTTTGTAATTTAGTGGTTTTTTATTTTTTGTAATTTAGTGGGGGGGTTTTGTACTTTAGTTTATTTAATTGTAGGTACTTGTAGTTAATTTATTTAATGATAGTGTAGTGTTAGGTTTTATTGTAACTTAGGTTAGGATTTATTTTACAGGTAATTTTGTAATTATTTTAACTAGGTAGCTATTAATTAGTCAATAACTATTTAATAGCTATTGTACCTAGTTAAAATAAATACAAACTTGCCTGTAAAATAAATATAAATGCTAAAATAGCTACAATGTAACTATTAGTTATATTTCAGCTATATTAGGGTTTATTTTACAGGTAAGTATTTAGTTTTATATAGGATTAATTTATTTAGTTAATTTAATGACAGTGTAGTGTTAGGTGTAATTGTAACTTAGGTTAGGGTTTATTTTACAGGTAAGTATTTAGTTTTAAATATGAGTCATTTATTTAATTAATTAAATGATAGTGTAGTGTTAGGTGTAATTGTAACTTAGGTTAGGATTTATTTTACAGGTAAATTTGTATTTATTTTAGCTAGGTAGTTATTAAATAGTTATTAACTATTTAATAACTATTGTACCTAGTTAAAATAAATACAAAGTTGCCTGTAAAATAAAAATAAATCCTAAAATAGCTACAATGTAACTATTAGTTATATTGCAGCTATCTTAGGGTTTATTTTAAGGTAAGTCTTTAGTTTTAAATAGGATTCATTTATTTAACTATAGTAAATTTATTTCGTTTTATTTAAATTATATTTAAGTTAGGGGGTGTTAGTGTTAGGGTTAGACTTAGGTTTAGGGGTTAATAACCTTATTATAGTAGCGGCGACGTTGGGGGCGGGAGATTAGGGGTTAATAATTGTAGGTAGGTGGCGGCGATGTTAGGGAGGGCAGATTAGGGGTTAATAAAATGTATTATAGTGTTTGCGAGGCGGGAGTGCGGCGGTTTAGGGGTTAATACATTTATTATAGTTGCGGCGATTTGCGGTCTGCAGATTAGGGGTTAATACTTGTAGTTAGATTGTGGCGACGTTGGGGGGGCAGATTAGGGGTTAATAACTATAATGTAGGGGTCGGTGGTGTTAGGGAAAGCAGATTAGGGGTTAATAGTTATAATGTAGGCGGCGGCGATATCGGGTCGGCAGATTAGGGGTTAATACTTGTAGTTAGATTGCGGCGACGTTGGGGGGGGCAGATTAGGGGTTAATAACTATAATGTAGGGGTCGGCGGTGTTAGGGACAGCAGATTAGGGGTTAGTAGCTATAATGTAGGCGGCGGCGATATTCGGTCGGCAGATTAGGGGTTAATACTTGTAGTTAGATTGCGGCGACGTTGGGGGAGGCAGATTAGGGGTTAATAACTATAATGTAGGGGTCGGCGGTGTTAGGGACAGCAGATTAGGGGTTAATAGTTATAATGTAGGTGGCGGCGATATCGGGTCGGCAGATTAGGGGTTAATACTTGTAGTTAGATTGCGGCGACGTTGGGGGGGGGGCAGATTAGGGGTTAATAACTATAATGTAGGGGTCGGCGGTGTTAGGGACAGCAGATTAGGGGTTAATAGTTATAATGTAGGTGGCGGCGATATTCGGTCGGCAGATTAGGGGTTAATAAAATAATGCAGGTGTCAGCGATAGCGGAGGCAGCAGATTAGGGGTTAATAAGTGTTAGATTAGGGGTGTTTAGAGACTCGGGGTACATGTTAGGGTGTTAGGTGCAGACTTAGTGTTTCCCCATAGGAAACAATGGGGCTGCGGTGTTAGTTTTTTTTCAGCCGAAACTCCCATTGTTTCCTATGGGGAAATGCCGAATTTTAACGAGCTAATTCTGATTTATTCGGAGATACGGCAGCTTTTTCGGATTCATTCGGTAGATTCGGAAGTATTTTAATTCGGAAATCCGAATCGATCCGAATCTCCGAATTTACCGAATTTACCGAATTTCCGAATTAATCCGAAACAAACCGCACATGTCTACTAGTAGCCTGTAGATAAAATCTAAGGGCCCGCACAACATCTAAGATGTACAACAGATGATCTCTATGAGAAGAAAGATTAAAACAGAAAGAAGGAACAACAAGTTCCTGACTAAAATCTCTGTCCGACATAACCTTAATAAAGCTTAATAAAACCAAACTTGGTACGAAGAACTGCCATATTTCGAGATAAGGAAAACCACACTGCAAGCTGAGAGTTTCGGAAACCCTCCGAGCTGAAGCAAAACTTTCCAAGATAACAATTTAATATCTATGGAAGCCTAGGCTCAAACGGAGCCTGAATAAAAACTTTCAAAATAAGGTTAAGAATCCAAGGGAGCAACTGCCTCAAACACAGTCCTGATTCGGACCAGGACTTGATAAAAGGTTTGTACCTCCGGCACGTCCGCCAGACGCTTGAGCAGCAGAAAAGAAAGCCGAAATCCGACTCTTAAGGGAACTAACAGATAACCCCTTCTCAAGGCCCACCTGGAGAAAGGAGAAGATCCTTGGGATCCTGCCATATCTTATAGAAATCCTTCTAGTTATAGGCTTACAATCCCGAATCGTGGTCTCAACAACCGTTTCGAAAAACCCATGTTTAGCTAAAAACAAGTGTATAATCTCCACGCAGTCAGCCTCAGAGAAACAACAGATGGATGAAAGAAGGACCCCTGAAGCAGAGGATCCTTCCTTGGCGGAAGCTTTCACAAAAGTAGAGACGGCATCTCTACCAGATCCACCTACCAAATCCTGTGAGGCCATGCAAGAGCTAGAAGAAAAACAATGTGTCAGCCGTATTTAGTCAGTCCAGGATTTAACCCAACTGCTAGCGTGAAAATTAAAACACACGCTGGCACACTGAGAAATATCCAGGACGTGACCCACTCAGGAAACAAAATAAGCAGGATATAAGACTTTCCCAAAAGAAATAGTAACTCAGCATATCTTCTTGAGGACTGAATTGATTTACAGTAGATAACGTTCCTTTTTTGGGGAATAGTAACAAACAAAGATAATGTCCCTTTAAGCAGGTTTAGCAAACAAATGATAATGTTCCTTTTTTTGCAGGTTTGCAATAAACAAAGATAATGTCCCTTTAAGCAGTTTGTCAGCAAACAAATGATAATGTCCTTTTTAGCAGGATTAAAGCAAACAAAGATAATGTCCCTTTAAGCAGGTTGTCAGCAAACAAATGATAATGTCCTTTTTAGCATGATTAAAGCAAACAAAGATAATGTCCCTTTAAGCAGGTTGTCAGCAAACAAATGATAATGTCCTTTTTAGCAGGATTAAAGCAAACAAAGATAATGTCCCTTTAAGCAGGTTGTCAGCAAACAAATGATAATGTCCTTTTTAGCAGGATTAAAGCAAACAAAGATAATGTCCCTTTAAGCAGGTTGTCAGCAAACAAATGATAATGTCCTTTTTAGCAGGATTAAAGCAAACAAAGATAATGTCCCATTAAGCAGGTTGTCAGCAAACAAGTGATAATGTCCTTTTTAGCAGGATTAAAGCAAACAAAGATAATGTCCCATTAAGCAGGTTTGTCAGCAAACAAAGTCTGGTAGGCAAGAGGTTAAACTTTAAGTAACAGATAGTGCAGGACTTCAGACAGGCAAGGGACAAGTATATCCAAAACGGCATTGAGGTACAGACAAAGCTAAGGCAGGAAGGATAGGGTCAGGATCCAGAATATAGTACTCACTTTGACAAGGTCCGGCAAAAGAGAAGAAACAGGCCCCGAGTAAATCTCCCGCCGAGATTTAAAGGTGGAGAGAGGGCCGTTACGTCAGAGGGAGTGTCTGAGAATGCGTCACGTTGCTAGGCAACGTGACGTAAGAACACAGAAGAGATCCGGGAGCCGCGGCGAGACGGCGATGAACGGAGGAAATCATGACACAATGCTCTCTCCTGCTTGATCCAAACGATGACTCGCAGAAGGAGAACAAACAGAGAAGGAGGATACGCCAACCTGAAGTTCCAAGGAACTGCCAGAGCATCTATTAGAAAGGCTTGGGGATCTCTTAACCTCGAACCGAACTAGGAAACTTGGAATTTTGACGAGACCCCACCAGAACCCATTCTGGAAACCCCCATTTGGTAGATAACTTGTGGATGGCAAATAGACAGGAACTGTGAGCACGCGCCCACAGAAAAACTGAAACACATCCTTCATGACTAAGGAACCCAGAGCTCCTCCCTGGAGGATGATGTAAGCCACAGAGGCTAAGTTGTCTCACTGGAACCCGATAAAACTGGGCTAAAGACAAATGATGCCAAAACATCAGAGCATTATAAATCGCTCTCAACTCCAAATGATGAAGGGGAGAGCAGACTTCTCTCAGGACCAGAGTCCCTGCGCCTTCAACGAGTTCCAGACTCCAGCCCAGCAGGCTGGTGGCTTCGGTCCCAAATGCCCAGGGAGATCTCCTCCAGATAAAACCACCATGGGAAGAGACCCTTGTTGACTGAATTATATTCCCTGAGACAAGCCGGACAATCCCCTCCAGTGTCTGAGCATGCATAACTGCAGAGCTCTCAAACAATAACGAGCAAGGGAATGATGTCCATAGAAATCACCATCAGACCAATCACCTGTATACACAGAGCCACTGATTCCCAGGACCAGAGTTCCTGTCGAACAGTAGACTAAAAAGAGAGGCAAGAGGATGAATTTTGGCTTTTCTGACCTCTGTCAAACAGATCTTCATCGATAAGGAATAAAATATAGTCCCTAAGCACACTACCCTTGTAGCAGAGACAAGAGAGCGCCTTTCCAGTTCCACTTCCATTTGTTGAACTAAAAGGCCAACAAAGACCTCCGAATGAGATCTTGCTTGTAGAAGGATGGCGCCTGAACCAATAGGACCGAGTTGCAGCCCAGAAAGAGAAAACACTGGGAGCTGAGGCAAAGCTATTTTTGAACCACAAACTGAAAGAGTTTGGGCGAAAGAACAAAACTCAGTATATCTGAGATAATTGAATGGGAACCATAGGGAACATATCCTTAAAGTCTAAGGTCGTTATAGACTTACCCTCTTGCACCAAGGAAGAATGGAACAAATAGTCTCCATCTTGAAGATAAGGGTACTCTGAGAACCTTGGTTAGACATTTACTGTCTAAATTAAGACTAAAAGTTCCCTCTTTTTTCCCGATAGAATGAAAAAGAAACTAAACTCTGTTCCAAAAATGTAACTGGAACAATTACTCATAGGAAGGAAGATCCTGAACACATTTCAAGAATGCCTCTTTTCTTATCTGGTCTACAGATAAACCTGAGAGGTGGAACCTGCTCCTGGGAGGAAAGAGTTGAATTCCAATTCACAACCCTGTAATGCTATATCTACAATCATTTAGAGATTTAGGGCATCTTGTATCCAGGCATGAGAAAAAACTGAGATAGACTGCCCCCTACAGGACCCAATCCTGGCTTGGGGCAAACTCTACATGCTGAATGAAAGTTAGCTGTGGGTTTCTTTAATTCCCTGATCCAAGACTAATTGGGTATCCAAGAGGACTTGAACTGCCCCTGCTTGGAAGACAAAATAGAAGGCTTTCTGATTTTACGAAGGAAGCAAAATAATAAAAGATTGGCCAAACAGCCCTTCTGTCCTGGATCTTCTAATAGAGTACTCCAAACTGAAGCAGACCAGGCATCGTACCAAAAGGATGCCGCACTTCTCCATAAAGACTTAAAAAGAGCATCTATCCTCTATATGGATTAACGACCTCTTAACTAGAATATCAATGGCCCCTACTGCTTCAAGCACCCTGTGCCATGGCATTTTAATTTTAAAGGAGACAGCTCATTACTGACAGGAGATGGGGAAAAAGTAATCCTTGACCTCTCCCATACCTGAGATAATTCTCCTAGCACGGGAACAGGAACATTTTTCATAATGAATCTTAGTCTATATTAAATTTACTTGATTCTGAGGATTGACAACGACAGGCGAGCCGAGGTCTATCCAGTAGCCCACCCTTATTTTTTTTTAATTTAAATATATTTTATTTGATTTTCAAAGTTAATAAGTAAAATTGCACCCTATGGCACTCAACACATTACATAGACTTAGAAACATAATAAAAATTAAAAAAATAAGAAAAAGAGCAACCAAAAGAAAGGTAATGTAACCCGCATCTGGGTTAGGTCATTACGTCTATCACATAATTACTAAGTGATACACCAGAACATAGGTAAGAAACAATAAGAATATGAAAGAATATATAAATGTGTTCCAGTTGGGGGGAAAGGGGTAAGAAGAAGGGGGAGAATGATAGTGGGGGGGATCGGTGGAATCAGATAGTTGTCATCCCACGTTCTGTCTAGGTCAATCTGGGAATATTTAAATTAATTGCAGTACCACTCATGAAGAGTATAAGCATAGGGGCATGGGAAGTTCTCTTAGATCAGGCTGTGGAGATCCCTATATATCTAGGCTCGGGAGCCAATGAGTGTCATACCTGGATTTCCACTCAGCCCATATAATTTCAAATAAGTCAACTTTTCCAGCGGAAAAGAAGATATTCCTCTCCATTGAGTACATATATGCCATAAACTTAACAGTATCAGACCAGGGTGGGGGGTTTAGCAGTTTCCAGGATCTAGCTATTGAAAGCTTTACTGCAGAGAAAAGGTAAATACATAAATATCCTTGATACTTAGGCAACGCACATGTACCTATATGGAGTAGGACTATCTCCGGGGTTCTAGATAATACTATCCCTAAACTGGAAGGTAGGGAGAAACAAGCGCTCCAGAGTGGCTTAAACTTGGCACCCTTCTTAAATAATACACAAAGGAGTTCAGGCTTGATTCTGAAAAGAACTACTTCAGCACCAGTTGAAGGAATTATACTGTCCAATTTGGAGTTTTAATCCTCAGATGCTACCAACTATCCTCCTCATCGGACTATAAGAGGGGTAATATGCGTAGTACCAAGCGGAGCAGAAACCTTACTATCTGATTTGTTAAACTTCCTCTTGCTGTTTCCCTTTAAGATAGGAAAAACAGAAAATGCCACAGATATTCGAAAATACTGGGCAGACCCTTCTGCAAGCAATTAACTCCTCCTGGAGATAGAGAAGAACCACAGAGTACTGCATGTGACTCCATACAAAGGCTTTGGACGTCAGGAGAGAAAGTTGTGACATAGTCTAAACAGCATTTTCTAGGGAGACATGAGGCTGAGAATAACCTCGGAAATTAAATTATATAAAATTTATTTCAAATGACACTGTCACTTTAGGATTATAGGGATTACCTAAAATTTTAAATGTATTTAAGAACAGACCTCTGTTCCATACTCTTAGTCAAATAAAATATTGATTGGATAAGATATGTGGGACCTATGTAACACATCAAATACAAACAGGTCAACATTGTTTTTACACAAATAGTTGCTTCCAAGGTAGAGGGAAGAAAAGATTCCAAATTTTCTTCTGATCCATTCCCTTTCACTGTCTATTACAAAACTATGCAACATCATCTAGTAGAAACTGTTTAAAAAAGGGATGATCATAATGGGGGCTATCCCACACATGCACCGATATATTTCTCAGAGAGAGATTACTTCCCCCTGTATAGAAGCAAACACTTAAGTAGGCAGACATCAGCTCCGTTCCGTTCTCAGAACGGAAGACAGAACGAAGAGAATACAGTGCTCAAACTTCTAAAATGGCGCCGCTCTGAAATAAAGAAAAAAAGGCGTGGCCAAAAGTCAGCACGGAGAGGCTCTATTCCGTCAACTAAATCCCTCTATATGAGGAAATAAGTAGACCTACACTGCTAAAACAAAACATAGGCACCTTTGTCCAGCTCCTCTAATATATACTAATCACAGAGCTGGGGAACCATCAGGAAAACTCACTGCATGTACAGAAAAGTGTATGACACTTTGCATACCCATAAAAATGGCGCCAATTACGCTTAAAAAGGAAAGCAGGAGCCTAGATCTTAACAGTCCTATATCATTCTCCCGATGATTAAGGAGCCTTTCATAAAGTATAAAATTATACAGCAATACAATATTAGCCCAACTGGTAGTTAACTCCTTCCTACTGTGAAGAAAATGAACAGTCTCCATGTCACATGCATTGTGCCTGCCACTGCCGTAGCATCCAAAAGGATATGTCCCATATAAAATCAGAGGGTCTTAACCCCTTCAGTGCCAGCCTTCTAGCCCTAGAAGAACAAAAGGCACTTACCTGCATTCTAGTCGTCCGGCAGTCAGACGACTCACAAAGTATGAGAGGATGCTGCTCCTCACAGAGACCTGTGTAAAAAGAAAGACAGAGTAAGCTTACTCAGGCTTTCTATACCAGGGCAGCAACATGTTAGGAAAACGCAGCAAAGCCCACTTTACAAGTTCCTAACTGCTTTAAAGCCACCACAGCCCTGCTGAAGAGACTAACGTGAAGTACAGCTATACCCAAATTGTGATGGAAGATCAGAGCATTCCTGCCCTGTCTTCAAAATAAAAAAATCTTGATAGAAGAAACTTAATCAGGACACCTCATTACTTCACCTCTTCCTTGTACTAGAGGTAAAGAGAATGACTGGGGGTTGTGGGAAGGGAAGTGATACTTAACAGCTCTGCTGTGGTGCTCTTTGCCTCCTCCTGCTGGCCAGAAGTAATATTCCCAACAGTAATTGATGATGATCCGTGGACTTACCGTGTCAAGAAAGAAAGAAATTTATCAGGTAAGCATAAATTTAGTTTTTAAGGTATATGCAAGTGCCCTCCATGATTTTACAACTTACCATGTCATTAGAAAGAAATAATATTTTACGTGTCATATGCTTAAATGGATACAAAACCCAAAAATGTTCTTTTGTGATTCAGGCAAATCATACAATTTAAAAAAAAAATCCAATGTGCTTCACTTATCAAATAGTGCTGCCCTCTAGTGTTCTTGCTAAAGTATAACATTCTAGAAAAACTGCTGCCATGCAGTGCTCCAGGCATGGACAGGCAACTGAACGTATATCCCTAATTTTCAACAAAATAAACCAAGAGAATGAAGACAAATTGATAATACAAGTAAACTAGAAAATTGTTTAAAATTGTACACTGTATCTGAGTCATGAAAGAAAAATATTGGGTTTCCTGTCCCTTTAACTTTGAAAAGTGCTGTTTGTGTCTCATATGAGCCTTGTGTGATATAAGTAATAAATCAGTCATTCATAACATGCAGCTTTACCTGATGTTGTTTAATTGGTAATTACAGCTGTTCAGGTCATTAGTTCCAGTCTCACAGATCAGAGGTCCTCGTCCTAAAGCAAAGAGAGAGATAATACAGCAGTAGGCTGCTCCAATGATAGTGACGATACTCAGCAAGGAAGATGCCAGCATCTGTAAAACAAGATCATCTTATTGAGAACTATTCAGACAGGGGATATATTTTGGCTTGAGATAACTAGGCCATACATAGGATGGAAGTTTGGGGGTGACATTTCTTGATGTTAGGTAACAGCAGTTCCATCTTCATTTGTTTGTTTTTTAATATTTAATTTCCCAATTTATCAGATTCAGCTAACCCTCCCCCGTTCCCTATACCCACATGCAAACCTCAGTATCACTGGTGGCCAGTCTGCCAGTCATCACTAAATGTTTAACGGCTGAAAAGGCATTATAAACCTTAAATTAACCACTGACTACCATGGACTTAAACCACTAACTACCATGGACTAGATCTATAGTCATGTGATGTGGCATTATTTAAATCCCATAAACCCCAAATAAAGGGACATTAAATATTTTTTTATGCATCATAAATTAATCATTGCAAAAGTAAATGTTGTAAAAACATTCAAAACTGATTTTGTGAGCAAATTATGCATTGTTTTGCAGTCAAACTAAAAATAGAATCTGCTTCAGACAATCATCCAATCACTGTCTCCTTTTTTGCTTAAAGGGACACACATGACTATAGGTCTCTTTATAGGTCTCTTGGTATCTTTATTTGAAATGCAAGAATGTAAGTTTAGATGCCGGACCTTTTTTGGTGAATAACCTGGGTTATTCTTGCTGATTGGTGGATAAATTCATCCACCAATAAAAAAGTGCTGTCCAGGGTCTGAACCAAAAAAAGAAGCTTAGTGTCGCGATCGCTCAGCTGCTGATCGCTTCTTTCTACAGCGCGGTAGCGCTTTCATTGGTTGCCTAGCAACCCTGTTCCTGTCGGCCCTTCCGATGACGTCAGGAGGCCTTCTTATTCCGGCGTCTCCTCTCATCGGTGCCTGTTTGTTTTACTCGTGGGCTTTTGTGAGTACAAATATATTCCTGTGATATTCTGAATCTGTGCCTGTTTATTCTGAACCCTAAACCCCTACCTACCTGATATTGTTGCTGGACACTGCATACCGGACTACTCTTTTGGTTAACCCCTACCTGCCTGATAACACGTTGCTGGACTCTGCTTACCTGACTACTCTATTGGTTAACCCCTACCTGCCTGATAACACGTTGCTGGACACTGCTTACCTGACTACTCTATTGGTTAACCCCTACCTGCCTGATAACACGTTTCTGGACACTGCTTACCTGACTACTCTATTGGTTAACCCCTACCTGCCTGATAACACGTTGCTGGACACTGCTTACCTGACTACTCTATTGGTTAACCCCTACCTGCCTGATAACACGTTGCTGGACACTGCTTACCTGACTACTCTATTGGTTAACCCCTACCTGCCTGATAACACGTTGCTGGACACTGCTTACCTGACTACTCTATTGGTTAACCCCTACCTGCCTGATAACACGTTGCTGGACACTGCTTACCTGACTACTCTATTGGTTAACCCCTACCTGCCTGATAACACGTTGCTGGACACTGCTTACCTGACTACTCTATTGGTTAACCCCTATCTGCCTGATTACACGTTACTGGATATTGCTTGCCTGACTATTCTATTGGTTAACCATTACCTGCCTGATTACACGTTGCTGGACATTGCTTGCCTGATTACTCTATTGACTAACCCTTTCAACACGAAGTTTCTTCTCCTGACCCTGCTGTGTCATCTTCCAGTCTATTACTGTGAGTATATATTATACTACAGCTGTCGCAGGGTCAGGTCCTGGTATATACTCACTGTGCTAGGGTGTTATTAACCTCATTCTAGCATTTGGGTCTAACTCTGGACTTTACCTATCCTAACATTACAAACAGGCCATATAATGGACCCTGGTGAGTTATCCAGAGCTGTAGCTCTACAGGGACAGCTTCTTGGAACCCACTCTGCACACCTGCAATCCCTGGATTCTAAATTGGATCAAATAACTGCTCTTTTGCATAATCTTTCTCCTCCTTCTCAAGTCTCGGCAACACCTGTTGTTCCTGTGGCCAGCTCTAACCCTGCATTTAATCCGCCACAACCTGCAGAACAATTTATTCCTAGAATTCCACTACCGGATAAATATGACGGCAATCCTGAAGACTGTCGAGGATTTCTTAATCAGTGCCGCCTTCACTTCAGAAATAATCCTCAAATGTTTGGTTCCTCTTCCTCCAAGATCACCTTTTTAATTTCTCTTATGAAGGGTAAAGCCCTGGCTTGGGTTTCTCCACTGTTGGAAAAGGATGATCCTTTGCTCCAGGATATTGACACTTTTGTATCTATATTTTCTTCTGTGTTTGATAAACCTGGTAGATCAGCGGCGGCTGAAGCAGGACTTTTAGATTTAAGACAAGGATCTCTTTCTGTAGCACAATACGCTATAGAATTCCGGACTTTAGCTGTTGAAACTATGTGGAATCATGGGGCACTGCGTGCAGCATTTCATAAAGGTCTTTGTGATCGTTTGAAAGACGAATTGGTTTATAGGGATCTTCCCGATTCTCTAGAAGATCTTATCAACCTATGTATCAAGCTTGATGCTCGTTACTCTGAGCGTCTCCATGAACGTGACCGTAACAGAAGATCCTTTATCAGATCTCCTTTTCGTCCTATGCCTCATTCTCCAAAACTTCCTACTCCAAATACTTCTATCTCTGAGTCAAGTGAACCCATGGAGGTTGGTGCTATCAAATTATCCGAAGCTGAACGTCTCAGAAGGCGTAATCTGGGACTATGTCTTTACTGCGGTATTAAGGGGCATATGTTAAAAGATTGTCCAACTCGTCCAGTAAAAGCCAGGGCTTAACTCCAGGAAGAGGGGCTGAGTTAAGCCAAAGTTCTTTTTCTTCCCTCAATCCCAAGCTGTTTGTTCCGGTTACTGTCCGCTTTGGCAACACCAAATTTCAGGCTCAAGCACTCATCGACTCTGGAGCTGCAGGAATGTTTATGGATTCAGAGTTTGTCAATGCTTTTCGTATTCCTTTGCTTTCCAAGAGCCAAATAATTAAAGTCACTACTGTCAGTGGTCAACCTTTAGGTTCTGGTTTCATTCGATATTCTACCATTCCTCTTCTCATGTCTGTAGGAGTACTTCATTCCGAAACCATCTGCTTTGACATCATCTCTTCTCCACAGTTTCCCCTCATTTTGGGACTTCCTTGGCTTCAACTACATGATCCAGTTTTTTCCTGGTCCAAAGGAGAGCTTGTTGCTTGGGGATCTTCTTGTTTCACACAGTGTTTACGGAATGCTCCCAAAACTTCTAGTACTGTTGTGGCAATTTTGGACGTTCCTTATTCTTTGCCTGAACAATATCATTCTTTTTGTGATGTCTTTTCCAAAAAAGATGCTGAAGTATTACCTCCTCACCGGACCTTTGATTGTCCCATTGACTTATTACCAGGAGCACCTCTACCTAAGGGTAAAACTTACCCACTTTCTCGTCAAGAAAATGTTTCACTTGAGGAATATATCAAGGATAATTTGGCCCGAGGTTTTATCCGCCCTTCTTCTTCTCCAGTAGGGGCAGGTTTCTTCTTTGTGGAAAAGAAAGATGGAGGTCTTCGTCCTTGCATTGATTATCGAGCTCTTAATCAAATTACAATCAAGAATTGTTATCCACTCCCTCTCATTCCCGAATTATTTGATCGTCTCCAGGGTGCTTCCATCTTTACCAAATTGGATCTTCGTGGGGCATATAATTTGGTCAGAATTCGTAAAGGGGACGAGTGGAAAACTGCCTTCAACACTAGGTTTGGACACTACGAATATTTAGTTATGCCTTTTGGGTTATGCAATGCCCCTGCAGTTTTCCAACATTTCGTTAATGAAATTTTCAGAGACTATCTTAATCAATTTGTTATTATCTATCTTGATGATATTCTGATTTATTCCCGGACTGTACAGGATCACATTCATCATGTTACATTAGTACTCCAGAGATTACGTGAAAATTCTCTTTTTGCCAAGCTTGAAAAGTGTTATTTTCATCAAGAATCTATTCCTTTCTTGGGTTACATTATTTCTCCGTCTGGATTCAAGATGGATTCTGACAAACTGTCGGCTATCCTAGACTGGCCTAGACCTACTTCCTTAAAATCTCTTCAAAGATTCCTGGGGTTTGCCAATTATTATCGTAAGTTCATAAAGGACTTTGCTAACATCTCGGCACCCCTTACTGCTCTTACTAAAAAGGGTCAGGATTGCAAGCATTGGTCTGATCTAGCCTTACAGGCATTTGAATCTCTAAAGTCTGCATTTACTTCGGCTCCCATTCTTTGCCATCCTGTTCCGACTCTTCAATTCATTCTTGAAGTGGATGCTTCTCTGATCGCTGCTGGGGCAGTACTATCTCAGCGAAATCCTGTTTCTAGCAAAATTCTTCCTGTGGGATTTTTCTCCAAGAAGTTCAATACCTCCGAACTGAATTATGACATTGGAAACAAAGAACTGTTAGCTATTAAAATGGCTTTGGAAGAATGGAGACATCTGCTTGAAGGCACTGTTCAACCATTTTTTATACTCACAGACCATAAAAATCTTCTGTATCTTCATACTGCCAAACGCCTCAACTCACGTCAAGCCCGATGGGCTCTGTTCTTCTCCAGATTTAATTTTGTCCTCTCTTATATTCCTGGCTCTAAGAATACGAAAGCAGACGCTTTATCTAGACAATTTCTGGCTTCTGATTCTACGTTTCTGGATTCTGAACCCATTCTTCGCCCTGCTAAAGTTCTGGCTCAGTTATCTACGTTTCCTCTACAAGCGTTACAGTCTGCTCAAGCTTCTGTTCCTTCATCTTATGACATACCTCCTGGGATCTTATTTATACCTACTGAATACCGCCTAAAACTCCTTCGTTGGGCTCATGATAATGTTCTGTCTGGACATCCAGGAGTACATAATACTTTGTGGAGACTCAAACAACATGTCTGGTGGCCTTCCATGGGCAAAGATGTCAAAGATTATGTTGCAGCTTGTAATTCTTGTACCTCAAATAAACAATCTTCATCATTACCTCTTGGTCTCTTACAACCTCTGCCTGTTCTGTACTATCCCTGGTCTCATGTTTCCATGGACTTTATTACAGATCTTCCTAATTCTGCCGGAAACAAGACCATATGGGTGGTGGTAGACAGGTTTTCCAAAGCAGCTCATTTTGTTCCATTAACTGGATTACCATCGGCCCAGAAACTCGCTGAATTGTTTATTCTCCATATCACCAGATTACATGGTTTTCCTTTGGACATCGTTTCTGATCGAGGAGTTCAGTTTGTCTCAAGATTTTGGAAATCTCTGTGCAAACAGTTTGGAGTTACCATATCTCTTTCTACTGCGCATCATTCTCAGTCCAACGGGCAAACTGAGCGGGTAAATCAATCTCTTGAGTCCTATCTCAGGCACTATGTTAATCATCAACACTCCAATTGGTCTCAACTTCTTCCTTTAGCAGAACTTGCTTACAATTGCCGCTTCAACTCTTCTTTACAGACTTCTCCTTTCAAGGCAGCCTATGGATTCGAACCTAGAACTTTTCCTATGTCTTCGGGAGGTTCTGGAGTTCCTGGAGCAGATCGTACAATGAGAAGTCTTTGTAAACACTGGAAGAAGATTCGGGAAATCCTTCTTCTCTCTACTCAAAAGTATAAACGATTTGCTGATCGCAGACGCCGGAAGGCGCCCTCTTTTCGGACTGGAGACAAGGTTTGGATTTCCACCAGATTCATCCGACTCAAACAACCCTGTGCTAAATTGGGTCCCAAATACATCGGACCATTCAGGATTGTTTCCAAGGTATGTTCAACTGCCTACAGGGTGGCTTTACCAGACAACTTGAAGATTCACCCTGTCTTTCACGTATCTCTTCTTAAACCAGCAGTCTCTAACCGGTTTTCCACCAAATGTAGAGTTCCCTCTCCGTTCCCTGTGGATGGTACTTCAGAATTTGAGATCAGTCAAATTCTTGATTCCAGATTAAGGGGTAACCGTCTGTACTATTTGGTCCATTGGAAGGGATATCCCATCACTGAACGTTCTTGGGAACCTGCTTCTCATGTCCGTGCCTCTGCTTTGATCAAACGGTTCCACGCCCAGAATCCTTCGAAGCCTGTTCGTGTTCCCCGGAGGGGTCCTTGAGGTAGGGGCACTGTCGCGATCGCTCAGCTGCTGATCGCTTCTTTCTACAGCGCGGTAGCGCTTTCATTGGTTGCCTAGCAACCCTGTTCCTGTCGGCCCTTCCGATGACGTCAGGAGGCCTTCTTATTCCGGCGTCTCCTCTCATCGGTGCCTGTTTGTTTTACTCGTGGGCTTTTGTGAGTACAAATGTATTCCTGTGATATTCTGAATCTGTGCCTGTTTATTCTGAACCCTAAACCCCTACCTACCTGATATCGTTGCTGGACACTGCATACCGGACTACTCTTTTGGTTAATCCCTACCTGCCTGATAACACGTTGCTGGACTCTGCTTACCTGACTACTCTATTGGTTAACCCCTACCTGCCTGATAACACGTTGCTGGACACTGCTTACCTGACTACTCTATTGGTTAACCCCTACCTGTCTGATAACACGTTTCTGGACACTGCTTACCTGACTACTCTATTGGTTAACCCCTACCTGCCTGATAACATGTTGCTGGACACTGCTTACCTGACTACTCTATTGGTTAACCCCTACCTGCCTGATAACACGTTGCTGGACACTGCTTACCTGACTACTCTATTGGTTAACCCCTACCTGCCTGATAACACGTTGCTGGACACTGCTTACCTGACTACTCTATTGGTTAACCCCTACCTGCCTGATAACACGTTGCTGGACACTGCTTACCTGACTACTCTATTGGTTAACCCCTATCTGCCTGATTACACGTTACTGGATATTGCTTGCCTGACTATTCTATTGGTTAACCATTACCTGCCTGATTACACGTTGCTGGACATTGCTTGCCTGATTACTCTATTGACTAACCCTTTCAACACGAAGTTTCTTCTCCTGACCCTGCTGTGTCATCTTCCAGTCTATTACTGTGAGTATATATTATACTACAGCTGTCACAGGGTCAGGTCCTGGTATATACTCACTGTGCTAGGGTGTTATTAACCTCATTCTAGCATTTGGGTCTAACTCTGGACTTTACCTATCCTGACACTTAGATGCCTTCTTTTTTCAAATAAAGATAGCAAGTGAACAAAGAAAAATTGATAATAGAAGTAAATTAGAAAGTTGCTTAAAATTGCATGCTCTAATGGCGGGGCCCTCTACCCATTTATCTGGTCCATAATTGTCTTCTAATAGGGCCGGCTTTATAGTTAGACCAGGTGGGACCACAGGACACAGAAGCCATTGGCAGAGTGTTCCCGTGCCTAATACCCTAGACCTTGGGCGGCTAGCTGAGCACACATTACCACTACCGGAGCTCCAGCAGTGCTTAACCATCGCACTGGGCTGCTATTGCAGCAACTTTTTGGGACTTTCCTCATATGTCATAGAGGGAAGCTAAGTGAAGGGATAGAACTCAAGCAAAACATCGCTGCATTTGTCTCCCTTCCCCCCCCCCCTCCCACCGATGCTGCGTGAGGGGGGTGAATCATTTCTTTAAGCCTATTACATGGAAAGCCTTATCTAGAGGTGCGCTCACCGGCCATTTACCGCATTAACACTCGGTAGAGAGAAATCTACATTGAGGGAATTTCAAGGAACTGCGGCCCCTGGCGGCTGGAGGCGGTCCCTGGCGACCGAGATACCGATACTTCCCCCACAGAAAGTTGGCGAAGCTGAGGGGATTGACCCTGGCTCACGGAGTCGTGACCCGGCTGGAGTGGTTGGTCCTCATTTTCAACCCGGAGGCCGGTGGGCTGAAGGTACCGTTGCTACTCACAGGCAATCCCCCTCCCACTAGGGCTACGCGAGGGGGTTGCTGGCTGCTGCTGGACCAGACCTCAGGAAGGCGTTGCTGAATTGTCCTCAGCGGCTTACAGGATCGACTCGGTCTCTTGCGGGAGGCGCGAACGCTTGGCGGCCTAGTCAGAGCTGAGCTGCTGAGATCACACCCGGCTTACTACATCACGGAAAATCCTACGGAGTCCTGAGAACCTTCAGTACTGTGAGTACACCTATAACATACCTATTGATGCTTGGCTACTTGTCTGACTTTGCCGGAGCTAAGTGGTGTTTAAGTCCCTATCACAGTTTGTAAGGCTTTTGCCATCTCAGCACTCTCCTGGGCCGGAGTACAACCTTATAACCAGGGCTGAATAGCATATGCCTGGCCCACTGAATACAGTAGCTAGTATCCTCTGGACTCAAATGTCAATTCTGGTTGCATCTGCTTTTTGAACACCTCTGGGTCATCCTTGAAATCAAGAGGAATAAGGTGACTTTACTTATTTTTCAGCTGAAGTCATACATAAAGTCTATGACCTAGCAATCTAGTATACTCTTAAATTGAAAGCTTCTTTTACTACACAGATAGCTCTGAACGGTTTCCTGCTGAGCACTGCAAGCGGCTCCCTTTTTGGATCACAAGATATTTTTCTTACAGAAAGACTTATTGAAACTCTTGCATAATTAAAATAACACAAACTTTGAACTGTTGCTTCACCTTTCCCCCTGGGATGATTAATAACCTGTATTCTATATAGGCATATAACACTCAGTAGTTGCTGTTTTATTTTTTTTTCTTTCTCTCAAAGGCTATTGTGTTAATGTTCTGGTTTGTATAGATTATGTGCTTAATCTAATTTGTTGTTCCTTTTCTCGCAATTTCCATCAAAGGGTAATCAAGGGACTCCCTCTTACGGATTACGCAGGGGTTATACCCAGGTTCTGAACTCTCTATATACTAATCAGTGCTCTGATCATATCAGCAATTTCTCTTTCTTAGGCCTCCATAGTTGACTTATCTAATCACCGGCACTCCCCTTTTTTTTTTTTCACTTTTCACCTTCGGGTTGGTTTTCCCCCTTACTTTCTGTGCATATCACAAATAAGTCCACAATTTTTTCACGACTTAATTTCACTTGGGGCTGTCCCCCTTGATCAACTCCTCACCTCACTTGGCACACCCCTTTCACCTTTTTGACTATTGTAAACTATCTCACTTCCCACGGTTTATCCTTCTTCGCCCTTTTTTGTTTGTAACCCAGGCTGCGCATGTGGCACTCTTAAATTACGCCATAATTCTTCACTTGGCCTACCCCCTTGGGGTCCTAAGGGGGCTCCTCTTATTTTCTTCACCAGCGGAACTCACTTCGCTTATCACACATTAACTATCACTTGGGTACCTGTACATGGATAGATTCCTTAACACACAATCTAAATCCTCACCTGCAGCTATGGCGGCCCGACATAGAGACAAAAAAAATAAGACTACGATGGAGACCTCCGTGGAGGTATGTCCAACGACTACCAATCCTACACCTCCTAGTGAGGCGTTTGATACCCAAGCTTTGGTGGCAAGTATTTCAGAAGCCCTGGCTCCCAAATTTGAATGTCTCAGGTCTGAAATTAAGCAGGATATAGCATTATAAACTAATGAATTTAGACAATTCTCAAGCAGACTATCAGAGGCAGAGCAAAGGATCTCGGACCTCGAGGACCTTACGCTATCCCAAAACACGAAATTGGAAACCTCTCTATCTAGCTGGGTTAAATTACAAGACAAATTGGAAGACTTAGAAAACCGCTCAAGGCGGAACAATATAAGGATAATTGGGGTTCCAGAGGAAGGGCAGTTTGAGGACCTCAATAAACTCTTAACCATCACCTTACCACAGCTATTACAAATACCACAGTCTCATCCACAGATAGTACTCGAGAGGGCACACAGGTTAGGACGGCCGTTAGAGGGTAAAGAAATTACTAAGCCCAGACCTATTATTGCTAGGGTCTTAAACTTTCAAGATAAAACCATGTTACTACAATTTTTTCGAAAAAATCAACCCATATATATATACAAGATTCAAAAATCATGTTGTTCCAAGACTTTTCAGCTGAAACAGCTGCAAAGAGGAGGAAACTTGCTCCGTTATGTACAAAGTTAATTAACCAGGGGGTTCGTGCCACTTTAATATACCCTGCTAGGCTTAAGATTTGGGTGGAAAATAAGGCACATTTCTTTGACTCTGTGGAAGAGGCAGATAATTTTTTGGCCCAGATAGGCCCCTCAGCCCCTTGAGGCTATATGGTTGCTATGGGAAATTAGCACTGTAATACAATGCATAGTTAATATGTATTTTAGGTTAATACAGGTTTTTAAAGAAGTAATTAGAAACTCTTTGCTTTACCTTTTTTCCACCTTAATGGTTAAGGTAGTGGAATGGTTCCCTTGGATGTCAGCGGCTGGCCCCAGGGAGACAAGGGGTCAGGCAGGGCAAGGGTCACTTGACAAGATGGGCGGGGGGGTGGGCCGGGAGCAAAGAGGGGAAGTGGAGGTAAACTTCCCCCAGCAGCTTGCTTGGAATAGGATAATGTTCTATGTTTAATTGTGATTTTGTGTTTTTCGGGGGGGGGGGGGGGGGTTTGTATTGCTTTGTTGTGTTGTTTTGTTTTGTTTTTGTTTTTGTTTTTTTTCTTTTCCCCCAATATTTCAATATTTTTTAAATTCATATGGCTATTGATAATAAATTTAAATTAATTTCCTGGAATATAGGAGGCCTTACCTCACCCATTAAACGAAAGGCAATATTAACTTTTCTGAAGAAGAATTATGCTGACCTGGCCTTCCTTCAAGAAACCCATTTAAAAGCTGAAGAGGTGCTTAAATTAAAAGCCTCTTGGGTTAAAGAGGTAATATTTTCTGCCTCCTCTAACAGAAAGAGCGGAGTGGCAATCCTCCTGGGGAAAAAACTCTGCTATGAGATCATACAGGTAGATACAGATCAGGAAGGAAGGTACATTATTGTAAAGATTAAAATTAATAAAATTCTCTTTACCTTGTGTAATGTTTATGCCCCAAACGTTTTCAACTCCTCCTTTTGGGACATTCTTCAAAACAGGCTCATGCTATGTGCAGCAGGCTACCTAGTTCTTGGTGGTGATTTTAATATGGCCCCAAAGCATCCTCTAGATAGACTCAGGCAAAGTTCCCACATTATAAAAACTAAAAGAGATAATCTGGAAACAAAGCTATTTAATAAAATCTCACATAATTTAAAGATTACTGACATATGGAGATTGAAAAATCCGGAAGCCAGAGATTTTACTTGCCACTCAAGGGCCCATAAATCGCTATCACGGATAGATTTGTTTTTGCTCGATGATAGGCTTTCTAACTCTAACATAATTGCAGAAATCTTTCCAATCACTATTTCGGACCATGCACCAATCTCTCTGCAGTTTCAGTTAAGCCCCACCTTTTTTAGAAATACGGGCTTTCGGTTCCCTCGTTATTTAGCCACAGATAACAAGTTTAAAAATTGGCTTATAGCCAAATATCATGAATTTTCATTATTTAATTGTGAATACATTACTAAACCAGCTATCTTTTGGGAGTCAGCTAAGGCGGTCCTGCGAGGCGAAATTCTAGCGTACACCATAGCAAGGACAAAAAAACTTAAGGTAAGAGAAAAAGAACTACTGAAATCAGTTACAAATACTTATAATCATTATATATTACTGAAATCATCTGAGAACTGGAGGAAGTATACAACTGCATTACGTGAAAGAGATTCATTCCTTCTCTACCAGTCATCCCAGAAAGACCTAAAGATGCAGGCAAAATTGTATCGCTTTGGGAGCAAAACTGGGAAGCTTCTTGCGAATCTGGTTAGTCGCGACAGGGCCTCTCCCTTAATAAGTTCACTGCGCCATGAAGGCAAAACTTATAAGACAGCCAAAGAAATCCTCGATATCTTCACTGAATACTTTAAATCCATATATGCACATAAGATTTCTGATTTTAAACAAAGGGAGGAATTCTGGGGGGAAACGCATTTTCCAAAATTAACTTCTCAAATATTGGATCAGATCTGTGCCCCGATAGCAGAGATTGAAGTATCATGCTCAATAAAGAAGCTCACGCTTAATAAAACCCCGGGTCCAGATGCCCTTCCAAATGAATTTTATAAGATTCTAATGTCAGAAATAACACCCCACTTAACTTCACTTTTTAACGATCTCTACATCAAAGGTAACACCCCCTCCCCTGATTTTGTGGCTTCATTCACTTCCCTTATTCTTAAACAGGGTAAAGATCCAGCTGAAAAAGAGTCCTATAGACCAATCGCGCTTCTCAACACGGACTACAAACTTTTGTCATCAATACTAGCATATAGGCTTCAATCCCATTTGCCTAGTATCATACACGAGGATCAAGCTGGTTTCCTGAAGAAACGCAACTCCTCAGCTAAAATAAGGGAAGTGTTTCTTGTAATAGACTATTTCAAATCAGGGGAGGGACAGCGAGAGGTGGCTAGAGAGGGCACCCCTGACCTGGCAATTTTATCAATAGATGCAGGCAAGGCATTTGACTCGGTTCATCATGATCATATAGCATTTACCTTACAACAATTTGGATTGTCAGGTCACTTTCTGACTTTTTTTAATAATCTATATAAGAATGCTTATACGAAAATAATAGTTAATGGCTCCCCCACTCAGGCCATAAAATTAGAAAAGGGTACGAGGCAGGGGTGCCCTCTCTCTCCGCTTCTCTTTGATCTTGCTATCGAACCTCTTGCTAATCAAATTCGTCAGCAAATTGAAGGGATTAAGATCAATAGAAAAGTCTTGCACACTGCACTTTATGCTGACGACGTATTAATATATATGTCAAATACACAAAGAAACATTCCAAAACTCCTCTCTATAATTGAAAAATTTGGATCTTTCTCAGGATACTCTGTCAATTCTGCAAAGTCAGAACTTCTCTGGATTAAACAAACCCAAAACTCAGCTATATCTATCCCTTTTAAAATTGTTCAGGACTCTTTTAAATACTTAGGTATCTGGATATCGGCTAATCCGGAAAATTGGTACTCATTGAATATACTTCCAGTGCTAGTTAGCGTTAAAGAAGCGCTAAAAAACTGGCAAAATCTCCCACTATCAATGTCGGGCCGTATAGCTTTGTACAAAATGTCTCTCCTCCCCAGAATTCTTTATGTCCTTCAGAATACTCCCTTGCTTCTTAAAACAAAAGACGTTACTTCATTTAATTCTGCCTTACGAGTATTTATCTGGCAGAAGAGAAGACCCAGAATCTCGTTAGCTAGATTAGCTGTACCGAGAGATCAGGGAGGACTTTCTCTACCGGATCTTCGTCTATATAATCAAGTATTTCTGGCACAAATCATGGTAGACTGGCTTTCTAATAGTAATTATATTACAAGCGGGGAACTAGAGAGTAACATGATACATCCCTACTCATTAGTAGCACTGACTCATTGTAATAGTAAAATAATCCCTATTGAAATAAAGAAGATGAGCTCCATCTATAATCCTCTCTCCAGTTGGAGAAAGATTGGCTCGGCTCTTCATATAAATACTGAAGTCTCAAGACATCTCCCAATATTGAATAATCTCCAGTTTGTAGCAGGCGTACAGTCAGCTGTATTCTCCAAATGGGCATCACTAGGCCTGGTAAGACTGGAACAAGTATTAGATTTCGAGAGGAGATGCATTAAGTCTTTTGATTCTCTCAAACAGGAGTTCGCTATTCCTAATAATAATTTCTTTGCATATTTGCAGGTGAGACATTTTGCTCTCAAGCAGATAACTGACTACGGATGGGAATGGTCTCTGGGAGACTTAGAAAAGTGGCTGATATTATTTAAAAACGGGCTCACATCAATCTCTTACATCTATCAAATTCTGTCTGCTCTTAAAGGCCCTGATGTTTTGGAGAAACTCTACTATAGATGGTCCCTTCTGCTCCAACAGGACTCTTTGGACCCAGCTCTTCTCACTTTTTCGATTCAGGAAACTCTCCGGGTTACTCTCTCAGCTACGTGGAGGGAGTCACACTTAAGACTTCTCCACATGACTTACTTTACTCCTGAGAAAGGCTCTAAATGTAGGAATTTGGGGTTCAATAAATGCCCCAAATGTTCATATCCATCCGCTGGCCTGATGCACATGATTTGGGACTGCCCAAAAATCCACAACTTCTGGTTAAAAGTTCAATTTTGGCTTAATAACATAGTCAAGGTCCCTTCTTTCACATTTTCCCCCAGGAGGATAGTATTCTTTGCTGATGACCCCACGCCACCATACCATATTAGCAAAATTATAAGTATGGCTATCCTCGCGGTTAGATATTTGATTTTAAAGAAATGGAAATTAAAAGCCATCCCGAGCTTAACTGAGGTCAAAAATTGTTTAAAAAAGCAATGTATCATTGAGCAATTGGATACTAACTTGCAAAAAGATCAAGATATAAAGAATTTCTTTTCCAAATGGTCACAATTTATCAAAGCACTTCCTCCCAGTGAGATTGAATACACAATTTATCCTTTTAAAGATAGTGAACTTGTTTTACTAGGAATGTGGTAAATTCTAAGCATACCTTATCGCCGGGGTTTCCCCGGAAGCTGATATTAGACTACCCTCCCCTCCCTTTCTCGTATAAGTTTTTTTTTTTTTTTTTTTTTTTGTCTTTGTGTGTTTTGTTTTGTTTTTATGTTTTTTGTTTTTTTGTCTTGTCGTTTTTTTTATGTCTGTGTCAAGCGTCTTATCTTCGTAGAATCATTGACCCCCCTGTTTGTAGCTGTGATTTATTCTATCTGACTTTGAAAACCAATTTGATTACAGCTGTTTGTTTAAAAAACAAAAAAACCCTTTTTGGTTTCCAGTAAGGGGTTAACAAGACGAGTTTAGGTTTCATTTTAGGGTACAATGCTAAGCCTTGCCAGAATTAGAGATGGATCTATTCTGGCTCAAATATTCTTGTTCTGTTTTAGGGGAGAGGTTATTATGAATTATCTATATACTTACAACGAGACCGGGATCAAGGCCTCACATTTTGTTCACTATTGTTTTCTCATTGGTCTGATTTTAAAAGCTTGGTTGTAGCGTATCCCCTGATATGTAATCATTGCTCTAAACCTTACTCCTTTTCTTTCTGTACCCTCATATGGATTACCAATAAAAAATTAAAAAAAAAAAAAAAAAAAAAAAATTGCATGCTCTATCTGAATCACGAATGAAAAAAAAATTTGGGTTCAGTGTCCCTAAAGGGATCTTTTTTTAAACAGTTTTTTTTTAAACAGTTTACAGTTTGATATATTATTCAGATCATCTGATTTTACCCTTTAGTGGGATTTAATATCTTAGGCCTAGATTTAGAGTTTGGCGTTAGCCGTGAAAACCAGCGTTAGAGGCTCCTAACGCTGGTTTTAGGCTACCTCCGGTATTTGGAGTCACTCAAAAAAGGGTCTAACGCTTACTTTTCAGCCGCGACTTTTCCATACCGCAGATCCCTTTACGTAAATTGCGTATCCTATCTTTTCAATGTGATTTTTCTAACTCCGGTATTTAGAGTCGTGTCTGAAGTGAGCGTTAGAAATCTAACGACAAAACTCCAGCCGCAGGAAAAAAGTCAGTAGTTAAGAGCTTTCTGGGCTAACGCCGGTTTATTAAGCTCTTAACTACTGTACTCTAAAGTACACTAACACCCATAAACTACCTATGTACCCCTAAACCGAGGTCCCCCCACATCGCCGCAACTCAATTAAATTTTTTTAACCCCTAATCTGCCGACCGCCAACTACGTTATTCTTATGTACCCCTAATCTGCTGCCCCTAACACCGCCGACCCCTATATTATATTTATTAACCCCTAATCTGCCCCCCACAACGTCGCCGCCAGCTACCTACAATAATTAACCCCTAATCTGCCGACCGCAAAGAGCCGCCAGCTCCATTATAGCTATGTACCCCTAATCTGCTGCCCCTAACACCGCCGACCCCTATATTATATTTATTAACCCCTAATCTGCCCCCTCAACGTCGCCTCCACCTGCCTACACTTATTAACCCCTAATCTGCCGAGCGGACCGCACTGCTATTATTATAAAGTTATTAACCCCTAATCCACCTCACTAACCCTATAATAAATAGTATTAACCCCTAATCTGCCCTCCCTAACATCGCCGACACCTAACTTCAAACATTAACCCCTAATCTGCCGACTGGAGCTCACCGCTATTCTAATAAATGTATTAACCCCTAAAGCTAAGTCTAACCCTAACACTAACATCCCCTAAATTAAATATAATTTTAATCTAACGAAATTAATTAACTCTTATTAAATAAATTATTCCTATTTAAAGCTAAATACTTACCTGTAAAATAAATCCTAATATAGCTACAATATAAATTATAATTATATTATAGCTATTTTAGGATTAATATTTATTTTACATGTAACTTTGTATTTATTTTAACCAGGTACAATAGCTATTAAATAGTTAAGAACTATTTAATAGCTAAAATAGTTAAAATAATTACAAATTTACCTGTAAAATAAATCCTAACCTAAGTTACAATTAAACCTAACACTACACTATCAATAAATTAATTAAATAAAATACCTACAATTACCTACAATTAAACCTAACACTATACTATCAATAAATAAATTAAATACAATACCTACAAATAACTACAATGAAATAAACTAACTAAAGTACAAAAAATAAAAAAGAACTAAGTTACAAAAATAAAAAAATATTTACAAACATAAGAAAAATATTACAACAATTTTCTGATCGGAACAGCCAATAGAATGCGAGCTCAATCTGATTGGCTGATTGGATCAGCCAATCGGATTGAACTTGATTCTGATTGGCTGATTCCATCAGCCAATCAGAATATTCCTACCTTAATTCCGATTGGCTGATAGAATCCTATCAGCCAATCGGAATTCGAGGGACGCCATCTTGGATGACGTCCCTTAAAGGAACCGTCATTCTTCAGTTGGACGTCGCCAGATGAAGATGGGTCCGCGGTGGAGGTCTTCAGGATGGAGCCGGTCCTCATCGGATGAAGATAGAAGATGCCGCTTGGAAGATGATGGTTGCCGGTCCGGATCTACTCTTCTTCCCGGATAGGATGAAGACTTTGGACCCTCTTCTGGACTTCTTCAGTGGATGTCTAGCCCCCGCTTGGGTTGGATGAAGATATCGGAGCCAGGACGGATCGGTGTGATACCCGGTGAGGTGAAGACAAGGTAGGATGATCTTCAGGGGCTTAGTGTTAGGTTTATTTAAGGGGGGTTTGGGTTAGATTAGGGGTATGTGGGTGGTGGGTTGTAATGTTGGGGGGGGGTATTGTATGTTTTTTTTTACAGGCAAAAGAGCTGAACTTCTTGGGGCATGCCCCGCAAAGGGCCCTGTTCAGGGCTGGTAAGGTAAAAGAGCTTTGAACTTTAGTAATTTAGAATAGGGTAGGGCATTTTTTTTTGGTGGGGGGCTTTGTTATTTTATTAGGGGGCTTAGAGTAGGTGTAATTAGTTTAAAATTGTTGTAATATTTTTCTTATGTTTGTAAATATTTTTTTATTTTTGTAACTTAGTTCTTTTTTATTTTTTGTACTTTAGTTAGTTTATTTCATTGCAGTTATTTGTAGGTATTGTATTTAATTTATTTATTGATAGTGTAGTGTTAGGTTTAATTGTAGGTAATTGTAGGTATTTTATTTAATTAATTTATTGATAGTGTAGTGTTAGGTTTAATTGTAACTTAGGTTAGGATTTATTTTACAGGTAAATTTGTAATTATTTTAACTATTTTAGCTATTAAATAGTTCTTAACTATTTAATAGCTATTGTACCTAGTTAAAATAAATACAAAGTTACATGTAAAATAAATATTAATCCTAAAATAGCTATAATATAATTATAATTTATAGTGTAGCTATATTAGGATTTATTTTACAGGTAAGTATTTAGCTTTAAATAGGAATAATTTATTTAATAAGAGATAATTAATTTCGTTAGATGTAAATTATATTTAATTTAGGGGGGGTGTTAGTGTTAGGGTTAGACTTAGCTTTAGGGGTTAATACATTTATTAGAATAGCGGTGAGCTCCAGTCGGCAGATTAGGGGTTAATAATTGAAGTTAGGTGTCGGCGATGTTAGGGAGGGCAGATTAGGGGTTAATACTATTTATTATAGGGTTAGTGAGGCGGATTAGGGGTTAATAACTTTATAATAATAGCAGTGCGGTCCGCTCGGCAGATTAGGGGTTAATAAGTGTAGGCAGGTGGAGGCGACGTTGTGGGGGGCAGATTAGGGGTTAATAAATATAATATAGGGGTCGGCGATGTTAGGGCAGCAGATTAGGGGTACATAGGGATAATGTAAGTAGCGGCGGTTTACGGAGCGGCAGATTAGGGGTTAATAATAATATGCAGGTGTCAGCGATAGCGGGGGCGGCAGATTAGGGGTTAATAAGTGTAAGGTTAGGGGTGTTTAGACTCGGGGTACATGTTAGGGTGTTAGGTGCAGACGTAGGAAGTGTTTCCGCATAGCAAACAATGGGGCTGCGTTAGGAGCTGAACGCGGCTTTTTTGCAGGTGTTAGGTTTTTTTTCAGCTCAAACAGCCCCATTGTTTTCTATGGGGGAATCATGCACAAGCATGTTTTTGAGGCTGGCAGCGTCCGTAAGCAACTCTGGTATCGAGAGTTGAAGCTGCGTTAAATATGCTCTACGCTCCTTTTTTGGAGCCTAACGCAGCCTTTATGTGGACTCTCAATACCAGAGTTATTTTTATGGTGCGGCCAGAAAAAAGCCGGCGTTAGCTTTTCGGGTCGTTACGGACAAAACTCTAAATCTAGCCGTTAGTCTCCATTGCTATAATTATTGTCACATAATCAGCATTTCTACTGCATCCATGTGACCACACATCATAAGCATTCCTTGCAGACTGCAGGTGGTTGATGTCACATGATATAATCACCAAACATTAACTTGCTTCTTCCCTGGAAGCTATTGATCATAAGTGCTGTGGACATTGAACTAATCTTGTCCTTTGTGCAGTGTTTTCAATCTCTATATCTGTTCCATATTACCTTACTTCTATGCTTGTGGTGCTAAGAGAAACAGAAAGACATTAAATTGACACTATAAAAATTGTACATCTGGCAGAACTAGGGAACAGAACAAAATAAGTTGTCAGACAGTTATTCTTCATTTGAAATTATTATATAGCCAACTAATATAGCTAGTGAGCTTGAAAGATACTATAGATAAGAGGTTTGCAATGTTTTATGTATGTTAATTTATAGGAAGGCAAATAAAAACCATATTTAAAGGGATTTGAAACCCAAAATGTTTCTTTCATGATTCAGATTGAGCATGCCATTTTAAACAACTTTCTAATGTACTTCTATTATGAATTTTTCTTCATCCTCTTGGTATCTTTTGTTGAAAAGCAGGGACATATGCTTAGGAACCAGCCCATTGCTGGAGCACTATGGGGTCGATTTATCAACCATAGAAGCCCCCAACCAATGAGATAAAATTTCCTGTGGGAAGTGCAAACTGTTGGGCTTGTCTTGTTCTTGCCACCTGTCTTCAACATCAGCAATCCTTGGAAACTTCCACTGTACGGTATATCCCTTTTAAAGGGACACTTTACAATAAACCATCGGCCAGATTACGAGTTTTGCGTTATGAGGGGTGCGGTGCTAACTTGCACGTTATTCTCACCGCTCACTTTCCTACAGCGCTGGTATTACAGGTTTTCCTAAACCCGGCGTTAAAAGACAAGAAGTGAGCGTAGAGCAAAATTGTGCTCCATACCGCACTCCAATACGCGCTGCTTAAGTCAGTGGTAAGCTGGTCGTACGTGCTCGTGCACGATTTCCCCATTGACATCAATGGGGAGAGCCGGCTGAGAAAAAGTCTAACACCTGCAAAAAAGCAGCGCAAATCTCAGTAACGCAGCCCCATTGATTCCTATGGGGAAACAAAATTTATGTTTACACCTAACACCCTAACATGAACCGCGAGTCTAAATACCCCTAATCTTATACTTATTAACCCCTAATCTGCCGCCCCCGACATCGCCGACACCTACATTATACTTATTAACCCCTAATCTGCTGCTCCGGAAATCGCTGCCACTATAATAAACATATTAACCCCTAAACCGCCACACTCCTGCATCGCCAAAACTAGTTAAATATTATTAACCCCTAATCTGCCACCCCTAACATCGCAGCCACCTACCTACATTTATTTACCCCTAATCTGCCGCCCCCAACGTCGCCACCACTATACTAAATTTATTAACCCCTAAACCTAAGTCTAACCCTAACCCTAACACCCCCTAACTTAAATATAATTAAAATAAATCTAAATAAAAATTACTATCATTACCTAAATAATTCCTATTTAAAACTAAATACTTACTTGTAAAATAAACCCTAAGATAGCTACAATATAACTAATAGTTACATTGTAGCTAGCTTAGGTTTTATTTTTATTTTACAGACAAGTTTGTATTTATTTCCACTAGGTAGAATACTTACTAAATAGTTATTAACTATTTACTAACTACCTAACTAAAATAACCTAACCTGTCTTACACTAACACCTAACCTAATCCTACAATTAAATAAATTCCCTAAATTAAATACAATTAACTAAAATCAATACAATTATCTAAATTACAAAAAACCCCCACTAAATTACAGAAAATAAAACATAAATTACAAGATCTTTAAACTAATTACACCTAATGTAATAGCCCTATCAAAATAAAAAAGCCCACCCAAAATAAAAAAACCCTAGCCTAAACTAAACTACCAATAGACCTTAAAAGGGCCTTTTGCGGGGCATTGCCCCAAAGAAATCAGCTCTTTTACCTGTCAAAAAAAAAAAATACAAACAACCACCCCAACAGTAAAACCCACCACCCACACAACCAACACCCCAAATAAAACCCTAACTAAAAAAACCTAAGCTTCCCATTGCCCTGAAAAGGGCATTTGGATGGGCATTGCCCTTAAAAGTACAAAAAGTTTTTTTTTTCAATCAGCCAATAGGATTGAGCTTGCATTCTATTGGCTGTTCCAATCAGCCAATAGAATGCAAGCTCAATCCTATTGGCTGATTGCATCGCCAAAACTAGTTATATATTATTAACCCCTAATCTGCCACCCCTAACATCGCAGCCACCTACCTACATTTATTTACCCCTAATCTGCCGCCCCCAATGTCGCCACCACTATACTAAATTTATTAACCCCTAAACCTAAGTCTAACCCTAACCCTAACACCCCCTAACTTAAATATAATTAAAATAAATCTAAATAAAAATTACTATCATTACCTAAATAATTCCTATTTAAAACTAAATACTTACTTGTAAAATAAACCCTAAGATAGCTACAATATAACTAATAGTTACATTGTAGCTAGCTTAGGTTTTATTTTTATTTTACAGACAAGTTTGTATTTATTTCCACTAGGTAGAATACTTACTAAATAGTTATTAACTATTTACTAACTACCTAGCTAAAATAAATACAAATTTACCTGTAAAATAAAACCTAACCTGTCTTACACTAACACCTAACCTAATCCTACAATTAAATAAATTCCCTAAATTAAATACAATTAACTAAAATCAATACAATTATCTAAATTACAAAAAACCCCCACTAAATTACAGAAAATAAAACATAAATTACAAGATCTTTAAACTAATTACACCTAATGTAATAGCCCTATCAAAATAAAAAAGCCCACCCAAAATAAAAAAAAACCTAGCCTAAACTAAACTACCAATAGACCTTAAAAGGGCCTTTTGCGGGGCATTGCCCCAAAGAAATCAGCTCTTTTACCTGTCAAAAAAAAAAATACAAACAACCACCCCAACAGTAAAACCCACCACCCACACAACCAACACCCCAAATAAAACCCTAACTAAAAAAACCTAAGCTTCCCATTGCCCTGAAAAGGGCATTTGGATGGGCATTGCCCTTAAAAGTACAAAAAGTTTTTTTTTCAATCAGCCAATAGGATTGAGCTTGCATTCTATTGGCTGTTCCAATCAGCCAATAGAATGCAAGCTCAATCCTATTGGCTGATTGCATCAGCCAATAGGATTTTTTCAACCTTAATACCGATTGGCTGAACTCTATCAGCCAATCGGAATCTAAGGGACGCCATCTTGGATGACATCATTTAAAGGAACCTTAATTGTAGAAGAAGCCATCGATTGAAGAGGATGCTCCACGCCGGATGTCTTGAAGATGGAGCCGCTCCACGTCGGAAGGATGAAGATAGAAGATGCAGTCTGGGTGAAGACTTCTGCCCGTCTGGAGGACCACTTCTGCCTGCTTGGATGAAGACTTCTCCCAGCATCGTTGAGGACTTCTCCCGGCTTCGTTGAGGATGGATGTCTGCTCATCAAAACTGTAAGTGGATCTTCGGAGGTTAGTGTTAGGATTTTTTAAGGGTGTATTGGGTGGGTTTTATTTTTAGATTAGGGGTTTGGGCTGCAATAGAGCTAAATGCCCTTTTAAGTGCAATACTAGAGTGATTAATCTCCCCTCTGTAAATACAGTGCTGTAAACAATGTGATATACTGTGACACCGCCACTCATGGACTTGGAAAAACACACAATCAGTCCCCAAGGTAAGATGTAGCCTAATAGCACCGCTGCTGCACAACGACCAAAGAAGAAAGAAGTAGTCAATCTTACCCCCTCTCCTACGCTGGGTCTGATCTAAGGTAGAAGTAGGTGATAACCGGTAAAGTGTCTCCGTCTCGAGTGCCGCTGTCGTTGCGGTCTCCTTTCTTACTTTTACCCAACTGGGTTTCCGGATCTCATGCTGTCCAATCCATAACCTTCAGACTATGCTAGGGGGGCATAATGGGGGCGTTGTCAAAACCTTCCCGTCTCATAGGGTAGTGCTTGTGCTGCAGCTAGGCCAGTCAGGGCTCTGGGAAGGAAGGGGATTTACCCCTTATCTGTTATCCTGCTTGCTCGCTAGGGATGGTTAGTAGTACAGTACGGAAAAAATGGTGAAGCGGAGCACCGGTAAGAAGTTAAAGATACTTTATTTAATTGCAGCTTTGATAACGGCTCTACCCCGAAACATGTCAGCTGTAATAGTTTACTCCTATTGCGACAATCCCACGTCTGCTTTCAAATTGTTTTAACCTGATTTTTTGAAACAATTAAATAAAGTATCTTTAACTTTTTACCGGTGCTGTGCTTCACTGTTTTTTTGTACTTTTAAGGGCAATGCCTATCCAAATGCCCTTTTCAGGGCAATGGGGAGCTTAGGTTTTTTTTAGTTAGGCTTTTATTTGGGGGGTTGGTTGTGTGGGTGGTGGGTTTTTCTGTTGGGGGGGTTGTTTGTAATTTTTTTGACAGGTAAAAGAGCTGATTTCTTTGGGGCAATGCTACGCAAAAGGCCCTTTTAAGGGCTATTGGTAGTTTAGTTTAGGCTAGGTTTTTTTTTATTTTGGGTGGGCTTTTTTATTTTGATAGGGCTATTAGATTAGGTGTAATTAGTTTAAAGATCTTGTAATTTATTTTTATTTTCTGTAATTTAGTGGGGTTTTTTTTTGTAATTTAGCTAATTGTATTGAATTTAGTTAATTGTATTTAATTTAGGGAATTTATTTAATTGTAGGTTTAGTTTAGGTGTTAGTGTAAGACAGGTTAGGTTTTATTTTACAGGTCAATTTGTATTTATTTTAGCTAGGTAGTTATTAGATAGTTAATAACTATTTAGTAACTATTCTATCTAGTTGAAATAAATACAAACTTGCCTGTAAAATAAAAATAAAACCTAAGCTAGCTACAATGTAACTATTAGTTATATTGTAGCTATCTTAGGGTTTATTTTACAGGTCAGTATTAAGTTTTAAATAGGAATTATTTAAAACTTAATATGTAAAACTCATAACTACTGACTTTAGAATCATTCTAAAGTCAGTAGTTATGAGTTTTACACTACAAAGCTGTAGCATAAAACTCATAACTAAAGTGCTAAAAAGTACACTAACACCCATAAACTACCTATTAACCCCTAAACCGAGGCCCTCCCGCATCGCAAACATCAAAAGAAAATTATTAACCCCTAATCTGCCGCTCCCGACATCGCCGCCACTAGAATAAACATATTAACCCCTAAACCGCCGCACTCCGCCTTGCAAACACTAGTTAAATATTATTAACCCCTAATCTGCCGCCCCTAACATCGCCGCCACCTTCCTACATTTATTAACCCCTAATCTGCCGCCCCAACGTCGCTGCCACTATACTAAATTTATTAACCCCCTAAACCTAAGTCTAACCCTAACACCCCCTAACATAAATATAATTAAAATAAATTTAAATAAAAAATTTAGTGAGCGGTACACCCTGTCCTGTCAAGATTCGTAACGCATTCTTGACGGGATAGGGTGTACTGCTCACTTTTTGGCCTGCCAGGACAAGCTTATAATACCGGCGCTATGGAAGTCCCATTGAAAAAAGACTATACGCAATTTGCGTAAGTTGATTTGCGGTAAGGCCATAAAAGTGTGCGGTGCCCCTAAATCTGCAAGACTCGTAATACCAGCGGTAGTGAAAAAGCAGCGTTATAACCTGATAACGCTGCTTTTTCACTATAACGCAAAACTCGTAATCTAGCCGATTGTTTCCTATTAATGTGAGTTAATTATTGACTCACTGCATTCTTATTCTGGTTTCTATTAGGATAACAGTTTTACTGAAAATGCTTTTTTTGTCTGCTTCATTGCTTGTTTTGTTCTAGTTGGATTTTATTGCTGGAAAATAAATGTGCTAGTTTTTTTTAATAATAATATTAGCAATTTTCTTTCTTCTTGTTATCTAACTTACCAAACCCATGAATACCTGACTTTTTTGTAACCTAACTGAGTTAAGGTACTAGCTACTAGCTACTTTTTACTACGTTTATATATATTTATATATTTATATATAAATTTATATATATATTCTCCCTAGTGGGACAGTAAACACAGAGATTGTAATAAAAATGTTTAATTGTGTGTAGTAAAACAACAATATAGTTGCTGTATGTATGCTGCTCCCATTCCTATAATTTAACCTTGAAATTAGTTTTCCAATTCTGAGAACCTGTAGTGCGCCCTACCATGCGCACTACAGGTTCACAGAATCGAAAAACTCATTTTGCTAAGACTGCTAAATATCTATTCCTAACTGGTGGGGGATCAGATTAGAAACTGTTATAGTTTTGCTAACACAATGACAGTGGATTGGATCCTTCATATAAGTCAAGTGTGGGTAAAGTTTTAGCGGTCGGAGACTTCCGTTGGGGGAGGAGCTGTGCAGACTACCTGCTGCACACAGGTGTTGTGAGAGAACACTATTCTACCGTCTCCCCGCTCCTAGCCACTTGCCCGGGAGAGTTACCTGGGATTGGTGTGTGGCGCTCTGCGAGGCTACGGCCCGCCCGAGTTTGGAGTCTCCAATAGCTGATTTAGCTAAGCGATCCTTTCGCTGGAAATTTTAACGCTGAAAAAGGACAATTACCCTTAAGTTGATTGGGAGGAAAAGGGAAAAGAAATATTCACCTACTTGAAAACGTCCATGCCCCGCGGGGGCTGAAGGCAGAGGACAAGCAGGGGATATCCTACCGGTCGCTGCCCGGGGATTGCAGGCTTTGGTCGGAGAGTGAGGCAGTGGTGGTGAGGAAGCCTCTTGGGACCAGGCGCAGATAACGCGTGGCAGGGCATCTGTTCAGCTGTCCGGCTGCACTGTGAGAGAGAAGCGGAGTAGCCTAGAATTGAGGCAACGGATCTACTGGAGGCGGCGCTGTGATCTGTAGCAGCCGGAACCGGACAAGAGCTTGCAAAGTGGCCGCTCAGGTGGGTGGCGGTGTCTGGCGGCAAGACTCAGACAGTGGAGATTCAACTAATGCAGGTGTTGCCCGGGGCGTGATACAGGAGCTGCCCTAAAATCAGCAGTGCCCTGCTAAGGTGTAACAAGCAAGGAAGCCGGCTCATATCAAGGCACAAAGAAGATCTTTAAGGTAAAGGCTGGTCCCAACACTCCGAGACTCACCTTTTCCAAGCAGCCCAGGATCTCCTGCAGCTTCAGATTTCTCACGGTTTGCAGGGCTGGCCGTATCTAGCTGGAGATTTTCGGTGAGAGGAGAATATTCTGACATACAGCCAGGATAAGGGGGATCTGCAATTGGGACATTTGGACATTCTTTCCCTGACAAATCTTGAGGCTGCAGTGGTAAGATTCAGGCTTAAAACCTGACATTGATAAGTGTTCCCTTTAAGCTGATTGATTCTGCCCTCGCTCTGTGTGTTACTGCAGTGTTTTACAGGTTGTCAGCCTCTCCCTGAGCTGCGGAATTTACAGATACTAGGACTCCTATTGATATTATTTAAAGGTGTCCTTGTCTCTTCTCCTGGACAGCAAGGAAAGGAAGACAACAGAAAAAAAAAGAAAAGAAAAAAAACTTTTGCTTGACATGTCATACTAATATAACGGGGACTAACAGATAAAAGCTCGTTACAGAGCCTCTTAAAAATACTTGCAGTTTAATCCCCTAAAAGGACAGAACAATAAATCCATGTATTATAATGCAAGCTATATATGTACCTAATTCATGAAAGAGAGAATATATTATGCTTTGTACTCTACTAGGTTAGGAGAAATGGTTTATTGTTACCTTTTGCAATAATTCTATCTGCTCTGGATAAGAGCTGCAATCTAGGAATCTGTTTTTATTTTGGGATTTTTTTTTTTATTTTTTTTTTGTATTTTTCATGGTTTAGGCCCTGCTAGTGTGTGAACTAGCATGTTGAATGGTTTGTCTCATTTAGACATGCATACTCTTGGATCCTAGTGAGGTAGTGAGGTAGACAGGTCTGTTATTTAGAACAAAACGTTATCTCTCACGTAACCCTTTATATATATATTTGTCACGTAACCCTACAGCTGTAAATAATTATCCCTGGGTGTTTTGATAAGTAGCTCTACGTGTCTAAAGGAACGGGGGGGGGGGGGGGGAATAAAGAAATAATAAAAAAAAATTAAAAAAAAAAAGATTATCTAGGCAAAGAAAACCGGGGAGTGTGAAAAGTTTGAAAATTATCATCGAAATGAGCTGTTTTCTCTCCTATTGTTTGATCTTGGACATATACTAGATATTAGTATCCTATACAGGAGTTGGTCATTATAGTGGTCACAAAGCATTTTTGATAACTGTGGTTTCTCTACTCTGTATAGGGATATCAGAATTCCATGGAATATTTTTTTTTTCTCACTAAAGCAGAGATGTTATTTTTTGCCTGTCAGGTGTTATAGAGCTTATCTTGTTTACTCTAATCAGATATATCTTAATAAATAGGACACTAGAGCACTAACCCACCCTTTTTTTTTTTTTTTTTCTTTCTGTGTGTAGACACATATTTTCATATTTCACTTAAGGGAGTAGTACAATAGCCACTTTTACATTCACACGCCTCTCTGTACACAGGAGAGCAGCTCATTTAAGCACTCTATTTTTCACTAGACCAAATTTAGGTCTTTTTTTTTTTTTTTTTTTCTTTCTGTCTATTGTCACATATTTGCACATTCCACTACAGGAAGTAGTACAACTCCCACTTTTATATTTACACTGCTCTCCATAGCAAGGAGAGAAGCACACTCGAGCACGCCTATCTTTCACTAGATCTAAATCTAGGTTTTTTTCGCTCTTTTTCTGTCGGGGTTTTTTTTTTTTTTTTTTTTTTTTTTTTCTTTTTCTTCTCTCTTCTTTCACTTCACTTAATTTTTGTTTGTTTATTAAACACGCCTAGGAGAATCAGGAGGGTAGGAAGTTAGATCGAAGATAGGAACTAGCAGACTTGGAGTGCCCCCTTATAGCTCCCCTCGTTTCACTATATATTTTCTATCACTTTCTTTTTTTTTATGGAAAGATTTGTCACTCAAGCTAAATCTTCTTCCCCCAGAATGCCTGTTAAAGGCAAAGACAAAAAAGCTAAGCTGGGTGATCCCAGTTTGAACAGCTCTAGTGAGATATTACCTAATATAAATGACACCCAGATGCTAATCACTCATCTAACTGAGTTATTTACCCCACAGTTTGAGATAATAAAGGCTGAATTGGGCACGATTTCATCGGTAATTTCTAACCTTTCTGTAGAGGTCAAACAATTCTCCAATAGAATGCTAGAAATAGAGAATAGAGTTTCTGAGTTAGAAGATCAAGCCAATGTCCAAGATGACATTATAACTAAACAGAACTCTAAAATTGCCAATCTGCAATTGCGTCTGGACGACCTGGAAGATCGTTCCAGACGCAATAATATTCGAATTATCGGCCTCCCCGAGACCCAGGAATTCCAGGATTTATATCATTTTACATCTTATATATTGCCCCAGGCCCTAGGTTTCCCTCAGCAGAGGCTTCCCATTGTCATAGAGAGAGCCCACAGAACGGGCCCTAAAAATATTCAGTCAGAGGGATCTCGCCTAAATAGAATGTGCATATTTAGAATTCTGAATTACCAAGACAAGGTAGAATATTTGAGATTATTCAAAAAAAGAAGTGAACCACTCCTGTTTGGAAATAATAGAATTTTATTATTCCAAGATTATTCGGTAGAAACCTCCTCAAAAAGAAAGATAATGGCACCGCTCTGCTCGCAACTTATTAATAAAGGCTTCAATGCATGGATGGTATATCCTGCTAGCATAATTGTTGAGCAGGACGGTGCCAGAAAAATCTATCGAGAAGCTGGGGAGGTAAAATTTTTTATAAATGATAAATAGTTGACTGCTCAGCTATTTAAGATTTACTTTTGTCCCCTATAAAATGAAGGGTGAGTTAGATCCTAAAGTCCTTTATCTCCTTTTTGAGGGATGCATGTTTAGAAGAGTTAGGGATGGCTGTTTTGATATTTTTCAAAGGTTTTCTTGTTTTTTTGTTTTTTTGTTATCTTTTTTTTCTGCTTATCCTTCTCCTCTTACTTTTCTGCTCCTTATCGATTTCCCCCCTCCGGGTCCGTAAGAGGAAACTTTTTTTTTCTGATTGTTCCGTTAAGAGTCGGTAGTGGATATTAAATTCTTATCTTGGAATGTAGGAGGGATTGTCTCTCCTATGAAACGTAAGTTGATTATCAAGCTATTGGCGAAACAAAAACCAGATATTGCTTTTATTCAAGAGACTCATCTTACAGAACAGGAAGTCGCCAAGCTTAAGATAAAATGGGTGGGAGAGGTAATTGCCTCTTCTTCAAGCAGGAGAAAATGTGGTGTGGCAATATTGATCAGCAAATCGCTGGATTATAAGATCATACAAGTGGAGACGGATACGACTGCAAGGTTTATTTTATTACAAATTTTAATTAATAATACTAAATATGTTCTTTGTAATGTGTACGGCCCAAACAAATTCTGTAGGGATTTTTGGGAGAATGTTAAAGTTAAACTCTTTCCTTATATAAAAGATAACCTCATATTAGGTGGAGATTTTAATATGGCCATGTGCCCAGAAGTAGATAGATTCTCACAGAAGAACCTTCCAGAGACCAGGAGAAGTTCCAAATATTTTACTAGATTTTGTCGTAAATTACATCTCACTGATATATGGCGATGCCTTAATCCGGATCTATCAAGCTTCACATGTGAATCTAAAGCACACAGGACATTTGCCAGGATAGATTTATTTTTAATTGCCGAGTCACTTTCGATTGCTAAAATAGAGGCTGGAATTGGGGAGATTGTGACCTCGGACCACTCAATCATATCTTTAACATTGAGATGCCACGACAGCAGTAAATTTAAAAGGCCTAGGACCTTTTATTATCCATGTTATCTTTATAATAATCCTAGATTTTGTCAATGGTTAAAACAGTCTTGGAAAGATTACAGTACACGTAACATTTCTTATTTTCATAAGATTGAAACCTTTTGGGAGGCATCAAAAGCGGTTTTACGTGGTGAAATCATGGCATTTCTAGATATTAAAAATAAGAAACAACATGCCCGAGACCTGCAACTTACTAACCAGGTTAAAAAAGCCTATAAAAAATACTGTGGAGATCGCTCCAATAGTAACTGGAATAAGTATATAGCCCATAGAAAAGAGAGGGACATATTCCTGACTCAAAAACATCTAGAAGAAGAGGCTAAAACCAATCTATATTTCAGGAGCTTTCACGGTAGCTCAGCTAAAAATTTAGCTAGATTGGTTAAAGCTAGGAAAAGGAAGAACTTTATCTCTAGTGTTAAAGAAGGAAATTCTCGATATACCAATACAGAAGAGATACGCGGAGTCTTCTTTAATTATTACAAGCAATTATATTCCAAACAGGAATGCAATTTCACTAACCAAGAAAATTTTTGGGAGAAAATCACTCTACCTAAGATACAGAAGGAAGAATTAGATTCTTTGAATGCTCCGATCACTGCTGAAGAAATATTAAGAGCCATTAATGCTTCCAAATTGAACAAAACCGCTGGCCCTGATGGGTTTCCTGCGGAGTTTTATAAAAGTCTAGCGGTAGAAATAACTCCAATCTTAGAGAAATTGTTTAACAGTTACTATATTACTGACAAACCAATTTCAAGTCTTTTCGCTGCAGCAAACATATCACTAATACTGAAAAAAGGGAAGAACCCTGAAGATCCAGCCTCATACAGGCCAATTTCAGTCCTTAACGCGGATTACAAGATCTTAACTTCTATCATTTCTTGTAGACTTGCAGGGTGCTTGGACAAACTTATACATCCCGACCAGGTCGGATTTATGACCACGCGAAACTCCGCCAAGAACATTAGGAGATTAACTACTTTGGTAGATTATATTTGGAATAGTGATCAGTTCAAAGATAGAACTAATTTTAATGACAATGCAGTTCTCACTTTGGATGCAGCCAAGGCTTTTGACAGCATTGCTTGGACTCATTTATTTAAAACCTTAGATAAATTTGGCTTTGCAGAAATTTTTTTACACTTTGTTCAGAAAATTCATTGGAAGCCAGAATCCTTTCTGCTGGTTAATCGGACGTTTTCTCCTAAGATAACTTTAGAGAGAGGAACAAGACAGGGTTGCCCCCTCTCACCTCTCTTGTTTAACATCGCTCTTGAACCGCTAGCAACCAGATTGAGAGAAATTTTACCGGGGATACCAGATTTAAACCCAAACTTAAAAGTCTTACTTTACGCGGATGACATTCTAATATGTTTACAAAATACCAGAGATACAATCCCCAAGGTCATAAACACATTGGAGGAATTTAGCTCCTTTGCGGGATACAAGTCTAACTTAGATAAAAGTGAATTTATGTGGCTAGGCAAATATACTAACCGACAAACTAATTTAATGTTTCGTACGGTTTCAGCCATAAAATATCTGGGGCTGGAGATTCATAAAAATCCTAAATACTGGTATTCAGCTAATATTGATGCGCTCTTTCAGAAGATCAAAGAAGATCTTAACTTATGGAAGGCTTTTCCTTTATCCATATCTGCGTCTGTCAATCTGATCAAAACTATAATCTTCCCACGGATTCTATATCCTATACAAAATCTGCCATTAATGTTAACAAACAAAGATGTACGCAGACTGAATTCCTGGTTTTCCAAGTTCATCTGGAAAGCTAAAAAACCACGTATATCATTGGAAAAATTGTCACAAAAATTTTCTAATGCTGGTCTAGCTCTTCCTAATATCAGACTTTACAATATCGCAACATTACTTAAAATAGCTATAGATTGGCTTGCTCAATCAAATAGGGTTACCTCTTTTGATTTTGAATCCCGACTGACTAATCCATGGTCACTGAAGGCTCTTTTACACTGCCCGATACAAGAACTTCCACAAAAAGTTTCTACATTACAATCTTTCAAAAACCCGATTTACGCATGGCAGAAGTTCTGTTCTATATTAGAATTGAATCCTTTTTTTTCAGACTTTCTACCCATTAGGGGTAACCCGCTTTTTATGCCTGGAATAGACCAAAAAGTATTCTTAGAGTGGCAGGACAGAGGTCTTAAGGATATTTATCAGTTATTGAATGATCAATCTCAGATTCTTTCTTGGGAATCTATTCTCTCAAAATACTCGCTAGGCACGGGGAATCAATTCGCCTATTTCCAGGTCCGTCATTATGTTAGCTCCCAAAGTTGGTATTCTTCAAGTAGGTCTGAGTGGTCCGAGGTCAAGATCTGTATCGAAAAATTCATAGCTGGAGACATATCGATTTCTTTAATTTACGATATAATGCTCACCAAACAGGGCATATTATTGAGCGAAAATTTGGTTAATTCTTGGATAAATTGTATCTCTACAATGGATCAAGAGAAGATTTCTCGTAGCCTTGAGTTAATAGCTAATTACCCTATTTCGGTAAGCTGGAAAGAATCTCATCTTAAATTATTGAATAAATTTTATTTATCTCCCTCCAGGTTAGCGAAATTTTATCCGCTTAAAAAGGCCGATTGCCCGCGGTGTTCATATGGCAAAGCAGACCTTATGCACATGTTATGGCACTGCCCTAAAATAAAACAACTTTGGCAGAAAGTTCAGTTCTGGTTTAATAGGCAATATAATGGGGCTTACTCGTTCTCTCTGGAAGATATAATATGCTTGATACTTAATCCCATGTCAGATTTAAAAACCCGGATTTTGAATACCATTATATTAATTGTTAGATACAATATTTTCAAATCCTGGATTGCTAAGACGCCACCCAGCCTAGGGGTAATTCTTAAAGGGATACAATCCCAAATTATATACGAATCTTTTCATCTATCACAGGCTTCAGAGAAAAAAATCAAGCCTTTTTTGTTAGAATGGGCACCCACTATTAAGACTTATTCATTACAACTCCAGCGACGGATCCTGTCTCCATTTGTTTCTTCTATCAGCTTTGCTGAGCTAGTCTTGCTGCAAGTATTTCCTGACTCCTGGATAAGAAATTATAGAGATATTCCATAAAGTTATGAACTACCGCTCTTAAGGTCGAGCCTCACGGATCCGGAGGGCTCCTCTATATTTTTTTTTTTTTTTTTTTTTTTCTCTTTCGCTGGCCTTTTTTTTTCTTTTTCCCGCCCTCCCTTCTTTTTTTTTTTTCTCCCTTCTTTTTTTTTCTTCTCCTTGTTAGGGTTAGAATGTCTGACTTTGTGATTTAGAAATGGCAATCCAAATCGGTTGAAATATAGTTTAGAGAGTTCTTTTCCCGCAACTAGACCATATGATTAGATAGGAGAGACAGGTGCTAGTTGGAAACAAGAATCAATAGGTATCTGTGATGAAACATGGTATCAGAAATTATGTTGAGTAAATACCGATATCCATATATGAAGTAATATATAAGTTGCTGGAGATGTTTTTTTTTGGATGTCTTTTCTTTGGTGGCTGTTAGTGCATATTATTTGATGATTTCTATAGATGATTTTAAGCATATTGACTAACGAAAAGTATAATTTATGTGACATTTCGGCATGATTGTGCTTTATTGAAAAGTGAGTATGATTTTATGTTATTCTGCTAATTATGTTATATTACAGTATGAATATTTTGTACTAACACGAGTCACAATGTTTATGTGGATTGTCATTTATTTTTATGATGAATAATAAAAAACTAATAAAAAAAAAAAAAAGTTTTAGCATTTTTACTATCACTTCATTTAAACAGAAATAGAGCCTTGTTTTTTTATTTACCTGTCAAAACAATATACTTTTTTAAAAATTGACAACCCAAGGTATTGATCCAGGCACATTTTGATATATGCGATTATATAAAAAAAATAAAACTTTGTCACAAACTTTAGGTTTTACACTGAAATTATTTACATACCTCTTGTGCAATCATAGCACAAATGATTGTAAAAGTTTCTCTGGGCTCTTTGTTCAGAAATAGCAGACATACATGACTTTGCCATTGTTTTTTGGTAATTAGAATGCCACTAATTGCAGCTGCGCACCACACATATTATTCCTGACAGTGAAGGGGTTAATCAGGTAGCTTGTAAGGTTAATTTTAGCAGTAGTGTAGATAATACCCTTCAACCCGACACCTCCCAACCCTTGATCCCTCCCAAACAGCTCTCTTCCCTCCCTCACCCCCCACTGGTCACCACCATAATAGGTACTGGCAGACAGAATGCCAGTATGCAATTTAAGTTTTTTTTTTAATATTATTATTATTATTTTTTAAATATATATTTGTTTTTTTTCTGTGGTGTAGTGATCCTCCTCAACCTTCCCACCTCCCCGATTCCCGCAAATAGCTCTCTAACCTTCCCGCTTCCACTAATGGTGGCCAACTTTAGTATATATAAATATATATATTTTTTTTTATTATATTATATTTTTATTGATAATATTGCAAAAAATTACAGCATTTACACAATATGAAACATCTTCATATGTAAGGCAGTGATTGATAGAGAGAAATCATACATTTGTTGTCCTTTAATCTTGGCAATGGAAATAGGGGAGGAAGGAGAGGGGAAGGGAGAGGGAAAAGGGTAAAACTGGGAAAGGGAGGACACAATTTAACTTAAACATTAAACATCAGTTGGTCAGGAATCACAATATCATATATTCTCGCTAAGTCAGGTTTGAATGTCAAGTACAGATCAAATGCAACCATCACTCAAGAAAATAGAATAGGCGTCTAAATAATTTGGCTTATAAAAATAGCATTAGGGGGGTGGGGTAATAACACATCCTCGATAAATATATTTTTTTACATTAATTATTTTTTGTATTTTTTCTGTAGCGTAGTGGTCCCCACAGCTCCCCCTCTGACGATCGTTATATAGGACCCCACCACCCCCAATTCCACTTTGTTTTGTAGTATAGCTCCCCATCCTTCCTTCTCCGCCACTGGGCCCCCACCCGCCTCCTGCTTTCCCTTCCACACCTCCCGTTGGCACCAGCAGATGATTGTTACAGATGGTGACACACACAGTTTTTTTCATTTGATATTGTAGATGAATTTGTGCTTTTCATTGTAAATATTTAGTTAGAGTATTGATGGTATGATTTCTGTGATCCTTAAATTAGGAGCCAAGCTGCATTAAAATAATACATCTACAAATTGCTTAGCAAGCAGCCAGGACAAGTAAAGAAATAGAGGCATAGAGGCAGGGGCGGACAGATCAGTTGAGCAAATAGGACCTGGACCGAGGGCCCATCGTGTTGGGGGCCCCACAAATGGCATCTCCATGGATCCTGGTGGGACTGACAGCTGCCCTATCAGTAACTAAGCAGTTAAGTGTTGGTGTAGTGGGGGCCCTGGCCCCAGAGTGGGGGTCTTGTGCCAGGATGTCAGGTTTGTTTCTCGGCGGCCCTAGCTAGTGGCGGGGCCCTGTCGGGGGTCTGTTGCTGTGAGGGCCATGGAGTGTGGGGTTTGGCCCTTGAGGTTGGGAGCCCTGTCTCTGGCCCTTGATGTTGTGGGGTTGGGCTGGGCCTGGTAGGGGCAGGGAGGCTACCATTTTCATAAATTTGAATACATTTAGATTAGTGTGAGACAATTGGGGCCCTTCCCTAATTTTCGCCCGGGGCCCCAATTGGTCTCAGTCCACCCCTGAATATAGGCAAATAGAACAGTTTCATAAAAATGTTGGCTGATGAGAAGGATAAAGAGATAACAATTAAAACAAGAATTATATTAAGAGACAGTCTAGTCAAAATTAAACTTTTATAATTCAGATAGGGCATGCAATTTTAAACAGCTTTCCAATTTACTTTTATAATCAAATTGTATTTGTTCTCTTGGTATTCTCTGTTTAAAGCTAAAACCTAGGTAGGCTCATGCTAATTTCTAAGCCCTTAAAGACAGCCTCTTATCTCAGTGTATATTGACAGTTTTTCACAACTAGACAGTGCTAGTTCATGTGTGCCATTTAGATAACATTGTTCTCACTCCTGTGGAGTCAGTACTGATTGGCTAAAATGCACATTTGTCAAAAGAACTGAGATAAGGGGGTAGACTGCAGATGCTTATATATAAGGTAATCACAGAGGCAAAAAGTATATTAATATAACAGTTTTTGTTATACAAAACTAGTAAATGGGTAATAAAGGGATTATCTATCTTTTTAAACAATAAACATTTTCAAGTAGACTGTCCCTTTAAGTATTTATGTGTTTTACTGTATATTTACTGTACATATTTAACATTCTAATGTTCTTCATATACATAATAACAAACTTTTTTTGTTTTAAACATTTTTTATTTGAAAAAGGAAACAATACAATATGTTTTACAAGCACAAAGAAATCAGCAGGAGACATGCAGGACTCCAAAGACGAAGAAAACTGCAATGGCATTGGTTGGAAAATGGCACTTCTCCTCAAGTACACTTCCTGTATTATCCATAAATTGTAATTATATGTAAACATGTCTAGTTAACAAGACAACACAAAGTGCTAAAAAACAGCGCTTCTCTTCTCTCCAAAAAGTCTCACTGGTATGATGAGGGGAAAAGTCCAGGGTTCTCAGCAAGTGATACATTTCATACACATTTCCAGTATCAATTTCCTGCAGTGTCAGAGACCGGGATTTTAGGAGCCGCCGTCAACCTGAAGGAAGCGCAGTCCAACTCGTTCCCAGAGTGTGCTGAAAAAATGTAAATTCTCCTTCTACTCCTTGTTCCTCAAGAGAACCGCTTCCAAGCTAAGAGTATACACTGCTAATTGATCCAGTCTGCGTGATTGGCACTTTTAGGTGCTCTGTGTTTGTGAGTATCATTCTACTCCACATTGTTTTACCAGTGTATAGACGTTACTAAGCCATGTTGGCGCCTCTGCGTCTCATTTTTTCTGGAGTGTAATGCTCGTGGGATATCCCTCTGTCAGACCGAACTCGGCCAGTAGTCTTGTTATCCCAGAGTCGAGCCGGAATGATTGGGAATATCCCAGAGCAGAGAAAGTTAGTAAGATGAGAAGAGCGGCACTCACCACAGGCAGGTCATTCCCCGGTGGCAACGGCAGAACAGGGCAAGGCAAATCACTGGAATGGTCAGAAAAGCAGGATTCAGCAACAGTAAAGCAGTCCAAGGTCAAACCACTAGAATGGTCAGGCAGGCAGGGTTTAGCAACGGTAAAGCAGTCCAAGGGCACACCACTAGAATGGTCAGACAGGCAGGGTTCGGCAACAAAGAGGCAATCCAGAATAACAGGGGTTAAGAAGACAGACAGGCAGGGTTCAGTAGCAATATATCAGTCCAGCAATTTAGGGGTTAAACAGGTAGAGTAGTCAGACAGGCAGGGTTCAGCAGCAATATATCAGTTCAGCAATTACTGGGGTTAAACAGGTAGAGTAGTCAGGCAGCAGACAGGCAGGGTTCAGCAGCAATATATCAGTCCAGCAATTTAGGGGTTAAACAGGTCAGACAGGCAGAGTTCAGCAGCAGCGTATTGATCCAGCAATTCAGGGGTATAGCAGACAGAGTAGTCAGACAGGCAGGGTTCATACACAGCAAGGCAATAAGAAAAAACAATCTATCACTCCCAGGAGTACACGAAGTAACACCTATACTTGGGCAGTGATAGATCGAGAGGAAGGGATTTAAATAGGTGCAAGATTCGCGGCCAGGCGTCAGAACCGGAGAGGACCGGAGACTCACTTTTCCAGGACCTAGCAATAGATAACGTAATTGCAGTTAGAAGATAAATACATAAGTAACTTTGGAACTTAGGCAAAGTGTGAGTGCCTATGTGTAGTAAGGCTGATTTAGAAGATTTAGGTAACTTAATACCAAGGCTGGAAAGGGTTGAAAAACTTTTATTCCATAAGAGTGTCCCCCAACAAATATGTAGAGAGTCACCCACTTGCCCACAGCTCCTCCCACACAAAGGTGAGACAATGTTAATTATCTTAAATAATCTAAATGGGACATAGTACTATTTTTCGAATAGGGTGATGCAGTGATGCAGTGAATATAGTATTTTTAGTCATTGTAATAGGTTTTTGCCAAGCCTGTAGTGGTATTGTGGTATCTAAAGTGTTTTCCCAGGTAAGTGAGAGGCTATATTTACAGGTACTGCACCTACCATAAGGCTGTTAAGAATGGATAGTGGCTTATAAACCTCCTCACTGACTCCATTTGGTTTCCCACAGAGTTAAAGAATGTGGGGGATAAACTTATGTAGAAAGCCTTTGATAATAGTGTATTCAAAGGGCAAGTATGATGGTACACTTAAAGGGACAGTCAAGTAAAAAAAAAAAACTATCATGATTTAAATAGGGCATGCAATTTTAAACAACTTTTCAATTTACTTTTATCACCAATTTTGCTTTGTTCTCTTGGTATTCTTAATTGAAAGCTAAACCTAGGAGGTTCATATGCTAATTTCTTAGACCTTGAAGGCCGCCTTTAATCTGAAAGCATTTTGACAGTTTTTCACCACTAGAGGGCGTTAGTTCATGTGTTTCACATAGATAACATTGAGCTCAGGCACGTGAAGCTCCTAAAAGTCAGCACTGATTGGCTAAAAATGCAAGTCTGTCAAAAGAACTGAAATAAGCGGGCAGTTTGCAGAGGCTTAGATACAAGGTAATCACAGAGGTAAAAAGTATATTATTATAACTGTATTGGTTATGCAAAACTGGGGAATGGGTAATAAAGGGATTATCTACATTTTTAAACAACAAAAATTCTGGTTTTTACTGTCCCTTTAAGGTGCCCCTAATTTGCTCATGTGTGAGAAACTGACCTTACGTGTTTGCGATATTAAGTCTGAGAATTGAGAAATTCATATAAGCCCTTGATAGAGTGAATTGGGCTGGGCAAGGGTACGGTGCTACATCAATATAGTGTCTAATTCTATCCCATACATGTAGACATTCTAAAATTATGTGATTATGATTTTTTATTTCCTACATCAGTGAGGAGGAGTCCAGATGAGGTCTTTTAGCTGGATATGGTAGGACAAAGAGGCTTGCTCTATGTCTCTCCATCTGCTTGTGCATTGTTTAACTCCCCATTGAAAGATGTTTGCAGTCATGGCCACTTCATAAAATCTAACAATAGATGGGGAAGCAATGCCACTGTGTGATATTGGATATTGTAAAATTTTATGAGCTATACGTGAATTTCGTTTAGGAGAGGGGAAGTTATCTTTGATTATCCTTGGGACACGCCCCATTTGTTAGAATATTGCGATGGATCATTGGGCTGTGATGCCAACAAGGCAATTAAAGCAGTTTTCCAACTGTTGGTCAATGTTTATCAGGGCCTTAGTGAGAGGGAAGATAATGATCACACGCCAAGCCCTAAGAGTGGGAACATCTTTTACCCCCTTTCTCCTAGGGAGATCATTGTTGTGCTCACTGTCAACCCTCCAAGTGTGTAAAAAAATCCAGTTCTCGTAACTTCCTAGCCCTCCAGACGGACTTTGGAGTGCCAAGGAAGCTGTTTGGTTGCCCTGAAATGTAAAGCAACTGCCAGAGAGTAAACATAGTTTGAGCAGACTGAAACAGAACCTCTGTCCTAACAAAAACACACAACCCCCATTACGCAAATCTTGCAACTGTGGAGTATGGCCATCTCAATATGTAGCCTAGTGTTCAAAGCATGCATGCACAATAGGGAACCCCATGCTGTCAGTTTCTGTGCAGACTACTACTGACTGACACATGCTTAAGGCAGTTCTGCGTTGTCCCCAGTAGTAGATGGCTAAGCCTCTATAGTTAACTAATGTGAGCTAAAATGTTGTAACCTGGGTTGTAGCAGAAAAAGGCTGTGGGCTGTGTACTCCATGAATGTACTTACCCCAGCTGACTTCTGAGGATACAAAAGAACAGCCATCATGTACAGTAACTAACCGTAGGGGATATACTGAGGGAGTACATCAGCATGGCCAGACAGGAACTTCCCAGCAACACCCACAACTCCATAGACAAGAATTGCATTGCATAGTACTCTCCTATTACCTTTTCTTCCAGGAACTATTCATTAAAAGGCATATTATTTAAGAAATGTACTGTGAATAGAAAGGTGTGTATGTGTGCTTACAGCTAAGGGGTTAAAAATAAAAAAAAATGCCTAATATATATAGGTATGTGTATGAATATATATATAGCCTCTAAATAGAGTATGATGAATGTGGTATCACAAATATAATAAAAATATAGAAAAATATAGAAAAATTTAGAAAAACAGGGGTATAGTCCAACTTATTCAATATTTAATGACATGATAAATAAAAACATATATATGACCGGTCATAAAAAACATCAATTCTTAAAATAGGTAAATCCTAATGCATGCGTAAAAGTAATATATCTAACACTGATAGTTCAGCTCTGCCGCGCAGTCACAAATTATTTGCTCTATGTGCACATGAAACCGGCGTAAAAGTTCAGTGAATACAGTTTAGCTTCCTGTTTGGGGTATTATGGGTATTGGCAGATAGTAGAACTTGTTGGCAATACTGCAACTTAGAGACAAGATTAATATTAAGGAGTAATTGGATCTTGCATTAGAGTCTTAAGATGGCATACATATAGGGCCTTGTTTTATTATTATTATTATTATCAGGTATTTGTAGAGCGCAAACAGATTCCGCAGCGCTGTAAACATAGTCGGTGTACAGGATAGCTTTTGTAGGGGTCAAGTGGGTAGAGGGCCCTGCCGAGAGTTTCACTGTTGTAGTCGGCTCTTATGAAGCGATCTGTAAACAGCTGGGCCCATAGGCTTACAATCTAAGGGGTTCAAGGGGAAAGCAATGGCGTTAGGAAAGGTTAGTGTTGGTTGTATGCATCCCTGAATAGTTTTTATGTTATATTATCTGCACTGACTGTTGTGTGTATGTGTTTTGGGCGGCCGTGTTCCCGTGACGTTATATCCGGTTCAGGATCAATTACGTTGTTTCCGGTTTCACTTATACCGGAAATTTGTGCGGATATTGTTATGGATTAACGAATTGCTGCCTGCGCTCAAAAACTGAACCTAATAAAGATCAGGATCACAGTCTCAAACCTGAGTTATAAGTACTAAGATGGTTGTATAATAAATGCCTAATCTTCAAAAAGTTCAGTGCACATGTCGTGTGTATATATAAACAATGCATAGATCGTGGAGGTAATACACATGTATATACCACAGTGATAGACCCAGAAACAATAATTAAAATTTGTACAAATCTGAGCAATAGATTGATCATAACATCAAAGATAATAACTCTATTTATAAGCATGTTTAACATTCAAAAATAGTGATGTGCAACAGATGAGTTATGATGATATGAGCATGTAGGGACCAGAGAGGATGGAGTCGTAAACTGCAAGGTGAATAAAGGTGATAGCAGTCAAAGAATTCAGTGGAGGCTCCTCCATTTGAGCACACTCGCACGTGCCCCCCTCAGCATCACAGAAGAAAAAAAAATCAGAAAAAAAATATAATTTTTCCAATAGCCCCCTATTGAAAAAATTATATTTTTTTTACCCCCAGAAAAAAATACAATATAAACTTATATTCTTTTTTTTCCATTTATTCATGTAGTAAAAGTGCCACTGTCTAAATAATATTATTGTCCACAGTCTCCAATGCCCAATCACAAATACAGTCAGTATTACTTACACATACAAAGCCCTAACCGCACGTGCGATAGCCTAAGCTATGGCACTGTGCTTTGCGCATTGTAAAATTGCCTGCTGCGCAGCTCCCAGCCTCCCCATCCCCATAGTTAGCTGTTCGCACACTTCAGCCTGAGCGAGGGGTGGGAGGTGTTAGAGAGAGACAGGCAGCAGGCCATCAGCAGCCAGTGACAGAGAAGAGCGTCATCACTCACAGTCACGTGATGACGCTCGACAAGCTCCTCCCAGCTCAACGGCGCAAAATCTCATTGCAGAGATAGTGGTTGAGCTGAGAGGAGCTCTCTGGGCTGGTGCAGTGGAGTGGAGCCTCAAGCCTGTAAGCAATTCAAGCAAGCACCAGTTTCAGAAGAACAGTCTAAGGAGGTAAGAGCAGGGGCGGAACTACCTATCTAATTACTTGCAGCGTTGGGGTAAATAATCAAAAGGGTGGATGAAGATATATATAAAACAGCGCTTGGACTTAAAATACTTTTGCCTCTCTCTATGAACCCCCTTCCTGGTCACGAAATTTAAAATGAATTGTAGTTGAGAGTGGCGCTACTAAAAGCTAAAAAGTATTAAAAACTAGGATATGAAATAAATATGTTACCTACTGATTTTATGTATATATTTTACCCAAATTAATAAAAAATCAAATTTCCTTAAAAAATACGTATACCTCTGATAGATTATGAATTTAGAAAAAACACAAATGTTCTATTCATATAAATTTCAAATACATTTTAGTATAATCAAAAGTTTTTATTAAATTACAATCATATGCTACAATCATATGCTAAGAATAAACTAAAATTTATCAGATAAAATACACAGCTGTATATCTATATATATAAAATATTTCACTAATGACTCAAAGTAAAAACAGATATTAATGTGATAAAATATGGATGAGAGAGCCCAGATAATTTTGAGTCTTTCCTAGTAAAGTAACGATGTCCACAAATATTACTTAGAGATGTGGTCTGTATATTGAAACAAAAGGATTTGTTGAATTTGTTGAAAAGATCCTTTTAGTACTATAATTGTTTCAAACAGTTCATATAGTGTCCAAGTTCAATTGATAAAGTATCAAAACACTGATGATTAGGGTGGCAGAATTCCCGAATAAATGTTAAAAATCCAGTGTTTAGCAGGGCAACAGTCTTGCTTGTGTGTTATTTACAGTAGACTTAAATGACACTTTATGAGGTATATAACTTTAAGAGGTGTATCTTAGCCGCTATATAAGTGGTCTTACCTCCTCCTTCACGAGTTAACCCCGCTTCATGGGTGGTCTTACCTCTTTATGAATGGATTTGAAGTCTCTAGGCTTACCGGTCTTTTTAGTTTGGGTAAGCGTAGCGATGCAGCGATTCGGTTTTCTTCAGCTTGCGCAAGCTCTCCTATCAACCGATAGCGTCTTCACCTGCTCTTAGTACACTGGTGTACGCAGGTGTAGATCTGTGTGAGGTCCGTTAATCTTCCTGCACTTAGTACTCTTTGTACGCAGGTTCCAGACAGGTGATTGGTTTCTTTAGCTCCGACCAGTATGATAATACACCTTTTTGTAATGGGTTCCACAGTCTGGGTTGGCAAAGGGATTCCTTGTAATACAACTTTTTTATCACAGTTTTCTACGCGTTTCACCCGCGTTCCGGGCTTTTATTCTTAGCATATGATTGTAGCATATGATTGTAATTTAATAAAAACTTTTGATTATACTAAAATGTATTTGAAATTTATATGAATAGAACATTTGTGTTTTTTATAAATTCATAATCTATCAGAGGTATACGTATTTTTTAAGGAAATTTGATTTTTTATTAATTTGGGTAAAGTAAATAATCAAAAGCACACTGACTCAGTCAGCAGTTGTACCGAAGGGAAGAGGGACCGTCTGTGGCCAGAGTAAGTGCTGTCTAATTGCTGGGAGTGCGGGGACCCACATGCAGTGAAATGAAAGTTACTACTAGCAGTCAAGGGTCAATCTTGGGTAAAGCCTTTACTGAGGGTTGACCGCTAGTTCATTTCACTGCATGTGGGTCCCCGCACTCCCACTAATTAGACAGCACTCAATCTGGCCACAGATGGTCCCTCTTCCCTTCGGTACAACTGCTGACTGAGTCAGTGTGCTTTTGATTATTTACCCCAACGCTGCAAGTAATTAGATAGTTAGCACAGGGACTTCCTTCCAAGTTGTGTGTATGTATAGATAATACAGGCTAAGGGATTGCTGCATGGTGGGAGCCGTTAGCGAGGCAATTGTATTTGAATTGTCACCTCAGCAAATAAATCTAAGCAGCCTGTTGAGGAAAGTGTGCACAGAGATTACTGCAGTGCTTCTCGAACAGAAATGTGCGTTTTATGGCTGTCTTGACCTGCCGGGTTATAAAGGTAAGGACCTTCCATGTGTTGAACTGAATCTCTGATTTATTGTTTGTATTGAGCTGACAGTCACCTCCGCAAATAAATCTGGCCAGCCTCTCTCTAAAAGTAAGCAGGGAACCACTTTTGCTAATTAACCCTTCTAGTTCCAGTAGGGACTGTTAAACCAGGAGCCATCTTAAGTTACTGAGAAGAGCTTTAAGACCATTTTTTTAAAAAAAAATTCATTCTTACTTGCTGTCCTAAAGTTTATATCACACAGTCACACTGACATAAGCTGCAGTTTTCAGTGAGTGTATGTATATGTGTGTGTGAGTGTATATATTTGTGTATTTATGTATATGTGTGTGTATGTATATGTGTGTGTGAGTGTATATATTTGTGTGTGTATGTATGTATGTATGTATATGTGTGTGTGTATGTATATGTGTGTGTGAGTGTATATATTTGTGTATTTATGTATGTGTGTGTGTATGTATATGTGTGTGTGAGTGTATATATTTGTGTGTGTATGTATGTACGTATATGTGTGTGTGTATGTATATGTGTGTGTGAGTGTATATATATATATATATTTGTGTGTGTGTATGTATGTATGTATATGTATGTATGTATATGTGTGTGTGAGTGTATATATATATATATATATATATATATATATATATATATATATTTGTGTGTGTGTATGTATATTTGTGTGTGAGTGTATATATATATATATATATATATATATATATATATTTGAATTTGTGTTTGTATGTATGTATACTATAAGTGAGGTCTGTCTACCTTTATTGGGGAAATTATGAACTTCTGAAAAAACTTAAAAAAGCTGAGCCCAGACTGCTCTCTCTTTTCTTTTTTCTTTTTGTAAGAACCACAAACAGAATTATTAGTGTTTAAAGGGGCAGCTCTCTACAACTGTCACATTACACAGTTTTGTGTAATGACTGATTAAAGCTACATTTATTCAGGCAAAATCTTTTAAGTTATTGTGGCATAAAACAACTTTAGATTGTAATATAAAATATTTAACTGGACATGGAACCCAAATGTTTCCTTTCATGATTCAGACAGAACAATTTTAAACAACTTTCCAATTTACTTCTGTTATCTAATATGCTTTGTTCTCTTGATATCTGTTGTAAAAAAGGATACCTAGATAGGCTCAAAAGCAGCAATGCACTACTGGGAATTAACTGATGTTTAGTGCCTGCACATATATGCCTCATGTCATTGGCTCACCCAATATGTTCAACTAGCGCTCAGTGGGATATTGATGCTCTTTCAATAAAGGATACAACGAGAATGAAGCAAATTTGATAATATAAGTTATATATAGATATATATACATACACACACACACATTAAAATGGGAGGAGCCATCTGAGGGGCGGGGCTAGTGCTCCCCCATCCTCAAAAGTCACCAGCCGCCACTGAAAGAATTGCAGTCTGGGCGAACAATCGAATGAGATTTTCCAGTATGGGCGTCATTCTTATAGGTAGATCCTGATAAGGGTACTATGGATATTGACCAAAAATCTAATGAACTAATCTACCCTTCCATTGTCCTAATGGGGGTACTATGGGTATTGACCAAAAATCCAATGAACTAGTAAACCCTTCTATTGTCAATGTAATTTTGACAGTGTAATATCGACAGATATTAAATAAAAAACAGGAGTGATACTTGAATATACAAATTAGGTAAAAAGCATTGGATTAAGGCTTAGGGTTAAGTAATAGAAATATAGTTATTGAGGAATAGAGAGAGAGAGAGAGAGAGATAGGGGATAGATATTTATGAATACAGTCTGATAATAAAGGTGATCTCATTCAGTGATATTCATATAACAAAGTGTGTAATTTGTATAGTGCATCTGAAACATCTTTGGTCGACTCCTAGACCATGTTACAACTAAATGAATTTAAATATATGTCCACTTTGAATTGTAAGGAGAGGCACTATTGTCTTCTTGTAGTCAGTATTAAGGTAGTGCTGAAATCAAGTCAGCTAGATACAGAGATGATCGACAGCTACTATAACATTGTTTGCCAATATATAGCTATATTATGGGTAAGGAACTATGGGACCTTCCCATTCTAGTTTGTTAATTCTAATGGTGGAGTAATCATAATGCACCAATGAAATAGAAGTATATGCACCAATGCATTAAGATGTGTATACCCATATGAGAGTGGAGGCTATAAATCATATCATGAAGGTGGCTAGGGGAGGAGGAGTCCTTAGCTGAAAAGACCAATCTAGTCTTTTCCAATGTTGCCTTATAATATAATAGGGCAATAGAATGATATTTGAACGATCTATCAGGGGAAGATTATGCAATAAAATGCAATAGGATATTATAATGATATTTGGACGATCTGTCAGAGGAAGACTATATAATGGGGTAGGTATTGTGTAGGGAGAACACATCTAGTGGTATGTTTATTCTCATAAACCCTCAATGCGATAGATTATAAGAGTAGATGTATTGGTTGATCTTCTGTAAATCAGAACCATGTATGTGCACATGGTACATAAAAAAATAATCATTGGGGGAATAGTTAAAAAGGGACTGAGTGTGATCGATTCTTGCATCCGAAATCTCAAAAGACTGAATTAAGTTGAGAGTTAACTTTCTACTATTTCCATCCATAGATAGGGAATCAAAATGTACCCAGGGAATCAAAATGTACACTTCACCTTTGGAACACTAACTATATCACTAATTTTTTTGACATTTATTATCTTTCTGGACATTACAGCTGGACTTTGTCACTGATTGATTTATTATATTTGCCTAGTTCATTTTTAGATTCGTATAATCATTTGTAAGCTTACACCTGCTTATTTGTTATCAGCTTAACATGTATCATGGATCCATGATGATGTCAAAATTTTATTGAATTTATTGCATTTCATTGCTTTTACTAATTTTATTGTGTATCCTCCTCGATTGTAATTTTATTTCTATGTGATTTTACTTCTATTTAATGTAATAAATACTCTTTTCAACTATACACTTTTCAACTATTCATTTCTAGCTAGATAACACTAGCCCTCCAAGTGGTCCTATTGACCAGACTAGGTACCTTAACTATTTCACCACTACCTCGGCCTTCCATTTAGGCGCTTTGTACATTACACCATTGTCTTCATTCCTCATTTTGGCCGGCTAAGAGGCCTTTGTACACAGCTAGAGGTTAACTTCCGGGACGCTTGGTCTAACTTCCCTTATCTATTACACTTTTCCCTAGCCCAGACCTTAAGCAGCCAGGACATCCTTTATACACCTTCACTAAAATATGGAATCCTTAATAACACTCAGACAAGAGATAGATTTAGACACCCCCTATATCAATAAAGATGGGGAAGAGGAGGACTGCATAGATGCACACACTTTGTTTAAAGAACTTTAAAAACTGTTAATATCTTAAATACAAGGTAGATATATAATTTCTGAAAAAGTGCCTAGAATTAAACATTATACCGAAGGGTCTAATGGTAAACAAAGAATGTGCATTTCCTATATCAAACTCCAAATTTTCAACTAGATGGGCTGAAGCCCTTACACAAACATCCAGAATACTAATTAATATTATTTTAGAATATAGAGAAGAATTAATTAAACAGACAGATAACAACATTAGGGAAGATGAAGAAATACTAATGAACTTGGAAAGTTCCGGGACCAACATAACAGAGAGAAAGGCCAATCTAGTTAAAAAAGTCAGAGAGGAAGTAATTATAAAAAAGACTACAAAACTGAAAAGAGAGATAGATAAGAATTATGATGATATCCTTATAAATCAATAAAAACAAGAAACTAACGTGGAGGGCAAATTAGAAATTGAGACTGAAGCTAATATAGAAGACACTAGAGAAAACCAGGCAGATTGGTCAAATACAACATATAGAAGTAGGAATCATCCTACATACAATTCATATAGACATAAATATAATAGACGGAATATGAACACTTCTCGGATAAGACACAATTCCAATATAGTCCAGATAGGGACTACTGGCGGAGAGATAATTATAATCACATATATTATAATCAAACATGGGACAAGAGGCAATTTTGATCACTATAACCATAGAGGTTGGAAACCACCTCACTATAGACAAAACTCGTATCAGAATAAAGGCTATAGAATGCAAGGCAGTGGGACAAGAGAGAGAGCCACTGACTATGCTGACCAGGACAGAACTATGGGATATAGAGAAAGACACTATTACAACAGAGAACACTATCCTTGTGAGAACTATGAAAGAAGCCACCAGAGAGACCAGTATAGAGGACAAGAAGAAAATAGCTACTATACTCCCAGACAGAGATATAACAGAAATGACAAATATTCAGATAGAGATACTGGTAAGATACCATATGGGACTAAGACACGCTCAGATGTCCGGGGGAGAGGACCCCAGGAATGTGACAATCATAAGAAGGAGAGAGAAAATATCAACATCTCTAAATGGAAAGAACAAGCACACAAAGAAAAGATGGGTGATCAAAAAAAGACAATACACCTCTAAACCAAATACCTTCATCCTCATCTTTTTTAGAATTGAATCAACCCGTGGTGAAAGACAAAGCGAGATTGCAAATCAGAAGAAAGGACATGAACTAAAGAAATACTACTTCAATAAATTTAAAAATAAAACTCACAGAGGGAAGAGAGGAGGTATTCGATTAAAGAAAGGCCAAAAAACTACACCTCCAACTAAAGATGGAAAAATAACAAAGGACGGAATTTTTAACCTTAGCTCACATGTTTTGACGGAAGATGAGAGGCAAGTACTAGGTTATGGTCTTACCTTTGCACCTGCCAGACGTCTGGACAAGTTTCAATCATATGTGAACACAAAAGAATTCATAAGGAAACTTACCTTAAAAAGCTACTTTATGAGACCTCCAATGGAAACTTTGGCACCCAGAAGCTACACTACAAATATGGGACAAGATAAGTTTGCACATAACAATCTTAAACCAAAGTCAACTTTTTATCCTATTGCGATGAAAGGAAACGCCATTGAGACGTTCAAAACTATGGTTAGCAATGAGATAAGAAACATCAACCCAAAAAGATTGAAAAATGTAAAACGGAACTTATCAAAGAAACAGATGGAGACCATTAAGGCACTTGAAACTAATAATCAGCTAACCATCACACCTGCTGATAAAGGAGGAGGGATTGTAATCCTCAATATAGATGATTACACTAAGGAAAATGAACGTCTACTTAGTGATCCATTGACTTATCAGAAACTTTGTAATAATCCTGGGGAAGTATTCCAGAAGGAACTAAAATATCTGCTAGGGAAGGCAAAAACAAAAGGAATACTGAATGAGAAAGAATTCAGATATTTAGATGTAAAATATCCAATTACACCCGTACTGTATCATCTACCAAAGATACATAAATCGATTCATAACCCACCCGGCAGGCCAATTATCTCCAGTGTAGGATCACTTACTAGCAACCTCTCGGAATATGTCGATTAAAAACTTGCAAAAATATGTGAGACAACTTCCCTCATTTTTTAAAGATTCTACACAGGTCTTAAACATCTTTAACTCCACTCTCTTGGGAAGAAGGGTATTTATTGGCAACATGTGATGTAACAGCTTTATAAACCAGTATAGGGATGTAAAGCTATTAGTTTATTTCTAGATGATGATCCTGAAATGCCTAAAGAACAGGCCAATTTTATTTTGGACAGCATTAAATATATCCTCACCCATAATTACTTTTGTAATGAGGGGAAATACTATAAGCAAATCTACGGAAACAGCAATGGGGACCAGGTTCGCGTCTAGTTACGCAAATCTCTATATGGGTAGATGGGAGAAAATCTTCTGGGAATCATGCCCAGCTAGCGCGGACCTGGTCCTATACCGTAGATATATAGACAACATACTGATTATATGGAAAGGCACATCTGAAGACCTCAAATACACAATAGAGGTTATGAACAAAAACATCCTCAATCTGAAAATTACATATATATGGAGCAAGACAGACATTGTATTTCTGGATTTAAAGATAGAAACTATTAATGGAGAATGGGAGACATCAACAAACTTTAAAGAAGTTGACAATTATATTCACAATCTTAGCTGTCACCAGCTAAAATAACATCCCGAAGGATCAACTTCTAAGGATTCGAAAAAACTGTTCAAATAATACAAAATAGGAAGAACAAGCTACACAACTGAAAAACAAATTTATGGAATGGGGGTATTGCGAAGACCTATTAGATCTCAAAATAGAAGAGATAAGAGGGATTCAAAGAAGTGAACTTATAAGATATAAAGACTGAAGAAAACCAGAGACAGAAGAGCTAATCAATATCCCAATGATAACTGAATACAGCAGTAATAGGTAAATCATTGAGAATATTTTTTAAAAAACACTGGTCTCTGCTAAAAGAAGATGATCTAATTGGAGACAAACTTCCCCAACAACCGAAATTTGTCTATAGAAAAACAAATAATCTGAAAAACAAACTGGCACCAAGCATACAAAGGACAAAGAGGCCAGATACCAATAACATATACAGAAAGAAAATTAAAGGTTTCTTCCCATGCCCAAACTGTAAGGCCTGCAAATGCGGGAAAAAACCAAGACATTTCAATCATATCACACCAAAGAAGAACATGAGATTCATGACCTGATTAGATGCCAAAATAAAGAAATAATTTCCTTAATAGAATGCACATGCAGATTACAGTATATTGGACAAACATCAAGATCTTTAAAAGATAGAATAAGAGAACATATATTGCTGATAGAAAAATCAAATACGGACACTGTCCTGTACAAGCATTTCTCTACTAAGCATCAAGGCAATATTAAAGATCTGAAGTTTATGGGCATACAAAAGGTCAGAAAAAATTGGAGAGGTGGTGATTATGAGAAAAGACTTTTGACTACAGAATCAAAATGGCTATTTTTGTTGGATTGCCTACATCCAAAAGGTCTCAACAATAAAGAAGATCTTGTCCACCTCTTAAATATATAATCATTCAGATATGTCAATCATATGTATAGTCCCAGTTCACATGTTTAATCCTACTAGTCCTCTGGGTACATTTTGATTCCCTATCTATGGATGGAAATAGTAGAAAGTTAACTCAACTTAATTCAGTCTTTTGATATTTTGGATGCAAGAATTGATCACACCCAGTCCCTTTTTTACTATTCCCCCAATGATTATTTTTTTTGTACCATGTGCACATACATGGTTCTGATTTACAGAAGATCAACCAATACATCTACTCTTATAATCTCTCGCATTTAGGGTTTATGAGAATAAACATACCACTAAATGTGTTCTCCCTACACAATACCTACCCCATTATATAGTCTTACTCTGACAGATCGTCCAAATATCATTATAATATCCTATTGCATTTTATTGCATAATCTTCCCCAGATTTGATTTCAGCACTACCTTAATACTGACTACTAGAAAACAATAGTGCCACTCCTTACAATTCAAAGTGGACATATATTTAAATTCATTAAGTTGTAACATGGTCTAGGAGTCGACCAAAGATGTTTCAGATGCATTATACAAATTACACACTTTGTTATCTGAATATCACTGAATGAGATCACCTTTATTATCAGACTGTATTCATAAATATTTATCCCCTCTCTCTCTCTCTATCTATTCCTCAATAACTGTATTTCTATTACTTAACCCTAAGCCTTTATCCAATGCTTTTTACCTAATTTGTATATTCAAGTATCACTCCTGTTTTTTATTTAATATCTGTCGACATTACACTGTCGATATTACATTGACAATAGAAGGGTTTACTAGTTCATTGGATTTTTGGTCAATACCCATAGTACCCCCATTAAGACAATGGAAGGCTAGATTAGTTCATTAGATTTTTGGTCAAAATCCATAGAACCCTTATCAGGATCTACCTATAAGAATGACGCCCGTACTGGAAAATCTCATTTGATTGTTCGCCCAGACTGCAATTCTTTGACTGCTATCACATTTATTCACCTTGCAGTTTACGACTCCATCCTCTCTGGTCCCTACATGCTCATATAGTCATAACTCATCTGTTGCAAATCCCTATTTTTGAATGTTAAACATGCTTATAAATAGAGTTATTGTCTTTTTGATGTTATGATCGATCTATTGCCCAGATTTGCACAATTTTAATTATTGTTTCTGGGTCTATCACTGTGGTATATACATGTGTATTACCTCCACGATCTATGCATTGTTTATATATACACACGACATGTGCACCAAACTTTTTGAAGATTAGGCATTTTTTATACAACCATCTTAGTACTTATAACTCAGGTTTGAGACTGTGATCCTGATCTTTATTAGGTTCAGTTTTTGAGCGCAGGCAACAATTCGTTAATCCATAACAATATCCGCACAAATAACGTCATTGATCCTGAACCGGATATGACGTCACGGGAACATGGCCAACCAAAACACATACACACAACAGTCAGTGCAGATAATATAACATAAAACGAGGAACTATATCTATGCCATCTTAAGACTCTAATGGAAGATCCAATTACTCCATAATATTAACCTTGACTCTAAGTTGCAGTATTGCCAACAAGTTCTACGATCTGCCAATACCCATAATACCCCAAACAGGAAGTGGGCGTCTTACAAATTTGGAAATGATCATTATTGATCTGATTATTGATCTGATTAGTTACCCTATATAAAGTCATCTATGTATACACATCTTTATTGTCTTGAAAAAGGCCTTTTAGAGGCTGAAACGCATAGACACAGCTGGCTAAGCACTATTTCATTATTATCCACTATATTTGTACAATCTACACTATTATATCAAATTTTTACAGGGACACTCAGAATCATATAGGAAGATATAAGAAGCATCTAGAATTTTACTTGTGGATTCTATTTGAGGATCACTTTCATCAAACTAATACTATGAATTTTTCATTTCATCACCACATTTTTAAGATTTTTTCACATTTTTCCACGTTTTTCCAACACTTCTTGTTGTTCATATTTCATATTTTTCAATTTATCATTTTATTTTTTCACTTCACGATATATATTTTTTCCACACAGGATTCGCTTTATATAAGTTGGTACTTCTGACACTTTACCTTTGGAACACTAACTATATCACTCATTTTTTTGGACATTTATTATCTTTCTGGACATTACAGCTGGACTTTGTCACTGATTGATTGATTTATTATATTTGCCTAGTTCATTTTTAGATTCGTATCATCATTTGTAAGCATACACCTGCTTATTTGTTATCAGCTTAACAGGTATCATGGATCCATGATGATGTTGTAATTTTATTGAATTTATTGCATTTCATTGTTTTTACTGATTTTATTGTGTATTCTCCTCGATTGTGATTTTATTTCTATGTGATTTTACTTCTATTTAATGTAATAAATACTCTTTTCAACTATACACTTTTCAACTATTCATTTCTAGCTAGATAATACTAGCCCTCCAAGTGGTCCTATTGACCAGACTAGGTACCTTAACTATTTCACCACTACCTCGGCCTTCCATTTAGGTGCTTTGTACATTACACCATTGTCTATTAAAGAGATAGTACTCATTAGTAGAAAAATGTATAAATAAGGTTTTTGAGGTAAAAAAGGCTAAATTGAGCTGCTGAGGAGTCTTAAGGATGCTAGATAAGAACTATCCTGTGCCTCATTCCCCTAAATTCCTTAGCCAACTTTTTTGTCAATCATGTTAAACACATAGGTAAAGCCCATCAGGTGTAAGGTTGTGACCTCCAGCTATGTAGTACCTGAAAGCAGAGTACTATTGGATAGCTCCTGGGCTGTGTAGTGAGTGCATGTGTCACTTACCTGGACTGATGCACCCCTCCACTGGGTCTTACCAGCATGCTGAGGCCTTTCTCCCTCACAGGTTTCTGATCAAGTAGAGAGCCCATCCAGTGCAAGTAACTAAACTGCAGAGGATACTGCAGATATACCTGTAACCCCTCAGGTGGAGGCTAGAGAACGGTCCCTGCCATGCCTGAGGGCAGTTATGGCTGTTAGATTACCCACTAGGGATCTGGAAAGCACATAACAGAGGAATCCTCATCCCTGTTTCACTCAGTCTTCTTAAATCTTCTTGGAGTAAAGTTGCCCAGGGGTACTGGGTTCCAACTAGGTCTAAACCCACAAATCATATGAAAAAAATAATAAACTCTTTATAGTAGAGCACCTCTGAAATCTATAACCTCTCTCCTCAGAGGCGAGTAACAAACTGGAGAGGGAGAGGAAGTGGGAGGGGCTAAAGCTCCTCCTGATAGGCTGGAATATATCCCACATGTTATGAAGCTATGGACTCTCATCTGCTAAGAAGGAAATCCTTTTTCTTTTGTTGGTATGGCTAGCTTAATGTTACCGAATTCTGCACATACGCCAGTAACAAACTGGAGAGGGAGAGGAAGTGGGAGGGGCTAAAGCTCCTCCTGATAGGCTGGAATATATCCCACATGTTATGAAGCTATGGACTCTCATCAGCTAAGAAGGAAATCCTTTTTCTTTTGTTGGTATGGCTAGCTTAATGTTACCAAATTCTGCACATACGCCTAGATTTAGAGTTCTGCGGCCAAAGGGGTGCGTTAGCTACGCGCGCTTTTTTTCCCACGCACCTTTTAAATACTGGTATTTAGAGTTCACAGAATGGCTGGGTTTTCAGTGCGTTAGGCTCCAAAAAGGGAGCGTAGAGCATAATTTAACGCCACTGGAACTCTCGATACTAGCGGTGCTTACGGACGCGGCCAGCTTCAAAAACGTGCTCGTGCACGATATCCCCATAGAAAACAATGGGGCTGTTTGAGCTGAAAAAATCCTAACACCTGCAAAAAAGCCGCGTTCAGCTCTTAACGCAGCCCCATTGTTGTCTATGGGGAAACACTTCCTACGTCTGCACCTAACACTCTAACATGTACCCCGAGTCTAAACACCCCTAACCTTACACTTATTAACCCCTATTCTGCAGCCCCCGCTATCGCTGACACCTGCATATTATTATTAACCCCTAATCTGCCGCTCCGTACACCACCGCCACCTACATTATAGCTATGTACCCCTAATCTGCTGCCCCTAACACCGCTGACCCCTATATTATATTTATTAACCCCTAATCTGCCCCCCACAACGTCGCCGCCAGCTACCTACACTTATTAACCCCTAATCTGCCGAGCGGACTGCACCGCTATTATAATAAAGTTATTAACCCCTAATCCGCCTCACTCCCACCTCAATAACCCTATAATAAATAGTATTAACCCCTAATCTGCCCTCCCTAACATCGCCGACACCTAACTTCAATTATTAACCCCTAATCTGCCGACCGAATCTCGCCGCTACTGTAATAAATGGATTAACCCCTAAAGCTAAGTCTAACCCTAACACTAACACCCCCCTAAGTTAAATATAATTTAAATCTAACGAAATAAATTAACTCTTATTAAATAAATTATTCCTATTTAAAGCTAAATGCTTACCTGTAAAATAAACCCTAATATAGCTACAATATAAATTATAATTATATTATAGCTATTTTAGGATTTATATTTATTTTACAGGTAACTTTGTATTTATTTTAACCAGGTACAATAGCTATTAAATAGTTAAGAACTATTTAATAGCTAAAATAGTTAAAATAATTACAAAATTACCTGTAAAATAAATCCTAACCTAAGTTACAATTAAACCTAACACTACACTATCAATAAATAAATTAAATAAAATACCTACAAATAACTACAATTAAATAAACTAACTAAAGTACAAAAAATAAAAAAGAACTAAGTTACAAAAAAATAATAAAATATTTACAAACATTAGAAAAATATTACAACAATTTTAAACTAATTACACCTACTCTAAGCCCCCTAATAAAATAACAAAGACCCCCAAAATAAAAAAATGCCCTACCCTATTCTAAATTAAAAAAAGTTCAAAGCTCTTTTACCTTACCAGCCCTTAAAAGGACCTTTTGTGGGGGCATGCCCCAAAGAATTCAGCTCTTGTGCCTGTAAAAAAAACACATACAATACCCCCCCCAACATTACAACCCACCACTCACATACCCCTAATCTAACCCAAACCCCCCTTAAATAAACCTAACACTAAGCCCCTGAAGATCTTCCTACCTTATCTTCACCTTGCCGGGTATCACACCGATCCGTCCTGGCTCCAAAATCTTCATCCAAGCCCAAGCGGGGGCTAGACATCCATCATCCGACGGCTGAAGAAGTCCAGAAGAGGGTCCAAAGTCTTCATCCTATCCGGGAAGAAGAGTAGATCCGGACCGGCAACCATCTTCTTCCAAGCGGCATCTTCTATCTTCATCCGATGAGGACCGGCTCCATCGTGAAGACCTCCAGCGCGGATCAATCTTCTTCCAACGACGTCCAACTGAAGAATGACGGTTCCTTTAAGGGACGTCATCCAAGATGGCGTCCCTCGAATTCCGATTGGCTGATAGGATTCTATCAGCCAATCGGAATTAAGGTAGGAAAATTCTGATTGGCTGATGGAATCAGCCAATCAGAATCAAGTTCAATCCGATTGGCTGATCCGATCAGCCAATCAGATTGAGCTTGCATTCTATTGGCTGTTCCGAATTCGAGGGACGCCATCTTGGATGACGTCCCTTAAAGGAACCGTCATTCTTCAGTTGGACGTCGTCGGAAGAAGATTGATCCGCGCTGGAGGTCTTCACGATGGAGCCCGTCCTCATCGGATGAAGATAGAAGATGCCGCTTGGAAGAAGATGGTTGCCGGTCAGGATCTACTCTTCTTCCCGGATAGGATGAAGACTTTGGACCCTCTTCTGGACTTCTTCAGCCGTCGGATGATGGATGTCTAGCCCCCGCTTGGGCTTGGATGAAGATTTTGGAGCCAGGACGGATCGGTGTGATACCCGGCGAGGTGAAGATAAGGTAGGAAGATCTTCAGGGGCTTAGTGTTAGGTTTATTTAAGGGGGGTTTGGGTTAGATTAGGGGTATGTGGGTGGTGGGTTGTAATGTTGGGGGGGGTATTGTATGTGTTTTTTTTACAGGCAAAAGAGCTGAATTCTTTGGGGCATGCCCGCAAAGGGCCCTGTTCAGGGCTGGTAAGGTAAAAGAGCTTTAAACTTTTTTAATGTAGAATAGGGTAGGGCATTTTTTTATTTTGGGGGGCTTTGTTATTTTATTAGGGGGCTTAGAGTAGGTGTAATTAGTTTAAAATTGTTGTAATATTTTTCTAATGTTTGTAAATATTTTTTTATTTTTTGTAACTTAGTTCTTTTTTATTTTTTGTACTTTAGTTTATTTCATTGTATTTATTTGTAGATATTGTATTTAATTAATTTATTGATAGTGTAGTGTTAGGTTTAATTGTAGGTAATTGTAGGTATTTTATTTAATTAATTTATTGATCGTGTAGTGTTAGGTTTAATTGTAACTTAGGTTAGGATTTATTTTACAGGTAATTTTGTAATTATTTTAACTATTTTAGCTATTAAATAGTTCTTAACTATTTAATAGCTATTGTACCTGGTTAAAATAAATACAAAGTTACCTGTAAAATAAATATAAATCCTAAAATAGCTATAATATAATTATAATTTATATTGTAGCTATATTAGGGTTTATTTTACAGGTAAGTATTTAGCTTTAAATTGGAATAATTTATTTAATAAGAGTTAATTTATTTCGTTAGATTTAAATTATATTTAACTTAGGGGGGTGTTAGTGTTAGGGTTAGACTTAGGGGTACATAAGGATAACGTAGGTAGCGGCGCTTTGCGGTCGGCAGATTAGGGGTTAATTATTGTAGGTAGCTGGCGGCGACGTTGTGGGGGGCAGGTTAGGGGTTAATAAATATAATATAGGGGTCGGCGGTGTTAGGGGCAGCAGATTAGGGGTACATAAGTATAACGTAGGTGGCGGTTGGCAGATTAGGGGTTAAAAAATTTTATCAAGTGGCGGCGATGTGGGGGGACCTCGGTTTAGGGGTACATAGGTAGTTTATGGGTGTTAGTGTACTTTAGAGCACAGTAGTTAAGAGCTTTATAAACCGGCGTTAGCCTAGAAAGCTCTTAACTACTGACTTTTTTCTGCGGCTGGAGTTTTGTCGTTAGAATTCTAACGCTCACTTCAGACATGACTCTAAATACTGGCGTTAGAAAGATCCCATTGAAAAGATAGGATACGCAAATGACGTAAGGGGATCTGCGGTATTGAAAAGTCACGGCTGGAAAGTGAGCGTTAGACCCTTTCCTGACTGACTCCAAATACCGGCGGTAGCCCAAAACCAGCGTTAGGAGCCTCTAACGTTGGTTTTCACGGCTACCGCCCAACTCTAAATCTAGGCCATAGTGTGCAAAAAAACTAGCATGTGTCAAAATATGCTTGTGGAAAATGATGAAGCGTCAAAAAATGTACGCAAATAAAAATAAACATATTAACACTTTATAAGGGGAAATATCAAATAACAACATATATATAATTATCCCAAGGCTATGTACATATTTAACAATATATATATATATAGTGATAACCTATACAGCCAAGTAATAAAAATACAGTATATTACTTACCCAAAGGCACTCTGCTACTGGAGGACACCAGTAGGAAGTCAAGACCAGTGCTGAAACATAACAGCAAAGGAACTGGAATAGAAGTATATGGATAAAAACAAACAAGCAGAGGCAAAGGACAAGTCCCTGCGAACCCTATAACAAGGCTTGTGACTAAATCCCCACTGGTGAAATATATGTCACTTTCAATACTACAAATAAATCCTTTGACAAACAATGTTTGTCAAGCAGTCTTTAATTTCGATCTGAGAACCCCTCTGACTGAAGAATCAAGTGCATATCTTAATTCTTTGACCACCTCCAGCAGAGGCAAAGATAAGACTGAGGTAATTTTGAGGTGGGAGGGGTTTTATAGAGTTCTTGGGATTTGAGAATTTTTCCTTGTGGTTGGGAAGAGTAATTCCCGGGAGTAATTGATCGTGGACTCTCACCATTTGTATGAAAGAAATATAAACAGAAGCTGTAGCTTTAAAAATGTAGTCCTCTGTTTAAAAGAGTTACTGGTTACTTGAATTGCTGGTTTCCAGTTACCAGAGCTGTAAAATCACATACAGATAGTGCGGAGCAGCAATCTTTGAATGGTCCCTCCGACATGACCTACTGATTCCACATGGAAGCGTGTCTATGGATATTAGCATGCAGAACACAGTTCACCTAAAAGGTCTGCAATAGGGACCATTTGAGTTACCCTTAACTTTTTAAAGGAAGAGTGAGAAATCTGCTGCAGGATTTTGTTGCTGACGTGTTTGTAGGGGGTGGGCAGAAATAATAATGCAAACAAATATATTGTAGACTGGCTTCAAATGAGGCTCATGTGAGCATACAGAATGGGAAAGATGCTGACGGTAGGAATCCCCCCTCCTGGTACCTATGCGAGCCCCTGTTCATAAACCAGGTCCCTTTCAATATCATCCTTATCCTGACATACTGTGCACAAGCTATAACAACTAAATCCAGTCACAAGCTGCTAAACTACAGTCACAAGCTGCTAAACTACAGTCACAAGCGGTTATTAGAAGCTACATCCAGTAACAGACAGCTAAATAATTGTAAAGTGCTACACTTGCTATTGTGATGTCATAATAACTATGGGTATATAAAGAGTTGCAAGAAGCTACTAAAACCATTCCGCACGGGCTGAGATGTGTTTAAGGACTGTTGTGGTCATCATAGTTATTATTATTATATTCCCTTAAGGAGATATGATCTGATAGTCCAAAAACCTAGATGATAAAGCGGTGGTGGCGGTTGTTGGGTGGACAGGTTCAACCAGGAATGTGATGAGACAGTAGCGGTGGTGGGACTAGCAGTTGGTTCAACCAGTGCACCATGATCACCAGGCAGTTTTTGGGGGCTAAATTTGGCGGGTGTGAGGTGCTAGAAAAAAAATGGCACTGAAAAGTGCCTTTAAATTGCGGTCTATGGCGAGCTGTGTGCTCCCAGTAAATATATATGTATATGCTTATATGCACATACACATATTAACACAAATATATATGTATATATACATATATTTATAATTTGCTGCCAATATATCAGCAATTAAAATCATAGTTGCCAACTGTCCATTTTTTTCCAGGACAGTCCTGTTTATTGGCTTCCTATCTCTGCCTTTTAAGCTTGTCCTTTGTTCAATTCAGTCTGTATATACAGTAGTGTATAAATTTCTCATTGCTCACAGTATGTTTTTTTCTGCAGTTTCTGTGGTCTTCTGTTATGCTGAAGATTAGCAGTGTGTAGTGAGGTGTTAGGTAAGGAAAGCCATGATATGTGAAATATATTACCAGGGAGGGTAGGAGGCAAGGGGTGATTAAGCCAGGCATCTCAATAGTGTATATACTGAGGCATTGTTTAGCAGGGACTTAAAGGGACACTCAAGTCAAAATTAAACTTTCATTATTCAGATAGAGCATGCATTTTTAAAAAAACATTCCAATTTACTTATTTTTATTAAACAAAGTGCACAGTCTTTTTATATTTAAACTTTTTGAGTCACCAGCTCCTACTGAGCATGTGCAAGAATTAACAGAATAAGCGTATATGCATTTGTGATTGGCTGATGGCTGTCACATGGTATGTGTATGCATTTGTGATTGGCTGATGGCTGTCAGATGATACAGGGGGAGTGGGAATATACATAACTTTTAAAATTGTCAGAAAATAATCTACTATTCATTTTAAGTTCAGACTAAGTGCTATTGCATTGTTTTGATAGCTTGCATTTGTTGATTATGCAAATCTACTGTGTTGACTGGTGCTTTAACATATCAGGCATTTCATGTGCTTAGGGTTGCACATTTTCCTCAAAAAAATACCGGCCACTGGTGGGGGCGGAGCCACAAAAGGGCAGAGCCAAAAAGAGGCTGATTCACTCATTATTGCATGATTGAGCTTCAGGCTCCTTGGTACAGGTACTGGGTGCCTGTAACTCAGTTCTCATGAAGGCGAAATATGTATAAGATGAGCAAGTCTGGAGGACTTCCGGTGAGGGAGGAGCTGACAGACACGCTGCTTGCTGCACAGCTCCATGGTGGCTACGAGTCGCCCAACCAATACAGCGTTTACCCTCTGCTGAGACCCGCTTACGCAGCCTGGTTCTGGGAGAGAGCCGGGGAGTGAGGCTTGCGTCTGAAGCCTCAGCATCGGAACAGTCCCGTAGTTGGCGGTTTTTGCCCAGTGGTAAGGAACCACACACTCCACTCTGAAGGGGCGCAAATCGAGCACTTAGGATCGGCAAATCCTGGCGGCAATAGATTAACCGGGCCGCTGAGACAGAAGGAGCCGTAAGAGCCGGCGGATACATCACATACCTTAGCCGCTGGTAGGTCGAGGCTTCCACTGGGCAGAGGGATCCGCTAGTGGCGCTTCCTCCTCGCGGTGAAGAAGTTGAGACAGAAGTCGCTGCTATCCGCTGGGCCAGGAGGTCATTGGCTGACACACAGGCGGAATACAGCTAACAGGTAGCCCCGAGATTACCCCGAGGAGGTGGAGATCACAGTAACAGTAACTACTATATGCAAGAGGAAGACACAGCAGTATGGAAGTTATGAGAAAAACAAGAGGGCGACCCCTAGTGCAAATCAATGGAGGACATGAAATGGATATCGGCTTGTGCTGACAAAGGGATACTCACAGATGGTATTGCACACTGTAGTGCAAATGGAGAGTACTAGGTATATTATAGTGACCTAGTGCACATAAAGACCCAGGCAGTACTACTGCAGTTGAAGATAAACTCCGGATGCAAATGGTGAACGTCAGGATAATAGAAGAAGACTCCAGTATCAATGTATATAATAAAAGTATTTAATAAAATGGATAAAAGATACACAGATATACCAATACACCTGTTGTACAATGCTACGCGTTTCTAAGCGCTCACCGCGCTTTTTCCTCAGGCAAATGATACTGGATACAATGGAGTCTCCTACATATATACCTATGCAAACTTAATGTTGATCAGCTGAATCTCGTTTACACAGGTGCTGCATTAATTAGCCACATTGGTTTGCTAACAAAATGTTACAAAAAATACAATACAATATACATAGAAAGCAATCCCAAGTTTAGTATGATAAGCGAATTGCTATAGTCATATAAAAAGTAAAATAAAGTACATCACGAAAATAGACATTATGAGCTATCTCAATCGTATATGTATAAAATAATACTGATATAAAAAATTCATAATATTATTAAAAAATATATATGTAACTTACGTATTTGTAATAATTTTACTAATCTAATGATATTTGTAGGTGAACTAGAATATAAATCTGAATAGATAGTCTGTTACTATTAATAGTTGATAGTTGACGACTAAGAAAGGGTGTGTTTCGCTGAACCAATGGGAACGCTGTAATCGGTTCCACCTAAAACAGTGCAATGTGGCTGCTCTATGGAAATTAGAGAAGGGGTGTGTGTCTGATGACGTGGAAAATACGTGTGTTGACTCTTGTGAGTGCAAATAATATGAATTACATATATGATACTAAATATATGAATGGCGTGTTCGAAAAATATAAAGATAGATCTAATGTGAGAGTTATGCGCTGAAAACTCAGCGTGAATAAGTGAATGCGTGTTAGACTATAATAAGTGCAAATTAAAACTAAGGACAATACTGAATATACGGGTGTGTAAACACGCTATATATTTGTGTGTGTGGAAGTTAGTAGAATCCCAATATTGGGTGAGAATGTACTGCATAGCAATATCTATTAGATACGAGTTGTTAAACTCGTGTGTTATAAAAAAGTACTAAATAAACATATGACTATATGAACACCTAAATGAGATGAAATAAAAGAACCGTGTGTAATGTATATAGGGCAAGTTGATATACATGTAGTCTGAAACAGAATGCTTGGATGATGGATGTGATTTTTCAAGATAGGAATACATTATAAGCAATAAGTGTTGTTATGTATGTGATGTATATAATATGTAATATAGTGATATATACTGTGCAAAATAAATGTGCTGTGAAAGGGCGATGTTATATACATAAAGGATGTATGTAGTGTATAATCATGTTATATATACTATTGTAATTAGGAACAAAATATATAAAAAAATATATTAAAAAGCAGCAGAGTCTATCACTTCATTCAGGCCCTCGGGGTATAAAGTTTTGAATTGGTATATCCAAAAAGTTTCCCTCTGGCGCAATTTGGTCATTCTATTCTGGAAACTCGTGGCAGGGATAATTTCCAACGGAGTAATATTCATGACACATTTATTTTTGCCATGGATGGAAAAATGATGTCTAGAAGTGCTGTATTTGTCAGATCCTTTCAAGATACATCTTAAATGTTCTGACCATCTCTGTCTAATTTTCCTACAGGTGCGGCCTATATATTGTAGGCCACACAAACATGTTATACAGTAGACTACATAGTTGGAATTACATGTTATTCTTTGAGTTATAGCAAAGGATTCTCCAGTGCTATTGGATATAATATTTTTAAGGCCATTGGTGATATACTTGCACATATGGCATCTGTTTTTGTTACATCTAAAGGTTCCTGTACTAGACATCATAGAAATAAAAGAACTATTATTAGGGGTTTTAAACGTACGTTTGCACATAACCACTTTACTACTTATGACACACAAAGTTTACTTCTCAAAAATAAATTTAAGGAGAAACACTACCCAGATGAATTAATAGAATTAGGATTCCAAAAAGCACGCTCTCTCAATAGAGAGGAGCTGTTGAAACCAAAAGTTCTAAATAAATCAATAAAGGAGGATATCAATTTTGAATCTTCATTCATTACTAGATATAATAATAATCACAAAGAGATCAAAAAAATTCTGTTTAAACATTGGTCATTACTCAAACGAGATCCTATATTTAAATCAATCTTACAAGATAAACCCAGATGTACATTTAAAAGAGCCCCCACAATTAAAGAAAAGCTGGCACCTAGTAAGGTGGTTATGTGCAAACGTACGTTTAAAACCCCTAATAATAGTTCTTTTATTTCTATGATGTCTAGTACAGGAACCTTTAGATGTAACAAAAACAGATGCCATATGTGCAAGTATATCACCAATGGCCTTAAAAATATTATATCCAATAGCACTGGAGAATCCTTTGCTATAACTCAAAGAATAACATGTAATTCCAACTATGTAGTCTACTGTATAACATGTTTGTGTGGCCTACAATATATAGGCCGCACCTGTAGGAAAATTAGACAGAGATGGTCAGAACATTTAAGATGTATCTTGAAAGGATCTGACAAATACAGCACTTCTAGACATCATTTTTCCATCCATGGCAAAAATAAATGTGTCATGAATATTACTCCGTTGGAAATTATCCCTGCCACGAGTTTCCAGAATAGAATGACCAAATTGCGCCAGAGGGAAACTTTTTGGATATACCAATTCAAAACTTTATACCCCGAGGGCCTGAATGAAGTGATAGACTCTGCTGCTTTTTAATATATTTTTTTATATATTTTGTTCCTAATTACAATAGTATATATAACATGATTATACACTACATACATCCTTTATGTATATAACATCGCCCTTTCACAGCACATTTATTTTGCACAGTATATATCACTATATTACATATTATATACATCACATACATAACAACACTTATTGCTTATAATGTATTCCTATCTTGAAAAATCACATCCATCATCCAAGCATTCTGTTTCAGACTACATGTATATCAACTTGCCCTATATACATTACACACAGTTCTTTTATTTCATCTCATTTAGGTGTTCATATAGTCATATGTTTATTTAGTACTTTTTTATAACACACGAGTTTAACAACTCGTATCTAATAGATATTGCTATGCAGTACATTCTCACCCAATATTGGGATTCTACTAACTTCCACACACACAAATATATAGCGTGTTTACACACCCGTATATTCAGTATTGTCCTTAGTTTTAATTTGCACTTATTATAGTCTAACACGCATTCACTTATTCACGCTGAGTTTTCAGCGCATAACTCTCACATTAGATCTATCTTTATATTTTTCGAATACGCCATTCATATATTTAGTATCATATATGTAATTCATATTATTTGCACTCACAAGAGTCAACACACATATTTTCCACGTCATCAGACACACACCCCTTCTCTAATTTCCATAGAGCAGCCACATTGCACTGTTTTAGGTGGAACCGATTACAGCGTTCCCATTGGTTCAGCGAAACACACCCTTTCTTAGTCGTCAACTATCAACTATTAATAGTAACAGACTATCTATTCAGATTTATATTCTAGTTCACCTACAAATATCATTAGATTAGTAAAATTATTACAAATACGTAAGTTACATATATATTTTTTAATAATATTATGAATTTTTTATATCAGTATTATTTTATACATATACGATTGAGATAGCTCATAATGTCTATTTTCGTGATGTACTTTATTTTACTTTTTATATGACTATAGCAATTCGCTTATCATACTAAACTTGGGATTGCTTTCTATGTATATTGTATTGTATTTTTTGTAACATTCTGTTAGCAAACCAATGTGGCTAATTAATGCAGCACCTGTGTAAACGAGATTCAGCTGATCAACATTAAGTTTGCATAGGTATATATGTAGGAGACTCCATTGTATCCAGTATCATTTGCCTGAGGAAAAAGCGCGGTGAGCGCTTAGAAACGCGTAGCATTGTACAACAGGTGTATTGGTATATCTGTGTATCTTTTATCCATTTTATTAAATACTTTTATTATATACATTGATACTGGAGTCTTCTTCTATTATCCTGACGTTCACCATTTGCATCCAGAGTTTATCTTCAACTGCAGTAGTACTGCCTGGGTCTTAATGTGCACTAGGTCACTATAATATACCTAGTACTCTCCATTTGCACTACAGTGTGCAATACCATCTGTGAGTATCCCTTTGTCAGCACAAGCCGATATCCATTTCATGTCCTCCATTGATTTGCACTAGGGGTCGCCCTCTTGTTTTCTCATAACTTTCAGATCACAGACACACATTCTGTTTTGGGAGGAGCAGCCACAGTCCGGTGCACAGTCTGCTGGGACACTGTGAAGTTCCCAGACCGTTCTCCTAGGCATTATCTCTGCCTTTTAACATTGTGAGTATGTTTGCACTTCATTTATTCCACTTTTGAAAAATTGGCTACACTAGGAGGCGCCCTTCTCTTCTTCTTTGTTACAGCAGTATGGAGTAGCACCCATTTGAAGATCTTAGCCTGCTAAAAGAGCAAGTTTAAAAAGCAGCTTGTTTGCTGCATTGCCTGAGAAACACGGATGGGAATATAGCTGGAGTAAGCTGGCCTAACAGGTGCTTTTCTATTATGCTGTTTGTAAAATCAGGGGAGGCCTTAGATTGCTAAAAGGCCACTCACAGTATAATTGTTTTTTCATCCTACTCTCTGGACATTATTCTAAAGGCAGCCATTCAATATATCTGGTGGACGGTAGCGGGTTTGTTTGCCTAGCTAGCAAAATCTATAGGTTCTTTGAAGTTATGGTCGCATGTTTGGACACTGCAAGTCAATCAGATGATTTACCCTGAGAAGTTTTTCTGAATATTCATGCTTTTGCAGTTTCTATTTGCAGAGCTTTGTTATATCCCAGGACTGATTATATTATGCCTCGATAAAGGGATGTTTTTTTTTTTATTTGCCTATATGCATATACGTACATTTGTTTGAAATAATTTCTGGGATATTGCAACCAAAGATTGTTGCTATTATTTAATTCTTCGCCCTTATTAAGAAACAAATTGGTGCATGGGGTTTGTGTAGATAGTGTAAGTATAGGATAAAAAATAAATAAAAATCTTTTGTAGAGCTTGATATTCCTCATTGTCTGTAGTATAAAACATTTTGTGGTTTAGGATAAAGGCTCTGAAAATTCACTTACTTAGTGCACTTATATAACAAGGGAAAAAAAAAAAAAAAAAAAGAGAGAGGGGGGGGGAAGAATACACATGGATAGGAAGGCTACTTCTGACTAGCCAGATCACTTTTTTTTTCTTTCTTTTTGTTTTTGTTACATTAGTTGTGTTGAATTCACAATATTTTGATATTAATATATAATTTTCACTTATTTACACTTCTTAAATGCCTATGGATAGGTATATCACTCAAGTTAAGCAAAATTCTCCTAAGATGCCTCCAAAAATAAAAGACAGGAGGAATAAGAATACAGATGTCCCTACAGAAGGGCTGGCGGACAGGTCTTTATCTACATTAGATACACAATCTTTATTGTCACAACTCTCAGATATGTTTACTCCACAGTTTGACACTATTAAGAAGGAGCTTAATCATATATCTTCAGAAATTGTATCTTTGGCTAATGAAGTTAAACAATTTGCAACAAGAATGAATGAGGCGGAGGGTAGAATCTCAGATTTAGAAGATCTAGTCAACACACAGGAAAGTATAGTTGTGAAACAGGATGATAAGATCACGAATCTACAAATGAGTCCTTTATATTAGATAATAACAAGCTGTTGTTATTCCAAGATTTTTCGCCTGAAACCTCTGCTAAAAGGAAACTTATGGTACCGTATTTTACAAAAATAATCCAGAAAGGTTTAAAAGCATGGATATCATATCCTGCTAGGATTATGGTCCAAGACAAGGATGGTAGGCGGATAATTAATAACTGTCAAGAAGCTCATGAATTTATAGAGAGTATACAGTATAGACATGTTCTCTCTTAAATAAATACTGAAAAGGTTACATGGATAGGGTTAATATATCCTATAAAAGAGACGGTTTAGTTAGATATGTCTATAAGAAAATGTATGGCTATATGGTTTATTTATGTTATAAAATCTGGTTATGCTGGTCAATCACTCTATATATAATAATGAATCAGTTTAATTTGTTTTTTAATTTAGGAGGGGGTATTTTTTTTTTTTTTTTCTCTCACTTGGACTCCTCCACCCCGGGTCGGCCCTCTTTTATCTATTGGTATTTGGAGGTATAATGGATAGGAGCTAGATGACAACAATATTGGTTAAGTTAAAAATCTTGTCCTGGAATGTGGGGGGTATTACCTCCCCCAGGAAGCGTAAACTTATTGTTAAGTATTTAGCTAAATTTAACCCAGATGTTGTTATGTTACAGGAAACACATTTAAAGGAAGCAGAATTACCTAAATTAAAATGTAAATGGATAGGTGAATTAGTAGCAGCCCCTGCAGTGAAAAGAAGTTCGGGAGTAGCAATTTTACTTCATAAAAACTTAGATTATAAAATTAATAACATTCAAGTTGATTTGGAGGGTAGATATATTATCCTACATATACAACTGAATGGACGTGATTTTGTTTTGTGTAATGTTTATGGACCAAATAAATTTTCAGTAGACTTCTGGGATAATATTAAACAAAAGTTATTTCCTTTCTCAGGAGGGAATTTAATTTTAGGGGGGATTTCAATATGTCTACCTGCCCTGAATTGGACAGACTGTCATTAAAGAATAGCAGGGAATACCATAATAGTGCAAAATATTTTAAGAAATTTATTCATGAATTAAGGTTAGTAGATATTTGGAGGTTGAAAAACCCGGATCAACAAAATTTTACATGTGAATCAAAAGTTTATAAAACTTTTTCTAGAATAGACATAGTTTTTATCTCCAAATTATTGGCTACCTGTAGGTCAGAGGCAAGTATTGAAGATATCGTTATATCTGACCATGCGTTAGTTTCAGTTACTCTGTTGACAGCATCATCTGCAAAAGGCCAGGCTCACTCATTTTTCTTTCCACGGTTCTTAGTGAATAACCCAAGATTTATTAATTTTTTAAAACAGAAATGGAAGGATTACACAACATTTAATATCGCTCAATTTAATAAAATTGAGGTGTTTTGGGAAGCTGCGAAGGCAGTAATAAGAGGGGACATTAAGTCCTATCTCTCTATCTGGAGGAAAAAAAACCTTGGCATATGAATTGCAGTTAGCTGCACAAACAAGAAATGCTTTTAGATATTATTGTATCCATAGATCTCCTCAAAATTGGGATAAGTACTGCAAGGTTAGAAGGGAGAGGGATATTTTTCTGAGGAAAAGATCACACCAGGAAGAACAGAAAATAAAATATCAATTTAAGGGCAGTTACGGTAATTCGGCTAAATTTCTTGCTACATTGGTTAAAATTAGAAAAAATAAAAACCGTATATCAGCCATTAGAGATGAGAATGCTATATATACGGATTCGGTGGATATTAATAAAATATTTTTTAATGTTTATCAGCAATTATATTCAGAAACAGAAGTGAACTTTGATAATTTTACAAATTTCTGGATGAAAGTTAAATTACCTAGAATTATGGAGGAGGAACTTCAAGCCTTAAATCGACCAATTTCAGAGGAAGAGATTTTAAAAGCGATCCAAGCAGCAAATAGTAATAAGACTCCGGGACCAGATGGCATTCCAGATGAATTCTATAAAATGCTAGCAGAAGAAATGAGAATTCCACTAGGCAGCTTATTTAATTATTATTTTTTGCTGGAAATAAAATGTCTAGCAACTTTACCGCAGCTTGTATTTCCTTAATTTTTAAAAAAGGCAAAGATCCTTTGGATCCGGGGGCATATAGACCTATATCAGTTCTTAACGCAGACTATAAGCTATTGACATCTATTATAGCTGCTAGACTTATGATATCCCTAGATAAAATTATACATTTAGATCAGACAGGATTCATGAAAAATAGAAACTCGCTTAGAAATATTCGTCAAGTTACGGCGGTGTTGGATTATATTTGGAATTTAGATAGGAATGGAAGAGAATATAAAAGGTATAGCGAGGGAGCTGAAAAAGCATTCGATGCAGTCAACTGGAATTATCTATTTATGGCAGTGCAGAAATTTGGTTTTAGGAATCAATTTCTGCAATTTATTCGTAACCTCTATAATGCCCTTATATCTTATTTATGTGTCAATGGTATTTATCCCCTAAGATTGAGTTGAAAAGAGGGACGCAACAGGGTTGTCCGCTGTCGCCCTTACTATTTAATCTGGCATTAGAACCATTTGCAATTCTTTTAAGGGATAGTTTAGCTGGGTTATTGATGGGGGGTCATACTTTAAAAATATTACTGTATGCAGACGATCTATTGATCTTTATAGATAATGTGCATAAATCTATCCCCTTGATCGTGCGGCTGTTCGATTTTTTCTCTTCCTTTTCCGGGTATAAGATCAACTATAGCAAAAGCGAATTATTGGTCTTTTCTGAATCTAGATTAAAGCTCCTGCCGCATCCATTTAAAATGGTTGACTGTTTTAGGTATCTGGGTATTATCTTACATAGAAACCCCGAAACTTGGTACAAGCTGAACTATGGCCCGCTATTGCAAAAAATTAAAACTGACTTGGATTTATGGTCCTCATTAACTATCTCTTTTACTGCTAGGGTCAATTTGATAAAAACAATTATTTTCCCCCGAATATTGTATTTGCTTCAAAACCTTCCTTTATTCTTATCTAATAAGGATATATTAGATCTACAGCGATGGCAGTCTAACTTTATCTGGGGGAAAAGGAAACCTCGTATTGCGCTTAAAAAATTAATGCTAAAACGAGAGACGGCAGGACTAGCTCTTCCGGATCTAAGACTATATAATTGGGCTTCTTTGGCTAAAATCGCCTTTGAATGGATTACAGAATTAAATCGTTTTACTTCATTAGATTTAGAGATATTTCTAGTCACACCATTTGCATTAAAGGCTATTTTGCATTGCCCATTAAAGAAACTACCTCTTAATATTATGAAATTAAGGTCGATAAAAAATATTATTATTGCATGGCAGAAGATATGTAACTACCTTAAGGTATCCCCGGCATTCTCTGAGTTTCTCCCCATTGTAGGAAATCCTGAATTTTTGCCAGGTATTGCTCAAGGGGTTTTTAGAAGGTGGGCTGAGCTTGGTCTTTCCTATGTATGTCAAATTTTTGGTTCTGATAGATTAATGACTTCGGAAGGACTATTTCAGAAGTTTAATCTTCCAAACTCAAATTTATATGCTTATTTCCAATTGCGACATTTTGTTTTTTCACAGAAGTGGGATAGCAAAGCCTTATCGGATTGGTCAGATATTACGAATATCATACGTAGATTTGCGTCAGGATTTACACCAATTTCTTTAATTTATGACGTTATGTTGGCTAAGCAAGGGGATCTGCATGAAAATAATCTATATAACTTTTGGAAGAGGTATTTTCTAGACTTAGAACAGAATAGGATAAAACAGAGTTTTGGGATGATAGATAAGGTATTGGTATCTACAGCATGGAAAGAATCACATATGAAACTTATAAATAATTATCTCTCACCGGAGAAAATGTCCAGGTTCTATCCATTACAAAGCATTGTCTGTTCTCGCTGTGTATTTCCTAAAGCAGACATCCTACATTTATTCTGGTCTTGTCCAAAAATACAGCAATTGTGGTTAAAGATTTGGTTTGGGTATAGCAAATGTTATCAAGATTATAATAAGTATACGGCGGTGGATATATTTTTTCTCACAAGCTCTGATTATAGGTCTAAAAGGCACTCTAAAATTCTGAATATTATTATTTTAATCACAAGACATTTAATACTGAAGAGCTGGACAGACCATGTGGCACCTAGTTTCTCAGTATTTCTTAAAGAAATACAATACCAGATATTATATGAATCATACCATACGGTCTTCTCAACAGAAGCAAGGATAAAAATCTTCTTGCTAGACTGGCTACCTGTGGGTAAATCCTATCCACTTTCAATACAAAGACGGATCTTAGCCCCCTTTCTGAACTCCATCTCGTTTGCTGAGTTGGTTATATCTAATGTGTTTCCTGCAAGCTGGCTTTCAACTGCAAGGGAAGTGGATGTATGAGGGTTACTAGAAATAAGTTTGATATGTCATTGTACGGGAGGATGGAGGGGGTAGTCGGACCCGGGCGTGGAGGGGCCCGAGTGAGAGATCCCCCCATACGGGGATGTTGTTTTTTTTTTTGTTTTTTTTTTTGTTTTGTTTTGTTCTCTGTGATTATGGGTTTTTATGGTCAAGAAAATTATCATTAGGTAATTTTATAATAGAGTGTCCATTATAGTTTTGTGTTAAGTCATTAAAAGGTAAAAAATCCCAGCAAACCATGCAGGACAATAAATATGTTACATATTGGCTATTAATATTTTTATTTTATATCTGTTCCTTCAATGTATGCCAAAATTCTTTCTTTTTGCTTGTACATATCAAATTGTACTAAGCCCTGTGTGGCTTATGAGTTATATTGAATGCCTATGTATTGTTTGCTGGCTATAAAAAATTAATAAAAAAAAAAAAAAAAAAGATGAGCAAGTCTGGGGAGACAATATGAGACTGAGGGAATGGAAGATACGGAAATAAGAGTCAACACCCAGTTAGGGAAGGCTTTACAGAACAAAAAAAAGTTAATACCCACCTAAGACTATAGAGGAAGAACAGAGGTTTATGACAAACTGAAGTGGGTGGGTTAAAAAGATCAGTTAATGCCCAGCTGATGCCAAAATTATCTTACATAGAAAGAAAGCAGCTGATGCCTAACTATGATATATATATTAAATAACAAATGGGATTATGTCTGTCCAGGGCAAACAGAATAAAACACGATGGCTGATGCCTAGATAGTACATTTAGTATACAATAAAAGAGGGGCTGGTGCAAACCCAGGGCAAATAGGAGGATAAAATACTGATAAAACTCATGCAAAGTGAATAAAAGAGCACTTAAGAGAATGTGTACAACTGAAGTTAAAAGTAAAGGCAAAACTCACAGCAAAGGGAAACTTTCAATTTTATTAGAAGTTCTATCGGCTTGTTCAACACAGATCCCCCTAACCCACAAACAGTAGACGATAGCCGCTCCAAACTCACATGTCCTATGCAATACCGGGCACAGTGACATCAGACGCCGCAAAAATTAGAAAACTACGGTAACTACAGGAGGCCACAAAGGCAGTGTGAAATGCTGTTAAGGGAACAGTGAACCAACTGCTCAAAGGCAATCAAAAGAAAATGGGATCCAGCAGCACAATAGTGTTAAAAAAGAAACATTTATTTCAATACTTATAAAAGTACAAACATGGACAAGAAAGTCTGACATGTTTCACGCCCCCTAGAATGGAATAATGTTTTATCGGAGTGTTCTATAAAATTATTAAAGATCCTGATACGCTGCAAACAACAGAAAAGGCTGAATCTGAAACCACTATGAAAGAACACATTGATAAACTTGATGCCATTCTGGCAGAACGTAAAGGCGAGAAATTCCACAGAGATCGTTTAGACTATGAGTCAAACAGAATTTATCAATGGCCCTCGTTTCAAACTAAAACCTGGAAGTTCCATCAAAATAGAGGAAGTAAATGGGGTTGCAACAAGAAAAAAGATAATAAAGAAATAATACCAAAACCCATACTGAAGAATAATAAAAATCTCAAGAAAGTTGTATTCACATCCACTGAAGCAGAATCATCAGATCCGGATTCAGCCACATCGGCTGACTCTTCAACTCCCTCTTCCTCTTCCTCTGTCTCCTCTGTCTCTTCTTTCTCTTCTCACTTCTTACAGGTGGGGTCGACGGATGACACCGAGAATGAAGGAGCAACATCAAGCCCGAAAGAAACCAAGAAGCATTCAAAGAAAGGAAATCAAAAAAAGTAGTCAAAGAAGGAAACACAAGTCCCTTTAGGCGGGTCAGGAGATTCAAAAACAAGAAGAAGAGGAAAGGGGGCATCAAAGAATGTGGAATAAGTGACTTTAATGTTATCAATTTATCTGTGTACCCCTTGAGTGAGGACTAGTAGAGGTTTAGGTTTTGCACCTACCAGAGATTTCTCTCCATTTAACACCCTTTTAGATTATCAGGTTTGTCAGAAAACTCACCTTAAAAAGTTATTTTGCCTTACAATCTGGTGGTGAAAAAGTTATGGATGCCAGATCAAGATGATGGCGATAATGAGATTTCATTTCAGGATGCCTGTGATTTGAGTAGTCTGTTTTTTTTTACAGGAGGGTAATGATGCTTTTTTAGGCCCTAGAAAAGTTGGTTCTGATTTTTACCCGATACAATTCAGGGGTACAGCTTTAAATCAATTCTAAAAAACGTGTAGAGGGAGATATACTTGAGTTAGCATCATGTAAAAAGCCTGGTAAACAAAATCTTAAAAAAGTCAGAAAGATTGGCATTATAGTCTCTTCAGGCTAACCATGACATTGTCATAAGAAACTCCGACAAGGCAAGGAACATTGTCATACTGAACAAAAGTGAGTGAGGCTTTACGTCAATTAAATTATATCTCTACGTACAGGCCTTTAAATTGAAATCCCACCCTTATATTTAAAAGACAATTATTATCTCTGTTGGATGAAGAAGTAGACCTTGGTGTGTTTAAAAGCGATGATATACAACATCTTGTACCCAAATTTCCAATAGTACCTTTGTTCCACTATTTGCCGAAGGTACACAAAAATCCAGACCAGCCACCCGGTAGGCCAATAGTATCTGGAATTGGCTCATTATTAGAGACTCTATCGGAATGGCTGGACTCGATCCTTCAGCCCTTAATAAAAAAATCTTTATAGCTATCAAAGAGACTCTGCACACTTACTTGATATGGTGAAAAAAGTGGAATAGCAAAAAGGTTTTTCATGGATAGTTTTTGACATAGCATCACTTTATACCTCGATTCCACATGCTTATGAATTGAGAGCAGTCAGATTTTTCTTGATAAATTCACCTTGTATGATAACGATATTAAGGTATATATTTGTTCTATACTGGAATTCCTTTTAGCCCATCATTTTTTAATGTTTAATGATAACTATTATCTGCAATGTTGTGACACAGCAATGCGGGCGAAATATGCCCCCTCGTTTGCTAATTTATATGTAGGCTATTGGGAGTTGCAGTATATTTACAATAATTGTCAGTTTACCAAGAATATCAAATTTTACAAGAGATTCATCGACGACCTGATATTGATTGTTGATGGATCTTTTGATGACAATAGTTTTGATTTATTTCTTTCATTTTTTAACAACAATGAAATGAGTCTTAAATTTATAGGTGGATTTAATCAGACGAGAACTGACTTCTTGGATGTGACACTTAAAGGAAAGGTGGAGAATAAAAGAATTGCTTCACAAACCTATAGGAAACCTTCTGCAGGCAATACAAATTTGCATGCTTGTTCTTGTCATCCACCTCACCTCATTCGTGCCATTCTGAGAGGTCAGTTCATCAGATTAAGGTGGAATACGAATTATATAGCCGTTTATCTTGATCAAGCTCACCAATTAGTCGAAAGACTATTCCTTAGAGGTTATGATAAGGAGAAATTGGAAGAAACTAAATTACAGGTCAGTACTATGCAAATCAATACAGGCAAGGCCAAATAATCTAAATACACCACACAGTTTCTGCAAATTGTATCTATTTTGAAAAGAAATCTACCGATTCTTGCTGCCGATAACATCCTTCATAGTCACATTGAAAAATGTAAATTTGTTTCAAGAAAGCCTCAAACATTAGCATCAAGATTGGCCTCAAGCATGGTCCCAAGTGGGACATCAACTAGAGGAGTGAACTGACTCACAAGAAAGGGGAATTTTAGGTGCAGAGCTAGAACATGTCTCACATGTGATATGATGGTAATAACAAGGCAGTTCAAATCAACAGTTGATAATAATGAGTATGAAATGTCTTTTTACGCCAGTTGCAAGACCTTTTGGAATGTAATTTGTGCCATGTGCAGTTCATTGGAAAAACAACAAGCGAGGTAAATGTGAGAATTAGGGAACATGTGAATGACGTAAACATTTTTAATAGGGGGGGTGTGTGCGAACAGCGGCCAAGATGGTTGCTTTTCTCTATGGCTGGTGACAGGAGCTGGTTAATCTGCTATTTATGGCTCCTTAGACCTGTTTAACTAACTACTACTACTCTATTCTGTGAAGCCCAGAGCCTGCTGAGCAGGAGGCTAATTAACAGCCGAGGCCTTCATCTCGCCCTCCCCATTTTCCTGCAGAAACTTGAGGAACAGCACTTCATGCTGTATATTTTGCACCTGCTTCCACCACCGTGTGATCGCAGCACAATTTGACTGAAATATGGGCTACTATAGAACATTCTAAGCACACTTGGGACATTATAACTGCTAAGTTGCTGACCCGGTTTACCGAGTTTGAAGAGGGGATACTTCAAAGTCTTCAAAACTCAATTCTGGGATACGCAAGAGGAAGCTTCCCCGCAATCCCCTATAGAGAGAGAGACGGACAGGGAGCAGCTGAGTCCTGATGCTGGTATGGTAACACTCTCATGGGCTGACTCCGCATTCACGATGTGGCAAGATCAAGGTATGACCTCTCGGATACCGGCAAATGCCTTGAGAGATGCGGCCGATCCTCGAGAGCAAAATCTAAGTTGCTTGTGGGACCAGAGGGATGGCATAGAGGCCCTGTGGGGCAGACATAGCGGTCCAACTCTTCAACTTACCCCGACGCTGTACATGGATGAGGGCCTTACCCATGTGTACAATAACAGTCAGGCTCATGTTAGAGGGAACGCATCGGAGGGGATTCCTAAGATTTTCCCCAGTATCTTTGGTTCCTGTGACTGGTTAAGACTGTGTGCTGCTCTACCAAGACTTGAGATATGGAGAAAGGGTGTGGGGTGCCTCATTTCGTGTGACTCTTCTCATTCCTAAAAAACAAGAAAAATCCTACCTGGAAATTTTATGAAGACCGTGAGGTCTGAGGATCTTAGTTTGAAGAAGAGTTTAGGATTTAATGTCTGGGAAAATTGTTACACCCTGCCCATATTCTCTTTTTCATGTTTTCCTGTATTCTCTTTAGCTAAAAGTTTGTAGTAACCTAATGTGTCTGGGGAAGTCTTATTGTATGCTTCTAAACCTTGTTTTCTAACAACAGTTCATGTGTATTGTGTATACTGGTATGCCTATTATTATATATTATTATTATTATATTATTATATATATTATATATTGTGTATACTGTTTGCCTGTCTGCTCAGTGTAAAAGTGTCTGCTCATATGTGTTTTGTATTATGTTGGGTCTGTTTAGTACAGTTCTATTATATGCTGACAGATAATGGCCATTAATACCTGCTCATTGATAACTGGTACTTTATTAGGTCTGTCTAGGGCAGTTTTTATTTATTTTTCATTTTCACTTGCTATGTATTTAGAAACTGTTCATCAACGCCTGCTCTAGTATGCGTTGCTTATTATGAGGCCCAGAATGGGTTAATAGTACTGTTAGCCCTACTTTCCTATCTGGGGTGTGCATCGTTACACATTCCAAAACTTCCCACAGTTTAGTGGCAAGCACTGAAACCAGAGCTGTAGATTTTACTTCCTACTAGAGATATAATGACTGCTCTGTGATATATAAAATTAATGACCATAAGGGCCGAAATAAAGAACTGGTACAGTGTTAGCTTTTTACTAATGACGGGTAGTCCAGATCCTTCTACTGCTTATATATAGTAGTCACGTTTTTATATATGTTTGTTCATGCAAGTGTATTTACATCCTTATTTTGTTCTACTTATGCTTCAGTTTAAAAATATGAATGAAGTTTGTAGCACAAGTTTAGCATAAAGATTTAAATCCCATAAAATTAGAAAACCGAGATTCATCAAGGGAGAGCCAAAAGTGGTCTTCACAGGTTCAAGGTTGCCTTCTTCAGCTATGTTTATACTGTAATGAGAGGTCCAAGAGTGGCCTCTAAGGGTATCTAGAAGGCTTGGAGCTTTACTGGCACCAATATTGTTTCCTCATTTGAGTAAGTAATGTCATTTAACCTCAATGTTTATATAGTTTGGCTACTATTGGTTGTATATATGGAAATTATTTTGCTGTACAGCCTTATTGATATGTATATTCTGTATGCCTTTCAATGAATCTCAATAAAATAAATTGTTTAAAAAAGAATAAAATTATAATAAAGATTCCACTGTTGCGAGACATTTCAATCAGATTCATTTCACTAGTATTGGTGACTTCTCAGTGAAAATAATTGATCTGGCCCACATTCCACACGGAGGGGGTAATAAGTATAGAATTCTTGATAAAAAAGAACTGTACTGGATATATAAACTGAAATCCAGAACCCCCTGGGTTTACATTTGGAATGGGATATTAGTTACTTTGTTTAGGGTTACACTGTAGAATTACGTTAATTTCCTATTATTTTCGTCTAAGGGTTTTGATTTAAATCTCAGAACAATGATGGGGTTTGGAAGCATCAGGATAGAGCATGCTATGATTGAGAATAATTGATGAGAAGTATATTGTAGAATTTTAACTCTCATATGTTCAATATCTAATATGATGTATTATACTATATTAATATAGGGACAATATTGTGGATTAACTTAATCATTTATTAATGCATCATTGATTATGAATTATCCCTCATGCATTGTTCCTTATGAATTGTTTCTTATTTATCACTGTGATTATCATCAGTCCGTCATGAAATTTAAAGGCTTGCTTTAATTTGCATATAATTTTATATACACATGATGTACTATGTATTTCAAATTAATATTTTTCTTTGTCTTTCTTCTGTACTTTTTGACTATCCGTGAGGATATAATCTAGATCTGGTATGTGTTAGTCAAATGCTTTTAATGTTCTTGTTATTGTTATTAGCTAATTAACGGCTAGATTTGGAGTTTGGCGGTAAAAGGGCTGTTAACGCTCCGCGGGTTTTTTTCTGGCCGCACCATAAATTTAACTCTGGTATCGAGAGTTCAAACAAATGCTGCGTTAGGCTCCAAAAAAGGAGCGTAGAGCATTTTTACCGCAAATACAACTCTCGATACCAGAGTTGCTTACGGACGCGGCCGGCCTCAAAAACGTGCTCGTGCACGATTCTCCCATAGGAAACAATGGGGCTGTTTGAGCTGAAAAAAAACCTAACACCTGCAAAAAAGCAGCGTTCAGCTCCTAACGCAGCCCCATTGTTTCCTATGGGGAAACACTTCCTACGTCTGCACCTAACACTCTAACATGTACCCCGAGTCTAAACACCCCTAACCTTACACTTATTAACCCCTAATCTGCCGCCCCCCGCTATCGCTGACCCCTGCATTACACTTTTAACCCCTAATCTGCCGCTCCGTAAACCGCCGCCACCTACGTTATCCCTATGTACCCCTAATCTGCTGCCCTAACATCGCCGACCCCTATGTTATATTTATTAACCCCTAATCTGCCCCCCACAACGTCGCCGACACCTACCTACACTTATTAACCCCTAATCTGCCGACCGGACCTGAGCGCTACTATAATAAAGTTATTAACCCCTAATCCGCCTCACTAACCCTATCATAAATAGTATTAACCCCTAATCTGCCCTCCCTAACATCGCCGACACCTACCTTCAATTATTAACCCCTAATCTGCCGACCGGAGCTCACCGCTATTCTAATAAATGTATTAACCCCTAAAGCTAAGTCTAACCCTAACACTAACACCCCCCTAAGTTAAATATAATTTTTATCTAACGAAATAAATTAACTCTTATTAAATAAATGATTCCTATTTAAAGCTAAATACTTACCTGTAAAATAAATCCTAATATAGCTACAATATAAATTACATTTATATTATAGCTATTTTAGGATTAATATTTATTTTACAGGTAACTTTGTAATTATTTTAACCAGGTACAATAGCTATTAAATAGTTAAGAACTATTTAATAGTTACCTAGTTAAAATAATTACAAATTTACCTGTAAAATAAATCCTAACCTAAGTTATAATTAAACCTAACACTACCCTATCAATAAAATAATTAAATAAACTACCTACAATTACCTACAATTAACCTAACACTACACTATCAATAAATTAATTAAACACAATTGCTACAAATAAATACAATTAAATAAACTATCTAAAGTACAAAAAATAAAAAAGAACTAAGTTACAGAAAATAAAAAAATATTTACAAGCATAAGAAAAATATTACAACAATTTTAAACTAATTACACCTACTCTAAGCCCCCTAATAAAATAACAAAGACCCCCAAAATAATAAATTCCCTACCCTATTCTAAATTTAAAAAGTTACAAGCTCTTTTACCTTACCAGCCCTGAACAGGGCCCTTTGCGGGGCATGCCCCAAGAAGTTCAGCTCTTTTGCCTGTAAAAGAAAACATACAATACCCCCCCCCCCAACATTACAACCCACCACCCACATACCCCTAATCTAACCCAAACCCCCCTTAAATAAACCTAACACTAAGCCCCTGATGATCTTCCTACCTTGTCTTCACCATGCCAGGTTCACCGATCCGTCCTGGCTCCAAGATCTTCATCCAACCCAAGCGGGGGTTGGCGATCCATAATCCAGTGCTCCAAAGTCTTCCTCCTATCCGGCAAGAAGAGGACATCCGGACCGGCAAACATCTTCTCCAAGCGGCATCTTCTATGTTCTTCCATCCGATGACGACCGGCTCCATCTTGAAGACCTCCAGCGCGGATCCATCCTCTTCTTCCGACGACTAGACGACGAATGGCGGTTCCTTTAAGGGACGTCATCCAAGATGGCGTCCCTCGAATTCCGATTGGCTGATAGAATCCTATCAGCCAATCGGAATTAAGGTAGGAATTTTCTGATTGGCTGATGGAATCAGCCAATCAGAATCAAGTTCAATCCGATTGGCTGATCCAATCAGCCAATCAGATTGAGCTCGCATTGTATTGGCTGATCGGAACAGCCAATAGAATGCGAGCTCAATCTGATTGGCTGATTGGATCAGCCAATCGGATTGAACTTGATTCTGATTGGCTGATTCCATCAGCCAATCAGAAAATTCCTACCTTAATTCCGATTGGCTGATAGAATCCTATCAGCCAATCGGAATTCGAGGGACGCCATCTTGGATGACGTCCCTTAAAGGAACCGTCATTCGTCGTCTAGTCGTCGGAAGAAGAGGATGGATCCGCGCTGGAGGTCTTCAAGATGGAGCCGGTCGTCATCGGATGGAAGAACATAGAAGATGCCGCTTGGAGAAGATGTTTGCCGGTCCGGATGTCCTCTTCTTGCCGGATAGGAGGAAGACTTTGGACCCTCTTCTGGACTTCTTCAGTGGATGTCTTTGCCCCGCTTGGGTTGGATGAAGATCTTGGAGCCAGGACGGATCGGTGAACCTGGCATGGTGAAGACAAGGTAGGAAGATCATCAGGGGCTTAGTGTTAGGTTTATTTAAGGGGGGTTTGGGTTAGATTAGGGGTATGTGGGTGGTGGGTTGTAATGTTGGGGGGGGGGTATTGTATGTTTTCTTTTACAGGCAAAAGAGCTGAACTTCTTGGGGCATGCCCCGCAAAGGGCCCTGTTCAGGGCTGGTAAGGTAAAAGAGCTTGTAACTTTTTAAATTTAGAATAGGGTAGGGAATTTTTTATTTTGGGGGTCTTTGTTATTTTATTAGGGGGCTTAGAGTAGGTGTAATAAGTTTAAAATTGTTGTAATATTTTTCTTATGTTTGTAAATATTTTTTTATTTTCTGTAACTTAGTTCTTTTTTATTTTTTGTACTTTAGATAGTTTATTTAATTGTATTTATTTGTAGCAATTGTGTTTAATTAATTTATTGATAGTGTAGTGTTAGGTTAATTGTAGGTAATTGTAGGTAGTTTATTTAATTATTTTATTGATAGGGTAGTGTTAGGTTTAATTATATCTTAGGTTAGGATTTATTTTACAGGTAAATTTGTAATTATTTTAACTAGGTAACTATTAAATAGTTCTTAACTATTTAATAGCTATTGTACCTGGTTAAAATAAATACAAAGTTACCTGTAAAATAAATATTAATCCTAAAATAGCTATAATATAAATGTAATTTATATTGTAGCTATATTAGGATTTATTTTACAGGTAAGTATTTAGCTTTAAATAGGAATCATTTATTTAATAAGAGTTAATTTATTTCGTTAGATAAAAATTATATTTAACTTAGGGGGGTGTTAGTGTTAGGGTTAGACTTAGCTTTAGGGGTTAATACATTTATTAGAATAGCGGTGAGCTCCGGTCGGCAGATTAGGGGTTAATAATTGAAGGTAGGTGTCGGCGATGTTAGGGAGGGCAGATTAGGGGTTAATACTATTTATGATAGGGTTAGTGAGGCGGATTAGGGGTTAATAACTTTATTATAGTAGCGCTCAGGTCCGCTCGGCAGATTAGGGGTTAATAAGTGTAGGTAGGTGTCGGCGACGTTGTGGGGGGCAGATTAGGGGTTAATAAATATAACATAGGGGTCGGCGATGTTAGGGGCAGAAGATTAGGGGTACATAGGGATAACGTAGGTGGCGGCGATTTGCGGTCGGAAGATTAGGGGTTAATTATTTTAAGTAGCTTGCGGCGACGTTGTGGGGGGCAAGTTAGGGGTTAATAAATATAATATAGGGGTCGGCGGGGTTAGGGGCAGCAGATTAGGGGTACATAAGTATAACGTAGGTGGCGGTCGGCAGATTAGGGGTTAAAAATTTTAATCGAGTGGCGGCGATGTGGGGGGACCTCGGTTTAGGGGTACATAGGTAGTTTATGGGTGTTAGTGTACTTTAGGGCACAGTAGTTAAGAGCTTTATAAACCGGCGTTAGCCAGAAAGCTCTTAACTCCTGCTTTTTTCAGGCGGCTGGAATCTTGTCGTTAGAGCTCTAACGCTCACTGCAGAAACGACTCTAAATACCAGCGTTAGAAAGATCCCATTGAAAAGATAGGCTACGCAAATGGCGTAGGGGGATCTGCGGTATGGAAAAGTCGCGGCTGTAAAGTGAGCGTTAGACCCTTTAATCACTGACTCCAAATACCAGCGGGCGGCCAAAACCAGCGTTAGGAGCCTCTAACGCTGGTTTTGACGGCTACCGCCGAACTCTAAATCTAGGCCTAAGGACATTAAGGGTTAACCTGCTGTAGTTTGTAAATCACTATATAAGAGGAGGATATCCTGTTATGTCTCAGCAGTCTTGGCCATGTTTGTACTTTTTTAAGTGTTGAAATAAATGTTTATTTTTTAACAGTATTGTGCTGCTGGATCCTGTTTTCTTTTGACCCCCTAACCCACAACTCTGCTAGTCCCTTTGCTGCCCCACTTGTCAAACTTAGCAAACACTTGTGTTATCCTTAACTGACTAACCACAACTTTTACAGAAGGATACTCACTAATCTCCATGCTCTGGAACAGTGATCTCTTGCAGTTACATGTACAGGAGACATTGGGCTGTCACTTTTTTTTCTCGATTGACTTCTTTGGGGGAATACGTGAACACGCACATGATATTGTAAGTTCAGCTTTTTGCGCTCGTCAGCTTAGCGTGTAAATGAAAACAGTTTACTTTCAATTCATAATATGAGCGCAAACTTATGCGTGCCAACAGCTTACTTCTAGCACAATTAATGCTCCAGCGGAAGCAATAATTAGCACTCCCTTTGTTATCTGGTCCAATATATATTAATATAATCAGGCTGTGTAACATCTATATATACTAGGGTGTTTTGTGGTTTTCTGCTATACAGATGCTGAAGTGTTAATAATTTAACCAATACTTGCTTATGCTGGTATGCCGTAAAGTTATTCTTGCCAATTATGTGCTTAAGAGTAAGAGAGGTGATGAGGAGCTTGATACTTTAACCTGCATAAATGCATAAAGAAAATGCTCTTATATGTTAGAGCAATTTTCTTATTGCACTTTTACTTGCATATAAACATGTGCATAACCCCTGCAACATGATTAAACACCTAATTAAAGTCAGTTTCAGAGCAGCAATGGACTGCTGAGAGCTATGTAAACACATCTGGTGAGCCAATGACAAAAGACAAATGTGTGTAGCCATCAATCAACAGCTAGCATTGCTGCTGCTGAGGATATGTACATATCCTTTTTTTTTTTAAAAGGTACCAAAAATAATTAAGTAGAAGTAAATGTAAAAATGACACGCACTGTCTGAAGTTGAATTTAATCTTTCTTGTCTCTTTAAGCAATCAGTATGGTTAATTATTCTACTAGAATTATATGAGTTTGTTTTGGGGGTTGATTTAAGTGGACAGAGCTATGCAAACAGTAAATGGGTGTGGCTCTACTGCAAAGTGTTCCTGGACGTCCACAGAAGACAACAGTGGTGGATCCTTCCCATGGTAAAGAAAAACCCCTTCACAACATCCAGCCAAGTGAAGAACACTCTCCAGGAGGTAGGAATATCATTACCCAAGTCTACCATAAAGAGAAAGCTTCATGAGAGCAAATACAGAGGGTCCACCACAAGGTGCAAACCATTCATAAACCTCAAGAATAGAGCCTTGATAAGACTTTGCCAAAAAATATCTAAAAAAAGCCAGCCCAGTTCTGGAACAGATTTGGACAGATATAGCTAATATCAACCTGTACCAGAATGATGGGAAGAAAAAAGTATGAAGAAGGCTTGGAATCAGGGGCAAAACTACAGGGGATGCAGAGGTCGCAATTTTTTTTATTTTTTCTTACAATAAAAAACGTTGACCTGCCACTGCCTGCACTGATATCATGTGAGTGTGACATGATGCTTCACTAGTGTCTCTGACTACAGGGGTTAGTGTTTCTGTTTTACCCATTGGTGTTTATGTGTGTGTTTGTGTATGTATGTATGTGACTGTGTGTGTATTTATGCATGTATGTGTGTGTGTGTGTGTGTGTATATGTTTGTGGAACCAGCAAATTACAGACCTTGTTACTACAGCATGGAGGGGGCGGGGGGGGGGGGGGTAAACAGTGTCAGTCTATACAGTACCACTATATACAGTACGGGGGGGGGGCTGGACCATGTCACAGACTACTGTGGTCACTTTATAAAGTACTGGGGCGGGTAGGGTCAGGCCAGCCATCTCACCAGCAGATTACAGACTGTGTCACTATATACAGTACTGGTGGGTTAAACAGTGTCACTATATACAGTAATAGGGGGTCAGATCATTTCACAGACTGTGGGCACAGGGTACCTCCTTTTGCAGACATGCAATCTTATTCACATTTTTTTTCTCTGTTAAATGTAAAAAAAAGAGATATGTATCAAATTCCCTTTTTGGGGTGGGGGGGGGGCTTCTTAGATTCTTGCACCTGGGCCCTGTGGTTTCTAGCTACGGCTCTGCTTGGAATGGCTCATGATCTGAAGCATATCATCTGTAAAACACGGTGGAGGCAGTGTGATGGCATGGGCATGCATGTCTTCCAATGGCAGTAGGTCACTAGTGTTTATTTATGATGTGACAGACGACAGAAGCAGCCTGATGAATTCTGAAGTGTATAGGGATATATTGTCTGCTCAGATTAAGCCAAATTCAGTGAAGTTGATTGGACGAGTTTGTACGACGCTTCACTTTACAAATGGACAATGATCCAAAACATACTGCAAAAACAACCCAGGAGTTTTTTTAAGGCAAAGAAGTGGAATATAATGCAATGGCTGTCAATCACCTGATTTCAACCCGATCGAGCATGCATTTCCCTTCCTGAAGACAAAACTTAGGGCAGAAAGATCCACGAATAAACAATAACTGAAGACAGCTGCAGTAAAGTCCTGGCAAAGCATTACAAAGGAAGAAACCCAGCATTTGGCAATGTCCATGCGTTCCAGACTTCAAGCAGTCATTGCCTGCAAAGGATTCTCGACAAAGTATTAAAAATAACATTTTATTTATGATTGTGTTAATTTGTCCAATTACATTTGAGCCCCTGAAATTGTTCAACCCATTGAATTAAAGATGAGTCTGCACTTCAACTGCATCTCGGTTTTTTTTTTTTTTTTTTTTTTTTTTTTTCGTTTTCAAAGAAACTTTATTGAAAGTAAACATGATACATTGCATAAGCATAAAGGTCAGCAAGGATACAACAACAATATACAGAACTGAAATCTTACAGTAAGTTGTTTGTTACATTTCTGAAACTAATTGTTCATAAAATCTATGTGTAACCAAAATTCTTTGTAACATTTCCATACGTCTCACATCTGAGATATGTTGTTATTATTATGCTTTACTGAAAGCGAACATCAAGAATCTCTGCTGCCTTGAGATTATGACGGGCAATGGAAATAATGAGCCCGTCGTGAGAGGAAAAAGAGGAAATAGTGTAAGAATAAAGGAAATACGAAAATGGAAGAGAGAAAAAGGGGTGTGAAGAGGAGAGAGGGGAAAGGAAGGGGTTCTCATCATTGGGATAGGGGGGGTGGGGGAAGAGAAGGAGAGAAAGGGAAAAGGAAAGAAAAAAAAAAAAAAAAAAAAAAAAAAAAAAGGGTGGGGGGGAAGGGAGGAGGAGGTCAAGCGTGTGTTTACATTGAAAAGGGGCGAGGTATCAGGAGCTCATCTAACCAGGGGTCTCCAAATCTCTTTCATGTATTCATGAATTTCGATTCGATCGTCTCTCATATATCGAAATCTTTCTAGTGCCAAGTGTCTGTCCACCTTGGCTTCCCAGTCTGCTGCAAGAGGGATTTTATCTGATTTCCAGTGTTGGGGGATGAGGGCTTTTGCGCTATTTAACATTATATATAGTAGATATTTTTTAGGTTTCTCTGTCATTTTGGGCAGCCCATGGAATAGTAAAAAGTCCGGATTTCTGCGTAATGTAATATTTAATTTGGAGTCAATGATATCCATTACAGAGCTCCAGAATGGAGATATCATATCACAGGACCACCAGATGTGGAGAAAAGTCCCGACCTCTCCACAGCCCCTCCAGCACCTACCATCTGATTTCTTATACATTTTTTTAATCTTGTCTGGTGTAAGATACCACCGGGACAGATATTTGTAGTTGGATTCTAAGGTTCTAGCTGATATTGAGGCTTTAGAGTGGTTGTGGTATATTTTGTGCCAGTCTGTGTCTGTGAGAGGGCAGTCTAGCTCACTATTCCACTGTCTAACAAAGGTAGGTATATGGCAGTCCTTATGTGATGACAGTAGCTTGTACATGATTGAGATTAAGTGTGAGGGAGTGCGAGTCAACAGGCAGAATGATTCTGTCTGGCTCACTGGTCTGGAGATGCTGCCCATCCTTTTATGTGTGAGCACAAAATGCTGAAGCTGCCTGTGGAAAAACCATGGTATGTTCAGGCCCATCTCCTCCAATTCATCTAGACTCCTGAGTTTGTTATTTAGTAGTAACCTATGGAACATGGTCTGGTCCAGTCGTGTCTTGTCAAGAGTCGGCAGGGCGATACCTGGGAAAGGAATGTCTGGATTATGTGTAAAGGGCGTAAGAGGAGAAGGATTTGAGGAGATATGCGGATGTTCTATTAGTGTTCTATCCCATTGCGAGAAGAATTCCCTCAGCAGCGGGTACTGGCTAATGATTTTAGGTCTGTTCTTGTTTGAAATCCATCCCAATGTGCCTGCATTTTGAGTGTTCAATATAGCCCGTCCCACCTGGACCCAAGTTTTATCCCTAGAGTTGACACACCATTCAACTTGATGTTGGAGATTAATAGCCTTTTTATAAAGTAGCAGGTTCGGGATGCCCAGCCCGCCCTTCTCTTTAGGTAAGTATAGTGTGTTTCTGGGAACCCTAGGTCTGATGCCCCCCCATATATATTCCTCCAGTTGACTTTGAAGTTTTGATAGGTACTGGTTGGGAAACGGGGTAGGGAGAGTCTGAAGGTAGTATAGAATCCTCGGGAGGATATTCATTTTTACCACCCCTATCCTACCCAACCATGAAATCTGTTTGTTTCTCCAGGATGAGAGGTCGCCCACAATTGATTGGGATAATTGAGTGTAATTAGCCTCGAAGAGGCTTTCTGTTTTGGGGGTGAGGTTGATCCCCAGATATTTGAGTGTCCGCGTTTTTACCCGCAATTTGCAAATATCTGCTAAGCGGCATATGTCCGTTTGGGGTAAGTTGATGTTTAAAATTTCTGATTTGGCTTGGTTCAAATGAAAATTGGAGACTTTTCCATATTCCTCAAATTCTCGAAGAATTTCCGGGATTGAGGTTATCGGGTCAGTGACCGATAGAAGGATATCGTCCGCATATAGCGAAACCTTATGTTCCTGGTCTCCTATCCTAATGCCAGGGATTTTCTGGTTGTCTCGAATCTTCTGTGCTAATATCTCTATGGAGAGGGCGAACAATAAGGGAGATAAGGGGCAGCCCTGGCGTGTGCCGTTTGAGATTTTAAAACGGTCAGATAGAATATTGTTGACTTTTACTTGTGCGGTTGGGCCCGAATATAGAGAGAAGACTTTTTTGATGAAGGTTTGGCCGAAATTCATTTTTAGTAGGACCGCCCTGAGAAAGTTCCAATTGAGCCTGTCAAAGGCTTTCTCAGCGTCCGTTGATATAAGTACTGATGGGATGTTATTAACTTGCGCATAGTTCACCAGCAGAGCAGCCTTTAAAGTGTTGTCTCTGGCCTCTCTGCCAGGGACAAAGCCCACCTGATCTGGAGAGATTAGTTGTGGCAAGAATTTGTTTAACCTTGAAGATAAAATTTTTGCAAAAATTTTCAGGTCAACATTAAGGAGGGATATTGGCCTGAAATTTTCAGGCCGGTCTGTCGACTTCCCTGGCTTTGGAATGGTTGTAACATGCGCAAGGAGCATAGTTGATGGGAAATCATGGGAATTTCCGATGTTATTAAATAGGGAGGCTAGGCGGGGGGATAGAATGTCTTTAAAATTTTTATAGTATTTTACGCTGAAACCGTCTGGGCCTGGGCTTTTACCTGCCGGTAAGTTATCTATAGTCTTGGCCACCTCTTCTGTAGAAATGTCTGCGTCCAGACTCGTTCTTTCCTCATCAGAGAGGGTCGTGAGAGATAAGGGTTCTAGATAGGAGTCAATAGGGGATCCCAGAGGTATCCCCTCAGAGACCACTGGGGAGACCATCTCATCCCGGAGATTGTACAAATTCTGGTAATAGGATCTAAGTACTTCTGCTATAGAAGGGCTGTCTGAGCAAGTTTGGCTATTACGGTTTAATATGGAGTGAATGTGGGACTTAGACTGTCTCCTTTTTAAAGCTCTCGCCAAGAGTTTACCGGGCTTATCTCCGAATTCATAGTACTTTTGTTGCAGCTTTAGTGCGGTGATTTGGTGTTCCCTAGAGTGTATGTCTTGTATTTCTCTCCTGGCTTGAAGAAGATTTTGTTTGATCAGTGCGTCTGTCGGTGTTGTCTTATGTTTGGATTCTAGGTCATGTATCTGCTTAAGGAGGGTCGTGTATCTGAGTCTGAGCTGCTTAGATTGAAAAGCTTTCTGTTGTATTAGTTCGCCTCTAATTACACACTTATGGGCCTCCCACACAACATGGCCCGGTACCTCCCCATTCTCATTATTCTGAAAATATTCCTGTATTTTAGTAGTGATTAGGGTTTTAATTACTTGGTTATTCAGCAAAAAGTCATCAAACCTCCAGATGAAAGGTCTGTCTGGTGCTGAGGGCCACTTTATCTGACATACTACTGGGGCATGGTCAGACCAGGTCATGGGAAGTATCTTTGTGTTTAAGACTCCCGCTAAGGTCAGTTGGTCAGTGAAAAAATAATCAATCCTAGAGTATACTTCGTGAGGGTGGGAATAAAAAGTGTAATCTCGTCTGGTGGGATAAAGTATTCGCCACGTGTCATGAATCGCTAGTTCTTCTAGTCTGGCGTTGCACTGTCTGAGGGTCTTGTTGGAAACTGAGGTTGTCATTTTGGAGGTGTCTAAGATGGGATCAAGTGGGACATTGAAGTCACCACCAAGTATCAGCGCTCCTTTACGGAGTTCAAAAATTTTGTTAGTTAGGGAATTCAAAAATGTATTCTGGTGTTGGTTCGGGAAATAGGCATTGACAAGAGTGACAAGTCTATTATGAAGTGTACCTATGATTATCAGATATCGACCCTCCGGGTCCTTCTCTATATGAGAAAGCGAAAAAGGGGAGGATTTTTTTATCAATATACCCACCCCGTTTTTTTTAGAGGTACCAGATGCAAAAAAGGAAGTGGGGAATTTAGGGTTAAACCAAGCCGGTTCCTTCCCCCTACAAAAGTGCGTCTCCTGCAAAAATACGACATCACAGTGTGCGCGAGTAACATCCCGAATGAGATGGGAACGTTTTTCTGGGATATTAAGACCTTTAGTGTTTAATGTCATAAAGGACAAAGTTTGTGTCCCGTGATCAGTCATAGTTGGGGTTGGAGGGGTAGAAGAAGAGGAAAAAAAAAAAAAAAAAAAAAAAAAAAAAAAGGGGGGGGGGAGGGGTACTAGAGGGAAGTACAAGTTCAGGAAGGGGTTAAAGGGTAGTTAGGGATTAGAGAGAAAGAAGTCTGAAGAAAAAGATTTCTTGGAAATATATATCTAAAAACAAAAAAGAGAATAAAAAGAGAAGGTGAAGAGAGCGATAGTCGGGCAACCCACTGTTGACAGTGAACGACCGAGGACCGCAAGCAAGGTGGAAAGGGTAAAAAGAGTAAGAAGAGTATGGGATCTGTATCCCTGCGTCCGATGCAAATAAAAGAGAAAAAAGAGATGAAAGGTAAAAGGAAGGAGTATAGCATGTCCCAGTAAGTAGATTTTATATAACATCGAGGGTAATAAGGGGTGAAAGGGTGCATATACGAGGAAGTAATATACTCTACATAACTGAGATCTCACATCTGACTCTGCAATTAAGGATAAGAGTTGACATGAGAACAACAATAACATTATGAACAGTAGGACATCCATTACAATTGAGAACCTGTGAAACAAGACTGCAGTGTAGCCCAAATGAACACATTGGGGTCAAAGAATACATTAACCTAAGGTAAATTATAAATCGGGTAGTAATATTTATTCTAAAACATTTACCCTAAATACCCCGTTTGGGTTTTCTCATGAAATTGCCCAGCCACACCTGGAACTAAGCTAGCCGTGGGGTAGGAGGGCCCATTCTGTCTATTAGGTTCTAATCCCCTGTGGTAGCTTGCCAGTGACATTTAGAGGCCCAGCGTATCTATAATGTCTAACTTTATATAGCTCTGTACTCGGAGGTACAGTAGGAAGCTAACTCGTTTGCTAGGTGTCGGGGCACATGTAACCACTCAAACCTTTGGGGTGCAATCTATACTGTAAAACATATTAAATAAAGGTGAAACATTGTAAACATAACATATCTAACAATTTAAGTAGTTTTGAGTTAGTAGAGACATGCACCTTTGGGTATAGGTATACGCATGGCAACCACTCAATCCTCTTCTTATGACCAACAATAAAAATTTAAGTTAGTAACATTGAATCTAAATAAACAGATGCTTGATCACTTATCTGGATCTTGAACAAAGTCCTCTGCATGTCATGGTCTCCCAAAAAATCAGGGAGATGCAATCTACAAGTTCTGGTTTCTGAGAGAGGTTGCCTCTTCTTCTTGATGGGGTATTTCAATATCTAATATGTTGCAGAAGTCCTGTAGGTCTGCCTGAGTTCTGAATATCGCTTGTTTCCCTTTATGGGTAGCAATAAGGCAGACCGGGAAACCCCATTTATATTGAATTTTGTGTGATTGGAGTGCGCTGGTTAAAAAACGAAGGTCTCTTCTTTTCTGTAATGTCATCTGACTCAGATCAGAGAATATTTGAATAGGGATGCCAGCATGTGTAAGCTCCTTGATAGTCCGTGCTTTCTGGGAGATTGCATCTTTGTCCCTGTAGCTCAGAAACTTCACAATTATATCCCTTGGGGGGGCTTTAGGTAATGGTCTGGGCCGTAGAGTTCGGTGAGCCCTCTCTAACTGGACAGCTGGTGAGCTTGGTGTCCCTTTTATAGTCCGGAATAAGTCTTGTAAGTAACCCTCTAGTGCTGAGTTGTTTACTGATTCCGGCACCCCTCTTATCCGGAGATTATTACGCCTGCCTCTGTTGTCCAGGTCTTCAACCCTGGACAGCAGAAATTGAATGTCTCCCTCCTGTTCTAGAGCCCTTTGGGTATTAGCTGTTACCTGAGCCTGTATAGTATCTTGCTTCTTCTCCAGGGTATGAACCTGCTGGTTAATTTGGTGAAAGTCTTTTTTTAAGTCCCCGAAGAGAGACCTCATTTCGGATAGTACCATGTTGATGTCAGCTTTGGTAGAGTGGACTCTAAGGTCCTCTTCAGATGGTTGGTCTTGTGGGTGTGTACTCAGGGCTGTGTGCTCGATTAATGCTAGAGAGGGTGCAGCACCTGTGTTTTCACTACTTATTGGGTCCTGTGTCGCAGTCGCCATTTTAAGGTAGTTAGTGAGGTTTGTGCTTTTAGGGCCTTTCTCCCCTTTGGTATTTTTTCTGTGAGACATTGCCCTTAGGGAGTCCTATTAAGTGCTTCCAGCTGGGTGAGATGCGGTGAAAAGGCAATGAAAGCTCTTGAGGGGGCCAGGTGGAGGGGTGAGGATAACAGGGGGCTGTATGTCAGCAGGAGAGCGAATCAAGAACAAGTCAAACGTTATATTCCAGAAATGGTCTTGGCTCTCTATGTGCAGAGTTATGTGATAGAGGTGGGGGCTTTTCCTTTTGTTCAGTTGTTTCCCCTTATTTGAAAAAGAAAGGGGGTTGTGTATAATGTCACTGGGAAACTGAGCACTCTGTGAGGGGGAATCGCCTTACACTGTCAAGTTTGTGGTATATGCCAGCAGCAGCCTGGTTTCCAAAACAGTGCAAAAAGTTTATTGCTCAAAATGTAGTGTGATAGTGCTTATAACGATTTAACTTGAATCCCAGAGCACGTTCACAATTGCCATCTACTGTGTCTCCCCAATATCATGCTCTGCCCCTGTGTATTAAATTGTGCTGAAATAATGTTTTACAGCCCACTGCTAATTTCCAAATGTGACCGCTTATGTTTGGGGCACTAAACAGGCAGTCCCCGCTGTGTTACTGACCATCAGAGATTGCTCGGTCCCATAGAGGTGGCGGGTGCCGCAGCTCCACGTGGTCAGGGCCCTTATGTGATATAGGTTCCCAGGAGAGGACCCCCGGCACTCTGTCAGGTTAGATTATTTCTCCTCAGCACTCCGCTACCGTCGTACCGACCTACCCCTTAACAGAAGCAAGCCGGAGGGGACAGGTGGCCTCCCCAGGGACGGCAGCCGGGAGCGCGAGGTCAGGTGAGGTCCGCTCGGGAGTTGGATATAGTCCGGCTTACCCCTGATAGATCCGTTCTCTTGCTGTGTAGTGTGGTCGCAGTGCAGATTAGAGGCGCTCCAGAGAGCTGTGTGTGTTAATCGGTTCCCACCAGGAGAGCGCGCGGCTCACATCAGTGCGGTCGGGTAGGCCTCAGTTGTTGCCAGGGCTGCGTTGCCGCTAATAGTGTACCCTTTATAAGTCTGAAATCGTAGTAGGGACATTCAGACCCACAATCCTGTTGTTTGATTAATGTTAGGACTGCTTTCTCCTTATTAATTATAGATACATCGGACGCAGGGCATGGGAGCCAGGAATTAGTCAGCCATGTCCCTGCGTGGCCAGGCTCCGCCCCGCATCTCGGTTGTTTTATTTCAAATCCATTGTTGTGGCGTGCAGAGACAGAATTATGAAACTTGTGTTAGTTTCCAATTATTTACGGACCTAGCTGTATAAAGTAACACACATACATAAACAGACACTAACAAATGCACACATATAAATAAAAACATGCACAAATACACAGAGATGCACACACATACAGACATATATACACATACACACACAAACACATGCACACACATACAAACACATACATATAAACACACACACAAAGACATGAACACACACATACACAAGAGGGAGTTGATACAAAGCCTGGTAAACACCCAGAACAAACACTACAGCACTAAGAAAAACTTACCACAGCAACCTCCTTTAATGTGCAGAGCTTTCTTTTTCGCTGTTGTTTTTCAGTCCCCACAAATTTAACAATCTCTAGTGGTGATTAGAAAAACTGCAGCCACTCTGAAATCTGATTCTGCTTAAGCAGGTGCTGTCGGGCCTATAGTAGGATGGGCCCGGTAGCAGTGGAGACCCTGTAGCTACACTCATGCTTTATTCTCTTTGCTAAAACGTAGCTCCTTTCCCTAATTGCATACCAGCATATGTTCTGGAATGTGTGTCTTATGGCAGCAACATTTCCAACTATGTATAATATTGTTGCAAACATTGCTTCCCTGTAGTACTCAACACTTACCTAAACATCTGGCTTAGTGTCATAAGAGGAAGTACAGTGATCAGACTGTAATACTATTAAGTGATAGTAAAGACCATTGCTGTGAATTCTCCTAGGCCCTGTACCAGTATTCAACTTTTATACGGCTATTTTTAATGTTAAAGGGATAGACCTGAGAAGTTGTAATGTTTGAATATTGGGGCACGGGTTTCATTAGTTGTTTAAATAAGTTTCATTAGCTGTTTTAATACTGACAAAATAAGTGTAAAGTTTTAGGCCTAGATTTAGAGTTTGGCGGTAGCCGTGAAAACCAGCGTTAGAGGCTCCTAACGCTGGTTTTAGGCTACCTCCGGTATTTGGAGTCACTCAAAAAAGGGTCTAACGCTCACTTTTCAGCCGCGACTTTTCCATACCGCAGATCCCCTTACGTAAATTGCGTATCCTATCTTTTCAATGGGATTTTTCTAACTCCGGTATTTAGAGTCGTGTCTGAAGTGAGCGTTAGAATTCTAACGACAAAACTCCAGCCGCAGGAAATAAGTCAGTAGTTAAGAGCTTTCTGGGCTAACGCCGGTTCATAAAGCTCTTAACTACTGTACTCTAAAGTACACTAACACCCATAAACTACCTATGTACCCCTAAACCGAGGCCCCCCCACATCGCCGCCACTCGATTAAATTTTTTTAACCCCTAATCTGCCGACCGCCACCTACGTTATACTTATGTACCCCTAATCTGCTGCCCCTAACACCTCCGACCCCTATATTATATTTATTAACCCCTAACCTGCCCCCCACAACGTCGCAGCCAGCTACCTACAATAATTAACCCCTAATCTGCCGACCGCAAAGCGCCGCCACCTACGTTATACTTATGTACCCCTAATCTGCTGCCCCTAACACCGCCGACCCCTATATTATATTTATTAACCCCTAATCTGCCCCCCTCAACGTCGCCTCCACCTGCCTACACTTATTAACCCCTAATCTGCCGACCGGACCGCACCGCTATTATAATAAAGTTATTAACCCCTAATCCGCCTCACTAACCCTATAATAAATAGTATTAACCCCTAATCTGCCCTCCCTAACATCGCCGACACCTAACTTCAAACATTAACCCCTAATCTGCCGACTGGAGCTCACCGCTATTCTAATAAATGTATTAACCCCTAAAGCTAAGTCTAACCCTAACACTAACACCCCCTAAATTAAATATAATTTTAATCTAACGAAATTAATTAACTCTTATTAAATTATTCCTATTTAAAGCTAAATACTTACCTGTAAAATAAATCCTAATATAGCTACAATATAAATTATAATTATATTATAGCTATTTTAGGATTAATATTTATTTTACAGGTAACTTTGTATTTGTTTTAACCAGGTACAATAGCTATTAAATAGTTAAGAACTATTTAATAGCTAAAATAGTTAAAATAATTACAAATTTACCTGTAAAATAAATCCTAACCTAAGTTACAATTAAACCTAACACTACACTATCAATAAATTAATTAAATACAATACCTACAAATAACTACAATGGAATAAACTAACTAAAGTACAAAAAATAAAAAAGAACTAAGTTACAAAAAATAAAAAAATATTTACAAACATAAGAAAAATATTACAACAATTTTAAACTAATTACACCTACTCTAAGCCCCCTAATAAAATAACAAAGACCCCCAAAATAAAAAAATGCCCTACCCTATTCTAGATTACTAAAGTTCAAAGCTCTTTTACCTTACCAGCCCTGAACAGGGCCCTTTGCGGGGCATGCCCCAAGAAGTTCAGCTCTTTTGCCTGTAAAAAAAAACATACAATACCCCCCCACCAACATTACAACCCACATACCCCTAATCTAACCCAAACCCCCCTTAAATAAACCTAACACTAAGCCCCTGAAGATCTTCCTACCTTATCTTCACCATACCAGGTTCACCGATCGATCCAGAAGAGCTCCTCCGATGTCCTGATCCAAGCCCAAGCGGGGGGCTGAAGAGGTCCATGATCCGGCTGAAGTCTTCATCCAAGTGGGGCAGAAGAGGTCCTCCATCCGATTGAAGTCTTCATCCAAGCAGGATCTTCTATCGTCATCCATCCGGAGCGGAGCGGCAGGATCCTGAAGACCTCCGACGCGGAACATCCATCCTGGCCGACGACTGAACGATGAATGACGGTTCCTTTAAATGACATCATCCAAGATGGCGTCCCTCGAATTCCGATTGGCTGATAGGATTCTATCAGCCAATCGGAATTAAGGTAGGAATATTCTGATTGGCTGATGGAATCAGCCAATCAGAATCAAGTTCAATCCGATTGGCTGATCCAATCAGCCAATCAGATTGAGCTTGCATTCTATTGGCTGTTCCGATCAGCCAATAGAATGCGAGCTCAATCTGATTGGCTGATTGGATCAGCCAATCGGATTGATCTTGATTCTGATTGGCTGATTCCATCAGCCAATCAGAATATTCCTACCTTAATTCCGATTGGCTGATAGAATCCTATCAGCCAATCGGAATTCGAGGGACGCCATCTTGGATGACGTCCCTTAAAGGAACCGTCATTCTTCAGTTGGACGTTGCCGGATGAAGATGGGTCCGTGGTGGAGGTCTTCAGGATGGAGCCGGTCCTCATTGGATGAAGATAGAAGATGCCACTTGGAAGATGATGGTTGCCGGTCCGGATCTACTCTTCTTCCCGGATAGGATGAAGACTTTGGACCCTCTTCTGGACTTCTTCAGTGGATGTCTAGCCCCCGCTTGGGTTGGATGAAGATATCGGAGCCAGGACGGATCGGTGTGATACCCGGTGAGGTGAAGACAAGGTAGGATTATCTCTTCAGGGGCTTAGTGTTAGGTTTATTTAAGGGGGGTTTGGGTTAGATTAGGGGTATGTGGGTGGTGGGTTGTAATGTTGGGGGGGGGTATTGTATGTTTTTTTTTACAGGCAAAAGAGCTGAACTTCTTGGGGCATGCCCCACAAAGGGCCCTGTTCAGGGCTGGTAAGGTAAAAGAGCTTTGAACTTTAGTAATTTAGAATAGGGTAGGGCATTTTTTATTTTGGGGGTCTTTGTTATTTTATTAGGGGGCTTAGAGTAGGTGTAATTAGTTTAAAATTGTTGTAAGATTTTCCTTATGTTTGTAAATATTTTTTTATTTTTTGTAACTTAGTTCTTTTTTATTTTTTGTACTTTAGTTAGTTTATTTCATTGTAGTTATTTGTAGATATTGTATTTAATTAATGTATTGATAGTGTAGTGTTAGGTTTAATTGTAGGTAATTGTAGATATTTTATTTAATTAATTTAATGATAGTGTAGTGTTAGGTTTAATTGTAACTTAGGTTAGGATTTATTTTACAGGTAATTTTGTTATTATTTTAACTAGGTAACTATTAAATAGTTCTTAACTATTTAATAGCTATTGTACCTGGTTAAAATAATTACATAGTTACCTGTAAAATAAATATTAATCCTAAAATAGCTATAATATAATTATAATTTATAGTGTAGCTATATTAGGATTTATTTTACAGGTAAGTATTTAGCTTTAAATAGGAATCATTTATTTAATAAGAGATAATTAATTTCGTTAGATGTAAATTATATTTAATTTAGGGGGGTGTTAGGGTTAGACTTAGCTTTAGGGGTTAATACATTTATTAGAATAGCGGTGAGCTCCAGTCGGCAGATTAGGGGTTAATAATTGAAGTTAGGTGTAGGCGATGTTAGGGAGGGCAGATTAGGGGTTAATACTATTTATTATAGGGTTAGTGAGGCGAATTAGGGGTTAATAACTTTATTATAGTAGCGCTCAGGTCCGCTCGGCAGATTAGGGGTTAATAAGTGTAGGCAGGTGGAGGCGACGTTGTGGGGGGCAGATTAGGGGTTAATAAATATAATATAGGGGTCGGCGATGTTAGGGCAGCAGATTAGGGGTACAAAGGGATAATGTAAGTAGCGGCGGTTTACGGAGCAGCAGATTAGGGGTTAATAATAATATGCAGGTGTCAGTGATAGCGGGGGCGGCAGATTAGGGGTTAATAAGTGTAAGGCTAGGGGTGTTTAGACTCGTGGTACATGTTAGGGTGTTAGGTGCAGACGTAGGAAGTGTTTCTGCATAGCAAACAATGGGGCTGCGTTAGGAGCTGAACGCGGCTTTTTTGCAGGTGTTAGGTTTTTTTTCAGCTCAAACAGCCCCATTGTTTTCTATGGGGGAATCGTGCACGAGCACGTTTTTGAGGCTGGCCGCATCCGTAAGCAACTCTGGTATCGAGAGTTGAAGCTGTGTTAAATATGCTCTACGCTCCTTTTTTGGAGCCTTACGCAGCCTTTATGTGGACTCTCAATACCACAGTTATTTTTATGGTGCGGCCAGAAAAAAGCCGGCGTTAGCTTTTCAGGTCGTTACCGACAAAACTCTAAATCTAGCCGTTACTGTCTATAAAACAATGGGAGCTGCCATGTTGTAAGTTAGGTTACCTTCTCTGCTGTGGCCAATTAGGGACAGTTTTTAATAGACCACTAGAGTGTGCAGCCAATGGCTGTTTGGAATATAACAGTGTTCTGCAATTCCAAGAACAACAGGAACTGGAAAGCTCCTAATTTCAGAATTGAATTACAGGAAAAGGGGACAAAATAAACAAAGAAAGCATATTGCCGTTTATATATATATATATATATATATATATATATATATATATATATATATATATATATATATATATATATATATATATATATATATACAGGTAGCCCTCAGTTTACACCGGGGTTAGGTTCGAGAAGGAATGGTTGTAAATCGAAACTGTTATAAATTGAAACCCAGTTTATAATTTAAGTCAATGGGAAGTGAGGGAGATAGGTTCCAGGCCCTTCTCAAAATTCTCATAAGTAACACTGAATACATTATTTTTAAAGCTTTGAAATGAGGACTTTAAATGCTAAACAGCATTATAAACTTAATAAAATAATCACACAACACAGAATATATAATGAAACTAAGTTAAATGAACAAACACATTTGCTAAACAGCATTATAAACCTAATAAAATAATCACACAACATAGACTTCACTTGCATTATTCTGCAAACAGTTCTTTCTATGCATCCCAATCTGGACTGATTTATAGACAGGAAGATCTTGTTCCATTGATATCTGCTCGATAGCTCAGGTCTGGTTAAACTGATTAATTTAAGCTTGCTTGGCTTTGCTGCAACACAAGCGGACAGCTCCACCTACTGGCTATTTAAATAAATGCACTGCTTCTCAATGCTTTTCAATAGCAGTCACATGACTGGAAAAAAGGTTGTTATTCTGAAACGGTGTAAATTGAACCGTTGTATAACGAGGGCAACCTGTATATACGATTTATCATTTTATAATACCATTTCAAAGTGTTTAATGTTCCTTTAAAGAGAGCATTAGAAATACTATTACAAATATATAGATTTGAATTTTTCTAATTCGAATATTGTATAATTTGATTCAAATTATGCAATATTTTCATTAGACAAATTCAAATAGAATATTACATTTAAAGATAGCATTAAAAAAATGATTACATTAAACGAATGTTAGAATGTTGTACAAACATTTTAAATTCAAAATGAACAAATGTGTTAAAATTCTTTTCATTTTTCGAATGTGGCAAAACATTCGCCCACCCCTTGAGACGTCCCATTTATATCAATTTTATCTTCTTTGAAATTTAAAATTTAAAGTTTGCATAAGTTGTCTGTTATAAATCATAAGTATTTTTGTGCATTATTGCTCTTTAGATTTATTAGTTTATATTTTATTTTACTGCCCAGTGGAGGTAAATTTTCAAGGGCAAGTCACATTTTTTGTTCTGTTTAAAATTACATGGTATGGCTGTCTCATATGAGGGAAATGTAAGTGCATCTTATTGGTACGTACCCCTCCCCTTGAGTTGCAACTTCCTTTCTTGCGAGCAGCCAGTGTCATTGACACAGCCGGCAGAACCTGGCAGCAAAAGCAGAAAAAATATGTTGAAAATCAATTCTATATAGATTACGGAACAGATATTTAACAAAACAAATTGTGATCAATGGGCCCTATTCCAATACACCAGAATTCACGTATGAAATACATCACGTTTAGTTGTGTGGTTTTCAAACCCCATTGTAATGCATTTGAAAATCAATGGATAACACACTTATAACAAGGTTTGGTTAAAGATCACCATAGCTCAAATCACGTTTAAATTATGAAACTTGTTTAAAAATTAAATACAATCATCAGAATATTTTAATTCAATAAAGTGTTAGGACAATTAAATATATTAATAATCAATTTACTGAAAATGATATGAAATCATTAATTTCTTACTAGACTTGTGCGTGGCGGAAAAATTTGTTTTCGTTTTGTTTTTGGACTGATTCGGATTTTTTCGAATTTCGTTTTTGGATCGATTTGAATTCGGATACATTCGAATGTATTTGTTTTGGATTCATTCAGATTCTAAAAAATTCGGATGTATTTGGTTTGGATTCGATTAGTAAATTCGGAAGTTCAGTATGTGTTAGGTGGGATGGGCTGTGTATTAGTCTAGTATTATGTACTGTATATTAGGTGTAACCCATCTGAATCAATATAAGTACCAACCTCACAGGTATTAGCTACACAATATGCACAGAGCTAGCAGAGGTATATAACCTAATATACAGTACATAATACTAGTGTAATACACAGCACATCCCACCTAAGTACCAACCTCACTGGTACCAGCTACATAACGTGCCCTGCACAGAGCTAGCAGAATGATATAATCTAATATACTGTACAATACTAGTGTAATTGTGATTAGTCCATGGCCATTCGAATGTAGCGAATAAATCCGAACTAATTCGGATTTATTTGTTACAAATACATTCGGATTGATTGTTTCATTGCTAGGGTAATTCAGAAATTCAAATCTATCCAAAGCTCCGAATTTGACAAATTTGTCTGAATTTCGATTTGGATCGAAACGAAATGAACATGTCTATTTCTTACATCATGAATTAATATTAACCACTTTTGTGAGAGGACACCATGTTGTCATCCCTTGCACTAAGTTCACAGTGCAAAGGACAACAACATTTCATCCTCATGGGAAGTCCCCAATCCAGATCCTTATGACCCACCATACTGAAGTGGTGTACATAAATACATATGTACACCATATGTACACACATTACATTACTGTGTAATGTATTTTATATGTGTTTTGTGATACTTTTTTGTTTTGTGAAAAAGTTAACCAGACCTCTGATTTTTGCGCTATCTGACACACATTAACTTCAATTGCGCGCAAATGTTCGCCTTTACTTTCAACTTGTAGTACAAGTGCTACATAAGATGAGCGCAAACAACCGTGATAAACCCGATATTGTGATAAAAAAGGGGTGTCTCCCAGCGCTAAACTGAACAACTTCCTATGGCTCCTAAAGGCAAAGGGTCCCTAGCTGACCCTAAAGAAGGGGAAAGTGAATGAAAAAATGCTAAGGAGCGCCTAATATGTGGTAAGGCAAGGAAAGGGTTATTTATTAAAACAATAATATTTAATAAATGACAAATTGATGTAACAATTGCTAAAAGTCATGGATCCATGATATACACAAACCAATATAAAATTAAAATGATAAAATTGTAAAATATATATAAAATTGCACAAACTGATAACAATAATATTGTACAAACAGGTGACAATGAACTGATGACAATAATATTGCACAAACTGATTACAATGATATAGATCACAAGTGTATATAATACTCTAAAAAACAATGAATAGAAATATAGAGATTCTTATGGATATTTAAGAATCAAATATTGAAAGCATATATTGAGTCATATAGAATAGTTCATCAAATAGGTGTATTATTCTTATAATATACCTTGAGGGTACAAAAAACGAAAAAAAGAGATGAAAAAAAATATATGATCAAAGAATTATGATTTAGGTGGAAAATATGTATGTGAAAATGAATTAATTAGGTGTAAGGGTTATAAATGTATGTGAAAAATGTGAAAAAATGTGAAATATGTGAAAAAATACGTATAAAGAACGTAAAAAACGTCAAAAAATAACGTCAAAAATATAAGTGGTTAGTGATCAAAAATAATCCAAATGTGAACTGTCATCCAAACATATGTGTGAGTGAAGATCCTGAATGTAAAGAGTCTGATTGGTTCCTCAGTGAAATTTTTTTTTCAAATGATAAGCAAACACAAAATGGTTGAAATCCGGAATTATCCAAGAATTCTCTTATTCATAATTTCTGAATACCTGTAAGTGAAAAACAATAACATAGTGCAATAATGCTAAAATTAAGAATAAATAACTGAAATGAAGCTCACCATAAGATGCCACCGTGTTTCGGCCGTGTATATGGGCCTTTTTCAAGACTACTTTTTCAGTTATTTATTCTTGATTTTAGCATTATTGCACTATGTTATTGTTTTTCACTTACAGGTATTCAGAAATTATGAATAAGAGAATTCTTGGATAATTCCGGATTTCAATCACTTTGTGTTTGCTTATCATTTGATAAAAAAATTTCACTGAGGAACCAATCAGACTCTTTACATTCAGGATCTTCACTCACACATATGTTTGGATGACAGTTCACATTTGGATTTTTTTTTTTATTTTTTTAAAAGAGTTTTATTTATATTTGTCATACGTATACAACCTGTTATTGTACAACACTTTATCAATAATCATTTGCAAACGTCAGTAATATGATATGGAGTGGTGACTATCCCGCATAAGAGGAACAATCGTAAGAGTCTGCAATCTTTACGACACAGTACAATAACCGTAACATGAAAAATGAGGAATAAAGGTAGATAAGAAAGACGAAAAGTGGGATGAAGGGTAGGTGAGAAGGGAAAGGGAAGAAAGAGAAGAAGAGAAAGAAGGAGGTCAGCTCTGCTTATGGGCTCCCACTGCGCCGGAATGACTCTGGAATGTGTCAGGTTTATGGAGGTCAGGGTGTCTGGGTTCTACTAGTTTCATGTGGGGCAATAGTATGTCAAGGGACCGCCGTCACCAGAGGATATCGTGAGCAGATGTGATTTAATGTTATTGGTGTCCACTGTCATGATGTCAGCCTGTCCCCGGTTATGTTGTGATGCTATGTAAGACGATGTGTAGGGGGGGTGCTTGGGTAGTTGGTAGGTGTTCAACATTTCTGTCTCCTAATTCTGTAGGGGGCAGTTTTCCCATAAAAATCGAACCTCGGCGAGGAAATTCAATTTTTTCCTTTTAGTATAGCCATATTCTTCCAGTGTCAGCAGGTCCGCTATTTTATCGGACCAGTCAGTGATACTTGGTGTGTAAGAGGTTTTCCAATGACGGGCTATCAAGGCCTTGGCTCCTGTCACCCCTATCTGTAGAAGAGTAAGTCTAAGTTTGCAGGAGAGGTTTGGGAGGTCATTAAGTAGTGCTATGTGAGGCGTAAGGGATAGGTCGCTAGACAGCAAGGCTCGAAGGTGTCTCTCTACCCTACGCCAGAAAGGGAGTATTTTGTCACATGTCTACCACATATGAAGGTAGCCTCCCCTGTCATTACATCCCCTCCAGCATCTGTCCGACGCATTAGGGTAGATTGAGTGTAGCCTTGAGGGTGTGAGGTACCACCTCATCAATACTTTAAAGTTTAACTCTAACGATTGAGGGGAGGTTGATGCTCTTTTGGTTTGTGTGAAAATTTTGTGCCATTCTTCTTTTGAAATTGCTAACTCCAAGTCTTGCTGCCATTTTTGTGTATATGAGGGGAGTTGGAGCTTGTGATCTGCTTGTAATATTTTCCTGGCTAATGAAAGGGAGTGTCTCTCCGTGCCCGATGTAATGCAATGTGTTTCAAATGGTGTGAGTTCCCTGAGGAAGTCTAGTTTATGTGGGGAGGTGGCAATGAAGTGGTCTATCTGTGAGTACTTGAACCAGTTTGTGTACCTGCCTCTTGCTACCGTCCCCAAGTCTTCTCGCCTCTTAAGTCTCCCCTGCTTGGTGAATTCTTTTAGTGGGGTGGTATAGCCCCATTCCGTTTTTCTCTGCTGGCCCTTATCTAGTCCGCCTATTGAGTCCCAAGACTCAAATATCCCCCGATAGGTCGCTATAGTCGTGCATTGAGGTGGCCTAAGGTCATTGGGAACCCAGCTTAAGGATCCCACGTTTGGGACTCTGAGAACATGTGAGTCGATGGTGACCCATGCTTTGGATTCTCTAGATCAGTGCCAGTCTATCAACCTCTGTAAAGTTATTGCGTCTTGGTAGTCAGCTAAACAGGGTAGGCCGAGTCCCCCATTCTCATATGCCCTATACATGGTGTCTTTGAGGATTCTGGGTTTGGTTTTCCCCCATATGAAGAGATTAATATGTTTTTGTAACTGGGAGGTGAACCATTTAGGTATGGGGATTGGGAGAGCTTGGAACAGGTACAAGACCCTGATGCTTTGAGTGCGGCCCCACCATGTGAGTGGTTTTGCTGACCAAGTTTGAAGATCTTGTTGGATCCTGCGGGAGAGAGCCAGGTAATTTTCATCAAAAAGTTGTGTGGTATTGGGTGATAATTGGATACCTAGGTATTTAAGTGACTTTTTTGTAAGGTCAGGGGGCATATCTCTGTTACCGACTTTAAGTCTCCATCGGAAAGGGATAAATTCAGAATCTCTGATTTATGTTTATTAACTAGGAAGTTTGAATATTTACTGAATGCGTCTAATTGAGCTATCATTTTCGGGATGGAAGATAAGGGATTTGAGATTGTGAATAGGATATCGTCAGCATACATGGCAATTTTAAAATTATGTGGTCCTATTTGGATTCCCTCGATTTCCGGGTCTTGCCTTACCAGGGTGGCTAGTACTTCCATGGAAAGTATAAACAAAATGGGCGACAGGGGGCAACCCTGTCTTGTGCCATTTTGAATGTCGAAGGGATCTGACAGCATCCCGTTTTCTCTTACCTGAGCTGTGGGGCAGGTATAGAGGCTGAAGATACGCATTATCATTTTGGGTCCAAATCCCTGTGCTATTAAAGCCTTCTTCAGGAATTCCCAATTTATGCGATCGAACGCTTTTTCTGCATCCGTCACTATTAAGATTGATGGAATCTCGTATTGTTTAGCATAACATGCAAGTGTGGTCGCCCTGATTGTGTTGTCCCTGGCCTCTCTCCCTGGGACAAAGCCAACCTGGTCTGCGTGTATTAAAGTGTGTAAGATTTTGTTTATCCGGTTAGATAGGATCTTGCCCAGGATCTTGATGTCTGTGTTTAGGAGGGAGATGGGTCTATAGCTACTGGGGTCTGTGGGGTCCTTATTGGGTTTGGGAATCACTGTAATGTGAGCCTTAAGCATTTCAGGGGAGAGTAGGTGGCCTTCGTCAAGTGATTAAAATAATTTGGTTAAGTGCGGCACTAACGTATTTGCAAAGGATTTATAATATGCATTAGTGAAACCGTCAAGGCCAGGTGCTTTCCCTGTCGGCAGACTACGAATTGCTCTTATTACCTCCGTTAAGGTTATTGGTTCCCCCAATGCATCCCTCTGTGAAGTCTCTAGTCTGGCCACATCTGCCTTGTCTATATAGGTTTGCATGTGTTCGAGATTTTCAAGTGTTTTGGGGGTATCTAAGTTATAAAGCTTAGAATAGAATTGGCTTAGGCAGTTCGCTATTTGTTTACTGTCATATATGCTTTGATTATTCATGGTCTTGGTTTGGGTCTTTAGCATTTTGGCTAGGAGTGGAGCTGCTCTATTGCCTTCATATGCGTAAAGTTTTCTAATATTGAGGGCTTTCCTCTGGGCCTCTTTCATCAGGATTTTATTAAGATCTTGCCTAACTTTCATCAGTTGGTTGTAAAGGGCTGAATCTGATGTGGTATTTTTGTGGCGGATCTCTAGCTTGGAAAGTTTTGCCGTTAGCAGCTCTGTCTCTTTGTTGTATGTTTTTTCCCTGAAAGCTGAGTGTTTAATGCATTCCCCCCTTAGTACTGCTTTGTGGGCATTCCAGACTGTGCTTGGGCTCACCTCTAGGGTAGTGTTAAGGCTGAAGTATTCCTGTAGGGATTTGGCTATTGACTTACTGGTGAGTGGGGAACGGAGGAGAGAATCGTCCGTTCTCCACACCAACTGGGTGACAGGATGGTTGGGCCACCGCAGTTCAATGTCTACCTGGGAGTGGTCTGACCAGGAAGTTGCCTGGATATTTGAGTCCCTGACTAGTGACAAGTGGTTTCTGTCTATTAATATATAGTCAATTCTTGTATAAACTGCCCAGGGATGGGAATAAAAAGTGTAATTCTTTTGAATAGGGTATTGTACTCTCCATATGTCTATAAGCCCCAACTATGAAAGGCAATTATATATTGCATTGGGTGGTTTAATCCTTGTCTGCCTGGTGTTAGTTGACGTGTCTAGCTTCGGGTCAAGTGCTGTATTGAGGTCCCCTCCCAATATTAATGTCCCTCTCCTGTTATCTGAAACTAGTTTCAATAGACGATTGAAGAATGTGGATTTATTAGAATTGGGAGCGTAAACGTTCACCATGGTCACTGGGTTATTAAAGAGGTAGCCTATCAGAATTAGGATTCTACCGTCCGCGTCCGTTATTTGATTCATAAGCTTAAACTGTAAGTTCTTATGTATGAGGATGCCAACCCCATTTTTCTTTTGTTTGGGTGGGAGCTAAGGTAGCTTAGTGGGTGGTGTTTTGATGAGAATTTAGGTCCTGTTTCTTTCAAAAAGTGGGTTTCTTGGACGAAAACAATAGAGTCTGTTTGTTTAGCAAAGCCTTTCCATGTTATCGAATGCTTAGTGCGCGAATTGAGGCCTTTTACATTCTGCGATATAACTACTAGGGTCTTGTCAGTCATGGTTGGTAATCTGGGTGGTGCAAATACATATAAATTAGGAGTATTACCTGGTGTAGCCGGTCGGGTAGGTATGAAGCGTGTTTTTGCAGAAGAATTAGAAGAGAGGTGGGAGCACATAGAAGAAAGACAACAGTTAGGTTGTATGTTCTATCCCCCACGGTGGGAGCTGAGCTGACGGGAAAGAAGAACAAGATTAAAGATACAACAAGGTTAACAATACTGCATAACATGAGCATAACATAAAAAAAACTATGTCTACCACCCTTTGCCTCAAGCAGGCAATCACCGACTCGAGGACTCAGGAGGCGATAGCTTAACTCTATCTGGTGGGGGGAAATAGGCTAGTAAACAATAACTAGGCCGGGCCTGACCCGGAGGACATGATTATGTTAATGTTAACTTTTTTTTAATTTTGGAGGTGAGGAGGGGAAATAGGGACAACTAGGATATAAGTTAAATATCAAACTCTAATGATACAGTGCATTCTAGGATGATCCAGTCAAACGAGAGGGGCCAGCCGCCCCATGGTTATGGAGCTATTGCCAGGTCGAACCTGTCACATGTGCACTTTTAAACAAACTGGGAATCATTTGGCCTGAAAACTTTCAGGGTGGATCAGTCACTTTATCTATTGAGTCCTGATGTTGAGAGTTAGTGTTTCTTTTTTTCTTCGGGACAGTCGTCCACTCTGGTCTTTGTGGTCTGGGCGGGAGATTGGCTTGCTGTCTGTCGGATTTGCCACTGTCCTTTAGTGATGGTAGAGAGGGCTGGGGTATGTCCAATTGATGACAGAATTCTTCCAAATCTTCAGCATCTCTGTATATGTAGGTTTTGTCCCCCTTCATCACTTTGATAGTGAATGGGAACCCCCATCTGTATTGGATATGTAGATCAGTTAGGTGCAAGGTCAAAAATCGTACTTCTTTGCATTTTGCTAATGTTAGGGCGCTTAGATCAGCATACACCTGGATAGGATCTTCACCGAACCGGATTGGAGACTTTTTACGAGCAGCCTGCAAGATTCTTTCTTTGTCAGTAAATCTGTGGCAACTAAGTATAATGTCTCTGGGTGGGGCAGAAGATGGTGGTTTGGCTCTGAGATGCTTTCATCTGCCTTCAATTCCAATAGGTATTTAAATAAGTTCTGCAAGTATGATGATATTTGAGGGGGTAGGATTTGTTCAGGGACTCCTCTAATCCTTAAGTTCTGACGTCTGCCTCTGTTGTCGAGGTCTTCAACTTGGGTGGATGCAGGATGGTAGAGTTCTGTTGTTCAAGTGCAATCGCCATGTCATCAGAGGTTTTAGAGGTTTCTTCAAGCTGTTCTTCCAGTTGTAATACTCTGTGTCCCAAAGCATTAACCTCTCGTTTCACATTAGCCAGCCCCTCCTTTATAGTGTTATTGACTTGGTTAATAAAATTGGAGAGATCATCTTTTGTGGGTAACAAACTGAGGTCTGCTTTTGTAACCACTGAGGTTTGGCTCTCTAGCCTAGGCGAGTTTTCATCTGCCCTGTCTGGTGTGCTTGGTGGGATTACTTCATCTGTGCAGGAATTAGAGCTCTCTAAGGTTCTAAAAAAAGCATTAAATTTATTTCCCTGCTATGCCGATGGTTTGGTGCCTTTGTCCCCTTTTGCTTTATTTCTGGTCGCCATGCTGGCTGTGTGAGAGAGCCTGTGTGTTTGTTACTGCGTGTTACTGATTCTGCAGCTTGCTCTGTGTTAAAGTGAGTGTGGGCCTGGCATGCAGGTTATATTGGCTGTCTCTTTTAATGTCCTTTGATGGGCTGTGGAAGTGGCCGAACAGTAGATATATTGAGAGAGGTTTGTATTGTTAAAGGTTGTAGTATCAACCTTGACTGGGAGGCTCGTTATTGTGTTCCTCACCCCTGTGAATGCCGTGGTCCATACCCCTAGGCCGAAGCCCTTTTAAATTTGTAAGCCTTGCAGGATTTATTAAAGTGTAAGGTAGTATCCCATAAGTGGCTACTCACAGCTCTCTGTCCGTGTTGTGACACTAATCCAGCGTTTAGTGACTCTTGATGGGGTGAAGTATTTTAGCTGCGTCAGTCAGTCGTGGTATGTATACACCGGGCCGGAGCGTCCGATATGGAATGCAGCTGGCCGGGTTACTGCCGTTTATTAATATACTGACATCCGGTGTCTCCCCTTCTCTATGGCTGTAAATGGTGCTTTTGTGTAGCCGGGAGATGGGAAATCACCCCATTTATACGGTCCTCCGAGTCTGGCTGCTCCGGAGCTCTAAAGGATTGCGGCCATGTTCGTCCTCGGCCGGCTCCGCCCCCAAAAAACTGCTTTGTTTTTGACAGCCACATTTGGATTATTTTTGATCACTAACCACTTATATTTTTGACGTTATTTTTTGACGTTTTTTACGTTCTTTATACGTATTTTTTCACATTTCACATTTTTTCACATTTTTCACATACATTTATAACTCTTACACCTAATTAATTCATTTTCACATATATATTTTCCACGTAAATCATAATTCTTTATCATATATTTTTTTTCATCTCTTTTTTTTGTTTTTTTGTGCCCTCAAGGTATATTATAAGAACAATACACCTATTTGATGAACTATTCTATATGACTCAATATATGCTTTCAATATTTGATTCTTAAATATCCATAAGAATCTCTATATTTCTATTCATTGTTTTTTAGAGTATTATATACACTTGTGATCTATATCATTGTAATCAGTTTGTGCAATATTATTGTCATCAGTTCATTGTCACCTGTTTGTACAATATTATTATTATCAGTTTGTGCAATTTTATATATATTTCACAATTTTATAATTGTAATTTTATATTGGTTTGTGTATATCATGGATCCATGACTTTTAGCAATTGTTACATCAATTTGTCATTTATTAAATATTATTGTTTTAATAAATAACCCTTTCCTTGCCTTACCACATATTAGGCGCTCCTTAGCATTTTTTCATTCATAAACCCGATATTGCTCGCACGATAAAAATGTATCTCAAACCACGTTTAAATTATGAAATTTGTTTACAAATTAAATACAATAATCAGAATGTTTCAATTCAATAAAGTGTTGTCACAGTGCAAAGCACAACAACATTTCATCCTCATGGAAAGTCCCCCTCCCAATCCAGATCCGATGGACCCACCATACTGAAGTGGTGTCCAAAAATGCATATGTTCACAAATACATATATGTAATTTTGATGTGTCTTGTGACACTTTTTTGTTTTGCAAAACAGTTAACCAGAGTTCTGAAGTTGCGCTATCCCAACATGTGTTAACTTCAATTGTGCTCAAATGATCGCCTTTACTTTCAACTTGTAGTACAAGCGCTACATATACTGATATTGCTTGCATGTAACTGTTAACGCACAACTCATTATCTGGCCCTAATCGTTAGGTCACCACCGTGGTAATAGTTAGGACCTTTGGTACACATCTGCACAGTTTTTGATGAGAGGAAGGGGGCACATTTAGAGCCCCTATTGTCACCATAAAAACTAGAGGAGTATGAGACCCTATTTGGAAATACATGAGCAAAGGAGCCCCTGTCACTTAAATATAGCATACAATACACACAGACCCACACAAAATACCCCTTAGATGAAAGAGGGGTTACTTATTTTCAAATAAGAGGTCTTATGCCTCTTTAGGGCCACATAAATAACAATTACATGTCTTCTAAGGGCCTTTGACTGTACTCTGGGCTTTAAAAGGGACCCTAGCATCACAAAACAAACATTACAATGGGGCAAGTGAGCCGTGTTTTGAAAAAGGATAGACTCCTCTTTCATAAGAAGGGTCACATGGTCAGGTGACTATCAGCTGATCATGAAGGCAAAACTGATCACCTGACAGACCCATAGGCATATGGAACAACATAAGAGGGTGGAGTATCCCCTATGTAGCCCCCCCCCCCCCCCCCCCCCCCCACAATACATGAGACCCGTTATCTGAAAGCAGCAATTGTGCTCTTTCAAATGAACGGCAATGTTTCCTTTCAGCTGAAAAAAAAATGTACAGCATTGCTTCCAGTTTGCTCTATTACCCCCATTATAATAGAAAAATATGATAATATCCCTTATTTGAAAGAGTAAGCTCCAAACAATCAAATAATAGGTTTCATGTACTTACTAGCTATGAATTAATTCTCATAGCAATAATATTCACCTAGCTGTAACAACTAGCTTCATTAGCTGTTAGGTTAATAAACTGGTGCGTCTAAAAATAGATGACATTTTGTAAATTTTCTATAGGACAATATATTTGTGCAACTATTTTATGTATACTTTTTTAATATATTTTACTACACTTCAAACCCCTCTAGAAAATTTGAATTATTTATACATTTAAAATGTACCTAATAATTGTATGGTTAGACATGTTATACCTACTCATTTTCTTAATCAATTGCATAAACGTGCAAAGTGAAAAAATTCATATATTTTATTGTCTGATTTTCAATTATTAATAGTTATTGAACAATATAAAATGTGCGTTTAAAATATATAGAAAATGATTACTCTTGTACTACTATGTGCTTGTACACCATAGAAAAGTATGCAAATAATTTTTTTTTGCATTTCATATGGTGGCATTTTCCAATATTATGGACGGAGTGATTGAGGGACACAGCCTCTGCAGGCAGGTGAGCGATCAGATGGCAGTCTTGGCGGGTTGTTGACATTATTGGTAGGGGTTGGGTAGTCCTAGGTTTCTTTAGCAGAGAAACAGAGGAAGGAGGGACTATCCTACAAATTTTATTTTGTTTGAGAACTCTGTAAATACTGCATTACATGTGTTTTTAAAATAAATTAAATATTGTTTTTTTTTTTAGATCTATTATTTGTTTCACAATTTTATTTTTTTCTTACTTTCATATTCAAGTGTTTTTCTCATCTTCTATATTTAATATCACTTTCTAATTCCTCATATATTTACACATCTTCCTTGATATCTATTTGTGTGAGTTGCTGTTTTTCCAGTGCAGAGAACAATTGCAGTTGATTGTGGTTATCAATTTCTTTGGTGACTAATTGTTGTGTATAGCTCTGACATCATTTTTATGGGATTTTGTTCAATTTAGGAAGGAAAATTCTTCTGGGCAGGAAGAATGAATAATTAACTAATACTAATAAGGTTATAGTCGCATGATCTGGCATGTGGGAATATAGATTTTCTTGTTTGATGGTGAGGTAAAGATTAATAATGCTCTTTTACTTACAGAACAGAAAGAGCTTATCATGATCAAGTACATTCAGTAGCAGCTCTAAAGAGTGGTGTTATTGGGGGGGGCACTGGCCCCCACAACATAAACACTTGCCTTCCTATCTGTGATCACTAATACGTTTTCTCCCCACATCTCTGTACAGGATTCCCCAAGCTACACCTATTCCTGCCCCCAGACCGCCAACATCACCCATGGGACACCCTATTCGTCCTTTGAAAAACCCAGTCCCTCCCCGCCTGTCACAAACCCGCCCCCAATACACAGATGGGCCTCTGGGAAGTGCCCCCCAAAAAGTATTGGTGATGCCACTGGCATCACCAATAACAGGGATATGATTTTTTTTCTTTCATGATTCAGATAGAGCATGCAATTTTAAGCAACTATCTAGTTTAGTCCTATTATCACATTTTCTTTGTTCTTTGCTGATTGGTGCCTACATTTAGCCTCCAATAAGCAAGTTCTACCCAGGTGCTGAACAAAAAATGGGCTGGCTCCTAAGCTTACATTCCTGCTTTTCAAATAAAGAGAACGAATGACAATTGATAGCTGGAGTTTCATATCCCTTTAAGGGCATGCTATATGCCACCATTTATTGCTGTAATACTCTCACACAAGGTGTCAGGTGTAGACATTCTTTACATGTCCAGTGATTTACACAGATAAAGGAAAAAGGAGAAGAAGAGAAAAGAGGGTTACATTGATTTTAAACACACAGCATGTATCAGCTATTAAGCACTGCATTGCAAAAATGTTTAAAAATAATTTAATACTGAGGAATATACAAATCAAGAATAATTCAGGAATGCTACTCTTGACAGATGTCATCTGAACTAACCAGTCACTGTTTTGTATGTTGCAGACTGAGATAGATTGAATGATAATTAAGAATAATGGACTCACTAATATCTCTGGGAGGACGTGGACAGAACAGCACACTTTCCAGAAGTGCTTTACAGCAAAGACAGGCAAACTAAGGCCTAGATTTGGAGTTCGGCGGTAAAAGGGCTGTTTTCTGGCTGCACCATAAAATTAACTCTGGTATCGAGAGTTCAAACAAATGCTGCGTTAGGCTCCAAAAAAGGAGCGTAGAGCATTTTTACCGCAAATACAACTCTCGATACCAGAGTTGCTTACGGACGCGGCCGGCCTCAAAAACGTGCTCGTGCACGATTCCCCCATAGGAAACAATGGGGCTGTTTGAGCTGAAAAAAAACCTAACACCTGCAAAAAAGCAGCGTTCAGCTCCTAACGCAGCCCCATTGTTTCCTATGGGGAAACACTTCCTACGTCTGCACCTAACACTCTAACATGTACCCCGAGTCTAAACACCCCTAGCCTTACACTTATTAACCCCTAATCTGCCACCCCCGCTATCGCTGACCCCTGCATATTTTTTTAAACCCCTAATCTGCCGCTCCGTAAACCGCCGCCACCTACGTTATCCCTATGTACCCCTAATCTGCTACCCCTAACACCGCCGACCCCTATATTATATTTATTAACCCCTAACCTGCCCCCCACAACGTCGCCGACACCTGCCTACACTTATTAACCCCTAATCTGCCGAGCGGACCTGAGCGCTACTATAATAAATGTATTAACCCCTAATCCGCCTCACTAACCCTATCATAAATAGTATTAACCCCTAATCTGCCCTCCCTAACATCGCCGACACCTAACTTCAATTATTAACCCCTAATCTGCCGACCGGAGCTCACCGCTATTCTAATAAATGTATTAACCCCTAAAGCTAAGTCTAACCCTAACACTAACACCCCCCTAAGTTAAATATAATTTTTATCTAACGAAATAAATTAACTCTTATTAAATAACTTATTCCTATTTAAAGCTAAATACTTACCTGTAAAATAAATCCTAATATAGCTACAATATAAATTATAATTATATTATAGCTATTTTAGGATTAATATTTATTTTACAGGCAACTTTTTAATTATTTTAACCAGGTACAATAGCTATTAAATAGTTAAGAACTATTTAATAGTTACCTAGTTAAAATAATAACAAATTTACCTGTAAAATAAATCCTAACCTAAGTTATAATTAAACCTAACACTACCCTATCAATAAAATAATTAAATAAACTACCTACAATTACCTACAATTAACCTAACACTACACTATCAATAAATTAATTAAACACAATTCCTACAAATAAATACAATTAAATAAACTAGCTAAAGTACAAAAAATAAAAAAGAACTAAGTTACAGAAAATAAAAAAATATTTACAAACATAAGAAAAATATTACAACAATTTTAAACTAATTACACCTACTCTAAGCCCCCTAATAAAATAACAAAGCCCCCCAAAATAAAAAATTCCCTACCCTATTCTAAATTAAAAAAGTTACAAGCTCTTTTACCTTACCAGCCCTGAACAGGGCCCTTTGCGGGGCATGCCCCAAGAATTTCAGCTCTTTTGCCTGTAAAAAAAAACATACAATACCCCCCCCCAACATTACAACCCACCACCCACATACCCCTAATCTAACCCAAACCCCCCTTAAATAAACCTAACACTAAGCCCCTGAAGATCTTCCTACCTTGTCTTCAACATTCAGGTATCACCGATCCGTCCTGGCTCCAAGATCTTCATCCAACCCAAGCGGGGGTTGGCGATCCATAATCCGGTCCAGAAGAGGCTCCAAAGTCTTCCTCCTATCCGGCAAGAAGAGGACATCTGGACCGGCAAACATCTTCTCCAAGCGGCATCTTCGATCTTCTTCCATCCGGAGCGAAGCGGCAGGATCCTGAAGACATCCAGCGCGGAACATACATCCGGACCGACGACTGAACGACGAATGACTGTTCCTTTAAGGGACAGTCATCCAAGATGGCGTCCCTCGAATTCCGATTGGCTGATAGGATTCTATCAGCCAATCGGAATTAAGGTAGGAATTTTCTGATTGGCTGATGGAATCAGCCAATCAGAATCTAGTTCAATCCGATTGGCCGATCCAATCAGCCAATCAGATTGAGCTTGCATTCTATTGGCTGATCGGAACAGCCAATAGAATGCGAGCTCAATCTGATTGGCTGATTGGATCAGCCAATCGGATTGAACTTGATTCTGATTGGCTGATTCCATCAGCCAATCAGAAAATTCCTACCTTAATTCCGATTGGCTGATAGAATCCTATCAGCCAATCGGAATTCGAGGGACGCCATCTTGGATGACGTCCCTTAAAGGAACAGTCATTCGTCGTTCAGTCGTCGGTCCGGATGGATGTTCCGCGCTGGATGTCTTCAGGATCCTGCCGCTTCGCTCCGGATGGAAGAAGATCGAAGATGCCGCTTGGAGAAGATGTTTGCCGGTCCGGATGTCCTCTTCTTGCCGGATAGGAGGAAGACTTTGGAGCCTCTTCTGGACCGGATTATGGATCGCCAACCCCCGCTTGGGTTGGATGAAGATCTTGGAGCCAGGACGGATCGGTGATACCTGGATGGTGAAGACAAGGTAGGAAGATCTTCAGGGGCTTAGTGTTAGGTTTATTTAAGGGGGGTTTGGGTTAGATTAGGGGTATGTGGGTGGTGGGTTGTAATGTTGGGGGGGGTATTGTATGTTTTTTTTTACAGGCAAAAGAGCTGAAATTCTTGGGGCATGCCCCGCAAAGGGCCCTGTTCAGGGCTGGTAAGGTAAAAGAGCTTGTAACTTTTTAAATTTAGAATAGGGTAGGGAATTTTTTATTTTGGGGGGCTTTGTTATTTTATTAGGGGGCTTAGAGTAGGTGTAATTAGTTTAAAATTGTTGTAATATTTTTCTTATGTTTGTAAATATTTTTTTATTTTCTGTAACTTAGTTCTTTTTTATTTTTTGTACTTTAGCTAGTTTATTTAATTGTATTTATTTGTAGGAATTGTGTTTAATTAATTTATTGATAGTGTAGTGTTAGGTTAATTGTAGGTAATTGTAGGTAGTTTATTTAATTATTTTATTGATAGGGTAGTGTTAGGTTTAATTATAACTTAGGTTAGGATTTATTTTACAGGTAAATTTGTTATTATTTTAACTAGGTAACTATTAAATAGTTCTTAACTATTTAATAGCTATTGTACCTGGTTAAAATAATTAAAAAGTTGCCTGTAAAATAAATATTAATCCTAAAATAGCTATAATATAATTATAATTTATATTGTAGCTATATTAGGATTTATTTTACAGGTAAGTATTTAGCTTTAAATAGGAATAAGTCATTTAATAAGAGTTAATTTATTTCGTTAGATAAAAATTATATTTAACTTAGGGGGGTGTTAGTGTTAGGGTTAGACTTAGCTTTAGGGGTTAATACATTTATTAGAATAGCGGTGAGCTCCGGTCGGCAGATTAGGGGTTAATAATTGAAGTTAGGTGTCGGCGATGTTAGGGAGGGCAGATTAGGGGTTAATACTATTTATGATAGGGTTAGTGAGGCGGATTAGGGGTTAATACATTTATTATAGTAGCGCTCAGGTCCGCTCGGCAGATTAGGGGTTAATAAGTGTAGGCAGGTGTCGGCGACGTTGAGGGGGGCAGATTAGGGGTTAATAAATATAATATAGGGGTCGGCGATGTTAGGGGCAGCAGATTAGGGGTACATAGGGATAACGTAGGTGGCGGCGATTTGCGGTCGGAAGATTAGGGGTTAATTATTTTAAGTAGCTGGCGGCGACGTTGTGGGGGGCAAGTTAGGGTTTAATAAATGTAATACAGGGGTCGGCGGGGTTAGGGGCAGCAGATTAGGGGTACATAAATATAACGTAGGTGGCGGTCGGCAGATTAGGGGTTAAAAATTTTAATCGAGTGGCGGCGGTGTGGGGGGACCTCGGTTTAGGGGTACATAGGTAGTTTATGGGTGTTAGTGTACTTTAGAGCACAGTAGTTAAGAGCTTTATGAACCGGCGTTAGCCAGAAAGCTCTTAACTCCTGCTATTTTCAGGCGGCTGGAATCTTGTCGTTAGAGCTCTAACGCTCACTTCAGAAACGACTCTAAATACCAGCGTTAGAAAGATCCCATTGAAAATATAGGCTACGCAAATGGCGTAGGGGGATCTGCGGTATGGAAAAGTCGCGGCTGTAAAGTGAGCGTTAGACCCTTTAATCACTGACTCCAAATACCAGCGGGCGGCCAAAACCAGCGTTAGGAGCCTCTAACGCTGGTTTTGACGGCTACCGCCGAACTCCAAATCTAGGCCTAAATAAGCAGTGCATTTTGTAATTTTGTTTATTTTTCTTTAATAACATGTTGAGCGTAATGAATGCTCATTAAAAAATAAAGGAAGGAATAGGTAGTAGAAGATGCAATTTCTCATCAGTTTTTCATGCTTGATATTAAAGGGACATTTAAACCTACTGCTTTTTAGTAAAATAAAAATGTGCTTTGTCCCTAGAGAATCCCAAAAGCAAAATCTGTAACCTATGTTTTTAAAGTGCTCTAAAATGCAATTTCAGGTTACAGAATTTGCTTTTTGGCGTCTTTAGGGAGTGTGGTATAAGCACAATTCTTACACAAAACAAGAGGTGTTTAATATCCTTTTAAGCTTGTTGTCAACTTTTGCAGCCCTAAATGTTATCTAGAACCACTCCTGCAAGTTACATAAGTGATTATAAATGTTTTCAAGTAAAGTAACCTGCAGACTTATAGGCTCTAAACTAATTAAGGAGCAAATAATTTCCCATATTAAGAGAAATAATATGCTTGCTATATAGTTTACTAATGGCATAGACCCCAGTTATGACTTACATCAGGGAAAACCTCAACTGAGCTACAGACAAATTGAGCTACTGTTAAAAAACTTGTGATATCAGATTTTTAGCATTTTTTTGTTTTACTCCTGTAGCATGGTCTACTCGCTATATGTACTGGCAGTGTACTTTTTGTGTGTCAGAGGAATTAATAAAGGTATTTATAAAATCGGTAGTGGAAACTTTTTTTTTAAAAATTAGCAATTTATTATTGAATAGGCACAGCAAAACGATAGCCGGGGTTAATGGTGAGAGATTATTGACATCAATTGAAAAAATTAAACTATTTGAAAGTAATTGTCAGTGTTATTAATACCCGACTGCTTAAACATGGTTACAGCTGTTTATTTATTGTCCGCAAGTATGTTGATGGTACATAAACCTCAATTGGTTGCTGTTATTTCATTAACTTGAACCTGATGATAAAAACCTTGCTGGCATGTAGAGAATCTACTCAAAATCTTTGAGGTCTTATTTGAGCATTGTATTGTAATGTATGACTCTCCTTCACATCCATAACTCTGTATAGTGAGATAAACAGCTCTCAAACTAACATTTACCTTTATAAAATTGGTTGAGGGACCTCACAGTACCAATGAGACCTCTTAGATAATTTCGCTAGAGCCGAGAGCTTTAGATAATTTGGCCCCGTATCTAAAACTTGAAGTTGGGTTTGGATCTAGACCTTTATCTGTTAAATAAGATTCTGCTCATTAAGGCAAATTCAAATAATTATCATATATGTATTATTGTTTTTCTGGAAATAAGATCACCTGAAATAACAAAGATCTGCATAAAAATAAATATGTTTTAAATATCCAAATGTTTCTGCTCTGGAGTTGACTTTTCAACAAATGATACTGAAAGAATGAAGCAAATTTCTGAGGATACCCATGTTGTATAATTATGAAATTACATTTCACTCATGTATATGTCAGTTATGATTGAGTTAAATTGGTTTGGATCAGTACTTACTAATAAGCCCCCTCCAACCAAGCCTGGTAGCCACCACTCATAGCATGAGATGGGACTATGGAGCAGCCTGCCATCCTCCACATAGTCTGCAATCAGTGGAGTCAAGTTGAAAGCAATAGCCAACAGCGACAGAGTCAGAAGGAAGAATCCATTGCAAGATGTCCAGTTTTCAGTACAAGTCATCTTGAGAGATTCACAAGAACTAGATATCCAACAAAAGACTGATTGTTCCTAGCACCGTTAACAGTTCTTATTCAAGGATGTAGCTAAATTTTAGCAAGCAAGGAAATATAATTTGTATTAATTAGAAAAATGCAGGTTCAGAGTTCATGCAAAGAAGGAAGTAAATTGCTGGTCACACACAATTCTAATTGACTGCATTTATGCTGAAGTAAACAATAAAGTTCTGGTACTGAATCATTGCAAAGATAACAATGGAGATAAAAGATAGCAGCAAAACCACAGATGGGCCCACTAAAGTATAATACACACCGCTGAAAAATACTATTGCAATTCTGGAAGAAACATAAACAAACGGAGACAATCTATTAAAGATATTGGAAAGCTGTATAATATTAACTTGATTAACTTTCTTGTTTGTGATTAATAAAGCCATACAGGGAGTAATCTAAACAGTTTATTGTTAAAGGGACAGTCTAGTCAAAACTTAACTTTCATGATTCAGATTGGGCATGCAATTTTAAACAACTTTCCAATTTACTTATATAATCAAATTTGCTTTGCTCTCTTGGTATTCTTTGTGGAAAGCTAAACCTAGGTAGCTTATATGCTAATTCCGAAGCCGTTGAACCGCCTCTTATTTCAGTGCATTTTGACAGTTTTTCACAGCTAGACACTGTTAGTTCATGTGTGTCATATAGATACCATTGTTCTCACTCCCGTGGGGTTATTTAAGAGTCAGCACTGATTGGCTAAAATGCATGTCTCTCAAAAGCACTGAGATAAGGGGGCAGTCTGCAGATGCTTAGAAACAAGGTACTCCCAGAGGTAAAAAGTATATTAATATAACCATGTTGCTTATGCAAAAGTTGGGAATGGGTAATAAAGGGATTATCTATCTTTTTAGACAACAAACATTCTGGAGTAGACTGTCCCTTTAAAGGAAAGCTAAGAGACAAATGTTATATTTGTTTTCCTGTGAATAAAGGTGTGGAGAATAGGCGCTCAATCAGCAGAAGGGATAAAGGTGCAGTTGGAAATAATTAGCTAACTTGCAAAAATATTATTGTATTAAAAGGACTAGACAAATGGCAAAAATAATCAATAAAAATCCTTTTACAATTTATTCGCAAATAAAAAACATATTACTACATCTGATAAAATAAATTACAATTTCTAGGTGTTGCAACACTTTACAAATAATATTTTAAGATTAAATAAAAATTCCTTATTAGAACCAGAAAAAATAACAGTATTTTTATACCAATTAAACTTCACAATACTCTTAGATGTTCCTGATAACTATATATGCTAATAATAATCGTATTTGATATAGCTTGTACAGATTCAATCAGCTTGATATCCAGTGCTAATACTCTAACGCCTAGATTTAGAGTTCTGCGGCCAAAGGGGTGCGTTAGCTACGCATGCTTTTTTCTGGCCGCACCTTTTAAATACCGCTGGTATTGAGAGTTCACAGAATGGCTGCGTTAGGCTCCAAAAAAGGAGCGTAGAGCATATTTACCGCAACTTCAACTCTCGATACCAGCGGTGCTTACGGACGCGGCCAGCTTCAAAAACGTGCTCGTGCACGATTCCCCCATAGAAAACAATGGGGCTGTTTGAGCTGAAAAAAAACCTAACACCTGCAAAAAAACCGTGTTCAGCTCCTAACGCAGCCCCATTGTTTTCTATGGGGAAACACTTCCTACGTCTGCACCTTACACTCCAACATGTACCCCGAGTCTAAACACCCCTAACCTTACACTTATTAACCCCTATTCTGCCGCCCCCGCTATCGCTGACCCGTGCATATTATTTTTAACCCCTAATCTGCCGCTCCGTACACCCCGCCACCTACATTATCCCTATGTACCCCTAATCTGCTGCCCTAACATCGCCGACCCCTATATTATATTTATTAACCCCTAATCTGCCGCCCCCAACGTCGCCTCCACCTAACTACACTTATTAACCCCTAATCTACCGACCGGACCTGAGCGCTACTATAATAAATGTATTAACCCCTAATCCGCCTCACTCCCGCCTCAATAACTCTATAATAAATAGTATTAACCCCTAATCTGCCCTCCCTAACATTGCCAACACCTAACTTCAAGTATTAACCCCTAATCTGCCGACAGGAGCTCACCGCTACTCTAATAAATGTATTAACCCCTAAAGCTAAGTCTAACTTTAACCCTAACACCCCCTAAATTAAATATAATTTAAATCTAACGAAATAAATTAACTCTTATTAAATAAATTATTCCTATTTAAAGCTAAATACTTACCTGTAAAAGAAACCCTAATATAGCTACAATATAAATTATAATTATATTATAGCTATTTTAGGATTTATATTTATTTTACAGGTAACTTTGTATTTATTTTAACCAGGTACAATAGCTATTAAATAGTTAAGAACTATTTAATAGCTAAAATAGTTAAAATAATTACAAAATTACCTGTAAAATAAATCCTAACCTAAGTTACAATTAAACCTAACACTACACTATCAATAAATTAATTAAATAAAATACCTACAATTATCTACAATTAAACCTAACACTACACTATCAATAAATAAATTAAATACAATTCCTACAAATAAATACAATTAAATAAACTAACTAAAGTACAAAAAATAAAAAAGAACTAAGTTACAAAAAATAAAAAAATATTTACAAACATTAGAAAAAAATTACAACAATTTTAAACTAATTACACCTACTCTAAGCCCCCTAATAAAATAATAAAGACCCCCAAAATAAAAAAATGCCCTACCCTATTCTAAATTACAAAAGTTCAAAGCTCTTTTACCTTACCAGCCCTTAAAAGGACCTTTTGTGGGGCATGCCCCAAAGAATTCAGCTCTTTTGCCTGTAAAAAAAAACATACAATACCCCCCCAACATTACAACCCACCACCCACATACCCCTAATCTAACCCAAACCCCCCTTAAATAAACCTAACACTAAGCCCCTGAAGATCTTCCTACCTTGTCTTCACCATGCCAGGTTCACCGATCGATCCAGAAGAGCCTCCGATGTCTTGATCCAAGCCCAAGCGGGGGCTGAAGAGTGACGTCCATCCTCCGGCTGAAGTCTTGATCCAAGCGGGCAGAAGTGGACATCCGGACCGGCAAACATCTTCATCCAAGCCGCATCTTCTATGTTCTTCAATCCGATGACGACCGGCTGATCTTCAAGACCTCCATCGCGGATCCATCCTTCTTCTCCGATGACTTCCCGACGAATGACGGTTCCTTTAAGGGACATCATCCAAGATGGCGTCCCTCGAATTCTGATTGGCTGATAGGATTCTATCAGCCAATCGGAATTAAGGTAGGAAAATTCTGATTGGCTGATGGGGGGTGTTAGTGTTAGGGTTAGACTTAGCTTTAGGGGTTAATCCATTTATTACAGTAGCGGCGAGATTCGGTCAGCAGATTAGGGGTTAATAATTGAAGTTAGGTGTCGGCGATGTTAGGGAGGGCAGATTAGGGGTTAATACTATTTATTATAGGGTTATTGAGGCGGGAGTGAGGCGGATTAGGGGTTAATAACTTTATTATAGTAGCGGTGAGATCCGCTCAGCAGATTAGGGGTTAATAAGTGTAGGCAGGTGGAGGCGACGTTGAGGGGGGCAGATTAGGGGTTAATAAATATAATATAGGGGTCGACGGTGTTAGGGGCAGCAGATTAGGGGTACATAGCTATAATGTAGGTGGCGGCGCTTTGCGGTCGGCAGATTAGGGGTTAATTATTGTAGGTAGCTGGCAGTGACATTGTGGGGGGCAGGTTAGGGGTTAATAAATATAATATAGGGGTTGGCGGTGTTAGGGGCAGCAGATTAGGGGTACATAAGTATAACGTAGGTGGCGGTCGGCAGATTAGGGGTTAAAAAAATTTAATCGAGTGGCGGCGATGTGGGGGGGCCTCGGTTTAGGGGTACATAGGTAGTTTATGGGTGTTAGTGTACTTTAGAGCACAGTAGTTAAGAGCTTTATAAACCGGCGTTAGCCAAGAAAGCTCTTAACTACTGACTTTTTTCTGCGGCTGGAGTTTTGTCGTTAGATTTCTAACGCTCACTTTAGCCACGACTCTAAATACCGGAGTTAGAAAGATCCCATTGAAAAGATAGGATACGCAATTGAGGTAAGGGGATCTGCGGTATGGAAAAGTCGCGGCTGGAAAGTGAGCGTTAGACCCTTTCCTGACTGACTCCAAATACCGGCGGTAGCCTAAAACTAGCGTTAGGAGCCTCTAACGCTGGTTTTGACGGCTACCGCCAAACTCTAAATCTAGGCCTAAGCTTTGTTACAATGTAAAGATGTGTGGTAAATCTTGGTATACCGTTAGAACAATATTTGATACAGAGTCAGTTGTTGAAATGGTTTTCCCACAATGGCCGTTTAACAGAATCTCAAATGGCAATATTTTGCATACCTGAGGAGTTCACCAAACCGCTTGTAAATATAACTTTTCTTTATGTGCCAAATTGTAGTATTAAGGGCAGTTTTCCTTACCCTTACATATGAGCTGTAATTACTCACGGCTCCTCAGCTTCACCTTCGTATCCTCAGTGAACTTTTTTGGAGAACAAATAGTTTAAGCAGTGTTTGGGGGTGATTTCCTTACCCTTTCTTGTGAGCTGTTAATACTCACGGCTTCCCAGCTTCACCTCCGTGTCCTCAGTATATCCCTCAGGAAAGAAGTTCCGGTAGGTGAATTTCCTTATGTCACCGGTCTCCGTTGGTAATGCTCTGAAAGCAGCACCTTTTATTGTGAGCTGTTAGTACTGACGGCTACCCGGCTTCACCTCCGTGTCCTCAGTGGATCTCTTAGAAAAGAAGAGATCCACTGAGGACACGGAGGTGAAGCCGGGTAGCCGTGAGTACTAACAGCTCACAATAAAAGGGGCTGCTTTCAGAGCATTACCAACGGAGACCGGAAAAAATGCTAAAACTATAAAGGATATAGGACAAACTTTTAATAACTATTATTCAGAACTATATAATTTGCAAGATAAATTCCCCTCTGAAGTTTTTGTTAATGAATGTAAAAAATATATCCAAGATACAGATCTTCCATCCCTTTCTATAGAAATGAAAAATATGCTAGATCAACCTATAACAATTGAAGAAGTGGCAGACACTATTAAAAACTTAAAAATGGGGAAAAGTCCTGGCCCAGATGGCTTAACGGCAAAATACTACAACATTTTTCAGAAAATACTTATTCCGCATTTACTTATGTTTTTTCAACAAATAGACATAGGTAAACCTTTTCCACCGAATATGTTAGAAGCTAGAATAGCTGTCATTCCAAAACAGGGGAAATCATTGGATTCCCCAAGTGACTACAGACCAATTTCCCTATTAAACTTAGACATAAAAATATATGGGAAAATTTTAGCTACTAGAATAAATAATGTATTACCTCAACTTATCCATCTTAATCAAGTGGGTTTTATCCCGGGAGAGAAGCAAGGGATAACACTAATAAAGTTGTACAGATCTTAGAATATGTGAAGAAAGAAGGTATCCCAACTGTTATCTTAGCAATGGATGCTGAAAAAGCCTTTGATCGGCTAAATTGGCAATTCTTACGTTTCACTCTATATCAATTTGGAAATGAAAATATTCATAGAAAGAATTTTCTCCTTATATAACGCACCTTATGCAACTGTCAAATTTAACAACTCAATATCAACACCATTTAATATAAGTAATGGCACACGACAGGGGTGCCCATTATCACCCATATTATTTGCATTAGCAATCGAAGTGATGGCATCTAAAATTAGGAAAAATTAAAAAATATATGGCATTAAAATAGGAGATATTATTTCAAAATCTCACTATATGCAGATGATGTCCTTTTTACATTATCTGATCCAGCTAAATCCATTCCTGCAGTTCTAAACACACTTAAAGATTATGGTAAATATTCTAACTTTTCTATAAATCATTTGAAATCAGAACTTTTGAGTTGTGGACTAGATAAAGTAAACCTTCAATTAATCACCCAAAATACTAATTTAAAAATAACTTCTAATACTATAAAGTATTTGGGAATCACTATAGCGAATAATCAAAATGATCTAGTTAAATTAAATTATGAAAAATTGTTTTTGGAAACCCAGATGGAAATAAATAGATGGAAAAAGAGACCGATCTCTTGGTTAGGGAGAATTCAAGCAGTAAAAATTACTATTCTACCAAGAATACTATACCTATTTCAGACATTGCCAATCCCTTTATCTACCAACTATATTAATAAGTTTCAATCTCTACTAAATCAATATATATGGCACGGAATCACCCCAAGAATATCTAAAATAACTCTTTATCTACCAAAGGATAAAGGGGGGCTGGGGGTACCTTGTTTATTAAAATATAGGAGAGCAGCAATACTACAGAGAATAGTGGATTGGAGTAAGAATCTCAAACAGAAAGAATGGGAACAATTAGAGCATAATCTAATACAAGTTAGACAATTAGGGAGCAATTGCTGGTTACCAATAAAAACATGGCCTAAAAATATGCAAGAGTATCCAATTTTTAAAGAGCTGATACGAACATGGGAAATCATTCTAAAATTAAAAAATCCAATTTCAACAATACCCTCTCCACTTACATCGATTATACTAGACAAATCCTTACCATTTTGTAAATATGGAGGAGAAATTAATATATTAACATTGGAGGACTCATTACCATTGTAACAGGCTTTCATTAACCCTGTGATACACCTGTGCTTGTAAATGTAATTTTTAGTTAACAATGCATAACTTTGCAAATAAACTTTGTTTATAGCATGCTTGTCTCAATAAAAGCTGCTATGTAAATGTTAGTATTAACATTGCTATAAAATGTTTGATTAAAAACTATACCAACAGTAAGAAATACATTCTTTCAGCAAGACACTTATAACTAACTATAAATGATAGATTTCTTTTAAATCTATCATGTACAGCTTCTATACATAAAGACTGTACCTTGTTATAAGAGCCTGTTCACATAAATTGTGAGAGATATAATCTTTAATATGCTTCTTTTGCAATATATGAAGTATATGACTATATTCAAATATATGTTACTTCTACAATGTGTACAATGTATAACTGTATCCTTTTAAATGTTTAAACAAAAGTCTTTTACAATATAAAAGGTTTTTATTATCTGTATGCTAACATACTAACCAACTAACTAGTTTTAACATAAGATGTTATATGATCTAAAATGGAGGTTTATTCAAACTTGAATTTATAGCTCTAAAATGGATGCTCATTGCAATTTCAAGTGCGTATGTCTAAACTCTTGTATAACAGATTTTCAAGGCCACGTTCCTAAAACAAGTTAGACAAGTTTTGTTGATGTTAAAATTATGCTAAAAATACATATAAAAAGAAAACAATAAATGATGACGTCATCCAAATAAAAAACTATAAAAACACCTTGTTGTAAACATGAGGCAGGTGACTCTGACAGGATATTATAGAGCATTTCTAAGGATAAGATTTGGTTGCAAAGAAGTCATTTCGAGTGGTATGTAACAATTGTTATTGAAAGCAAGTTTAACTAATAGTCTTTTAACTCTGTGTGTATATTGGATTTAAATGAATTTAATTTTATATTACTTCTGTAAGCTGATTTTTCTGTATAATAAAAATTTATTTTTAAACAATGTTATCTTCTCAAGTACCATTTCTTTATTGTACTCAAAAAGTTTCTTTGTAAGAAATGAGACCTGTTTCACTGATATAATATTTAAAGGTCAATGCTTGGAATTCATATTTCAATATAACTGTGCTTTAAGACCTTATAAGTGAATTAGGTGTGAACCACTACAATTGGCGTCCCTGGGTGTTTTGAGAGATAATATATGTTTTATAATAATTATTATAATTTTACCTAGGTCCTCTTATACGTAAGAGATGGTACTAAAATATCATGGCTAATCAGGATTTGCAGAATCTTTTGAATCTCAATTATGTGTTTAAAATGCAGAATGGTAGAGTCATTGGGAATTATGAGGTTATTGCTTTGGAGATACAGTTATGGTTTAATTAATTTAAACTTTGCTAATGCTGCTGGAGTAGTTTTGCAACAACCTATATATCACACTATAGATGCAAATTTTGATCCTGCAACAAATAGAAATACAAATGTTTTTTATGATGGTATAGTAGAGATTTTAGGCAGACCTCCTGTTATTGCTACAGGAATACAAAAACATTGCCCTAAAAGCTTTAGCCTGAATTGAGATGTGGGGTGCTCCTAGATCTAGTTAGTACAGTCCAGTAAAGGGAAAATAAATAATACCAGCTGCAGAATATGAGCAAGCTGAGAGGGAAAACCTTTTTAATGTGATACAATTTTTAGGTTATATGTAAGCTCAGGTTTTAAATAGTGAAAATGTCTGGAGTGTCATGCATATAGCAAGTTTTTTTTTTTTTAATGAAGCTGCAGGAATTCTTAAATGAAATATAAAAACAACAATTGGAGTGATGCCACGCAATCCGAAGGACATAGCTTTGTGGTTAAATGACAGAGTTCATGCATTAGCTGGAGTTTATCCAACTTATTATCTTCCACAAAATAGAACATTAGTTAATGCTATTTTATTCTCTGGTTTGTGTGTTTTTATATTTGAGGCAAGGAAGTGGAATTCAGTGATTTATGCATATCATGTAAAGACACAAGGTAAAGATACTTTGGCTTCACTTGCTGATATTTTAGGAATGATGAATATAAATAGTGGCATTGTAGCAGCATATTTATTAGAGCTGAGATTTACAATTAAAATAATCACGACATGGTATGGGGTTGTTTAAAGCCAAATGTTAAAGGACAAGGCTTAATTTTGGATATAGAGAGACAAATACTCTCTGTACCTATAGCAGAGAGACCTAAATAAATGCCTGATATATATTAAGACTTACTTATACACTTGTAGGTAAGGACCTGACTGGAGATGCACTAGTAATTTCAAATAGCAGAGAAAAGGAAAGGAGAAAAGATTTTCCAGCAAAGGAAAAACAGAGCTCAGTTTGTAAAAAAAAAAGAATGCAAGAGAACAATATCCACAGAAACAAACTAAATTTAACCCTCCACTACCTTACTCCCAAGCACCTCCATCTTACACCAATGAAAATCAGTTTATAAATATTTAGAGCAAATCTTCAGATTTGCCTTATGAGGAGTTTCCTCCCAGGACATTGAGACCATTTATAAAAACTCCAGATCGGTATGGATTTGGAGATGGTAGTGTAAGATATAGAGGAAAAGGTACAGGGGTCAGGATAGATATCAGGAGCGTGTGATTCGTTCTACTGAAAGGGGTGAAATTTCAGTTACCCCAGCTAATACTAAAAAAGTAGGGCAAATAGAGAAATCACTACCAGACATCCCAGAAGAGTCTGAAGGTGAATGAAGTAAATTAACAGTAGAATATGGGGGAGAGACTTATGACCGGTATTTAGATACACAAGCATAAATATCTTTAGTACAATCAGATATGTTAAATGAAGATGTATTAGGCAATATAACTATACAGACTTTAGAAGGTGAAGGTACTTATCCCTCATGTAATACACAGGTAAAAATAAATGGTAAAAGAGTGCACTTAGAATTAGTTCAGCATCCTAAGCTTGATTCGGATTTTCTTATAGCTTATAAGGATGTAGCACATTTTATTTCATTGCAGCTGGAAGATGAACTTAATTTAACTACTAGAGTTGTGGAATAAGCATTTATGAAAATGCAATTAGATCATACTGCAGTATCTGATGTTAGAATCTTAGATTTTTGCTTAAAGAAAAATGTTAATATATTTCAGAAGTGGGAAAATCAGGTTAGACATCGTAAAGGAATCAGTCATCATATTGCTACAGGCACAGTAGTTCATAAGAAACAGGCACAGTATAAAATCAATGGTGTAGCCATTCCCTATATACAGAAAGTCATTGATGATTTACTTAAACAAGGAGTACTAAAAGAACAGTACAGTCAAATGAACTCAGCAGTCTACCCTGTTCCCAAACCAGATGGTTCTTGGCAAATGGTATTAGACTATAGAGAAACTAACAGAGTTACACCAAGGGTGGCAACACAAAATACACATGCACCTTTTATTTTACACAATTTGCGAAGGAAAACTTTTAAGACAAAGTTAGACTTGGCAAATGGATTCTGGAGTCATCCTATTACTCCAGATAGTTACTGGATAACAGGTTTTACTTGGAGAGGCAAAACTTTGGTATTTACCTCAGGGATTTTTGAATTCGAGTGCGTTATTTACTTCAGATGTAGTAAATTTATTATTTAAATTTCCAGAAGTGGAGGTGTATGTGGATGACATATTTTCACATGATAGTGTGGAGTAACACATAGCAGTGTTGGATCAGGTTTTGACTATATTACATGCTGCAGGTTATGTAGTATCTCTTAAGAAATCTCAAATTGCAGGACATACTGTTACTTTCTTGGGATTTGAAATTTCTAAAAGGGGGAGAGGATTATCTGATAATTATAAAGAAATAATAGCAGATTTAACACATCCACATTCTCTAAACAATTAAGTAGTATAATTTGTTTACTTAATTATGCAATATTTTTCATACCTGATTTCAATGTGTTAATTGCACCTCTGCATGCTGCAGTCTAAAGGGAGATAAAAATCTAAAACAAAAAGACCAAGGATACTTTTTAAGTGGACGACTCAGGAAGAGGCACTAAATGCATTATTAAATGCATTATTAGAGGCAGTAAATAGAACAGAGTATTTAGCTCAAAGAGATAGTACTAAGGATCTATTAGATTACATAAATATATCGCCTAATGCAAGCTATATAAGGTTATATAACGTAAATGAGACAATTCCAATAGCACTTCTATCTTATGTATATTCAAAAACAGAGATAAAGTTTACTATGATAGAGAAGCTTTTGGTAGCTGTTAATATAACACTGTTAAAGTCAAGACAGATTGCACAGGGGAAATATATATATGTACATACATCAGTAGCCTCACTTGATAACTTACAAAAGCAAACTATACCAGACAACAAAGCACTAAAGAATAGATGGATAAAATGGTTTTCTATTTTGGAAGACCCACAGATACATTTTATTCATGATAAGAATCTGACACCTCTAGATGATTTACCAGCTCCAAAGCAACCCTCAAGTTGGAATTTATAAACTTATCCAAATTATTACAATTCAGCTATATTTTACACTGATAGCTCTGCAATAATCTCTAGCAAAGAGAAAGTAAATAAATCTGCTGGAGCAGGAATTGCAAAATATTCTCCCACTCTGACTTTGATGTGTTCATGGCAAATCCCGTTAAGGGATCATTCAGCTTAATTTGCAGGGATTTCTGCACTAGCATTTGCTATGAAGGAAGCATTGTTAGATAAAAGTCCAGTGTTAATTGTAACTGATTCTGCATACCTGGCAAGATCTGTATTCCAGGATTTACGAATCTGGAAATCTAATGATTTTTTTAACTGCAAAGAAAAAGCCATTACAGCATATTGTCAAATGGAAAGCAATTGCTGTTTATTTGGATCTAAAGCCTGATATTGAAGTAGTACATGAACCAGCTCATAGAAAGCTAGGTTCTTCTTTGCATACAGAAGGCAATATATTTGCAGATACTCTTGCACAAAGTGTAAGTAAAAATATGCAGTAATTGCAGTTAAAACTCGAATGACAGCAACCAGTAATCTTGACACAGAGTTAAATGCTTGCTTGGATAAAACCAGACCTAATCCACCTGGTTATCCTAAAAAATATATTTATGAATTAAAAGACAAACATTGTATGGTTAAGATTGGAGACTAACAATTGATTATTCCCCCTGTCATAGACAGATGGAACATAACAGAGATGGCCTATTCTAGTATTGGACATCCTCATTTAGGGCGAGATAAAGTCTTATTTACCCTAAAGTCAAAATATTGGTGGCCTAATATGAAGGAAACAGTCATAAGAGTTATAGGGAGTTGTAAAGCACGTCTCCTTGTTAATAATCCAAATCACTATAAACAACCATACATTGTTAAAGAAATTCATAATAAGCCATTTGATCTGATTTATTTAGATCACATAGGGCCTTTACCTACTTCACATGGGTATAAATATGTGTTAGTATGTTAGTAATGATGCTTGTACAAGGTTCATATGGTTATACCCTGTTAAAAGTGCCACGGCTAGTACCACGCTTGATAGTCTCAATTCCTTAGTAAGTATTGGTAAACCTAAAGCCCTACACTCAGATGCTGGATCAGCTTTAACATCTACTCAAGCACAAGAGTGGGCTAAGTCTTTTGATATAAAATGGGAAATCAGTGCACCTTATCATCCCCAAAGTAGTGGGGTTGTTGAAAGGAAAAATGCTGAGGTAAAACGATTGTTAACCAAGTTACTAACTAACCGCCCAAAACAGTGGTATCCCCTGTTAACTTATGTACAAGTAGGTTTAAATACTATACCTTCTGTTATTTCTGGGAAAACACCTTAGGAATTGTTATATGGTATGCCTATGAATACAATGTTTAATACTGAGTACCTTTCTGCACCAGGGAGATTAGAGCAATTATCTATTTTACAAGAAATACGTGATTGTTTTGCACAACCTGCTTTTACACCTAACCTTTTATGAGCTTGGACACCACAGGTTGGTCAGTTTGTCTAGAAAAGAGTTCAAGCAGCGAAACCTTTATGGCCAAGGTGGAAACCTACAAAGGTAAAACATGTCATTAACCTAAGGACTTTGATTATTGACAAACAAGGGAAAAGACAGAATTGTCAGCATTGATAACTTAAAACCAGCTTCTAAATTTGAGTTAGAAGATGACAAACCCTCTGACTTACTCTCAGTGGGTTACTCTGAATGAAGCAAACCGGATTAATAATCAATTTCAAATGATGCCATTTTCTTCAAATCCAGAGACTATAACACCTTTTTTTATTATGATGTTGAAGAAGGTGATCAAATAACTGAAGTAGATTCATTTGATACACCAACACCAGTTACAAGAACTAATCCTGTTTTACCTATCATAAATACTATGCTATCAGCACGAACACTGATACAACAACAAGGACTGAAAATGTTAAAGAACTTGTTCAATTATGAAAACCTTAAAATATTGAGATATACAGTACTGATACTTTTTATACTTCTCCTTATCTTGATATCAACCTGCATGATAGTTTTTCGTCTACAGTGGAATAATCTTGCAAAGAGACCTGGAGCTGTTCTGGCATGGAATCAAACAAAAGCTCAAGAGGATGCTGTACCAACGATATCAAGACAAAGAGAGCTGAACATTACAATCTGCAACCTGTAGAAATAAAGATGAATGGGCTACTGCAAGGAATTTATTGGAAACCATTTCCAAAACCTATAATACAAAAACAAAAAGTATTAGGAATATCTCAAGTCGTATTGATAGATTCAACAGTAATATCAAAGAAAGCAAAGAACACAACTCAAATGGGAAGAAAATTGGTAAAAGATCACATAAATGGGCAAATGGAAATGATACAAGCAAAGACTTTGGAATATGATTTGCCTTTGCAAGAATAATGGAAACAAAAAACATACAGAGAAAAAATGTGTTTTTCAACATTTGCACATTGCTATTATGTGGACTTTCAAGGGACAAGGAGATGGCCTGCAAATGAAATAAAAGCAGATCAATGTCCACGTCCTGGGATTACAATTGACAAAGTCAAGTATAAAGAATATCCTATTTTGTATCTTAACACAAGACAATTAACTCAAAAAGGCTTCATTCCTGAAAATCACACAGATCCTCGCATTGCATTCTGGGAAAACGCAGAGGAGGAGGAATACAGGTTTCCTGGAGGAGTAAAATCATATAATGGAGCAGTGTTTTGTACTAACACACTTTATTCAGAATGGTGAACACCAGAGTTACATACAGATGAAGGATACCTGCAACTATTTGAAAAGCTTCAGCTTGAAGTAGTGGATCAACAGACAGGAAGACTGCGAGAGCAAGCATTACCTACAGAATGGAATGAGAAAGGAAAAGATTAAATGTTTTTGAATCTAAAAGAATGGGATACATGTACAAAGCCAAGATATGCAGCTTTCTTAAATACAATGTATTACAGTCACTCATGCAAAGAAAAGAACAATCTTTGTAATATAACAGTTGAAGATCTAATTAAAAAGGGCATTTGTGACTTGGAAATAAATTATCAATGTACATCCTGTTGTTTCTACCTTAAGGAATCAAGGACATATTTTCATTTTCAACCTGAAGATATTGATAAGGGATTCCTGCAGTATGCAGGCAAGCCAAGGTTTTGGTGCGTGACAAAACATCACATTATTAACAAAAATTATGTAATATATTCCCTGTTTCAGAAATGTCTAGCAGATAGCTTACAATATCCAGTAAATGTAGTAATTGCAAGTATGAAACTACGAATGGATGTAAATATATCAGTTGATGACATACCATGTGAATATGCTAAATGTTATAAGCAAAATGTGGCAGATATGACTTATGATGAAGCTGTTTGGGGAACAAATAATACATTTGATAATGTAACATATATTACAATAGAGAATATAATTCCAGATGGTTGTAATACAGTTAAAAAAACAAATCAAAGGCAGTTGATGTCTAATGCTGAAGTTCAGATATCGACAGGGCATTTATTGAGTGATGCAGTATTAATTGTCAGTGAAATTTCAGATATTAATGATGAAGAATTGAAGAGAGGATTGATGATCTTAAGAGATCACATGATAACTATGTTAACTGCAATGATGTCTGATTTTACAATGGTAGATGAAGAAATGAAAGCATTAACAATACTAAATTATTTGACAGCTATAAGGTTAACCTTACAAGAAGGACACATTGATATTACACTTTTAAATGTTACAGAAATTTCTACACAATTAAGTCTAACGGTAAAACAAACAGAAATTATGCTGCATATTTCAAAATCAATGATTTATAATATAAGAGTATCGAAGCGTAGAATAACAAATAACCCAGAGGATTTTGTATGGGAAATATGTATATATTATGAGATGATAATACCTGGAAATGTATACACAACAAATTGGGAAATTGTTAATTTTGGGCATTTAATTACTTCTCCTGATCATATGGCATTGTTACAGATTCAACAGCCATATCATTATGTGTCACAGTATTGTGATAGTTGGGAATATATTGAAACAGAAAATTGTGTTGATCTAGGATATTTAGTATGTGAAAATGTCTACAAACGAAAACCATGTGGTGTTGATAAACAAGACTCTGATTGCACAGTTAAAATTACGCCTGTAAAATCACCATACACTCGCATAGAACCAATTCATAATGGGTCATATGTTGTGATTACTATTCAAAATGATTGTAATATTCCAATGTTGCAAGCTACGATGGTAACAGTTAATGAATCTGTGGAGTGTTATAATATAATTTTAACACCACCTGTGATTAAAATATACATGCTAGGTCACATTTAACAAATGCAGGTACTCCATATTACATTGCAAATTCCATACATGACAGCATTTTGGGCTCATTTACATAACATGCAAGTGAGATTAGGCTCCTCCCATGAAGCAATTGAGAATTTGGATAAAAGGGCACATGCAGACCTCTTAAGAATTGACTTGCATGAAGGGTATTTTCCTACCTGGATGAGAACTTTAGGTAAATCATTGATTCCAATAATGCCAGCATTGGGTAATGTTATTTCAAAAATTTGAGAAGGTTTAGCTACAGTGGGGAATGGTATCTTTGGAGACATACTGGGAATATGTACTATGTATTAATAGTCATAGAATTGTGTATCATTTTATTTAGAATTTTTGTCCTTTCTTCCAAGGAGAAAATCTAAGTAAAAAAATAAAATAATAAGCAATATTTTGTCAACCTGTTTTCTTTTGAATGAAATACCAGAAAAGAAATGGCAAGCTTATTATCATATTATGCTATAATTCATATATGCTATATGTATATATCTTGTTAAGCTATAATTTATATGCCAATAACATCTGTAGAAGTAAAGATTTATTATTTTTATTATAAATGTATTTTTATTGTAAATGTAACCAGTATAAACTTATTGGTTAGAAACATTAATAATCCTTTATTTTCACGAAGAAAACCTTGGATTACAAATTGTTATCAGTGTCTCTGCATTAAAGCAGAATCAAGAATGAGGAATTTGCACGTTTTTTTTGAAAGTAATAAATTTACTCCTACGACACACATTTTTATGAGGATATTTCTCCAAGCAAGAAATACCATGCTAACTGGACATCTATAACTCATCCACTAATGAATCATACACCAATTAACCAGTTTCTATCAAATGGATATTTTGGAGAATTTATTTACGACGTATTACTAAATGGCAAGTCATCTTCCAATGAGGAGGATTTAACCTTTGTTACCTAATGATTTACAGTTATTTAACGTTATAATCTTGTGATTTATAAGAAAAATACTAATATGCTTCAACTAAGCTTTATGGAGATTTCTTATTTGTATGAATCCGTCATACTTACATTGGCTGGGATCCAACTGTTTTTCTTACTGGCGCAGGAGTAAAACGTTTCTGTTCAACTAACAGTTTGCTTCAAACTTCCCATAACGGATTACAAACAAAATCCTGATTCTCCAATCCAGAGAAAAGTTTGCTGCAATAATTTCCAAAACGGAATACAAACATGATGTTCTGTCTGGCTCAACGCTTCATGAATTAATTACAGATATACTCCTACTTGAAGAAGATTATGAAAAAGTTCAGTTTAATTCCTGGATCATTAATGTCTGACTTTATTTTGTTTGCATTATTAAGGACACTTTGATTTCATGTCCATTACTCTGCTGAATCCCGGACATTAATGACGCATTTCTTTTTCTGTGGGAACGAAGGGCTGGACACTTTCTTATCTTTTCCTCAAAAATGTATTGGAGGGGCTGTAACAGGCTTTCATTAACCCTGTGATACACCTGTGCTTGTAAATGTAATTTTTAGTTAACAATGCATAACTTTGCAAATAAACTTTGTTTATAGCATGCTTGTCTCAATAAAAGCTGCTATGTAAATGTTAGTATTAACATTGCTATAAAATGTTTGATTAAAAACTATACCAACAGTAAGAAATACATTCTTTCAGCAAGACACTTATAACTAACTATAAATGATAGATTTCTTTTAAATCTATAATGTACAGCTTCTATACATAAAGACTGTACCTTGTTATAAGAGCCTGTTCACATAATTTGTGAGAGATATAATCTTTAATATGCTTCTTTTGCAATATATGAAGTATATGACTATATTCAAATATATGTTACTTCTACAATGTGTACAATGTATAACTGTATCCTTTTATATGTTTAAACAAAAGTCTTTTACAATATAAAAGGTTTTTATTATCTGTATGCTAACATACTAACCAACTAACTAGTTTTAACATAAGATGTTATATGATCTAAAATGGAGGTTTATTCAACCTTGAATTTATAGCTCTAAAATGGATGCTCATTGCAATTTCAAGTGCGTATGTCTAAACTCTTGTGTAACAGATTTTCAAGGCCACGTTCCTAAAACAAGTTAGACAAGTTTTGTTGATGTTAAAATGATGCTAAAAATACATATAAAAAGAAAACAATAAATGATGACGTCATCCAAATAAAAAACTATAAAAACACCTTGTTGTAAACATGAAGCAGGTGACTCTGACAGGATATTATAGAGCATTTCTAAGGATAAGATTTGGTTGCAAAGAAGTCATTTAGAGTGGTATGTAACAATTGTTATTGAAAGCAAGTTTAACTAATAGTCTTTTAACTCTCTGTGTATATTGGATTTAAATGAATTTAATTTTATATTACTTCTGTAAGCTGATTTTTCTGTATAATAAAAAATTATTTTTAAACAATGTTATCTTCTCAAGTACCATTTCTTTATTGTACTCAAAAAGTTTCTTTGTAAGAAATGAGACCTGTTTCACTGATATAATATTTAAAGGTCAGTGCTTGGAATTCATATTTCAATATAACTGTGCTTTAAGACCTTATAAGTGAATTAGGTGTGAACCACTACACCATTCTACACTTTTATGAATGGAAACATTCTAAAATCAAAAGTAGAATTAATTAATATTGGGGTGATGATATATAACTCTTGGTTTAGGTACTTTCAGCTTAAATCTTTTTTTGATAAACATTTAAGAAAACGAGATTTAACTAGACAAAGGCTTCCTTTTGAAATACTATGTTCAGGAAAAACAACTACAAAAGGTATACTATCACTTATCTATAAAACAATAATGACATACACAACTTTAGAGTTACCATCTTATACTAAGGCATGGTCACGAGAATTCATAATACCACCCACAAGGAAAGAATGGAATATAATTTTTCAGCGGTATATTAAAGCTTGAATATCATCTAGTATACAAGAAATTATAAATTTTTGATGAGATGGTACTTAACCCCTAAAAGGATTAAAGCAATATTCCCTAACTCCTCAGGCCAATGCTGGAGAGAATGTGGAGAGATAGGTACATTGTTACATATATGGTGGCTATGCCCAACAATTTTTAACTACTGGTTGCTAATAATAATAGAGATAAATAGATTATTAAAAATACAACTGGCTTTAGAACCGATAACTGTTTTATTATATAAGCCAGTACCAAAACTATCAACATTACATAATAAAGCACTGTATATTCTCCTGAATAGTGCCAAACAGATTATACCTAGACTCTGGAAGCAGAAAAGAGCTCCCACAATAATGGAATGGAAGTCACAAATACAATACTCAGTATCAATGGAAAAGCTGCACTATCAATTGATGGATCAGATGGATCTATACTATGATATAGTGAATATTTTACAAATAAATATATAGGAAAACACTTACGGTATGGGGCTAAAAAGGGAAGGAAATATGAAGAAAACTGATTGGGATTCTGTATTGTTGAAGATACCATATTATTCCAAGCTATATTTTATTAGACGAGCTTAGGAAAATAAAAAAAGGAAAATCTCTATACAATGAACAGAAAGATTTAGAGTTATTTAATTTGGGGCTTTACATATACACTTTAAATTGTTAGTAAATATGAACTATTTCTGTTAAGTAGAAGTTACCAGACGACGACAACAGAAGTTATGGAAACCTACAAGAACTTTAATTTAAAGATAAAGGAAAATACTTGACAGAAACTTGAGTTAATTTTGATAGATTATTACATTTTGTGTTGTTTATCTGTATGCTAAAGTGTTGAATAAAGCTTTTTTTTGAAAAAAAAAAGAATTCACAACTTTAGGCAAAAATTTAAAAGAAGTCCGCAAAACAGCTTTATCTTGATGGAAAATCAGATAAGGAGACTCACAAGAGAGAGAGCAGACAATTCAGAAACTTTTCTAGCAGAAGAGATAGCCAAAAGAAATAACACTTTCCAAGAAAGTAATTTAATATCAAGAGAATGCATAGCCTGTAAAATCTTCAATACCAAATTGAGACTCCAAGGAGGAGAAATAGATTTAATAACAGGTTTGATACAAATGAAAGTCTAAACAAAACAGTGAATATAAGGAAGCTTAGCAATCTTTCTATGAAAAAATTTGTCCTTTCAAAGTATTTGCAGACAACTCCTTATCCAAACCATCCTGAAGAAACTGTAAAGTCCTAAGAATTCTGAAAGAATACCAAGAATAATCATGAGTGGAACACCATGAAATATAGGTTTTCCGATGATAAATCTTCCTTGAAAAAGACTTACGAGCCTGTATCATAGTGTTAATTACTGAGTCAGAGAAACCTCTATGACTAAGCACTAAGCGTTCAATTTCCATGCCTTCAAATTTAGAGATTTGAGATCCTGGTGGAAAAACGGCCCTTGAGACAGAAGGTCTGGCCTTAAAGGAAGTGGCCAAGGCTGGCAACTGGACATCTGGACAAGATCCGCATACCAAAACCTGTGAGGCCATGCTGGTGCTATCAGAAACACATAAGATTGTTCCCTTATAATCTTAGAGATCACCCTTGGAAGAAGAACCAGAGGCGGAAAAATGTAAGCAGGTTGGTAAAACCAAAGAACTGCTAAAGCATCTACCATCTCCGCCTGAGGATCTTTGAACCTGGTAAGGTATCTGGGAAGCTTCTTGTTCAGATGAGAGGCCATCAGATCTATTTATGGAGGACCCCACATCTGTAAAAGATGTAAAAACAAATCTGGATGGAGAGACTACTCCCCCGGATGTAAAGTCTAACGGATGAGATAATCCACTTCCCAATTGTCTGCACCTGGGATATAAATCGAAGAAATTTGATAAGAGTTGGATTCCACCCAAGAAAATATCTGAGATACTTCTTTCATTGCTGAAGGACTGCGAGTCCCCCATTGATGATTGACATATGCCACTGTTGTGATATTGTCTGTCTGAAAACAAATGTAAAGTTCTCTCTTCAATAAAGGCCAAGCCTGAAGAGCTCTGAAAATAGCACAGAGTTCTAAAATATTGATTGGTAACCTCGCCTCTTGAGGATGTCAAACTGGTTACAGAGACCTGTAAGACTTGCATCTGTTGAGATGACAGTCCAGAAAGGATGGACAAAGGAGGCCCCTTGAACAATAAGGTGATGGTCTAACCACCAAGTCAGAGAGAGTTGAGTGTTGGGATTTAAGTATATCAATTGTGATATCAAGTATAATCCCTGCACCATTGGTGCAACATGCAAAGCTGTAGAGGTCTCATATGAAAACTGAGCAAAGGGAATCTTGCCCTATGCTGCAGTCATGAGACCTAAAACTCCCATGCACATAGCCGCTGAAGGGAATGATAGAGACTGAAGGTTTAGACAAGTTAAAACCAACTTCATTCAGCTCTTGTCTGTTAGAGAAAGAGTCATGAACACTGAATCTATCTGGAAACCTAAAAAGGTGACATTTGTCTGAGGAATCAAGAAACTCTGTTGTAAATTGATCCTCCAACCATGTCTTTGAAGAAACCACACTAGTTGTTTCATGTGAGAGTCTGCTAAATGAAAAGATTGAGCTAGTACCAAGATATCGTCCAAATAAGGAAACACTGCAATACCCTGTTTTCTGATTACAGATAGAAGGGCACCAAGAACCTTTGAGAAAATTCTTGGAGCTGTCGCTAGGCCAAACGGAAGAGCGACAAATTGTTAATGCTTGTCTAGAAAAGAGAATCTCAGAAAACGATAGTGGTCTGGATTAATCGGAATATGAAGGTAAGTGACCTGTAAATCTATTGTGGACATGAAATGACCTTGCTGAACAAAAGGCAGAATAGTCCTTATAGTTACCATCTTGAAAGTTGGGACTCTTACAAAATGATTTAAAGTTTTCAGATCTAGTATTGGTCTGAACGAATCTTCTTTCTTTGGGACAATGAACAGATTTGACTAAAAACCCAAACCCTGTTCCTGCTGAGGAAGTCTGAGCCTTCAAGGGGTTTGTTGGAACATGAGAAAGAAAGAATATTCCCATGGGAGGTCTTATTCTGAAACCTATTCGATACCCTTAAGAAACAATATCCTGAATCCACTGATTTTGAACAGAATCTGTCCAAATATCTTGAAATAATTTCAATCTGCCCCCACAAATGGTTTGAGGGGCGCACCTTCATGCATACTTAGGGGCTTGATTTGGTTCATTGGTTGATTTATTCCAATTCGGAGATGGTCTCCAATTGGAGCCAGAGGCCTTAGGAGAAGGAGAGTTTTTTTTGTTCTCTATTCTGACGAAAGGAACCAAAACGATTGGGAGCTTTAAACTTACCCTTAGATTTCTTATCTTGGGGCAAAAAAAAACAGAATTTATGCTTACCTGATAAATTACTTTCTCCAACGGTGTGTCCGGTCCACGGCATCATCCTTACTTGTGGGATATCTCTTCCCCAACAGGAAATGGCAAAGAGTCCCAGCAAAGCTGGCCATATAGTCCCTCCTAGGCTCCGCCCACCCCATTCATTTGACCGACGGACAGGAGGAAATATATATAGGAGAAACCATATGGTACCGTGGTGACTGTAGTTAGAGAAAATAATTCATCAGACCTGATTAAAAAACCAGGGCGGGCCGTGGACCGGACAAACCGTTGGAGAAAGTAATTTATCAGGTAAGCATAAATTCTGTTTTCTCCAACATTGGTGTGTCCGGTCCACGGCGTCATCCTTACTTGTGGGAACCAATACCAAAGCTTTAGGACACGGATGAAGGGAGGGAGCAAATCAGGTTACCTAAACGGAAGGCACCACAGCTTGCAAAACCTTTCTCCCAAAAATAGCCTCCGAAGAAGCAAAAGTATCAAATTTGTAAAATTTGGCAAAAGTGTGCAGTGAAGACCAAGTCGCTGCCTTACATATCTGGTCAACAGAAGCCTCGTTCTTGAAGGCCCATGTGGAAGCCACAGCCCTAGTGGAGTGAGCTGTGATTCTTTCAGGAGGCTGCCGTCTGGCAGTCTCATAAGCCAATCGGATGATGCTTTGAAGCCAAAAGGAAAGAGAGGTAGAAGTCGCTTTTTGACCTCTCCTTTTACCAGAATAAACAACAAACAAGGAAGATGTTTGTCTGAAATCTTTTGTAGCCTCTAAACAGAATTTTAGAGCACGGACTACGTCCAAATTGTGTAACAAATGTTCCTTCTTTGAAACTGGATTCGGACATAAAGAAGGTACAACTATCTCCTGGTTAATATTTTTGTTAGAAACAACCTTAGGAAGAAAACCAGGCTTAGTACGCAAAACCACCTTATCTGCATGGAACACCAGATAGGGCGGAGAACACTGCAGAGCAGATAACTCTGAAACTCTTCTAGCAGAAGAAATTGTAACCAAAAACAAAACTTTCCAAGATAGTAACTTAATATCTATGGAATGTAAAGGTTCAAACGGAACCCCTTGAAGAACTGAAAGAACTAAATTTAGACTCCAGGGAGGAGTCAAAGGTCCGTAAACAGGCTTGATCCTAACCAGAGCCTGAACAAATGCTTGAACATCTGGCACAGCTGCCAGTCTTTTGTGTAGTAAGACAGATAAAGCAGAGATCTGTCCCTTTAGAGAACTTGCAGATAATCCTTTCTCCAAACCTTCTTGTAGAAAGGAGAGAATCTTAGGAATTTTTATCTTATTCAGATACAGATATATCTTTTCCATATTTTATGGTAAATCTTTCTAGTTACCGGTTTTCTGGCCTGAACCAGAATATCTATCACAGAATCAGAAAACCCACGCTTCGATAGAATCAAGCGTTCAATCTCCAAGCCGTCAGCTGGAGGGAGACCAGATTTGGATGTTCGAATGGACCCTGAACAAGAAGGTCCTGTCTCAAAGGTAGCTTCCATGGTGGAACCGATGACATATTCACCAGGTCTGCATACCAAGTCCTGCGTGGCCACGCAGGAGCTATCAAGATCACCGAGGCCCTCTCCTGATTGATCCTGGCTACTAGCCTGGGAATGAGAGGAAACGGTGGAAATACATAAGCTAGGTTGAAGGTCCAAGGTGCTACTAGTGCATCTACTAGAGTTGCCTTGGGATCCCTGGATCTGGACCCGTAGCAAGGAACCTTGAAGTCCTGACGAGACGCCATCAGATCCATGTCTGGAATGCCCCATAATTGAGTTATTTGGGCAAAGATCTCCGGATGGAGTTCCCACTCCCCCGGATGGAATGTCTGACGACTCAGAAAATCCGCCTCCCAGTTTTCCACACCTGGGATGTGGATCGCAGACAGGTGGCAGGAGTGATCCTCCGCCCATTGAATTATTTTGGTCACTTCTTTCATCGCCAGGGAACTCCTTGTTCCCCCCTGATGATTGATATACACAACGGTCGTCATGTTGTCTGATTGGAACCTTATGAATCTGGCTTTTGCTAGTTGAGGCCAAGCCCTGAGAGCATTGAATATCGCTCTCAGTTCCAGAATGTTTATCGGGAGAAGAGACTCTTCTCGAGACCATAGACCCTGAGCTTTCAGGGATTCCCAGACCGCGCCCCAGCCCACTAGACTGGCGTCGGTTGTGACAATGACCCACTCTGGTCTGCGGAAGCTCATTCCCTGGGACAGATGGTCCAGGGTCAGCCACCAACGGAGTGAATCTCTGGTCTTCTGATCTACTTGAATCATTGGGGACAAGTCTGTATAGTCCCCATTCCACTGTTTGAGCATGCACAGTTGTAATGGTCTTAGATGAATTCGTGCAAAAGGAACTATGTCCATTGCTGCAACCATCAACCCTACTACTTCCATGCACTGCACTATGGAAGGACGAGGAACAGAATGAAGAACTTGACAAGTGCTTCGAAGTTTTGACTTTCTGACCTCTGTCAGAAAAATCCTCATTTCTAAGGAATCTATTATTGTTCCCAAGAAGGGAACTCTTGTCGACGGAGACAGAGAACTTTTTTCTATGTTCACCTTCCATCCGTGTGATCTGAGAAAGGCCAGAACGATGTCTGTATGAGCCTTTGCTTTTGACAGGGACGACGCTTGTATTAGAATGTCGTCCAAGTAAGGTACTACTGCAATGCCCCTCGGTCTTAGAACCGCTAGAAGGGACCCTAGTACCTTTGTGAAAATCCTTGGAGCAGTGGCTAACCCGAATGGGAGGGCCACAAACTGGTAATGCTTGTCCAGAAAAGCGAACCTTAGGAACTGATGATGTTCTTTGTGGATAGGAATATGTAGGTACGCATCCTTTAGATCCACGGTAGTCATAAATTGACTTTCCTGGATAGTGGGTAGAATCGTTCGAATGGTTTCCATCTTGACCGATGGTACCCTGAGAAATTTGTTTAGGATCTTCAAATCCAAAATAGGTCTGAAAGTTCCCTCTTTTTTGGGAACTACGAACAGATTGGAATAAAATCCCATTCCTTGTTCCTTTATTGGAACTGGGTGTATCACTCCGATCTTTAACAGGTCTTCTACACAATGTAAGAACGCCTGTCTCTTTATTTGGTTTGAGGATAAGTGAGACATGTGGAACCTTCCCCTTGGGGGTAGTTCCCTGAATTCCAGGAGATAACCCTGAGAAACTATTTCTAGCGCCCAGGGATCCTGAACATCTCTTGCCCAAGCCTGAGCAAAGAGAGAGAGTCTGCCCCCCCACTAGATCCGGTCCCGGATCGGGGGCTACTCCTTCATGCTGTTTTGTTAGCAGCGGCAGGCTTCTTGGCCTGCTTACCCTTGTTCCAGCCTTGCATCGGTTTCCAGGCTGGTTTGGGTTGTGAGGCATTACCCTCTTGCTTAGAGGATGCAGAATTAGAGGCCGGTCCGTTCCTGAAATTGCGAAAGGAACGAAAATTAGACTTATTTTTGGCCTTGAAAGGCCTATCTTGTGGAAGGGCGTGGCCCTTTCCCCCAGTGATGTCTGAAATAATCTCTTTCAATTCTGGTCCAAATAGAGTTTTACCTTTGAAAGGGATGTTAAGCAATTTTGTCTTGGATGACACATCCGCTGACCAAGACTTTAGCCAAAGCGCTCTGCGCGCCACAATTGCAAACCCTGAAATTTTTCGCCGCTAATCTAGCTAATTGCAAAGCGGCATCTAAAATAAAAGAGTTAGCCAACTTAAGTGCGTGAACTCTGTCCATAACCTCCTCATATGGAGTCTCTCTACTAAGCGAGTTTTCTAGTTCCTCGAACCAGAACCACGCTGCTGAAGTGACAGGAACAATGCACAAAATGGGTTGTAGAAGGTAACCTTGCTGTACAAAAATCTTTTTAAGCAAACCCTCCAATTTTTTATCCATAGGATCTTTGAAAGCACAACTATCTTCGATAGGAATAGTAGTGCGTTTGTTTAGAGTAGAAACTGCCCCCTCGACCTTAGGGACTGTCTGCCATAAGTCCTTTCTGGGGTCGACCATAGGAAATAATGTCTTAAATATAGGGGGGGGGAACAAAAGGTATGCCGGGCTTTTCCCACTCCTTATTTACTATGTCCGCCACCCGCTTGGGTATAGGAAAAGCGTCGGGGTGCACCGGAACCTCTAGGAACTTGTCCATCTTGCATAATTTCTCTGGAATGACCAAGTTGTCACAATCATCCAGAGTAGATAACACCTCCTTAAGCAGTGCGCGGAGATGTTCTAATTTAAATTTAAATGTCACAACATCAGGTTCAGCTTGTTGAGAAATTTTTCCTGAATCTGAAATTTCCCCATCTGACAAAACCTCCCTCATGGCCCCTTCAGATTGGTGTGAGGGTATGACAGAACAATTATCATCAACGCCCTCCTGCTCTTCAGTGTTTAAAACAGAGCAATCGCGCTTTCTCTGATAAGTAGGCATTTTGGATAAAATATTTGCTATGGAGTTATCCATTACAGCCGTTAATTGTTGCATGGTAATAAGCATTGGCGCACTAGATGTACTAGGGGCCTCCTGTGTGGGCAAAACTGGTGTAGACACAGTAGGAGATGATGTAGTATCATGTTTACTCCCCTCATCTGAGGAATCATCTTGGGCAATTTCATTATCTGTGGCAGTACTGTCCTTACTTTGTTTGGACGCTATGGCACAATTATCACATAAATTTAAATGGGGAGACACATTGGCTTTCATACATATAGAACATAGCTTATCCGAAGGCACAGACATGTTAAACAGGCTTAAACTTGTCAACAAAGCACAAAAAACGTTTTAAAACAAAACCGTTACTGTCTCTTTAAATTTTAAACAGAAAACACTTTATTACTGAATATGTGAAAAAGTATGAAGGAATTGTTCAAAAATTACCAAAATTTCACCACAGTGTCTTAAAGCATTAAGAGTATTGCACACCAAATTTCAGCTTTAACCCTTAAAATAACGGAACCGGAGCCGTTTACAAATTTAACCCCTATACAGTCCCAGCTATAGCCTTTGCTGAGACCCAACCAAGCCCAGAGGGGAATACGATACCAATTGACGCCTTCTAGAAGCTTTTCCAGCAATTTTCAGATCCTCACACATGCATCTGCATGCCCTGCTCTCAAAAAACAACTGCGCAGTAATGGTGTGAAAATGAGGCTCAGTCTACAACTAGGAAGGCCCCCTGACTGGAAAAGGTGTCTAACATAGTGCCTGCCATTTAATAAACGTTCCCCAAGTTTATAAATGCGAATTGTCAGCATAAATATGAATAAAATGCCCAAATAAAGCAATCGATTTAGCCCATAAAAATGTCTACCAGTTTTTTAGCCCATATTAAGCCCTTTATTCTGTTTGTTTGACTAAGAAAATGGCTTACCGGTCCCCATGAGGGGAAATGACAGCCTTCCAGCATTACATGGTCTTGTTAGAAATATGGCTAGTCATACCTTAAGCAGAAAAGTCTGCTAACTGTTTCCCCTAACTGAACTTACTTCATCTCAACAGTCCTATGTGGAAACAGCAATCGATTTTAGTTACTGTCTGCTAAAATCATCTTCCTCTCACAAACAGAAATCTTCATCCTTTTCTGTTTCAGAGTAAATAGTACATACCAGCACTATTTTAAAATAACAAACACTTGATAGAAGAATAAAAAACAGAATTTATGTTTACCTGATAAATTACTTTCTCCAACGGTGTGTCCGGTCCACGGCGTCATCCTTACTTGTGGGATATTCTCCTCCCCAACAGGAAATGGCAAAGAGCCCAGCAAAGCTGGTCACATGATCCCTCCTAGGCTCCGCCTACCCCAGTCATTCGACCGACGTTAAGGAGGAATATTTGCATAGGAGAAACCATATGTTACCGTGGTGACTGTAGTTAAAGAAAATAAATTATCAGACCTGATTAAAAAAACCAGGGCGGGCCGTGGACCGGACACACCGTTGGAGAAAGTAATTTATCAGGTAAACATAAATTCTGTTTTCTCCAACATAGGTGTGTCCGGTCCACGGCGTCATCCTTACTTGTGGGAACCAATACCAAAGCTTTAGGACACGGATGAAGGGAGGGAGCAAATCAGGTCACCTAAATGGAAGGCACCACGGCTTGCAAAACCTTTCTCCCAAAAATAGCCTCAGAAGAAGCAAAAGTATCAAATTTGTAAAATTTAGAAAAAGTGTGCAGTGAAGACCAAGTCGCTGCCTTACATATCTGATCAACAGAAGCCTCGTTCTTGAAGGCCCATGTGGAAGCCACAGCCCTAGTGGAGTGAGCTGTGATTCTTTCAGGAGGCTGCCGTCCGGCAGTCTCATAAGCCAATCGGATAATGCTTTTAATCCAGAAGGAGAGAGAGGTAGAAGTTGCTTTTTGACCTCTCCGTTTACCAGAATAAACAACAAACAAAGACAAAGTTTGTCTGAAATCCTTAGTAGCTGCTAAGTAAAATTTGAGAGCACGAACTACATCCAAGTTGTGCAACAAACGTTCCTTCTTTGAAACTGGATTAGGACACAAAGAAGGCACAACTATCTCCTGGTTAATGTTTTTGTTAGAAACAACTTTTGGAAGAAAACCAGGTTTAGTACGTAAAACCACCTTATCTGCATGGAACACCAGATAAGGAGAAGAACACTGCAGAGCAGATAATTCTGAAACTCTTCTAGCAGAAGAAATTGCAACCAAAAACAAAACTTCCCAAGATAATAACTTAATATCAACGGAATGTAAGGGTTCAAACGGAACCCCCTAAAGAACTGAAAGAACTAGGTTGAGACTCCAAGGAGGAGTCAAAATTTTGTAAACAGGCTTGATTCTAACCAGAGCCTGAACAAAGGCTAGAACATCTGGCACAGCTGCCAGCTTTTTGTGAAGTAACACAGACAAGGCAGAAATCTGTCCCATCAAGGAACTTGCAGATAATCCTTTTTCCAATCCTTCTCGAAGGAAGGATAGACTCTTAGGAATCTTAACCTTGTCCCAAGGGAATCCTGCAGATGCACACCAACAGATATACCAAATTATGTGGTAATTTTTCTGGTTACAGGCTTTCAGGCCTGAACAAGAGTATTAATAACAGAATCTGAGAACCCTCGCTTTGATAAGATCAAGCGTTCAATCTCCAAGCAGTCAGCTGGAGTGGGTCGAACGGACCTAGAACAAGAAGGTCTCGTCTCAAAGGTAGCTTCCATGGTGGAGCCGATGACATATTCACCAGATCTGCATACCAAGTCCTGCGTGGCCACGCAGGAGCTATCAAAATCACCGACGCCCTCTCCTGATTGATCCTGGCTACCAGCCTGGGGATGAGAGGAAACGGCGGGAACACATAAGCTAGTTTGAAGGTCCAAGGTGCTACTAGTGCATCCACTAGAGCCGCCTTGGGATCCCTGGATCTGTACCCGTAGTAAGGAACTCTGAAGTTCTGACGAGAGGCCATCAGATCCATGTCTGGAATGCCCCACGGTTGAGTGACTTGGGCAAAGATTTCCGGATGGAGTTCCCACTCCCCCGGATGCAATGTCTGACGACTCAGAAAATCCGCTTCCCAATTTTCCACTCCTGGGATGTGGATAGCAGACAGGTGGCAGGAGTGAGACTCCGCCCATAGAATGATTTTGGTCACTTCTTCCATCGCTAGGGAACTCCTTGTTCCCCCCTGATGGTTGATGTATGAACTTGGCCCTCGCTAGCTGAGGCCAAGCTTTGAGAGCATTGAATATCGCTCTCAGTTCCAGAATATTTATCGGTAGAAGAGATTCTACCCGAGACCAAAGACCCTGAGCTTTCAGGGATCCCCAGACCGCGCCCCAGCCCATCAGACTGGCGTCGGTCGTGACAATGACCCACTCTGGTCTGCGGAAGGTCATCCCTTGTGACAGGTTGTCCAGGGACAGCCACCAACGGAATGAGTCTCTGGTCCTCTGATTTACTTGTATCTTCGGAGACAAGTCTGAATAGTCCCCATTCCACTGACTGAGCATGAACAGTTGTAATGGTCTTAGATGAATGCGCACAAAAGGAACTATGTCCATTGCCGCTACCATCAAACCTATCACTTCCATGCACTGCGCTATGGAAGGAAGAGGAACGGAATGAAGTATCCGACAAGAGTCTAGAAGTTTTGTTTTTCTGGCTTCTGTCAGAAAAATCCTCATTTCTAAGGAGTCTATTATAGTTCCCAAGAAGGGAACCCTCGTTGACGGAGATAGAGAACTCTTTTCCACGTTCACTTTCCATCCGTGAGATCTGAGAAAGGCCAGGACAATGTCCGTGTGAGCCTTTACTTGAGTAAGGGACGACGCTCGAATCAGAATGTCGTCCAAGTAAGGTACTACAGCAATGCCCCTTGGTCTTAGCACCGCCAGAAGGGACCCTAGTACCTATGAGAAAATCCTAGGAGCAGTGGCTAATCCGAAAGAAAACGCCACGAACTGGAAATGCTTGTCCAGGAATTCAAACCTTAGGAACCGATGATGTTCCTTGTGGATAGGAATATGTAGATACGCATCCTTGAAATCCACCTTGGTCATGAATTGACCTTCCTGGATGGAAGGAAGGAGTGTTCGAATGGTTTCCATCTTGAACGATGGAACCTTGAGAAACTTGTTCAAGATCTTGAGATCTAAGATTGTTCTGAACGTTCCCTCTTTTTTGGGAACTATGAACAGATTGGAGTAGAACCCCATCCCTTGTTCTCCTAATGGAACAGGATGAATCACTCCCATTTTTAGCAGGTCTTCTACCCAATGTAAGAATGCCTGTCTTCTTATGTGGTCTGAAGACAACTGAGACCTGTGGAACCTCCCCCTTGGAGGAAGCCCCTTGAACTCCAGAGAATAACCTTGGGAGACTATTTCTAGCGCCCAAGGATCCAGAACATCTCTTGCCCCAGCCTGAGCGAAGAGAGAGAGTCTGCCCCCCCCCAGATCCGGTCCCGGATCGGGGGCCCGCATTTCATGCTGTCTTGGTAGCAGTGGCAGGTTTCCTGGCCTGCTTTCCTTTGTTCCAGCCTTGCATAGGTCTCCAGGCTGGATTGGCTTGAGAAGTATTACCTTCCTGCTTAGAGGACGTAGCCCTTGGGGCTGATCCGTTTCTGCGAAAGGGACGAAACTTAGGTTTATTTTTGGTCTTGAAAAGACCTATCCTGAGGAAGGGCGTGGCCCTTGCCCCCAGTGATATCAGCGATAATCTCTTTCAAGTCAGGCCCAAAGAGTGTTTTCCCCTTGAAAGGAATGTCAAGCAATTTGTTCTTGGAAGACGCATCCGCTGCCCAAGATTTTAACCAAAGCGCTCTGCGCCACAATAGCAAACCCAGAATTTTTTCGCCGCTAACCTAGCCAATTGCAAGGTGGCGTCTAGGGTGAAAGAATTAGCCAATTTAAGAGCACGAATTCTGTCCATAATCTCCTCATAAGAAGAAGAATTACTAATAATCGCCTTTCCTAGCTCATCAAACTAGAAACACGCGGCTGCAGTGACAGGGACAATGCATGCAATTGGTTGTAGAAGGGAACCTTGCTGAACAAACATCTTTAGCAGACCTTCTAATTTTTTATCCATAGGATCTTGGAAAGCACAACTATCTTCTATGGGTATAGTGGCGCGCTTGTGTAGAGTAGAAACCGCCCCCTCGACCTTGGGGACTGTCTGCCATCAGTCCTTTCTGGGGTCGACTATAGGAAAACAATTTTATAAATATGGGGGGAGGTACTAAAGGTATACCGGGCCTGTCCCATTCTTTACTAACAATGTACGCCACCCGCTTGGATATAGGAAAAGCTTCGGGGGGCCCCGGGGCCTCTAAGAACTTTTCCATTTTACATAGTGGTTCTGGAATGACCAGATAATCACAATCATCCAAATTGGATAACACCTCCTTAAGCAGAGCGCGGAGATGTTCCAACTTAAATTTAAAAGTAATCACATCAGGTTCAGCTTGTTGAGAAATGTTTCCTGAATCTGAAATTTCTCCCTCAGACAAAACCTCCCTGGCCCCCTCAGACTGGTGTAGGGGCCCTTCAGAAACCATATCATCAGCGTTCTCATGCTCTACAGAATTTTCTAAAACAGAGCAGTCGCGCTTTCACTGATAAGTGGGCATATTGGCTAAAATGTTTTTGATAGAATTATCCATTACAGCCGTTAAATGTTGCATAGTAAGGAGTATTGGCGCACTAGATGTACTAGGGGCCTCCTGTATGGGCAAGACTGGTGTAGACGAAGGAGGGGATGATGCAGTACCATGCTTACTCCCCTCACTTGAGGAATCATCTTGGGCATCATTTTTACTAAAATTTTTTATGACATAAAATACATATAGTTAAATGAGAAGGAACCTTGGTTTCCCCACAGTCAGAACACAATCTATCTGGTAGTTCAGACATGTTAAACAGGCATAAACTTGATAACAAAGCACAAAAAACGTTTTAAAATAAAACCGTTACTGTCACTTTAAATTTTAAACTAAACACACTTTATTACTGCAATTGCGAAAAAGTATGAAGGAATTGTTCAAAATTCACCAAAATTTCACCACAGTGTCTTAAAGCCTTAAAAGTATTGCACACCAAATTTGGAAGCTTTAACCCTTAAAATAACGGAACCGGAGCCGTTTTTATATTTAACCCCTTTACAGTCCCTGGAATCTGCTTTGCTGAGACCCAACCAAGCCCAAAGGGGAATACGATACCAAATGATGCCTTCAGAAAGACTTTTCTATGTATCAGAGCTCCACACACATGCAGCTGCATGCCATGCTGTCCTCAAAAACAAGTGCGCCATACCGGCGCGAAAATGAGGCTCTGACTATGATTAGGGAAAGCCCCTAAAGAATAAGGTGTCAAAAACAGTGCCTGCCGATATAATCATATCAAAATACCCAGAATAAATGATTCCTCAAGGCTAAATATGTGTTAATAATGAATCGATTTAGCCCAGAAAAAGTCTACAGTCTTAATAAGCCCTTGTGAAGCCCTTATTTACTATCTTAATAAACATGGCTTACCGGATCCCATAGGGAAAATGACAGCTTCCAGCATTACATCGTCTTGTTAGAATGTGTCATACCTCAAGCAGTAAGAGACTGCACACTGTTCCCCCAACTGAAGTTAATTGCTCTCAACAGTCCTGTGTGGAACAGCCTTGGATTTTAGTTACGGTGCTAAAATCATTTTCCTCATACAAACAGAAATCTTCATCTCTTTTCTGTTTCTGAGTAAATAGTACATACCAGCACTATTTTAAAATAACAAACTCTTGATTGAATAATAAAAACTACAGTTAAACACTAAAAAACTCTAAGCCATCTCCGTGGAGATGTTGCCTGTACAACGGCAAAGAGAATGACTGGGGTAGGCGGAGCCTAGGAGGGATCATGTGACCAGCTTTGCTGGGCTCTTTGCCATTTCCTGTTGGGGAGGAGAATATCCCACAAGTAAGGATGACGCCGTGGACCGGACACACCTATGTTGGAGAAACTACATTTAAACACCAAAAAACTCTTAACCATCTCCGTGGAGATGTTGCCTGTGCAACGGCAAAGAGAATTACTGGGGTGGGCAGAGCCTAGGAGGGACTATATGGCCAGCTTTGCTGGGACTCTTTGCCATTTCCTGTTGGGGAAGAGATATCCCACAAGTAAGGATGACGCCGTGGACCGGACACACCAATGTTGGAGAAATCCCTTTCCCCTAGTGATAGTGGAGATAATAGAATCCATTTGAGAACCAAATAAATTATTACCCTGAAACGATAGAGATAGTAATCTAGATTTAGACACCATGTCAGCATTCCAAGATTTAAGCCATACAGCTCTTCTAGTTAGAATAGCTAAAGACATAGATTTAATATAAATTTTAATGACATCAAATAAAGCTTTACAAATAAAATGATTAGCATGTTGAATTAAAAGAACAATGCTAGATAGTTCAGGATCTGATAACTGCTGTGCTAAGCTGTCCATCCAAAAAGTTGAATCAGCAGCAACATTAGCCATAGAAATAGCAGGTCTAAGAATATAGCCAGTATGTAAATATGCTCTTCTAAGATAAGATTCAATCTTCCTATCTAAAGGATCCTTAAAATAAGTACTATCTTCCATAGGAATAGTAGTACGTTTGGCAAGAGTGGAAATAGCCCCATCAACCTTAGGGACTTTTTCCCAAAACTCTAAATTTGCCACAGGTAAAGGATATAATTTCTTAAACCTAGAAGAAGGGTTAAAAGAAGTACCAGGGTTAGACCATTCTTAAGTAATCATATTAAAGATAGCATATGGAATAGGAAAAACTTCAGGAGTAACTTCAGAAGTCTTAAAAACAGAATTCAAATGATTACTTATTTTGTTATCAAGAGGACTAGACTCCTCAATACACAAAGTAAACAACACTTCCTTTAATAAAGAACGAATATATTCAATCTTAAATAGAAAATAAGATTTGTCAATTTCAGTCTCTGATGCAGGATCCTCTGAGCCAGAGAGATCCTCACCAGTAGAGGATACTTCAGTATGCTGTTGGTAAATACAAATTTCATTAGATTTATGACAAGTTTGGAAAGACCTTTTACATTTATTTGAAGGTGGAATAGCAGTCATAGCCTTCTCTATGGCTGCAGCAATATAATTCTTCATATCTGCAAGAATATCATGTACATTAGACTGTGAAGGAATAACAGTAGATGGATTTGTACTTATAGAAACATTATCAGCATGTAATAATTTGTCATAACAAGCGCTACATATTTGAGCTGAAGAAATAAGATCAGCTAGTTTACAACAAACACACTTAGCTTTGGTAGAATTGTGTTCAGACAGCTTAGTTCCTACAGTAACACCAGAGGCAGGATCAGTTTGAGACATCTTGCAAAATATTAAAAAAAAAAGAAAAAATAACATTTAAACAAAATATCCAATTTCCTCAAGATAGCAGTTTCAGGAATGGGAAAAAATGCTTATGATAAAATTCTTATATAAAAGTAAAAGCAAAAGCAAACATCATAGCCCTCAAACAAATGAGAGCAGTGAGCAAAAGAGGGAGAGACTTAATACAACAACAAATGCAGAGGTTAAAACTTTTGGCCCAAAGCTAACACAATGAAATGATGCAACTCGTGTCATAACATGCGCGACTTTGCGCCCAAAAAAATTGCGTCAACAAAGACGCAAGAAATGACATGCACCAGAAATAACGCAATAAAAAGTAGCATTTTGAGTCATCGCGAGTCTAATTGCCCACGAAAATTTGAAAAACAGACTCCAAGTTACAACTAACTGGAACCCCAGGTAAGAAAAAAATACCTAAATTCTCCCATAAACATAATTTCCATGCTGAAACTGTTAGACTGCAAAGGGAAATATACACAGACCTGACTCATGGCAAATATATGCTATATATATTAAAAACGTTATAATATAAAGTGCCAAACATAGCTGAGAGTGTCCTAAAAAATTATATATACTTACTAGAAGACACCCATTCACATATAACAGACAGCCAAACCAGTACTGAAACATATCAGTAGAGGTAATGATAAAGGAGTATAATGTCGAACTGAAAAGGGAGGCAGCAGATGAATCCCTGCGACAGATTTACAGAGAGCCCTAGAATAGATTTCCCATAGGCGAAAACATGGCGTCATCAGGCAATACTCCCTTCACATCCCTCAGACAAACACTGTACTTTTAAAGGAACTGGGCTTCAAAATGCTTAGAAGCACCTTTCACAGAATAAATCAAGCACATCTTGCTTCACCACCTCCCAAGGAGGCAATGTTTGTAAAACTAAGGAATGAGTGAGGTGGGAGGTGTATTTATAGGCATTTTGAGGTTTGGGAAACTTTGCCCCCTCCTGGTAGGAATATATATCCCATACATCACTAGCTCATGGACCGTTGCCTCCTATATGAAAGAAACATATTTTTCCTATAGGTAAATTACTTGTGGGATTTTTTTTAGGGAGGTCACTGTTTATATTTTTTATTTAAACACATAAGGTAATTAAATTGATTACTGCCATTTTGATTACATATGTTGCCCAGGCAGACACAAAATTGCCTGAGATCTATCTTAATTCTTAGTATTGAGACACGTGTGTTATTCAGGTGCTGTCTTGTTTATTTCATATTCAGTATTGCCACACAAAAAAATTCTGCTCCATTTTTAGTTTTCATATTGCATAACTTCATCATAAAACAAGTACCTTTTACCACAGCAGTGTTTACTAGCCCCTGTATCACCTCACCACTGACATCTCCCGTCTTTTGCCATTCACATTTACTCTTACACAAACCTCACTCCTCCAGCACATAACTCTGCTGTCTCTCACTCAGCTAATTCCTGTTATGCTGTGCACAAAACTCCACCCCTCCCTCAGCTAAAACAGTGGGCTTCAGTTATTCATTTACTAGTACTGCTCCATTCTGTGGCTTTGCTCACACTGATTGTAGAGATTTCTTTTCACTCCTCCGTGTACCATTGCTTCCTGGCAATCAAGTCAACAAAATTTCCTTAAAAGGACAGTCTAGTCAAAATTAAACTTTCATTATTCAGACAGGAGATGTGATTTTAATCAACTTTCCAATTTACTTTTATTATCAAATTTGCTTTGTTTTCTTGTTACTCTTAGTTGAAACTAAACCTAGGAAGGCTCATATGCTAATTTCTAAGCCCTAGAGGGCTGCCTCTTATCACATTTTTTTTAAAATTGCTTTTAACTACAAGAGACTGTGGGCCATATAGATAACACTCGGCCAGATTACGAGTTTTGCGTTATGAGGGGTGCGGTGCTAACTTGCACGTTATTGTCACCACTCACTTACCTACAGCGCTGGTATTACAAACCCGGCGTTAAAAGACAAGAAGTGAGCGTAGAGCAAAATTGAGCTCCATACCGCACTTCAATACCAGCGCTGCTTAAGTCAGCGGTGAGATGGTCCTACGTGCTCATGCACAATTTCCCCATAGACATCAATGGGGAGAGCCGGTGTTCTAAAGTTATGCCTCTACCCGTAGGAATGTGTATACCTCGTCACTTTGTCAGCTGGTGGAGGCTTGTGGCGCTCACTGCGCATGCGCTAGAGGCCCAAACTCCTTACAACAGCTGATGAGGAATTATGTGGCACGCGCACGTTACTGGTTACAAAATCCCAATGAACAAGCGGTGTGTCATTGGATTTTGTAACCAGAAACGGTACTGACATTGTATTGACTAACATTGTGAGATGCAGTAGGAAATATATTGAATACGTCTGCTACGTACTATATCTCACACTATATCTCTGGTGCTTTTCTATTCTCTGATCCTTGTTCATAAACTGTCATAATTTGAAAAAAAGTGCACAGCACGATGTAAAAAAAAAAAAAAACATCTCACAGGATGTGCAAATAAAAAACGCAGTTTCTGAATTCCTCTAACCTAAGGAGCTGCGCTGGGCTCTTGATCCCTTGCTATATTTCTTCTGCTCCTCGTCGCTGTCTTGGGTGACTTTCAATGGCTCTGTGTTCTAAAAATGATTGTGTCTGCAACACAGACCCCCTAATGCCAAGAACCTCTGTCAACTTCATCTAACTGCTATAATAGTTTTACACATTTCCAGACTATATGGTATCTAAAAAAACATAATTTATGCTTACCTGATAAATTCCTTTCTTCTGTTGTGTGATCAGTCCACGGGTCATCATTACTTCTGGGATATAACTCCTCCCCAACAGGAAATGCAAGAGGATTCACCCAGCAGAGCTGCATATAGCTCCTCCCCTCTACGTCACTCCCAGTCATTCGACCAAGAATCAACGAGAAAGGAGAAACCAAGGGTGAAGTGGTGACTGGAGTATAATTTAAAAGATATTTACCTGCCTTAAAACAGGGCGGGCCGTGGACTGATCACACAACAGAAGAAAGGAATTTATCAGGTAAGCATAAATTATGTTTTCTTCTGTTATGTGTGATCAGTCCACGGGTCATCATTACTTCTGGGATACCAATACCAAAGCAAAAGTACACGGATGACGGGAGGGATAGGCAGGCTCATTATACAGAAGGAACCACTGCCTGAAGAACCTTTCTCCCAAAAATAGCCTCCGAAGAAGCAAAAGTGTCAAATTTGTAAAATTTGGAAAAAGTATGAAGCGAAGACCAAGTTGCAGCCTTGCAAATCTGTTCAACAGAGGCCTCATTCTTAAAGGCCCAAGTGGAAGCCACAGCTCTAGTAGAATGAGCTGTAATTCTTTCAGGAGGCTGCTGTCCAGCAGTCTCATAGGCTAAACGAATTATGCTACGAAGCCAGAAGGAGAGAGAGGTAACCGAAGCCTTATGACCTCTCCTCTGACCAGAGTACACGACAAACAGGGAAGACGTTTGTCGAAAATCCTTAGTTGCCTGCAAGTAGAACTTGAGGGCACGAACTACATCCAGATTGTGTAGAAGACGTTCCTTCTTTGAAGAAGGATTTGGACACAAGGATGGAACAACAATCTCTTGATTGATATTCCTGTTAGTGACTACCTTAGGTAAGAACCCAGGTTTAGTACGCAGAACTACCTTGTCTGAGTGAAAAATCAGATAAGGAGAATCACAATGTAAGGCTGATAACTCAGAGACTCTTCGAGCCGAGGAAATAGCCATTAAAAACAGAATTTTCCAAGATAACAATTTTATATCAATAGAATGAAGGGGTTCAAACGGAACACCCTGTAAAACGTTAAGAACTAAGTTTAAACTCCATGGCGGAGCAACAGTTTTAAACACAGGCTTGATCCTAGCTAAAGCCTGACAAAAGGCCTGGACGTCTGGATTTTCTGACAGACGCCTGTGTAACAAGATGGACAGAGCTGAGATCTGTCCCTTTAATGAGCTAGCCGATAAACCCTTTTCTAAACCTTCTTGTAGAAAGGACAATATCCTAGGAATCCTAACCTTACTCCAGGAGTAACCTTTGGATTCGCACCAGTATAGGTATTTACGCCATATCTTATGGTAAATCCTTCTGGTAACAGGCTTCCTAGCCTGTATCAGGGTATCAATAACCGACTCAGAAAAATCACGTTTTGATAAAATCAAGCGTTCAATTTCCAAGCAGTCAGCTTCAGAGAAGTTAGATTTTGATGTTTGAATGGACCCTGTATCAGAAGGTCCTGTCTTAGAGGTAGAGACCAAGGCGGACAGGATGACATGTCCACTAGATCTGCATACCAAGTCCTGCGTGGCCATGCAGGCGCTATTAGAATCACTGATGCTCTCTCCTGTTTGATTTTGGCAATCAAACGAGGAAGCAGCGGGAAGGGTGGAAACACATAAGCCATACCGAAGTTCCAAGGTGCTGTTAAAGCATCTATCAGAACCGCTCCCGGATCCCTGGATCTGGACCCGTAGCGAGGAAGTTTGGCGTTCTGGCGAGACGCCATGAGATCTATCTCTGGTTTGCCCCAACGTCGAAGTATTTGGGCAAAGACCTCCGGATGAAGTTCCCACTCCCCCGGATGAAAAGTCTGGCGACTCAAGAAATCCGCCTCCCAGTTCTCCACTCCCGGGATGTGGATTGCTGACAGGTGGCAAGAGTGAGACTCTGCCCAGCGAATTATCTTTGATACTTCCATCATTGCTAGGGAGCTTCTTGTCCCTCCTTGATGGTTGATGTAAGCTACAGTCGTGATGTTGTCCGACTGAAACCTGATGAACCCCCGAGTTTTTAACTGGGGCCAAGCCAGAAGGGCATGGAGAACTGCTCTTAATTCCAGAATGTTTATTGGTAGGAGACTTTCCTCCTGATTCCATTGTCCCTGAGCCTTCAGAGAATTCCAGACAGCGCCCCAACCTAGTAGGCTGGCGTCTGTTGTTACAATTGTCCAGTCCGGCCTGCTGAATGGCATCCCCCTGGACAGATGTGGCCGAGAAAGCCACCATAGAAGAGAGTTTCTGGTCTCTTGATCCAGATTCAGAGTAGGGGACAAGTCTGAGTAATCCCCATTCCACTGACTCAGCATGCACAATTGCAGCGGTCTGAGATGTAGACGTGCAAAGGGTACTATGTCCATTGCTGCTACCATTAAGCCGATCACCTCCATGCATTGAGCTACTGACGGGAGTTGAATGGAATGAAGGACACGGCATGCATTTAGAAGCTTTGTTAATCTGTCTTCTGTCAGATAAATCTTCATTTCTACAGAATCTATAAGAGTCCCCAAGAATGGAACTCTTGTGAGAGGAAAAAGAGAACTCTTCTTTTCGTTCACTTTCCATCCATGCGACCTTAGAAATGCCAGAACTAACTCTGTATGAGACTTGGCAGTTTGAAAGCTTGAAGCTTGTATCAGAATGTCGTCTAAGTACGGAGCTACCGAAATTCCTCGCGGTCTTAGTACCGCCAGAAGGGCACCCAGAACCTTTGTGAAGATTCTTGGAGCCGTAGCCAATCCGAATGGAAGAGCTACAAACTGGTAATGCCTGTCTAAGAAGGCAAACCTTAGATACCGGTAATGATCTTTGTGAATCGGTATGTGAAGGTAAGCATCCTTTAAATCCACTGTGGTCATGTACTGACCCTTTTGGATCATGGGTAAGATTGTCCGAATATTTTCCATTTTGAACGATGGAACTCTTAGGAATTTGTTTAGGATCTTTAAATCCAAGATTGGCCTGAAAGTTCCCTCTTTTTTGGGAACCACAAACAGGTTTGAGTAAAACCCTTGTCCTTGTTCCGACCGCGGAACCGGATGGATCACTCCCATTAATAACAGATCTTGTACACAGCGTAGAAACGCTTCTTTCTTTATCTGGTTTGTTGACAACCTTGACAGATGAAATCTCCCTCTTGGGGGAGAGAATTTGAAGTCTAGAAGGTATCCCTGAGATATGATCTCTAGCGCCCAGGGATCCTGAACATCTCTTGCCCAAGCCTGGGCGAAGAGAGAGAGTCTGCCCCCCACTAGATCCGGTCCCGGATCGGGGGCCCTCGGTTCATGCTGTCTTTGGGGCAGCAGCAGGTTTCCTGGCCTGCTTGCCCTTGTTCCAGGACTGGTTAGGTTTCCAGCCTTGTCTGTAACGAGCAACAGCTCCTTCCTGTTTTGGTGCAGTGGAAGTTGATGCTGCTCCTGCTTTGAAATTCCGAAAGGGACGAAAATTAGACTGTCTAGCCTTAGCTTTGGCTTTGTCTTGAGGCAGGGCGTGGCCCTTACCTCCTGTAATGTCAGCGATAATTTCTTTCAAACCGGGCCCAAATAAAGTTTGCCCCTTGAAAGGTATATTAAGTAATTTGGACTTAGAAGTTACATCAGCTGACCAGGATTTTAGCCACAGCGCCCTACGTGCCTGAATGGCGAATCCTGAGTTCTTAGCCGTAAGTTTGGTTAAATGTACTACGGCCTCCGAAATGAATGAATTAGCTAGTTTAAGGACTCTAAGCCTGTCCGTAATGTCGTCCAGGGTAGCTGAACTAAGGTTCTCTTCCAGAGACTCAATCCAAAATGCTTCCGCAGCCGTAATCGGCGCGATGCATGCAAGGGGTTGCAATATAAAACCTTGTTGAACAAACATTTTCTTAAGGTAACCCTCTAATTTTTTATCCATTGGATCTGAAAAAGCACAGCTATCCTCCACCGGGATAGTGGTACGCTTAGCTAAAGTAGAAACTGCTCCCTCCACCTTAGGGACCGTTTGCCATAAGTCCCGTGTGGTGGCGTCTATTGGAAACATCTTTCTAAATATTGGAGGGGGTGAGAACGGCACACCGGGTCTATCCCACTCCTTAGTAACAATTTCAGTTAGTCTCTTAGGTATAGGAAAAACGTCAGTACTCGCCGGTACCGCAAAGTATTTATCCAACCTACACAATTTCTCTGGTATTGCAACAGTGTTACAATCATTAAGAGCCGCTAAAACCTCCCCTAGTAATACACGGAGGTTCTCCAATTTAAATTTAAAATTTGAAATATCTGAATCCAATCTGTTTGGATCAGAACCATCACCCACAGAATGAAGCTCTCCGTCCTCATGCTCTGCAAGCTGTGACGCAGTATCAGACATGGCCCTAGTATTATCAGCGCACTCTGTTCTCACCCCAGAGTGATCACGCTTGCCTCTTAGTTCTGGTAATTTAGCCAAAACTTCAGTCATAACAGTAGCCATATCTTGTAATGTTATCTGTAATGGCCGCCCAGATGTACTAGGCGCCATAATATCACGCACCTTCCGGGCGGGAGATGCAGGTACTGACACGTGAGGCGAGTTAGTCGGCATAACTCTCCCCTCGCTGTTTGGTGAAATTTGTTCAATTTGTACAGATTGGCTTTTATTTAAAGTAGCATCAATACAGTTAGTACATAAATTTCTATTGGGCTCCACCTTGGCATTGGAACAAATGACACAGATATCTTCCTCTGAATCAGACATGTTTAACACACTAGCAATAAACTTGCAACTTGGTTACAATCTTATTTAACAAAAACGTACTGTGCCTCAAAGAAGCACTAAACGATTAAATGACAGTTGAAATAATGAACTGAAAGACAGTTATAGCATCAATCCTTAAAAACAACACAACTTTTAGCAAAGGTTTGTTCCCATTAGTAAAGTAACAATAATTAAATTTGAAACATAAAAATTACAGAGCAACGTTTTTAATAACAGTCAATATATAAGTCTCACAGCTCTGCTGAGAGAATCTACCTCCCTCCAAAGAAGTTTGAAGACCCCTGAGTTCTGTTAGAGATGAACCGGATCATGCAGGAAATACAAGAGTAACTGACTGGAAATTTTTGATGCGTAGCAAAGAGCGCCAAAAACGGCCCCTCCCCCTCACACACAGCAGTGAGAGAGAAACGAAACTGTCACAATTAAAACAAGCAACTGCCAAGTGGAAAAATAATGCCCAAATATTTATTCACTCAGTACCTCAGAAAATGCAAACGATTCTACATTCCAGCAAAAACGTTTAACATAATAAATACCTATTAAAAGGTTTAATGTACTTAAAACAGAGTAATTCCGGTGAAATACCATCCCCAGAATACTGAAGTGTAGAGTATACATACATGTCATTATAACGGTATGGCAGGATTTTCTCATCAATTCCATTCAGAAAATAAAAACTGCTACATACCTCAATGCAGATTCATCTGCCCGCTGTCCCCTGATCTGAAGCTTTTACCTCCCTCAGATGGCCGAGAAACAGCAATATGATCTTAACTACTCCGGTTAAAATCATAGTAAAAACTCTGGTAGATTCTTCTTCAAACTCTGCCAGAGAGGCAATAACACGCTCCGGTGCTATTGTAAAATAACAAACTTTTGATTGAAGTTATAAAAACTAAGTATAATCACCATAGTCCTCTCACACATCCTATCTAGTCTTTGGGTGCAAGAGAATGACTGGGAGTGACGTAGAGGGGAGGAGCTATATGCAGCTCTGCTGGGTGAATCCTCTTGCATTTCCTGTTGGGGAGGAGTTATATCCCAGAAGTAATGATGACCCGTGGACTGATCACACATAACAGAAGAAAAATGTACAGCATCACATTATTTATTTATTTCTTAGCTACAAGGGTTTATTAATTCAGTAGTTATAATAATGTTAACCACTTGCACATCATTTTATTATTTCTAATGTATACATTGTTCTTCTAGATATTTGGAAGAACAATGTATACATTAGAAATAATAAAAGTGTATAATAATGTGTAAGTGGTTAACATTATTATAACTACTGAAGTAATAAACCCTGTAGCTGAGAAATAAATAAATATTATGTTGTACTTTTTAATTGAGACCATATAGTCTGCCAATGTGTAAAACTATTACAGAATAACTATTAAAACTAATAGATGTGAGTACATGAAGGAGAGGGAGAGAGAGCCAGAGGGAGAGAGTGACAATGGGAGAGAGAAAATGACAATGGGAGAGAGTGCCAGAGGGAGAGAGTGACAATGGGAGAGAGAGAGTGACAATGGGAGAGAGCGCCAGAGGGAGAGAGAGAGAGCGCCAGAGGGAGAGAGTACCAGAGGGAGAGAGCGCCAGAGAGAGAGTGCCAAAGAGAGCGCCAGAGGGAGAGAGAGCGTCAGAGAGAGAGAACCATAGAGAGAGAGCACCAGAGAGAGTGCCAGAGGGAGAATGAGAGAGAGCACCAGAGGGAGAGAGTGACAATGGGAGAGAGTGACAATGGGAGAGAGTGCCAAAGGGAGAGAGAGAGCGCCAGAGAGAGAGAGTGCCAGAGAGAGAGAGAGCGCCAGAGAGAGAGAGCGCCAGAGGGAGAGAGAGCTAGAGAGAGAGAGCACCAGAGAGAGTGCTAGAGGGAGAATGAGAGAGAGCACCAGAAGGAGAGAGTGACAATGGGAGAGAGTGACAATGGGAGAGAGCGCCAGAGGGAGAGAGAGAGAGTACCAGAGAGAGATAGAGCTCCAGAGAGAGAGAGTTAACCCCTAAACCAAAGTCTAACCCTAACACCCCCCTAAGTTAAATATAATTTAAATTAAACAACGCATGTGCCAGTGTCACTACTGTGTCATTATATAGCGCTGGATGTTATTATACTGATGGAGATACCACTGATCCAATAACCAGCCCTCCTCTGGCTATACCCATGTGCCAGTGTCAGTACTGTGTCATTATATAGTGCTGGGTGTTATTATACTGATGCAGATACCACTGATCCTATAACCAACCCTTGTCTGGCTATACCCATGTGCCAGTGTCACTACTGTGTCATTATATAGCGCTGGATGTTATTATACTGATGCAGATACCACTGATTCTATAACCAGCCTTCCTCTGGCTATACCCATGTGCCAGTGTCACTACTGTGTCATTATATAGAGCTGGGTGTTATTATACTGATGCAGATACCACTGATCCTATAACCAACCCTATATATATATTATTATTATTTTTCTGTAGCAAAACTTGCAGGGTTATTTTTTAAATCAATATTTTGTAAGTTTTATGTATTCTCTATAAATGATTCTGCCTCTGGGAATTAGATGAGTGGAAAACTACCTTCAACATGTAAATTATGTTATTGTGTTACTCAAATCCTCAGGGGTATATTACAGCAGAATGAAACCTTGTGTCAAACTACATATTGATTACTTAACTTCAGGGTGCACGTCTACTCTAGTTGTCACAGAGGGAAAATTACAATTTACATTTCACTAAACTTTGAGCAAAAAAATTATACATATCCCATGAATACATTAATAGTTAGTTGCTCAGATTCTGTAAAGCTTGTTTTGACAATGTATAAGATAAGTCAGTTCTGTAAGGTCCCTTGAGGAATTCATTCAAGGAAAATGTTCCAATTTAAAGGCCATGATACCCACATTTTTTTCTTTCGTGATTTAGAAAGAGAATGCATTTTTAAACATCTTTCTAATTTACTTCTATTATCTAATTTGTTTTATTCTCTTGATATTCATTGCTGAAAAGCATATCTAGATATGCTCAGTAGCTGCTGATTGGTTGCTGCACATAGAAGCCTCATGTGATTGGCTCACCCATGTGCATTGCTTTTTCTTCAAATAAGGATATCTAAAAAATTAAGCAAAATAAATGATAGAAGTAAATTGTAATGTTGTTTAAATTTGTATGTTCTATCTGAATCATGAAAGAAAGATTTTGGGTTTAGTGGCCCTTTAAGCACAGAAGCTCAATTAGATGCATTCTCTACATTACAGGATGAGTTGGCAAGAGAAATGTTGTGCAATATAGTAGGCAATAGAATGTGAGTTTTATTATTTTAAAATGTTTTAGTAGGTATTTTGTAAGTAGTATTCCATTTTATATTGTTTGCAATTGTTGGTCCCGTAGAATCAGGAAGTGAGCTAAACAATAAATTCTTTGGGTATGATTTAGAGGGCCATTAAATACAGTAGGATTGCATAATCATCAAATGTATAATAAAAATACAAATAGCACTAACTTCAAATTTCAAACAACAGTAGATTTCTCTCTGACAAATTTCAAAGTTTGATGTGCCCTGTGCAACAGTCAATCACAGACTCGTATATTTAACCCCTTCACTACTTGGACTTTCCCAAAATATCTGATAATGTTAAGCATTTTTGCAATCACTCCATTTAAGCAGAAATAGAGCCTTGTTTTTTTTTATTTACCTGTGAAAACTATATATTTTTTTAAGCAGACAACCCAAGTATTGATCTAGGTCCATTATGGTATATTTCATGCCACCATTTCACCGCCAAATGCGATCATATAAAAAAACGTTAATTTTTTCACAAACTTTGGGTTTCTCACAGAAATTAGTTACATACCGCTTGAGCAATAAGGGCACAAATTATTGAAAAAGCTTCTCTAGGATCCCCTTTGTTCAGAAATAGTAGACATACATGGCTTTGCTATTGCTTTTTGGTAATTAGAATGCCGCTAATTGCAGCTGCGCACCAATTTAGTGTAGAGATTACCCTCCCACTTGACACCTCCCACCCCCTGATACCTACCTGATCTCTTTCAAACAGCTTTCTCCCCTCCCTCAGCCCCACTGGCCACCACCATCTTAGGTACTAGAAGATAGTCTGCCAATATTAAGTTTTAAGGCAATTTTTTTTAAATTAATTATTTTTCTATTTTTTGCAGTGTAGAATCCCACTTACCCTCCAACCTCCATGATCCCTCCCAAACAGCTCTATGACCCTCTGCCCCTTTAACTATTGCCTGCTATCTTAGGTACTGGCAGCTGTATTCCAGTACCTATAAAATACCTTAATATATATTTACTTTTTATTTTCTGTAGTGTAGTGGTCCCCCCACTTCCCCCCCTCCAGCGATCATTGGTAAGGGATTCCCACCCCATCTTTTTTTCTTAATTATAGCTCCCCATCCCTTCCTGTTTCTTTATTTTTTTTTTTGTAATGTAGGGCCATCCAACTCACTCCCTCCCCCTTCCACTGCTGGACCGCCCATCAGCCTCCCGGATTCCTTAGCAGTAATGCTTCCCTACTGCTTTACGTTTTCCTACCTACGGCCAAGCCAACAAAAAACTTGCAAATACCCCTTGCACGCATGCTTTCACTGCCTCAGTTGGCAAACATTATAAAACATCAGCCTACAAAAAACTTGGAAATACACTTGTGCACGCATGCGCTTACTGCAGAAGTCGGCAAATATTATAAAACACCGTCCACAATTTTTGGCACTAACTATTTTTATTCTGCATATTCAATATTATTATACAGATTTCTTTGATTAAAGGAGTGAACGTATTTCAATAAAGCAGACATAATCTAAATAGTTACAAACATTCCCTTTCATGATGAAACGTTAATACATTTTGTAACTCTTTAAATTATGTCTGTTTTATTGAAATACGTTCACTCCTTTAATCAAAGAAATCAGTATAATAATATTGAATATACAGAATTAAATAACATAGTTGTAGGAAGCCTTTTTTTAAAAATGGTATTTTTATTTCCCCAGCTAGTGCCAAAATTGTGATGTCAGTATATACCAGGGTTAAAATACAATTTATTTATATTATTCTTTAAAACAACCTCCAATTAAAATGTATATACGAAACAATTGAAATTAATAATTATTCCTAAATTCTTTTGATTAGTTAAGATTTATATACACATTGGAATATATTTATGTAGAGACCAGATTATGAATCAAATTATACACACTTATGCTGTTCTAATATTCTTTACAAAGATCATAAAAGATATACCCTTAAAATGAACTTTACTCACAATAATCACATTAAAATACCAGAGTATGGACCATTAACTTAACAATGCTTAGTTAGACAATATAACAAAATACTTTACATCCAATTGATATGCCAATTTATCTGAACTGAAATAATATCTTGTTTAGCTACAATAAGGCAAATTCTAAATATATATATATATATAGCAATAACTGTAATTAATTTATGATATTAAAATACAAAATTCTTTCTAAACATTAATATTTAATACCAGTATACTTACGACAATCTAACTAAAGCTTTAGAATACCTTTGTTTAAAATATTAAATATACAATTGCTTATACTTTACCAGATCACCAGTTTAAGAAATCAGTTAATATCCAAATATGTCTATCGTCATATGTCTTAGGGAAATTAAGCACATTTGTAAGAGAATTAATCTTGATAGTCTCTTATCCACAAAGAGTGTCCCAGCGTATTTGTCTTACAGAAAACTGTGTTCGCACACTGGTCTCTCTATAAGCAAAAATGGCAGCAAGCAGGATTGCCACAGTTACCAAGAAAAATATTTCAGCCATGTTTTTTTTTCTGTGTACAGGGAGTTTTCGTCTGAGACAAAACTCCTACCCATTTCTTAATCATTCGATAGATTTGGATACGCTCTCTTCTCTGATTGGCTACTGGGAGATGCCATTTTTAACAGCCAAATGCTTTTTAGTTGTAATTCTGGATTTAGGCCATCGGGGGAAGCAGACAAAAACAAACAGTTTTATTTTCAACACTGCTATACAGTAAATAGAGTTCTTATATATATTTTTATCAAATGCCTATTTTTATATACTTTTAATCTACAAGTTTTAATAATTATATGTTCCATATATGGTCCGTTTAATATTATTTATTCTGAGTATTTCAAGATTAAACATGAATATACTCCACTTATAATATCTTAAAAATGCGTTTAAAAATCATATTTTCTATGAAAAGATTTAAAAGGATTATAATACCTTCATCATGGACTCAATTACTTTCTCAGTTATCATCTTACTATCACATACATACCTTGAGATCAGCAATCAGATGTAGTTCCATATAATTATATCTATATTGGATTACTATCCCATATAAATATTTCATATCTGTATATCTGCTGCTGCTGAGTGTATAAACCATATGATATTATTTAAAGCACCAATTATATATGTACTTATTAGATGCCTGAAAAATATAAGAATATGTTATCCATTTTGAAACAAGTTGGTTAAACAATTTACATTGATTATATAGTTACTTATTAAGTTCAGCAAATACTTATCTAATATGTTACTGTGAGGCATTTCTTCTTATATCCACAAATATACATTTTTATACAATACTGAGGTATACCACTTAAAATTAAACATAAGTTGTACGTTAAAATGAATTTCAAAGTTACAATGGAAAACATGTGTTTCTGTTAGCCAGCTTAGTGTGTATCTAGTCTTCAAAGGAAATCCAGTGAGCCATTGTGTTAAATTATCACACATCATCTGTTAGCTCATAATATCTTGAAATTCTGTTAGCTTATCTGAAGATAGTGCAGAATTCCATCTCCAACACCCCAGGATGCATATTGAGAATCTTCAAGGGGCTGTTTGCGATCTAACATTTGATTGCCAAGTAAGTGTTAATTACTATCTTTCTGGGCTTTAGCCAGTTCCAAAGAGGTCATCACAGACAGCATGCCTGTATATCTCTACATGGGGTCACCACTTGATAACCTTTATTATACATTTTGGGCAGGAAACTCCATATATGGGCATTCCAACTTGAGAGTGTCATTCTAAGACTTTACAGGTGTGAGTTCCTTTGTTCTCAGATGTTCTGTTAATCAGGAAAAGGCATCTCATGTCTGACCTCAGATTTTCAATACACAGAATGTATTCAGCGATAAAATGAGCATGCTCAAATTTAATATTTGATAGATTGTATATTTATTTTATCTTATTATATATATATATATATATATATATATATATATATATATATATATAAATATATATATATATATATATTGTCTACTGACATTCACATTTAAATATATATAGGACACATGTATTTGAGTTGGCTTTAAGTTAGTGGTACCTGGTGAGTGTTTTCACAGCATGCATCATAGACAATCTTCTATGAAGAGAGTCCATTATTTTTTTATCCTTATATTTATGCTCGTTAGCTAGGCATCTTTAACTACAATATTTCTTTAGTGCATTTGGGGATATGACACTTCATTCTCCCTCTATGACTTGTAGTTGGGATCTAGGATGGCATGCTCACAACTGATTAATATGGACCCATTTATCCATAAAAGTATCATTTTTAGGGATCCTTATTTTATAGGCAACTGGAGATATTTTGTCAGTAATGACAAAAGGACCATTCCATGACGGAAGGAATTTCTTCTCCTTAACCTGATCGCTTCCAAAGTTATAAAGATAAACTTTATCATTTATTTCATATTCCTTTTTGGACATTTTGAGATCATAATAGTCTTTAACGGGAGTTGCATGCTTTTCTATGTTCATTTGAGCAAAAGCAAAGGCATATTGCAGGTGCTTCCTTAAGTTCTCCACATATTGATGTGTATTGGTAGCATTTATCAAGTTCTGGTCTGATGTACGGTACAGTAGATGTTGAGGTAGAACCATTAGAACCATAGCACTACTAGTTGCTCTTAATGCCATTAGGACTAGAGGTAATTTTACATCCCAGTCTTTACAGGTTTCACTCACAAACTTTTTGAGGATTTTCACAATAGACTGGTTGCAGCGTTCTACACCACCGCTTGAGGCAGCTCTATATGCAATATGGAGCTTTCTTTTGACCCCTAGTATTTTCTACATCATGGTCAGCACTTCGCTAGTGAAATGGGTCCCCCGATTGGATTTGATTCGCTGGGGTAAACCAAATCTGGAAAACACGTGGTTGATGAGCAATGCCACGCATGTTTTAGCACTATTGTTAGGTGCACTGATGCACTCATTTAGTGAATATGCATGTCACTGTTAACATGTAATTGTTACCTCTAGATGGCCTAGTTACTGGACCAATAAAATCAATTTGTATATCTGACCATGGCATTACAATCCCCTTTTTCTGCAATGGCGCTCTATGCGTTGGCGCAGTGGGTTGGAACTGTGGACAGATTAAACAACCTTGACAGTAGGTTTGAACATCCTTCAACATATGCGGCCAAAAGGCATAATCACGCAATATTTCATATGTTAATTTGACGCCACGATGACCAGATGTGGGAGCTTCATGGGCATGTTGAAGCATGAGACCTCTGAACTTTGTAGGTACCACCCATTGCTGGATACCAGTTTTGGAGGTTCTAATTAACAAACCTTTCTGTAACTTGAATTGTGATTTTAAGATCTTCCTTGCGAATACCGTCCTCTTTTGAGATGGGGTTGCTTTCAGGATCTTCTATGTTTTTATAGAAGATGCCTACAAATTGGGTCTTCTTCTTGACTAGTGATCAGGTCCTCACTAGGAGAATCCTGACTCCATTGTACCAGGTTAGGCTCACTTTGTTGTTTAGCCTAGTTTCTGGTAATGGCTTCTACCTGGACTGCACCCATTAAGTGGTCAATATTAAGGCGTTCTCCAGTTATGGCTCCTTGTTTGGCTAATGAATCCGCAAGATCATTGTCTTCCTTATCAGAACCTAGAACCCTGGAATGACCCTTGGTCTTTTTCCAGTGTATGTGTGACGGATTCCCCGGCTACCCCGATGGGGTAGCTCCACCAAATGGGTCCTGCTTCCTCCCTGCCGACTGCAGCTATGTAGCTGGCAAGTGACCACAGCCTGTAGCCACCCCTGATGCCTGACAGCACCAGTACTCAGGGTCCCACCCTGTGACAGACTCCAGCTACCCCAACTGAGTAGCTCTGCCAGAGGGTCCTTCCTTTGCCTGGAACAGGCTACTATGTAGCCCAGGAAAATGATTTCTATGTAGCCCAGGAAAGTGATTTTAGCTGGAGCTCACCCAAATAACTAGACAGACTAGCCTTCAGGTTAGACAAGAACTGATTTTATTGTAAAACATACACTCAGTTTCAGGGTGATCCCGGTGGAGCGGTGGCACTTCCAGGGTTTTAAAGCTCTCCATCCCCAGATTTCACAGTCCAAAAATCAGCATGATTTGTTACTGGGGACCGGAGTTACAGTTCGTTGAAGTTATGGGGTTAGGGGTGTCCAAAACCCCGGTTCCCAGAGGAGCTCCCCTCCGTCAATTCCCCCACCCCTTGTACTCCCCAGGGGCTACTAATCCCCAAAAGAGCGGAGCTTTGAGGCACTTGGTTGCTGGAGCGACCTGGGTTAAAGTTAGCGGGTGTTCTGCTATCCTGTGGCCGACCCGGAGTTCCAGGAGCCTGGCCAGCCTGAGAGGGGTTAGGCGGGTGTCCGTTGTGAGGCGGCCGACCGGGATTTCCAGGAGCCCGGCCAGCCTAGGAGGGTTTTCCTGGTAATAAACCAACTCTTCTCTGAACACAAAAACAAGCCAAAACAAAGCAAACAGCTTCCAGAGATGGTGGTTGCTCTGAGGAGCCCAAAACCACTGAGAAACAACAGGGGTGAGGTTGTAGGGGGGTGGGAGGTAGCCTTAGCCGTCTGGACATCTCCCCCCCTCCAGTTCGGTAGACCCAGCTAGACCCTTAATGGGTCGGCCAGGGGCTGTCCGACGGTGGCCCTCCACTTCTCGGTTGCTGGGAGAGGTTATCCCATCTCTTCTGAGCTTGGGGCATCCTGGTGGGTTGCTGCTGGTGTTTATACCCTGTGTCCTGGGCACAGGGATAGTCACATAATGTAAAGTCCAAAACAAGTTTGCTAAGGCCGGCTCCCAAACAATTGCTGCTCCACAAGTTTCAGTGTCCTTAAGTTCCCTAGACAAACTGTCTCCCTCTGTGACACTCTGTTGAGTACCGGCTGACCCACCCACAAACAAAGCCAGTAACGGTTTCCCGGCTGTATACCCACCCCAGACTGTAGGTTGAGGTTGCTCCTTGGTGGGGCAGGCAAGACTCGGTTGCCAAACTGGTGGCACCAAATGCAGGGGCAGGTATCCAACAAAGCCATTGCCAGTTTCCCGGCTGTTGGTGGAAGTTGCTCCTTGGTGGGGCAGGCAAAACTCGGGTGCCCAAACTTGTGGCACCAACTGCATGAGCGGGTAATCCCCTGGCCGGCCCCCTGTGAGATATACTCCAGGACAAGAAAAGGGTATAGACCCTGCCAAGCTACTGAGGGGAGAGACCGTCTCTTCTCCTGAGAAGGAGATCTACTGCTGGGGAGGGAGGTCTGCTACCTCCACTCCATGGGAAACTGTGCTGCTGCTGGGGAGAGAGACCGACTGTCTCCTCTCCCTGAAAGGGTTTCTGCTTACAGGAGGGGGGATGACTACCTCTGCTCCCAGGGGATAGTCTGCCGCTGGGGAGAGAGACCGATTGTCTCCTCTCCTGGCTCCTGGCTCTGCCGCTAGGGATAGAGACTGACTGTCTCCTCTCCCGGAAAGGGGTTCTGTTTACGGGGAGGGAGGACCACTACCTCTGCTCCCAGGGGATGGCTCTGCCACTAGGGAGAGAGACCAACTGTCTCCTCTCCCGGCTCCTGGCTCTGCCGCTGGGGAGAGAGACCGACTGTCTCCTCTCCCAGGAAGGGTTTCTGTTTGCAGGGAGGAAGGACGACTACCTCCGCTCCCAGGAGATGGCTCTGTTGCTGAGGAGAGAGACCAACTGTCTCCTCTCCCTGCTCCTGGCTCTGCCGCTGGGGAGAGAGACTGACTTTCTTCTCTCCCGGGAAGGGGTTCTGTTTACGGGGAGGGAGGAAGACTACCTCCGCTCCCAGGGGATGGCTCTGCCACTGGGGAGAGAGACCAACTATCTCCTCTCCCGGCTCCTGGCTCTGCTGCTGGTGAGAGAGACCGACTGTCTCCTCTCTCAGGAAGGGGTTCTGTTTACGGGGAGGGAGGACGACTACCTCCGCTCCCAGGGGATGGCTCTGCCACTGGGGAGAGAGACCGACTGTCTTCTCTCCCGGCTCCTGGCTCTGCCGTTGGGGAGGGAGACCGACTGTCTCCTCTCCCAGGAAGGGGTTCGGCTTACGGGGAGGGAGAACGACTACCTCCACTCCCAGGGGATGGCTCTGCCGCTGGGGAGAGAGCCTGACTGTCTCCTCTCCTGCCTCCTGGCTCTGCCGCTGGGGAGAGAGACCGACTGTCTCCTCTCCCAGGAAGGGGTTTTGTTTACGGGGAGGGAGGACGACTACCTCCGCTCCCAGGGGATGGCTCTGCCGCTGGGGAGAGAGACCAACTGTCTCTTCTCCCAGGAAGGGATTCTGCCGCTGGGGAGAGTTATCGACATCCATCTCTCCCTTGTCCAAGTCCATAAGCTCGGGGCCTGACTGCTGATCTGTATCTAGCAGCTCATTGTCGCTTATGCTCTGTTGCCAATTCTCTAAGGAGTATGTAGGACAGAGGTAAAGTCCAGCACACAGTTAAGTTATGCAAAGTCACAATGACCCACTTCCAAGGCCAAAATGAAGGTTAAAAAAACAGCAAAATGTGACAGCATAAAGTATTTATTAAGAAGACAGCAGGGTAATAGCAGCAACGTTTCTGGACTTCTGTCCCTTTGTCAAGCTAATGTGTACAATGAATTCAAAACACCTTATATAACAATATACCACTAGGTGGCGCTAAAAACATATATATAAAAACAGATTAACCTTTTACATACAAAATTGATTCATGATTATTATGTACAAAATTTACTCAGAAAAAAGCATAGTGTATAATGTTATTAGATATTAAATTTAAAGTGCAGTATTAAATTTAAAGTGCAATTATAGAGGCATATAATTAAATACATCTTATACTATTTAGATAGAAAAAAGAATCTATAAAGAGGATTTTAATAGCCTAAAATTTCATCCAGTGGTGATATACTTAAAGAAAAACTGATAGGTCCCAGTCTTTATTCATGCCATTGGGATACATGGTACCCAATTCATGAATCCAGAACGCCTCTCTTTGTTTTAATATTTTCTCCCTGACCCCTCCTCTACGCAATTTGGGGACGTGATCAATTATCTGAAAGCGGAGCTGGTTTATGGCATGATTTTTATCTAAAAAATTTCAGCGACTGGTGCTTTAAGATTTTTAACTCTAATGGAGCTTTAATGCTCTATAATTCTGTCGCGTACAGATCTAGTTGTCTCTCCAACATAGCTCCGCCCACAGTGGCATTTAATTAAATAGATAACATAATTGGTGTTGCAAGTATAGTACCCTTTAATATAGTATTTTTTACCATTACATGAGTGGTAAAACACGGGACCTTTAAACAAATTCCCGCAGCATGAACAGTTCAGACATGCATACGAGCCTGATCTGTTAGTAGTAATATATCTTTGATTTACAGATGTTCTAGGGCCTATATTTGCCTTAATTAAGTGGTCGTGGAGATTTTTGATACGTCTATAAGCGGGCATAGGGGATCTCTGGAATTCTAGAATGTTAGGGTTACATTGTGCAAGTATACTCCAATGAATTTTTATTATCTTTTGAATGGCTGGGCTGAGATAAAGGCTAGTCGACTGTCTTTTTCAACCTTTTTTCTCTTATTCATAGTCTGTAATATACTTGGTCTAGAGGTTGAAAATGCAGATGCTATTTCTTTATGAATTAAAGCTGACGGGTAGCCTCTCTCTATGAATCTTTGACCCATGTCTGTTAGCCTCTCATTTACTAAATTAGGGTCAGAAACAATTTGTCTGACTCTTAGTAGTTGACTCTTTGGAAGGGAGGCTATCAAAGATGGAGAATGAGCACTATCATAATGTAACAGACTGTTACGGTCAGTGCTCTTCCTAAATATATCAGTCTTTAAAGTGCATCCATCTTTGATTACCCTAGTGTCAAAAATTCAATTGTTTCTTCATTCCATGTCAATTTGAATTTGATATGGTTAGTGGCAGCATTAAGATCCGCCACAATGCCATTAGGGTTCCAGCTCCGGTCACAAAAGAAATTCTAATACCTAATAATGTGGTAAATATTTCCGGGACTCACATTACTAATGAGGAACTGTCTGTACTAAACAAAGGCCTATCTTATTGCCCTAAGCAAAGATGTAATTTTTTCAAACTGCAAACGGACTTGTTTAAGTTTTTTCGTTCTTTAAAACTAAAAGCTTTCTTTAGTAATATTCCCTGTCAAATTAAGCCTAAAGCACAAAAAAGAAAAAGAAACCATATCTATGTAGCAACTTGGCTTATGTAATAAAAGTGTATTTATTCCAAATCAATCAAACCACAGTGTAGAAACCTACATAAATCTGGTTAAAAAGGATATCGAACACCTTAAGAACACTACTGAATCTAATAAGAAACTAAGCTATAGGAATTACTGCCCAATTGATAATCAGAAATCAAAATATACAAATTTTGATAAGAAGGAATTTGAGACCCTAGAAGCTATTAAACTTAAACAAGACATTATACTAAAAAGAGCAGATAAGGGTGGAGCTTTAGTTATAATGACTAAGACTAATTACATCAATGAAATACAGAGGCAATTAGAGGATACCACTGTTTATAAGAAATTAACTATTAACCCTCTACTATCTATACAAAAAGAATTAGATCATATTTTAAGCATAGCTCTAAAAAACAATCCAATAGATGAAGACTTAGTTACGTTTCTTACTGTTAAACACCCACATACTCCAGTTATGTATGTACTTCCCAAGATACATAAAAACCTTGAGACCCCCCCCTGGCCGTCCCATCATTGCAAGCACTGACTCTATATTAACTAATGTTTCTATTTTTTTAGACCGGATGTTTAGACCTTATGTGGAACAATCTACTTCTTTTATCAAAGATACCAGTGACTTCCTTTTAAAACCGGACACTCTAAATTTTTCAGCAAGTAAGTTTATTCTTTTCAGTTTAGATGTAGATAGTCTTTACACCTCTATTACCCATGCTAGTGGTTTGGGTGCTATAGAGTTAGTGCTTACTAATGATGTTAATTTGAATAGACAAAAAGTTGATTTTTTGTTGCAATTACTTGATATGGTATTAAAATTGTAACTATTTTCTTTTTGAAGACAGTTATTATTTGCAGATCCAAGGGACCGCTATGGGTTCCAACGTCGTCCCCAACTACGCAAATATTTTTATGAACATATTTGAAGAAAAATTTGTCTTCTGCAACAATTGGTTTACTTTATGTGGCACCACCTGGTGGCGTTACATAGATGATATCTTTGGAGTGTGGTTGGGCGACGTTGGAACCCTAATGGCGTTTGTGTGCGGATCTTAATGCTGCCACTAACCATATCAATTTCAAATTGACATGGAATGAAGAAACAATTAAATTTTTGGACACAAGGGTAATCAAAGATGGATGCACTTTAAAGACTGATATATTTAGGAAGAGCACTGACCGTAACAGTCTGTTACATTATGAAAGTGCTCATTCTCCATCTTTGATAGCCTCCCTTCCAAAGAGTCAACTATTAAGAGTCAGACGAATTGTTTCTGACCCTAATTTAGTAAATGAGAGGCTAACAGACATGGGTCAAAGATTCATAGAGAGAGGCTACCCGTCAGCTTTAATTCATAATGAAATAGCATCTGCATTTTCAACCTCTAGAAAAACAAAATTTATGCTTACCTGATAAATTCATTTCTCCTGTAGTGTGGTCAGTCCACGGGTCATCATTACTTCTGGGATATTATCTCCTCCCCTACAGGAAGTGCAAGAGGATTCACCCAGCAGAGCTGCTATATAGCTCCTCCCCTCTACGTCACCCCCAGTCATTCGACCAAAGGACCAACGAGAAAGGAGAAGCCCAAGGGTGTAGTGGTGACTGGAGTATAATCCAAAAAATTTTTTAGCCTGCCATAAAAAACAGGGCGGGCCGTGGACTGACCACACTACAGGAGAAATGAATTTATCAGGTAAGCATAAATTTTGTTTTCTCCTGTTAAGTGTGGTCAGTCCACGGGTCATCATTACTTCTGGGATACCAATACCAAAGCAAAAGTACACGGATGACGGGAGGGACAGGCAGGCTCTTTATACGGAGGGAACCACTGCCTGAAGAACCTTTCTCCCAAAAACAGCCTCCGAAGAAGCAAAAGTGTCAAATTTGTAAAATTTGGAAAAAGTATGAAGAGAAGACCAAGTTGCAGCCTTGCAAATCTGTTCAACAGAAGCCTCATTCTTAAAGGCCCAAGTGGAAGCCACAGCTCTAGTAGAATGAGCTGTAATTCTTTCAGGAGGCTGCTGTCCAGCAGTCTCATAGGCTAATCGTATTATGCTACGAAACCAAAAAGAGAGAGAGGTAGCCGAAGCTTTTTGACCTCTCCTCTGGCCAGAATAAACGACAAACAGGGAAGACGTTTGACGAAACTCCTTAGTTGCCTGTAGATAAAATTTCAGGGCACGGACTACATCTAGATTGTGTAGCAGACGTTCCTTCTTCGAGGAAGGATTAGGACACAAGGATGGAACAACAATCTCTTGATTGATATTCCTGTTAGTGACCACCTTAGGTAGGAACCCAGGTTTAGTACACAGAACTACCTTGTCTGAATGAAAAATCAGATAAGGAGAATCACAATGTAAGGCAGATAACTCAGAGACTCTTCGAGCCGAGGAAATAGCCATTAAAACAGAACTTTCCAAGATAACAACTTGATATCAATGGAATGAAGGGGTTCAAACGGAACACCCTGTAAAACATTAAGAACTAAGTTCAAACTCCATGGCGGAGCAACAGTTTTAAACACAGGCTTGATCCTAGCTAAAGCCTGACAAAAAGCTTGAACGTCCGGAACTTCTGACAGACGTTTGTGTAAAAGAATGGACAGAGCTGAAATCTGTCCCTTTAAAGAACTAGCGGATAACCCCTTTTCTAAACCTTCTTGTAGAAAAGACAATATCCTTGGAATCCTAACCTTACTCCATGAGTAACTCTTGGATTCGCACCAATATAAGTATTTACGCCATATTTTATGGTAAATCCTTCTGGTAACAGGCTTCCTAGCCTGTATTAAGGTATCAATAACTGGCTCAGAAAACCCACGTTTTGATAAAATCAAGCGTTCAATTTCCAAGCAGTCAGCTTCAGAGAAGTTAGATTTTGATGTTTGAATGGACCCTGGATCAGAAGGTCCTGTTTCAGAGGTAGAGACCAAGGCGGACAGGATGACATGTCCACTAGATCTGCATACCAAGTCCTGCGTGGCCATGCAGGTGCTATTAGAATCACTGATGCTCTCTCCTGTTTGATTCTGGCAATCAATCGAGGAAGCATCGGGAAGGGTGGAAACACATAAGCCATCCCGAAGGTCCAAGGTGCTGTCAAAGCATCTATCAGAACCGCTCCCGGATCCCTGGATCTGGACCCGTAGCGAGGAAGTTTGGCGTTCCGACGAGACGCCATGAGATCTATCTCTGGTTTGCCCCAACGTCGAAGTATCTGGGCAAAGACCTCCGGATGAAGTTCCCACTCCCCCGGATGAAAAGTCTGACGACTTAAGAAATCCGCCTCCCAGTTCTCCACTCCCGGGATGTGGATTGCAGACAGGTGGCAAGAGTGAGACTCTGCCCAGCGAATTATCTTTGATACTTCCATCATTGCTAGGGAGCTTCTTGTCCCTCCCTGATGGTTGATGTAAGCTACAGTCGTGATGTTGTCCGACTGAAACCTGATGAACCCCTGAGTTGTTAACTGGGGCCAAGCCAGAAGGGCATTGAGAACTGCTCTCAATTCCAGAATGTTTATTGGAAGGAGACTCTCCTCCTGATTCCATAGTCCCTGAGCCTTCAGAGAATTCCAGACAGCGCCCCAACCTAGTAGGCTGGCGTCTGTTGTTACAATTGTCCAGTCTGGCCTGCTGAATGGCATCCCCCTGGACAGGTGTGGCCGATAAAGCCACCATAGAAGAGAATTTCTGGTCTCTTGATTCAGATTCAGAGTGGGGGACAAATCTGAGTAATCCCCATTCCACTGACTTAGCATGCACAATTGCAGCGGTCTGAGATGTAGGCGTGCAAAAGGTACTACGTCCATTGCCGCTACCATTAAGCCGATCACCTCCATGCATTGAGCTACCGACGGGTGTTGAATGGAATGAAGGACACGGCATGCATTTTGAAGCTTTGTTAACCTGTCTTCTGTCAGGTAAATCTTCATTTCTACAGAATCTATCAGAGTCCCCAAGAAAGGAACTCTTGTGAGTGGAAAGAGAGAGCTCTTCTTTTCGTTCACCTTCCATCCATGCGACCTTAGAAATGCCAGTACTAACTCTGTATGAGACTTGGCAGTTTGAAAGCTTGAAGCTTGTATCAGAATGTCGTCTAGGTACGGAGCTACCGAAATTCCTTGCGGTCTTAGTACCGCCAGAAGAGTACCCAGAACCTTTGTGAAGATTCTTGGAGCCGTAGCCAGTCCGAATGGAAGAGCTACAAACTGGTAATGCCTGTCTAGAAAGGCAAACCTTAGATACCGGTAATGATTTCTGTGAATCGGTATGTGAAGGTAAGCATCCTTTAAATCCACTGTGGTCATGTACTGACCCTCTTGGATCATGGGCAGAATTGTTCGAATCGTTTCCATCTTGAACGATGGAACTCTTAGGAATTTGTTTAGGATCTTTAAATCCAAGATTGGCCTGAAAGTTCCCTCTTTTTTGGGAACTACAAACAGATTTGAGTAAAACCCTTGTCCTTGTTCCGACCGCGGAACTGGATGGATCACTCCCATTAATAAAAGATCTTGTACGCAGCGTAGGAACGCTTCTTTCTTTATTTGGTTTGTTGATAACCTTGACAGATGAAATCTCCCTCTTGGGGGAGAGGATTTGAAGTCCAGAAGGTATCCCTGAGATATGATCTCTAACGCCCAGGGATCCTGAACATCTCTTGCCCAAGCCTGGGCGAAGAGAGAAAGTCTGCCCCCTACTAGATCCGGTCCCGGATCGGGGGCCCTCGATTCATGCTGTCTTAGGGGCAGCAGCAGGTTTCCTGGCCTGCTTGCCCTTGTTCCAGGACTGGTTAGGTTTCCAGCCTTGTCTGTAGCGAGCAACAGCTCCTTCCTGTTTTGGTGCAGAGGAGGTTGATGCTGTTCCTGCTTTGAAATTACGAAAGGAACGAAAATTAGACTGTCTAGCCCTAGGTTTGGCTTTGTCCTGAGGCAGGGCATGGCCTTTACCTCCTGTAATGTCAGCGATAATCTCCTTCAACCCGGGCCCGAACAAGGTTTGCCCTTTGAAAGGTATATTAAGCAATTTAGATTTAGAAGTAACATCAGCTGACCAGGATTTTAGCCACAGTGCTCTGCGTGCCTGAATGGCAAATCCGGAATTCTTAGCCGTAAGTTTAGTTAAATGTACTACGGCATCTGAAATAAATGAGTTAGCTAACTTAAGGGCTTTAAGTTTGTCTGTAATCTCATCTAGTGTAGATGATTGAAGTGTCTCTTCCAGAGACTCAAACCAAAATGCTGCTGCAGCCGTGACAGGCGCAATACATGCAAGAGGTTGCAATATAAAACCTTGTTGAACAAACATTTTCTTAAGGTAACCCTCTAATTTTTTATCCATTGGATCTGAAAAGGCACAGCTATCCTCCACCGGGATAGTGGTACGATTAGCTAAAGTAGAAACTGCTCCCTCCACCTTAGGGACCGTTTGCCATAAGTCCCGTGTGGTGGCGTCTATTAGAAACATTTTTCTAAATATCGGAGGGGGTGAGAACGGTACACCGGGCCTATCCCACTCCTTAGTAACAATTTCAGTAAGTCTCTTAGGTATAGGAAAAACATCAGTACTCGCCGGTACCGCAAAATATTTATCCAACCTACACATTTTCTCTGGTATTGCAACTGTGTTACAATCATTCAGAGCCGCTAACACCTCCCCTAGTAATACACGGAGGTTTTCCAGCTTAAATTTAAAATTTGAAATATCTGAATCCAATCTATTTGGATCAGAACCGTCACCCACAGAATGAAGTTCTCCGTCCTCATGTTCTGCCGCCTGTGACGCAGTGTCTGACATGGCCCTAATATTATCAGCGCACTCTGTTCTCACCCCAGAGTGATCACGCTTGCCTCTAAGTTCTGGTAATTTAGCCAAAACTTCAGTCATAACAGTAGCCATATCCTGTAATGTGATTTGAAATGGCCGCCCAGATGTACTCGGCGCTACAATATCACGCACCTCCCGAGCGGGAGATGTAGGTACTGACACGTGAGGCGAGTTAGTCGGCATAACTCTCCCCTCGTTGTCTGGTGAAATATGTTCAATTTGTACAGATTGACTTTTATTTAAAGTAGCATCAATACAGTTAGTACATAAACTTCTATTGGGCTCCACTTTGGCATTAGCACATATAGCACATGTATCTTCCTCTGAATCAGACATGTTTAACACACTAGCAATTAACTAGCAACTTGGAAATGCTTTTTTAAGTAATTTACAATAATCTGAAAACGAGCTGTGCCTATAAGAAGCACAGAAAAAATTATGACAGTTGAAAATAATTAAGTTATAGCATCAATCTTTGTCAGAAATATACAATTTTAGCAAAGGATTGTTCCCATTAGCAAAGGATAACTAACCCAGGCAGTAGAAAAAAAATACACAAATAAACGTTTTTTATCACAGTCAACTACAATCTTCACAGCTCTGCTGTGATGATTACCTCCCTCAAAAAAGGCTTTGGAGATCCCTGAGTTCTGTAGAGATGAACCGGATCATGCAGGAAGAAAATGAACCTCTGACTGAGTTTTTTGATGCGTAGTAAAAGCGCCAAAAATGGCCCCTCCCCCTCACACATAACAGTGAGAGAGATCAGTGAACTGCTTTAATTTAAACAAAAACTATTGCCAAGTGGAAAAAATAGTGCCCAAAACATTTTTTCATCCAGTACCTCAGAGAAATAAACGTTTTTACATGCCAGCAAAAAAACGTTTAACCTCAATAAATTAATTGTTATTTAAAACCTATTGCAAGTCCCTGCAAATTAGGTTAAGTCTATGCATACAGTATAAATCCAGTGAAGTACCATTCCCCAGAATACTGAAGTGTAAAATATACATACATGACAGCCTGATACCAGCTACATCTACTGCATTTAAGGCTGAGTTTACATTATAACGGTATGGCAGGATTTTCTCATCAATTCCATGTCAGAAAATAACAAACTGCTACATACCTCTTTGCAGATTAATCTGCCCGCTGTCCCCTGATCTGAAGTTTACCTCTCCTCAGATGGCCGAGAAACAGCAATATGATCTTAACTACTCCGGCTAAAATCATAGAAAAAACTCCGGTAGATTCTTCTTCAAATTCTACCAGAGAATGAATAACACACTCCGGTGCTATTATAAAATAACAAACTTTTGATTGAAGTTAATAAACTAATTAAATCACCACAGTCCTCTCACACATCCTATCTATTCGTTGGGTGCAAGAGAATGACTGGGGGTGACGTAGAGGGGAGGAGCTATATAGCAGCTCTGCTGGGTGAATCCTCTTGCACTTCCTGTAGGGGAGGAGATAATATCCCAGAAGTAATGATGACCCGTGGACTGACCACACTTAACAGGAGAAAAGTCTATTACAGACTATGAATAAGAGAAAAAAGGTTGAAAAAGACAGTCGACTAGCCTTTGTCTCTGAATTTAACAGTCTCAGCCCAGCCATTCAAAAGATAATAAAAAAAATTGGAGTATACTTGCACAATGTAACCCTAACATTCTAGAATTCCAGAGACCCCCTATGCCCGCTTATAGACGTATCAAAAATCTCCACGACCACTTAATTAAGGCAGATATAGGCCCTAGAACATCTGTAAATCAAAGATATATTACTACTAACAGATCAGGCTCGTATGCATGTCTGAACTGTTCATGCTGCGGGAATTTGTTTAAAGGTCCCGTGTTTTACCACTCATGTAATGGTAAAAAATACTATATTAAAGGGTACAATACCTGCAACACCAATTTTGTTATCTATTTAATTAAATGCCACTGTGGGCGGAGTTATGTTGGAGATCTGTACACGACAGAATTATAGAGCATAAAAGCTCCATTAGAGTTAAAAATCTTAAAGCACCAGTCGCTGACATTTTTTTAGATAAAAATCATGCCATAAACCAGCTCCGCTTTCAGATAATTGATCACGTCCCCAAATTGCGTAGAGGAGGGGACAGGGAGAAAATATTAAAACAAAGAGAGGCGTTCTGGATTCATGAATTGGGTACCATGTATACCAATGGCATGAATAAAGACTGGGATCTATCAGTTTTTCTTTAAGTATATCACCACTGGATGACATTTTAGGCTATTAAAATCCTCTTTATAGATTCTTTTTTCTATCTAAATAGTATAAGATGTATTTAATTATATGCCTCTATAATTGCACTTTAAATTTAATACTGCACTTTAAATTTAATATCTAATAACATTATACACTATGCTTCTTTCTGAGTAAATTTTGTACATAATAATCATGAATCAATTTTGTATGTAAAAGGTTAATCTCTTTTTATATATATGTTTTTAGCGCCACCTAGTGGTATATTGTTATATAAGGTGTTTTGAATTCATTGTACACATTAGCTTGACAAAGGGACAGAAGTCCAGAAACGTTGCCTCTATTACCCTGCTGTCTTCATAATAAATACTTTATGCTGTCACATTTTGCTGTTTTTTGCCAATTCTCTAAAGTCAACCTCCATGATTCCCAGACTGCTGTATCATAGCTCCCTGCAGGCTCTGTGGCATGCTGTTTAACGCAATCTATCAGTCTTTTGTATCTCTGTTCCATCTCCAATTCCTTGCCACATATATAATCCAAATCGGCTTGCAGCCAGGCTACCCCTGAGAGACTTAGCAGGCTCCCTCGGTACTCACAAATGTCCATAAGTCTCCACTCCTCCTGACTCCCAAAATCTGGGTCCTCTGCCATTACAGGGAGTGCAGAATTATTAGGCAAATGAGTATTTTGACCACATCATCCTCTTTATGCATGTTGTCTTACTCCAAGCTGTATAGGCTCAAAAGCCTACTACCAATTAAGCATATTAGGTGATGTGCATCTCTGTAATGAGAAGGGGTGTGGTCTAATGACATCAACACCCTATATCAGGTGTGCATAATTATTAGGAAACTTCCTTTCCTTTGGCAAAATGGGTCAAAAGAAGGACTTGACAGGCTCAGAAAAGTAAAAAATAGTGAGATATCTTGCAGAGGGATGCAGCACTCTTAAAATTGCAAAGCTTCTGAAGCGTGATCATCGAACAATCAAGCGTTTCATTCAAAATAGTCAACAGGGTCTCAAGAAGCGTGTGGAAAAACCAAGGCGCAAAATAACTGCCCATGAACTGAGAAAAGTCAAGCGTGCAGCTGCCAAGATGCCACTTGCCACCAGTTTGGCCATATTTCAGAGCTGCAACATCACTGGAGTGCCCAAAAGCACAAGGTGTGCAATACTCAGAGACATGGCCAAGGTAAGAAAGGCTGAAAGACGACCACCACTGAACAAGACACACAAGCTGAAACGTCAAGACTGGGCCAAGAAATATCTCAAGACTGAGTTTTCTAAGGTTTTATGGACTGATGAAATGAGAGTGAGTCTTGATGGGCCAGATGAATGGGCCCGTGGCTGGATTGGTAAAGGGCAGAGAGCTCCAGTCCGACTCAGACGCCAGCAAGGTGGAGGAGGAGTACTGGTTTGGGCTGGTATCATCAAAGATGAGCTTGTGGGGCCTTTTCGGGTTGAGGATGGAGTCGAGCTCAACTCCCAGTCCTACTGCCAGTTTCTGGAAGACACCTTCTTCAAGCAGTGGTACAGGAAGAAGTCTGCATCCTTCAAGAAAAACATGATTTTCATGCAGGACAATGCTCCATCACACGCGTCCAAGTACTCCACAGCGTGGCTGGCAAGAAAGGGTATAAAAGAAGAAAATCTAATGACATGGCCTCCTTGTTCACCTGATCTGAACCCCATTGAGAACCTGTGGTCCATCATCAAATGTGAGATTTACAAGGAGGGAAAACAGTACACCTCTCTGAACAGTGTCTGGGAGGCTGTGGTTGCTGCTGCACGCAATGTTGATGGTGAACAGATCAAAACACTGACAGAATCCATGGATGGCAGGCTTTTGAGTGTCCTTGCAAGAAAGGTGGCTATATTGGTCACTGATTTGTTTTTGTTTTGTTTTTGAATGTCAGAAATGTATATTTGTGAATGTTGAGATGTTATATTGGTTTCACTGGTAAAAATAAATAATTGAAATGGGTATATATTTGTTTTTTGTTAAGTTGCCTAATAATTATGCACAGTAATAGTCACCTGCACACACAGATATCCCCCTAAAATAGCTAAAACTAAAAACAAACTAAAAACTACTTCCAAAAATATTCAGCTTTGATATTAATGAGTTTTTTGGGTTCATTGAGAACATGGTTGTTGTTCAATAATAAAATTAATCCTCAAAAATACAACTTGCCTAATAATTCTGCACTCCCTGTAGTTCAAATAATAATCCAGGGCCGCCGTAGCCAAAGCCCTCTGTGGGGACACCATCACCCAGCCATGGCCACACTTGCATAGCATACCATCGGAGGGCCCTGTAGCTGTCATCCAGAGCCATCTCCTCCTGGACCAATCCATCCAATTCAGACAGCCATTCCGCCTGGGGCTGTCCTCCCAGGCAAGATACTCGGAACTTCCACTGGAGCCAGTAATCTTCGTCATCAAGGGAGAGGGTTGTTACTCGATAGCCCTGCTCTTGTTGAAGAGCCTACCTCCAGAGTTGTCGGCGGACAAGGTCCCTTTGTGCCAGCATGTCCCAATACGAACTAGGAATTTCGAGCTGGGCCAGAGCCTCCTCTGCTCTCTTTAGGAGCTTGGTTCCCATAGTTACCGGCTATACTTCTCCTCTGTCGGCAGAAACTGTGTGATAGAAGCAGATCCCACCGCTGCCAGCCAATGTGACGGATTCCCCGGATACCCCAACAGGGTAGCTCCGCCAAATGGGTCCTGCTTCCTCCCTGCCGACTGCAGCTATGTAGCTGGCAAGTGACCACAGCCTGTAGCCACCACTGATGCCCGACAGCACCAGTACTCAGGGTCCCACCCTGTGGCAGACTCCAGCTACCCCAACTGAGTCGCTCTGCCAGAGGGTCCTTCCTTTGCCTGGAACAGGCTGCTATGTAGCCCAGGAAAGTGATTTCTATGTAGCCCAGGAAAGTGATTTTAGCTGGAGCTCACCCAAATAACTAGACAGACTAGCCTTCAGGTTAGACCAGAACTGATTTTATTGTAAAACATACACTCATTTTATACACAGAGCTCATCTTGATAACACAAAGAACAATCCCACTATTTTCCCACCATTCCTGCCCCTCCAGACTGACCGGTGCCTCCATAGGAGCCACAGTCCCACATAATCTCAATATCTAGGGGAGGCGGTTTCGGGGTGATCTCTGTGGAGCAGCGGCACTTCCAGGGTTTTAAAGCTCTCAGTCCCCAGATTTCACAGTCCAAAAATCAGAATGATTTGTTACTGGGGACCAGAGTTACAGTCCGTTGAAGTTATGGGGTTAGGGGTGTCAAAAAACCCCAGTTCCCAGAGGACCTCCCCTCCGGCAATTCCCCCACCCCTTGTACTCCCCAGGGGCTACTAATCCCCAAAAGAGCGGAGCTTTGAGGCACTTGGTTGCTTCCCTGTGGCCGACCGGGAGTTCCAGGAGCTTGGCCAGCCTGAGAGGGGTTAGGCGGGTGTCCATTGTGAGGCAGCCGACCGGGAGTTCCAGGAGCCCGGCCAGCCTAGGAGGGTTTTCCTGGTCATAAACCAACTCTTCTCTGAACACAAAAACAAGCCAAAACAAAGCAAACAAACAGCTTCTAGAGATGGTGGTTACTCCGAGGAGCCCAAAACCACTGAGAAACAACAGGGGTGAGGTTGTAGGGGGGTGGGAGGTAGCCTTAGCCATCTGGTATCCGTGACAGTATGGTTAACCCATTGGACACCACTAGATTATCAATCTCGCAGAACAACTTGTCATGTTTGACTGGTTTGTTGTTAGTTTTCTGCATGCCATTTCTTTTCCAAGTTGGCAGGTATTCAACAAAACTGTCATGCACGTAATTTGAGTCAGTAATGATCACAAATTCAGGAATATTGTGTTCAATAGCCATCTCAATGGTTTTTAGAACAGCAGTTAGTTCTGCAACTTGACTGGATCTTGGTCCAATGTTGAAACCTACAGAAATATTTGGGAATCCACTTGCCCAAGTTATACCAATGCCGGCGACTAATCTGCGCTCATTATCAATAGTGGCATGGTAAGAACAACCATCAGCATATACCCAAGGTAATGTTTGACAATGGTTCTCATTGTATGTTTTATACAGGGAAAGCAATTGTTTCTCCAGGAAATCATCTTCTAATATCTCTTCCCCATGATCCTTAGCAGTACAGTCATGGAGTTCAGCAAACCCCTGTGCGACTGGATTCTTTTTGTGTTGCTTGTAACGAGTTTCTAAAGGCCAGCCTTGTAAGGAAAGAGTCCAAGCTGTTATGCGGCTATTAGACAAATTTCCATCTCTTATTCTCTCACTTTGCAGATATAGCAAAGGCTGGTGGGCCGTTTCTACAATAATTTTCTCGCCCTGTATATAGCTGTGGAAATTTTGTAGAGCCCATACAGTAGATAAGAGGACTTTTTCGCAATCACTAAATTTTATTTCTACTGGGGATATAGTTTTACTCGCATAAGCAATGACTTTGCTTAAATTATCATGCTTTTGGTACAAAACTAAACTCATTCTTATATCTGTGTAACCTGTCTCTAAGTAGAAAGGTTTACCCCCTTCAGGGTATGCTAAGCAAGGTGCTTGAGTGAGTTTTCTCTTCACTTTAGGTTCAGCTATCTGCGCTAAGTCTTCGCTAATATAGCTAGCTTCCTGTTTTAAGTTTAATTTAGCATACTTGGTTTTCCCAAGGTCATGCACTTGCATAGGAATAAATAGATCCTATTTAACGTTCACAATTTCTGTGAGGAATAGAGAATAATCTCCCCCTTTAGGGAATTTATTATCCCCCTTGTGGAGAGATATGGTTAATACATCGCCGTCTAAGGAAATATTTGCTATCTTTACAGCGAAATTTTAAAAATATTACCATCAGAGCCACTTAAAGGAGTCTGATCATCTATGTGTCTTATTACCCTGTTCCCCAGCCTTAGTTTTAACCATGCCATACTGTAGATTTTGAGAGAGTCACCCCCAACACCTATTAGTGAACCATCAAATTGTTTTATTTTAGGTTTGTGGGGTGTTAGCTCATTTAGCTGTGTGTAGTACCTGTGGGATAAAATAGTTGCCTGAGATCCAGTATCAATTAATCCCATGATAGGGTTTGTGGGATAAAATAGTTGCCTGAGATCCAGTATCAATTAATCCCATGATAGGGTTAGCAACTGAATCCTGGAGTTCAGCACATACATAATATCTTCCTGCAGTTTCTACCATTTCACACATAAAATGTGCATGATTACATATCTGTGGGCTTCGCCACGTTTTTCCTGTATTCAACACGTTGCCTGATGCAGAAGAAACTTCATTCTTACCAGTCCTTCCCTCTGTAATAGAGTCAACAGGGTTCCTATGTACTGCATCTGTGGGAATAAGGTTAGGAGAAAACCCATGGACCAATTTTTTTATATCCCAGGGTATTGACTCCTGGATTCTTAGGATCTCTCAGAATCATAGCTATTGTTCCTATTTTGGGGTTCAACTTGTTCAGCGTTAATGTCTTGGGGAGCACTATTTACTTGGGGTGTCTGGTTACCCTGAGAGTATTTTTGCCACTTTTGGTATTTATTTTTAAGGGGGTACCGATTACCTTCTGGGTATTCATCTCTTTGGGGATAATTATCTATTTGGGTATGCCCCCCATTTTGAGTATATTCTCTCTGCACCTCAGCCCATGTTGGGGGAGGGGCAGAGTTAAAACTTTGTGGGGAAGGCCGGTTTTCTTGGGCCACTTCCGCATAAGTTTTTTTGTTAGACTTCAAATTGAGGGGGCTAGGTGACACCCTAATTTCTGCCACAATTTTGGTGCTGGGCCTTGGTTCCTTTTTAACCACCTGTTCACCGGACTGATGAATAGTGTATAACTTTGCACTCTCTTTGATCAGCCAGTCCAATGAGCAGTGCTCATCAAAATCTCTAGCCAAATTAAGCTTGATGTGCGCGGGCAATGTAAAATAAATTCACAAATTCTGAGCTTTCAAATATGGAGTAATCTTCGGCCATACTGTACGCACTTTTTAGTACAGAAAGGAATTCTATAGGGCTTTGATAGGCACTACATTTTAAACCATATACAGCTACTTTCACAGCGGTTTCAGTGCGATATTGCCCAAACTCCTTTTTGCACTGATTTTTTGTTTTACTCTAGGAATGAATATTCATATTCTTTAGTGAAGCAAAGAATTTGTGATGTTTACCCTCAAATACCCAGGGCAGAAATTACATTTTTTACTGCTCATTAGTAACATTCATTATGGATAAAGCATTTTCATAGGTCACTAAGTGGTCAATTATAGAATTGGTTCCCTAGTTGGAAAACTTAGTTACTGCACTATTTAAAAATTTAATTATTTTAGGGGTGTCAAATACCTCATCGGGCGTATCTTGGGCTTTCCTAGGGACCTTATTTTTGGGGCTAGAGCAATCCCTATCTACCCTTTATTTACTATGGGGAGACCCCTACGTACGTTAGTACTATGTGAGCTATTTGGGTAGCTGGCTCCGCCCACTGACTCACTACTAGAGCTTTTGGGAAGTGTATTTCTGACCCAATAGGGGTCCTTTGTTTAAATTCTTCCCTAATAGTCTGCAGTTCTTTTCTCATCAATTCTTTAAGGGATTTAAAATTATCTGCATTATCCTCATTGCTAATAGAGGGGTTTTCATTATGACGATACAGCCTTTTAAACCACTTAACTCTCTTTGGCTTTGTGCGAGTTGTTTATTTAAATCTTGGATTTTGGCTAGTCATTTTTGGTTATGCTTATCTAAGACGGCCATGTCTTGTTTAAATGTAACAATTTCATTTTCGGCTATATTTAAATTCTCTTAACATTTGCGTGATGAGCGAATATTATCGTCTAGCTCCTGCAATTGCAATTCCTTTCCTATAAGGGGGAGGGACATTTCGTCAATAATGCATATTACAAGGGGCCAAGATTTTAGTATTAGTTCATCCCGTTTTTAGAAATTTTTGCATTGATTAATTTTTAATAATTCTTGGTACAATTCACTTTTTTCATTCCACCTTCCATCATCAATAGCAATATTTTTAGCCTTAATTGCAAGCATATCCATATAATCATTTAAATTACCCGCAATATTACACCTCTTTTTAACGTGGCCTATAATGTCTATCTTAAGGAGATCGCCCTGAGTGAGGGGTAATTTTGGGGAACATATTTCAACACTAAGTATAGATTCATTTAATTAACTTCTAGTAACAGGCATCATTATTTTGGCTTAGTATTTGTTTAAATTTAAAACGCTAATACAATTTTGACCAACAAGAGAGAGAAAAAAATTTCAAAATATTAATATTAATTTTGAAATAATACTATTAAAAAAAATTAATTAATTTAAAAAAATGTTTCCTTCTTGATAATAATCTCTATTTACTACTAAATATGTTATATCAATATGTAAATATAATGTCAGTATATACCAGGGTTATAATACAATTTATTTATATTATTCTTTAAAACACCCTCCAATTAAAATGTATATACTCACAATAATTGCATTAAAATACCACAATACCAGAGTATGGACCATTAACTTAACAATGCTTAGTTAGACAATATAACAAAATACTTTAACATCCAATTGATATGCCAATTTATCTGAACTGAAATAACCTCTTATTTAGCTACAATAAGGCAAATTCTAAAATATATATATAGCAATAGCTGTAATTAATGTATGATATTAAAATACAAAATTCTTTCTAAACAATATTTAATACCAGTATACTTACTATAATCTAACTAAAGCTTTACCTTTGTTTAAAATATTAAATATACAATTGCTTATACTTTATCAGATCAGCAGTTTGAGAATTCAGTTAATATCCAAATATGTCTATCGTCATATGTCTTAGGGAAATTATGCACATTTGTAAGAGAATAAATCTTGATAGTCTCTTATCCACAAAGAGTGTCCCAACGTACAGAAAACTGTGTTCGCACACTGGTCTCTCTTTAAGCAAAAATGGCAGCAAGCAGGATTGCAACAGTTACCAAGAAAAAAATTTCAGCCAAGTTTTTTTTCTGTGTGCAAGGAGTTTTTGTCTGAGACAAAACTCCTCCCCATTTCTTAATCATTCGATAAATTTGGATACGCTCTCTTCTCTGATTGGCTACTGGGAAGTGCCATTTTTAACAGCCAAATACCTTTTGGTTGTAATTCTCGATTTAGGCCATCGGGGGCAGCAGATAAAGACAAACAGTTTCATTTTCAACACTGCTATACAGTAAATACAGTTCTTACATATTTTTATCAAATGCCTATTTTTATATACTTTTAATCTCCTAATTTTAATAATTATATTTTCAATATATGGTCTGTTTAATATTATTTATTCTGAGTATTTCAAGATTAAACATGAATAAACTCCACTTATAATATCTTAAAAATGCATTTAAAAATCATATTTTCTATGAAAAGATTTAAAAGGATTATAATACCTTCATCATGGTCTCAATTACTTTCTCCGTTACCATCTTAATATCACATACATACCTTGAGATCAGCAATCAGATGTAGTTTCATATAATTATATCTGATTACTATCCCATATAAATATTTTATATCTGTATATCTCTTGCGGAGTGTATAAAACATATGATATTATTTAAAGCACCAATTATATTTGTACTTATAAGATGCCTGAAGAATATAAGAATATGTTATCCATTTTGAAACAAGTTGATTAAACAATTTACATTGATTATATAGCTACTTAAGTTCAGCAAATACTTATCTAATATGTTACTGTGAGACATTTCTTCTTATATCCACAATATACATTTTTATACAATACTGAGGTATACCACTGAAAATTAAACATAAGTTGTACTTTAAAACGAATTTAAAGTTACAATGCAAAACATGTGTTTCTGTTAGCCAGCCTAATGTGTATCTAGTCTTCAAAGGAAAAACAGTGAGCCATTGTGTTAAATTATCACATGTGTCTGTTAGCTCATAATATCTTTAAATTCTGTTATCTTATCTGAAAATAGTGCAGAGTTTCATCTCCAACACCCCAGGATGCATATTGAGAATCTTCAAGGGGCTGTTTGTGATCTAACATTTGATTGCCAAGTAAGTGTTAATTACTATCTTTCTGGGCTTTAGCCAGTTCCAAAGAGGTCATCACAGACAGCATGCCTGTATATCTCCACATAGGTTCACCACCTGATAAGCTTTATTATACATTTTGGGCAGGAAACTCCATATATGGGAGTTCAAACTTGAGAGTGTCATTCTAAGACTTTACAGGTGTGAGTTCCTTTGTTCTCAGATGTTCTGTTAATCAGGAAAAGGCATCTCATGTCTGACCTCTGATTTGCAATACACAGAAAGTATTCAGCAATAAAATGAGCATGCTCAAATTTAATATTTGATAGATTGTATACTTATTTTATCTTATTTTATATATATATATATATATATATATATATATATATATATATATATATATATATTGTCTACTGACATTCACAGGTACCCTGACAGTGGACAGTGTTCTGTATTATTTACTGACTTCGGCAGTGAGCGCATGCGTGCACAAATGTATTTCCAAGTTGTTTCTAGGCTGGTGTTCTATAATGTTTGCCGACTGCGGCAGTGAGCGCATGTGTGCAATGGGTATTTTCAAGTTTTATGGCCGTAAGTGTTACGTAGGTAGGAAAACGTAACACGGTAGGGGAACACCAGCACCAGCAGATGATCATTACAGAGGGTAGGGTTGCCAGGTGTCCGGTATCTGACAGGACAGTACGGTTTTTTTAACCAGTCAACTGCTTTTAAAATATTCCCTGCGCTTCATCCAGTAGAGAATACAAATCCTCATGCTTTCTCCACTCTACAAGACTGTGCCACCTCCCCCTTTTCGAGACCTGTTAAACTCCCAAGATTCCCGGTTGCTGCGGGGATGGGGCATTATAAGCTGCAAAGAAGAGAACGGAGTGAAGCGTCTGATTATTCAACAAACTTTCTTACAGACAGAAGTGCTGTAACTGCCCTCTCCCTTACCAGTCCTGCTTGTGTAAGATGTGTGCCATAAAATAGTTTGTGCTGTCACTTTTCTTTAGCCTGGTCATTAAAACTGTTGAACCCCTTGACTGCTAGATGGTTGTATGACGCAGATGTGAAACCATCTCTGCCAGTTCAGGGGCTTAAACAGTGTGTTTTCTATAAAAAAAATTTAGTTTATTGTGCAATAAAATTGCACATTTCCTGTTTATCCATACAAAAATTATATATATATATATATATATATATATATATATATATATATATATATATATATATATATATATATATATATTATGGTTTAAAAAAGAAGAGAGAAATATCTAGGAGTGTAATCCTAGTTAAGTAAAGACAGGGATTTCAGCACTCTTTTAAGAAAATAAAGCTCATAAGACCAAAATACGTTTTAGAACAGTGAATTTTTTTAATCCAATTGTGAACAGGGAAATCCTCCAACTGCATGCACACTACTCCCCAGGTGGGAAAGATACAACACATGTAGTATTCATTAAAGGGAGTTAAAAAGAGAACAAAATCTACTTCTATACACACTAGAGTTAGTATTTGAAACCTGACCGGTCAGGGGTGCACATTATGTACGTAAATAAACAGCCAACGCTACATAAATTTGATATATGATGCCTATATATAACCTCTACACCCTGCTGCACACAGAACCCTTTATAAAGAGGTATAACCTGGGCAGGTATAAAAGAGTGGGATCTAAGAGGTCAACTAGGGGTATCATAAACAGAAGCAAGTCACAGTTTGTTGTCACAGTTACAATATGGTATGCAATGAATAGCGTATTCTGGTATATAATCAAGAAATGTAAAGCCTTAGTTTGAGACTCACTACACCCAACTGCTCTCAGTACTCCAAACAAGGAGAGTATGATACCGGGCAGTACAAAAAGTGGTAATTATTACCAGGATCTAAGTGGTCTCTAAGTTAGGCTTATTTGTACTCAACAATATGCATGTAAAGCGACATGTTTAGGCAATAATGACAGACAGTATGTGCCCTTATTATGCTATTTTGTTAACTCTTCATGCAAAGCTTGCTGTAGGAAAGAATAAGCAAAAGTAGAGGGTTATAGCATAAAGCACAATGAGTAGTATCTCCTCAATATTGCTGTGATCCTAGAAATGCTGACAGGTGAGGCTGCATGCAAAGAAAATTGTAGCAAGCAAAAGGAAAAGCAGTTCAAATGCTGTTGTTATGAGTTCAACTTAGCGTATAGGTAACAATGTTGCTATCCTTGGCAACTATTGTAACAGTACCCAGAGATTTCTTTGTAAATATATTCCTCACAAGTCAATCAAACATGCAAGTTTTCACAGGTATCCATATTTGTATGTGACCGTAATACAGTCCATATTAGTGAACCTTTCTGTAACATATACGACCTTGCTAATTCATTCAGACGTATCGCTGTGGCAAGGTGTGTCCTGGTTGCTTCTCTGGTCCTCAGGTTACACTTGTTGCGCTTCTGTGTTTTTCACCACAGGTACCATCAACCATGCGGTTTGGAGGCTGTGTTCGTAGCGTGCACCACGTAGGCCGGTCGGCTTAGCCAATGCCATATATATAATATACACACACATATACATATATATATATATATATATATATATATATATATATATATATATATATAACTTGCACATATACATATGTGCATGTGTATATCACTCACACAAACACACACTTATAAATATACAACTATATATATATATATATATATGTGTGTATATGTTTATATGCTGGATGTCCTGTATTTTTAGAGAGGAAGCCTGGTTACCCTAACAGACGGTGGCACACACAGTGTTACCATCTTTAATGATCTGGCATCCGTCTTCATATGGAACCGGAGCACTGATCGCGCTCCAGTTCCATATACAGGCAGATGTCATGAGCTCAGGAACTCCAGCTCTAAGTTGTAACTTAACAGACAAGACTGCTGGAGCTTCCTGCAGCTCCAACAAATATATACATTGTGTGGTATGATAAGCAAAGTACCGCACAACTTATATATACGTTGCATTGGCTAAAGGGGTTAAATGAGCTGTGAACTCTTGCACATACTTAGTAGGAGACGTATGTGCATATAGAGACTGTATACACTCCTCCAAAAATGGGCTCTCCATTTCCAACCACTTGTTCAATATATAACTACCAATGTTTTTCTTTCCTTACCTAGTTAGAGGACCATTACTTTTCTCTTAAAGGGACAGTAAAGTCAACTTGAAACAAATTGATTGGATGGAGCATGTAATTTAAAACAACTTTCCAAAATTCTTCTATTATTTTTCTTTGTTCTATAGTCATGCTTTGTGAAAGAGTAATCCTAAGTAAGCTCAGGAGCATGCACATGTCTAGCCCCTATCAGCCTACCTAGGTTTAATTTTTAACAATTGATACCAAGAGAACAAAACAAATTTGATAATAGAAGCAAATTGGAAAATTTATTAAAATTGCTTGTTCTATCTAAATCATGAAAGTTTAATTTTATTATATTGCAGATTTGCAATATAATAAAACCTAGGTTTACGAGAATATGGTTGCATTAAAAGTCTTTATTTTGATTTTAAAAAGGGACAGTCTACTCCCAAATTTGTATTGTTAAAAAAGATAGATAATCCCTATATTACCCATTCCCCAGTTTTTCATAACCAATACTGTTATATTAATACACTTTTTACCTCTGTAATTACCTTGTACAGTATCTAAGCCTCTGCAGATAGCCCCCATATTTCAGTTCTTTTGACAGACTTGCATTTTAGCCAATCAGTTTTCTCTAATAAGCAACTTCACATGCATTAGCACAATGTTATCTATATGACACACATGAACTAAGGCCCTCTAGTTATGAAAATCTGTCAAATGCATTAAGACAAGAGGCGGCCTTCAAGGGCTTAGAAATTAGCTTTCAACTAAAGATATCTAAAGAACAAAACAAATTTGATGATAAAAGTAAATTGGAAAGCCGTTTAAAATTACATGCCCTATCTGAATCATGAAAGTTTAATTTTGACTTTACTGTCCCTTTAACAGAAAGTACAACTGTGCCTTAAGACCTCAGTGGGTGATAAACAGACCTCTAACCATTTTATTGGCGGACAGTGACACACCTTGCAAGCATAAAAACACTTCTTTTTTTTTTTCTTTTTTTTTAAATACAGGAACATCTGTTTTACAAAGAACAAATAAATCAAAATAAATAATCAGTTAAAGAATGTATAGACAGATAACAGAAAGGGGTAAGTAATAACAAAATACCAAACTGAAGATACAGTAATTGATCCATAAATACCTATTTGTAGCCTAATAGCGTACATATGACATAGTCTTTGACATCTGGGCCTTGCAGATTAATACATAATGTCAATAAGACATAATAAGGTTATAACACTATAAATCATAATCATAAATTAATCATAATCATAAATAATAGTTCGAGTAATATCAAGAACATGTTTGTTATATCTATGGGAAAACTAAATAACTACCATAATGAAGACGCTACATCATTATTGTTGTGTAATTGAATGCAGAGATGTAGGTAAACGCCCAGCTGTACATGTATTGTGTCTCAAGTTTGTATTGAGAAATACAGAACGTATATAACAATGGAATTTCAAATCAGATAACACAAGCACACATCTTTATTATACTTTTCCTGAAGATTCTGGTTAATCTGTAATGAAATAATTGTGATCTGGTGCAGGAAATGCACAACAGGTCATAAGGCACATGTTGTTTTGCGGCTATATCCGTCTTCATTATCTTCCAGGAAGAAAATTCTGCTTGTAAATGCATTTATATTTCAATGAGTGAGGCTGTTAAAAAATAAGTGCATCAATTTAAATGTCATGAGAACGTCAAATACAAAGCGGTATGTTAAAGTTTTTCATTGTTATACAGCACACTAGATCCAGTATTTATACAGATACCAACTATTATCATTTACAATTTATCTATGAAGAATGTGCAATTAGAATTTTATTCTGAGATTTCTCTAGACAAAACAGTGTTCTATGATACCTTTAGTTTAGCGTGATATTAGCTTGCTAACTATGAGAGTCTTGATAACAATTTAACTTGTTCCATTTTGCTATCACTTCAAGGGCCCGATGTTTAAAAGTGCTACAAGGCGGCAAAATATTCCAAGGGCATCACCAACCATTGGTCAGCGATGCTGGCTATAGATAACACCTAGCTTGCCGCCCATATTGGCGATGTATAGTAAAGGCTCCCTTTGGATAGAACTGCTGTATCTTTAGAGGAAAAAAGTGCTATGCGCAGCAAAAATAGGTAGGCTGTCTCCTCTAGTTGTCTCTCAACAACTACAAACAATGTGGATAGATACAAAGGGGTAGATTTATCATACCCTGGGCGGACATAATTCGCTATTGTGAATCATGTCCGCCCTGCATCGCTAAATGTCCACAGCATATGCTGTCAGCATTTTACATTGCACAAGCAGTTCTGGTGAACTGCTTGTGCAATGCCGCCCCCTGCAGATTTGCGGCCAATTAGCCGCTAGCAGGGGGTGTGAATCAACCCGAGAGGCAGCAGACGACTTAAGGAGCAGCAGTCTTAAGACCGCTGCTTCTTAATTCCTGTTTTCGGCGAGCCTGAAGGGTCTTGCAGAAACAGAGGCATTCGGGCCGATACGAAGATTGTTAAATCGGCCCCCAAAGAGTGAGGAGAAAACAGCGCTCAAAAAGAACTAAAACCTATAAAATGGAATAATTAATGTATGAATCTATAAAATAGAGTGATTAATGTATGAATATGTATTCTAGAGTGCATCAAAAAATATAATAAAATATTTTAGAAAATATAGACTGTTTAATGAGAATATCACAAATATATAACACAAATTTAAATGGCGCTATACTTAAAACAGAAGGTTGGCCAACCTTATATGATGATTAAGTCATTAGTCGTTAAAAGTGTTTGATATTAATATACCTTAAAAATACTGATTATTAGTATTCCTTCAAAATGGCAACCAAGATGCATAAAATAAAATAACATAAAAAGTCCATGAACAAGTCCATGAAAAAAGGCAATGAAAATGTTTCCCTGTGTTTCTCCATAAAACAAATCAGGGGTTATTGTACAGTAATTGGTATCCTAGATCTGAGAAACACAGGGAAACATTTTCATTGCCTTTTTTCATGGACTTGTTCATGGACTTTTTATGTTATTTTATTTTATGCATCTTGATTGCCATTTTTAAGGAATACTAATAATCAGTATTTTTAAGGTACATTAATATCAAGCACTTTTTTACAACTTATATATCATATGATAGCTATTTTTTTAATTCTAAGGTTGGCCAACCTAGCATCTTTCTGTTTTAAGTATAGTACTTTTTAAATTTATTTGCGTTATATATTTGTGATATTCTCATTAAACAGTCTATATTTTTAAAATATTTTATTATATTTTATGATGTCCTCTAGAATAAATATTTGTACATTAATCACTCTATTTTATAGATTCATACATTAACTATTACATTTTATTAGTTTTAGCTCTTTTTGAGTGTTATTTTCTCCTCACTCTTTGCATCTACCCACATAGAACTGCTGTATGCCTAACCTCTAATACCCCTAAACCGAAGTACCCCCTGATCTCAAACTAACACTACACAAAAAAATATCTAAACTGCCACCGCCGACTGCCACATACCCACCACAAGTATCTATCCTATTAACACCTATACCGCCACTAGCCCACCAAAAGTACCTATTGAAACTATTAACCCCTATACCGCCACTAGCCCACTGCAAGTACCCTACACTATTAACCCTAAACCGCCAACACCTTCAACGCAAACTAACCCTACTCTACCTAACACCTAGCCCCCCCTCTAAACTTTTTTTTTATTTTCTGTAACTTAAAAAAAACAACTAAAAGTAACCTAGGGGGTTACTTTTAAAAAAATTCTAAGTTACAGAAAATAAAAAATTACAGTATCCAAAATAAAAAACACACCATTATACCTAACAATAATCTACATGCCCCCATAGAAAAAACACCAAAACAAAACAAAAACCCTAACACTAAAATAAATTACAATTGCCCTAAAAGGGTCTTTTGTAGGGCATTGCCCTAAAGATAATTCATCTCTTTTACAAAATGAAAATTACAAGACCCCCCTCTACAAGTAACCCCCCATCCCCCAAAACAATAAAGTCACCCCCCAAAAAGTCCTTTCTAACCCCAAATTTTGTATTCACCGAGCAAAATTCCAGCTCCTCTTGATCTGATGTTGAGCCCTCTTCATCCTGAGTCCAGGCGCCAAGGGCCAATCTTCTCTATGTTACAAAAGTCATTAGTATTACAATTGTATTATTACAGAGACGGCATGCAGTTATGTAATACTATTATTGTAATGCAACTGTCTTTTATAACATAAATATATATTTAAAAAAATATTTATATTTAAAATAGTAAACACAAGCAAGAATATCTACATTTTAATTTATATCCAATACTTCAACTAATGTGCACCATAGATGGCCATGCATTTTATTTCAAACATTGTAGATATAATGTAGTCTGGCCTTGCATTGATATTCAATATTTAAAATGGTATGCATTGTCATGTATATTTCATATTGTTTTAAGTATTGCATATACATTAAAATGTATTTATGTTAGCTGTGTTTATTAGTGATAACATAAATATGTATGTTAATATATATTTATTTTATAGTAGTCAGTAGCATTAAATTATATTTTTACATAAGGAGCATGCAATTATGTAGAACTATAATTTTAATTATACTGTTTTTAATAATAAATAATACCACAACAATCAACATTAATTACATTTGAATTTCTATGCAATTTTTTAAATAATATGCATTCTACATAGCAATGCATGATTTTAAATACTGAATATTTATGTGTAGGGCCTTAGCTTCTACAGTTAGTATTAGGTTATGGCAGTTTAATGGTCAATGTTTAAACGATATGCATGGTCATGTACAATGGATATTGTTTAAAGTATTCTTTATATCTATGACTAAAAGGTATTTAATGAGGCTTTCTATTATTTTAAACATATATTTTCAAATATATATTTATGTTTGAAATAGTAGCAAGCAACAATAAATCACTTTAAAAATATCAACAATACTTTAAATAATCTACATTGTACATGACAATGCGTATTTTGTCAAGGAGATGTGGTAAATACTGGAGGGCTGGCAAAAGCTCGCCGGCCTAGCCGGTCTCCCAGAACTAAGAGCCAGACTGGAATTAAGCTCTGGTCTGGTCCTTCTTAAAAGGGGTGCCGAAACAAACAGGGTGCAGGGGATCAAGTCACCCTTTTAGTATGTTGTTGGCAAATTGATAAGGCAGCAGGGGATACCACTTCTTTAGTGGTGTTACCTTCTGGGAGGAATAGAGGACACTTCAATTCTGGTCCCCCATTCCTACAGGAAGATAGCACCCCCATACAAGTGGTGTCCCTAGCTGCCGACAACATGCTAAAAGGTTGACTTGATCCCCTTCCCCATCTGCACCCCTTTTAAGATGCACTGGACTGGAGCTCAATTCCAGTCTGACGCTGAGTTCCAGAAGCTCAGCTAGGCCGGCAAAGGTTTTGCTGGCCTTCCGGTGGTTGGCTGCTGGCGTTTTAGCACATCTCTGTGACACATCATTTAAACATTGTTTATAATTTTTGCGACATAGCTCCTATAGTTAATGGGGAGGTTTACTATTTAGTATAGTTTATTATAGTTAGATATTTTTCTGACAGTGGGCAGTATGTGGGAGATAGCTGGGGCATTCCAGGGGAGTGTAGGTTAGGTGTAACATAGGTGTAGGCAGTCTGTGGGAGGTAGCGAGAACGAACAGGGGGAGTGTAGGGTAGATGTGACGTAGTAGGTATAGGTGATGTCAGCAATGTGAGTGGTGATGTTACACTCCCATTGACTTCTATGGGAGAGACATCGCCGGCACTGCTTGGCAACGCCCCCTTTTCTTTGAACATCAGGGCCCAAGAAAAAAAATCTACTGTCTTTTCTATGGCTCTAAAACTGTAGCAATATGCACCCCTCATGATTAACCAAAATATGGGTTCACTTTACATTCAGTGTTAACACCATTTTTTTAAATGGCCATTAAATATAGGAGAATTGCATAAACAACTTTAGTGTTCCTTTAATATTGACTTAAATTTTAACCAGGCAGTCAGTAAAATCATCTGGGTGGTGTGCCCATAATAGGTCCTGGGGAGTACACTGAACAACATGTCAACTCAGAGAGCTGACTGTGGTGGGTATTGCATCAGTGGAGACTTAGTTTGTGTCATACAAGCCCCTGCTGACTTTCTGACAAGGTGCAATTTTTGAATACTGGTGCATGGGGCAGTTACAGCACATGCACTTATGCTGCTAAAAAACAGTAATGACTTTTACCTAAAGCATATTTTGCTAATGGAGTAATTAAACATTTTATATTAAATTCAAATCCTTTTAAGTTTCAATCAGGGTATTCCTCATTCAAGTGTCTACTTGGTCTCAATACAGATATTGAGACACAATGGTGAGAACTGGCTAAGTTTGTATTATTGATTATTTTTGTTTGTCAGAAAACCGGCTCAGCTGGTTAGTACACATTTACTGCATGATTACTGTGATCACAAGGTATGATAAAACCAGAAACATTTTTTATGATCTTAAAGGAATAATTTACTAAGTCCGAATGAAATGCAATTATGGACTATATAGTTTTCATACCTAAATACTAGCCAGTACTTACAAATAATGTTTTTGTATTTCTAAATCATGTAATGCGGGTCATTTAAAATGTACTTACCTATTACCCTAATAGCCAATAGAATTTCAGTAGCTCTCATCCTATTGGCTGATTTGAACAGCCAATAGGATTTGAGTAGCTCTCATCCTATTGGCTGATTTGAAGAATCAAATCAGCCAATAGGAATTCAAGGGACGCCATTTTTAATCGCACACCTTGAATTCACTATCCAGTGTACTGCTGCGATCGTACGAAGAGGATCCTCCACGCTCCATGGCTCCGCAATCGCCGGTCTCATCAGTTCCAGGGTCGCCGGTCTTCAGCTCCGCAGTCATCGGTCTTCAGCTCCACCCTCTGCTCTGCACCGGATTGTTACTGGAAGAAGAAAGAAGAGGTCGCCACTTGGAAGAAGACTTTACCGCATGGGACAGGACCTTCTCCACCGGACTTCAGGAATGGTGAGTATCAACCTCGGGGTTAGACTTAGCTTTTTTTTATAAAAATGTTTTATTTTTTTTATTTAGATTAGGGTGGGCACTTTGTAAAAGAGCTAAATGCCCTTTTAAGGGCAATGCCCAAAACAAATGCCCTTTTCAGGGCAATGAGTAGTTTAGGTTTTTTTAGTATTAGGTTCTTTTATTTTGGTGGGTTTGGTGGGTGGGGGGGTTTACTGTATTTTGACTGTAAAAGAGATGTTTATCTTGGGGCAATGCCCTGCAAAAAGCCCTTTTAAGGGCTACTGGTAGTTTATTCTTAGATTAGGGGGTGTTTTTATTTTGGGGGGCTTTTTATTTTCATAGGGATTAGGTATAATTTTAAAAAATTTGATAATTTAGTTTTTTATTTTCTGTAATCTTAGATTTGTTTATTTTCTGTAATTGTAGCTTAAAGGCACAGTCTACACCAGAATTTTAATTTTGACTAGACTGTCCCTTTAATTTATACTTAGTTTTTTAGTTTTTTTAAAGTAGTGTTAGTTTTTTTATTTTAATAGTAACTTTAGTATTTTGTAATTTAGGTAAGTGAGGTTAGGGGGCTTAGTAATTTAATTATTTATTTGCGTTGTGGGCTTTGGCGGTTTAGGGGTTAATACTTTAATAAGTAGTCTGAGTTGTGGGCTTTGGCAGTTTAGGGGGTTAATACTTTAATAGGTAGTTTGCATTGTGGGCTTTTGGCGGTTTAGGGGTTAATACTTTAATAGGTAGTTTGCGTTGTGGGCTTTGGCGGTTTAGGGGTTAATACTTTAATAGGTAGTTTGTGTTGTGGGTTAATGGCAGATTAGGGGTTAATAGTTTTAATAGGTAGTTTGCAAGGTTGGGGTTGGCGGATTTAGGGGTTAATACTTTAGTTATTACTTGCAGTGTGGGTTTGATGGCGGATATAGGGGTTAATAGTTTAATTAGGCATATTGCGTTGTGGGGGATTGTCGGTTTAGGTGTTAATACTTTTATTAGTTCCAATGTGGGTTTGATGGCAGATATAGGGGTTAATATACTTTATTAGTTATTGCGGTGGGGAATTGCGGTTGACAGGTAGATAGATATTGCGCATGCGTTAGGTGTTAGTTTATTTTTCCAGGCAGTTTTGGGAGTTACGGTGCTCCTATACTCAGAGCAAGGCTTGCTGTGGCTGCCTTGTGTGGTGAGGTGAAAATGAAGTAAGGTTTCTCCATTTTCGCAACTTAAGTCCTTGCGCTGAATATTGGATACCGATTTGCGACGCGGTCCCATGTCAGCTTATGGGAGTAAAAATTGCGGGCGACGAGTGAAATATACGTGCCACATTTATATGCGGCTCTGTATATTGGATATCAAAACCGTGCAAAAACCAGCGTCGCCAGCTTTGGCAGGCGACGCCGCATATGTAATGGGGCCCATAGTGTGAGAGATACTATGCACTTCTACTACCAGAGTGACCAGCTAGGGTTACACAGGACTCACTATACCAGCAGCTGTAGTGGTAGTATGAACGTCAGGCAGTGAACCACTTTCTTTGTGCACTGGCCAGGTGGAAATAACTGGGATGGACTGCAGAGAGATCATGAACAGCAAACAAGACAGAGGCGGGAAACTGCAATATTGGCTGGTATCAGAGCTGCTTAAAGATTACATAATGGGTCTACTAATATGAGTCTGAATCAGCAAGATACCCTCATGTACGCTTGCTGATCTTTGCTTCTATGGTATATGGTATTTTTGCTGCATAAAAGGAAATTTGGAAGAACATTCATGATTGTTAATTTAGCTTGCCCTCAAAAGTTCAATTCTAATACTTTGGATTTGTACACACACACACACACACACACACACACACACACACACACATACACACATACACATATATATATATATATATATATATATATGTGTGTGTGTGTGTGTGTGTGTGAAATAAAAAATGTAAAATGTAGAGCGTACTAAACAATGGAGGGAGGAGTAGTAATATGGTGTAGTATGTCTACAAACATATTTAATCACCTAAAAGGAAATATGCTAGGTACTCACATTTACATACCCCAAAATGATCAGGTATATTACAAGCTCTGTGAAGGGATATAATCCCTTTTGTATACTCAAATGAATAGGCTGGAGAATCCACTACATCCATGTGAACAAATTATCCTTTCCAACAAGAGGCAAAAACAATGTAGCTTCTTTCCACAAGTCAAATACTTTAATAAAGCCAAAAAGCATAAAAACACACTACCATGTAAAAAAATGTCTCTTTTCTCATATGCTTGCAGTATAACACTGTGCACAGAGGGGTATTCTTAACCAACAATCTACTGCAAAAAATAAGATGGACAGAAAACAGCACCTGTATTCAACTGAAACTTACTTATTTATAGCAATCATTTGTCCAGAGGAGAGGTTCCTAAGCCATTTGTGTCCTCACCAGATTGTCAGTGTGCCGGCTTCCAAGACCGTAAACTATACTACAAACAACACATGTGTCAGGGTGCAGAGCGTGACACGTTTACAACTGGCTGGTTTATCAAGGTGAGGGCCATCCCCGCCTCCTCGTATTTATAGGTTAATATTAAAAATACATTGCCTATTTATTTTTAAAAGGATAATACAATAAATTCACCAATAGTAGTACACGGAGGACGATTAAAAATGTAAAAAGCATCTTATATAAGTCTAAATAATACTGATGTCTATTAATACATTTTTAATCTCTCCTTTTTTCTGTTTTTGCACGATTTCCCCATAGACATCAATGGGGAGAGCCGGCTAAAAAAAAGCCTAACACCTGCAATAAAGGAGCGTAAAGCTCCGTAAAGCGCCCTTTTGATTCCTATGGGGAAAGAATTTTTTTTTTACACCTAACACCCTAACATAAACCCTGAGTCTAAACACCCCTAATCTGCTGCCCCCAACATCGCCAACACCTACATTATACTTATTAACCCCTAATCTGCCGCCCCTAACATCGCCGCCACCTACCTACACTTATTAACCCCTAATCTGCTGCCCCCAATGTCGTTGCTACCTACCTACACTTATTAACCCCTAATCTGCTGCCCCCAACATTGCCGCCACTATACTAAAGTTATTAACCCCTAAACCAAACCCTAAGTGTAACCCTAACACCCACTAACTTTAATATAATTAAAATAAATCCAAATAAAAATTACTATCAATAACTAAATAATTCCTATTTAAAACGAAATACTTACCTATAAAATAAACCCTAAGCTAGCTACAATATAACTAATAGTTACATTGTAGCTATCTTAAGTTTTATTTTTATTTCACAGTTAAGTTTGTATTTATTTTAACTAGGTAAACTAGTTACTAAATAGTTATTAACTATTTACTAGCTACCTAGTTAAAATAAATACAAATTTACCTGTAAAATAAAACCTAACCTGTCTTACATTAACACCTAACCTTACACTACAATTAAATAAATTATATTAATTAAATACAATAAACTAAATTACAAAAAAAAATAATCACTAAAGTACACAAAATAAAAAAGAAATTATTAAAACCCTAGCCTAAACTAAACTGCCAATAGCCCTTAAAAGGGCCTTTTGCGGGGCATTGCCCCAAAGAAATCAGCTCTTTTACCTGTAAAAAAAAAAATACAAACAAGCCCTCAACAGTAAAACCCACCACCCACACAACCAAACCCCCTAAATAAAATCCTATCTAAAAAAAACTAAGCTCCCCATTGCCCTGAAAAGGGCATTTGGATGGGCATTGCCCTTAAAAGGGCATTTAGCTCCTTTTCAGCCCAAACCCTAAGCTAAAAATAAAACCCACCCAATAAACCCTTAAAAAAACCTAACACTAACCCCCGAAGATCCACTTACAGTTTTTGAAGTCCGGACATCCATCCTCAACGAAGCCGGGAGAAGTCTTCATCCAAGCGGCAAGAAGTCCTAAACGAAGCCGGGAGAAGTCTTCATTCAAGCGGCAAGAAGTGGTCCTCCAGGTGGGCAGTCTTCATCCAGACGGCATCTTCTATCTTTATTCTTCCGACGCGGAGCAGCTCCATCTTCAAGACATCTGGCGCGGAGCATCCTCTTCTGTTGACGGCTACTGAATAATGAAGGTTCCTTTAAGGGATGTCATCCATGATGGCGTCCCTTGAATTTCGATTGGCTGATAGAATTCTATCAGCCAATCGGAATTAAAGTTGAAAAAATCCTATTGGCTGATGCAATCAGCCAATAGGATTGAGCTCACATTCTATTGGCTGTTTAGGGGTTAATAGGTAGTTTATGGGTGTTAGTGTACTTTGTAACACTTTAGTTATGAGTTTTATGATACAGCTTTGTAGCGTAAAACCCATAACTACTAACTTTCAGTTTATAGTACGGATCTTGTAGTTACGGGCTGTACCACTCACTTTTTGGCCGGACAGGCAAACTCGTAATACCGGTGCTATGGAAGTCCCATTGAAAAAGGACTTTTTGAAAGCTGCGGTAGTTACGTTGCGTTACGGCCAAAAAAGTGTGCGGTACAGATATATCTGCAAGACTCATAATACCAGCGGTAGTGAAAAAGAGCCATAACGCTGCTTTTTCACTCATAACGCAAAATTCGTAATCTAGCTGAGTGTTAGGTACCGGTATTTTGCATGCATGTGCACACTCTTGTTTTTTTTTCAGCTGGTGTTCTAGTTAGAGTTTCTTTAACTTTCTTTTGGTGTATCATATTCTGAATCTTTATACACGTCAATAGCAAGAAAACAGAGTATACTACTTGCTATTGTTGTGTGGGATTTTCTCTAATGTTCCTTCAAAGTGTGGTGTTATGTCACAGACTGGGTTTTAAACTGTGAAGTGGCAGGTTTGTTAGAATGTTTGCATGTAAACATGTCAGCATTAGAAACAATAATATTTGTTGTGACAATATTATGATTTTGTACTGCTATGATGAGTTTAGAAATTTACATGTCAACATTCTCAGTGTAAAATTCTCAACTGCAGTTAGTTTCCTAATCAGAAAGTTTCTAATTTGTAGAATTTGTTTTTTTATTCTGAATTATTTTTAAGAATGGCTCACATTGAGTTAAAGACAAAATTAACATTCACAATGCATAAGTTTAGTTCCCTTAGTATCCTTTGTTGAAAAGCAGAACTAAGTAGGTTCAGTAGCAGTGGCTGGCTATGCACATGTGCTGCTTGTCACTAGCTCACAAGAGGAGTTTAGCTTGTTCCCAGATGATATTGCTATCCTGGAGCTGACTTTAACTATCGGCTAGATTACGAGTTTTTCGTTTTGAGCTGTGCGGTGCTAACGAGCAGTTTTGTCTCACCGCTCACTTACAGACAGCGCTGGTATTACGGGTTTTTACAATCCAGACAAGAAGTGAGCGTTGAGCAAAATTTTGCTACTTACCGCACTCCAATACCAGCGCTGCTTACGTTAGCGGTGAGCTGGTGTAACGTGCTCATGCACGATTTCCCCATAGGAATCAACGGGGAGAGCCGGCTGAAAAAAGTCTAACACCTGCCAAAAAGCAGCATAAAGCTCCTTAACGCAGCCCCATTGATACCGATGGGGAAATACATTTTATGTCTACACCTAACACCCTAACATGAACCCCGAGTCTAAACACCCCTAATCTTACACTTATTAACCCCTAATCTGCCACCCCCGACATTGCCACAACCTACATTATATTATTAACCCCTAATCTGCTGCCCCCAACATCTCCGACACCTATATTATATTTATTAACCCCTAATCTGCCGCCCACAACATCGCCGCCACTATATTAAAGTTATTAACCCCTAAACCTAAGTCTAACCCTAAACCTAACACCCCCTAACTTAAATATTATTAAAAGAAAAAAAATTACTATCATTAACTAAATTATTCCTATTTAAAACTAAATGCTTACCTGTAAAATAAACCCTAAGCTAGCTACAATATAACTAATAGTTACATTGTAGCTAGCTTAGGGTTTATTTTTATTTTACAGGCAAGTTTGTATTTATTTTAACTAGGTAGAGTAGTTATTAAATAGTTATTAACTATTTAATAACTACCTAGCTAAAATAAATACAAAGTTACCTGTAAAATAAAACCTAACCTAAGTTACAATTACACCTAACACTACACTATAATTAAATTAATTCCCTAAATTAAAAACAATGAAATTGGATGACGTCACTTAAAGGTACCTTCATTCTGTGTTAGCCGTCGATTCAAGAGGATGCTCCGCGTCGGATGTCTTGAAGATGGACCCGCTCCGCGCCGGATGGATGAAGATAGAAGATGCCGTCTGGATGAAGACTTCTGCTCGTCTGGAGGACCACTTCGCCCAGCTTGGATGAAGACTTCTCCCGGCTTCGTTGAGGACTTCGGCCGGTTAGATGAAGACTTCTCCCGGTAAGGTGATCTTCAAGGGGTTAGTGTTAGGTTTTTTTTAAGGGGGTATTGGGTGGGTTTTAGAGTAGGGTTGGTTGTGTGGGTGGTGGGTTTTAATGTTGGGGGGATTTGTAATTTTTTTTACAGGTAAAAGAGTTGATTACTTTGGGGCAATGCCCCGCAAAAGGCCCTTTTAAGGGCTATTTGTAATTTAGTGTAGGGTAGGGCTTTTTCTATTTTGGGTGGGCTTTTTTATTTTATTAGGGGGATTAGATTAGGTGTAATTATTTTAAAAATCTTGTAATTTGTTTATTATTTTCTGTAATTTAGTGGGGGGGGGGTTGTACTTTAGATAAATTTATTTAATTGTATTTAATTGTTGTTAAATTAGTTAATTTATTTAATTATAGTGTAGTGTTAGGTGTAATTGTAACTTAGGTTATTTTACAGGTACTTTTGTCTTTATTTTAGCTAGGTAGTTATTAAATAGTTAATAACTATTTAATAACTATTCTACCTAGTTAAAATAAATACAAACTTGCATGTAAAATAAAAATAAACCCTAAGCTAGCTACAATGTAACTATTAGTTATATTGTAGCTATCTTAGAGTTTATTTTATAGGTAAGTATTTGGTTTTAAATAGGAATAATTTAGTTAATTATAGTAATTTTTATTTAGATTTATTTAAATTATATTTAAGTTAGGGGGTGTTAGGGTTAGGGTTAGACTTAGATTTAGGGGTTAATAACTTTAGTATAGTGGCAGCGACGTTGGGGGCGGCAGATTAGGGGTTAATAAATGTTGACGGCAGATTAGGGCTTAATAATATTTAACTAATGTTTGCGAGGCGGGAGTGTGGCGGTTTAGGGGTTAATATATTTATTATAGTGGAGGCGATGTCCGGTTCAGCAGATTAGGGGTTAAACATTTTATTTTAGTGTTTGCGATGTTGAGGGGACCTTGGTTTAGGGGTTAATAGGTAGTTTATGGGTGTTAGTGTACTTTTTAGCACTTTAGTTAAGAGTTTTATGCTACGGCGTTGTAGTGTAAAACTCTTAACTACTGACTTTAAAATGCGGTACCAGGCTTGACAGGAGAGGGTGTACCGCTCACTTTTTGGCAGACTCGTAATACGGGCGCTATGCAAGTCCCATTGAAAAAAGAGGATACGCAATTGACGTAAGTGGATTTGCGGTATTTCCAAGTCTGGCCAAAAAAGTGAGCGGTACACTTGTACCTGCAAGACTCGTAATACCAGCGGGCGTTAAAAAGCAGTGTTGGGACCGGCCAACACTGCTTTTTAAGCCTAACGCACAACTCGTAATCTAGCTGTATGTGTTTAACGCCTTTGCAGGACTAAATACATATCAGTCAATCACAATCCTTTAGAAAAACTTAAGAAATAGGTTTTATACAAAAATCCCCTTAGACTTTTAATTTTGAATTTCGCGATTCACCTCATAGTAAAAGGGACACTAAAGTCAAAATAAACTTTCATGTTTCATACAGAACATGCAGTTTTAGGACACTTTCCAATTTTCTTCCATTATCAAATTTTGCTCAGTCTTTTTATTTCCACACTTTCTACAGCACCAGCTCCTACTGAGCATGTGCACAAGCTTACAGTGTATACATGTACTAGTCTGTGATTGGCTCATGTCTGTCACATGATACAGGGGGCCGGAAAATGGGAGAAAAAATTAATTTGCCACAAAAAACCTACTGCTTTTTTGAAATTCAGAGTAAGTGTTATTGCATTGTCTTCTTATTATGCACGTGTTAATTATGAAACTGTATGGTATTTAGTGGTCCTTTAAATGCTAACAACAGTGCAATAATAAATGTTCTACCATATTTGAGCATATACCTTTTTACACATTTTTGTCTCTAAAACTATATGGGAAGATGGGAAGAAGTGGGTATACTTGCTAAGATGTGCTAATTATCATTTTTATGGTTCTTACTTTTATGTAATGGAGGATTTTAATCTCAGTTTTATCTCCTCCATAACTTAAAGGGACACTGAACACAAATGTTTTCTTTCATGATTCAGATAGAGAGGCCTATGTATCAAAGGTCTTACGGACCTGATCTGACAGTGCAGATTAGGCCCGCAAGACCTCGCTGAATGCGGAGAGCAATACGCCCCCTGCAGACTCGCAGTCAATCGGCTACCAGCAGGGAGTTGTCAATCAACCCGATCGTACTTGATTGGGTTGAATTGTGGCGATTCCTGTCCGCCTCCTCAGAGCAGGCGGACAGGGATATGGAGCAGCGGTCTTTAAAACCGCTGCTTCATAACTGCTGTTTCTGGCGAGTCTGAAGACTCGCCAGAAACACGTGCCCTCAAGCTCCATTCGGAGCTTGATAAATGGGTCTCAAAGCATGCAATTTTAAGCAACTTTCTAATTTACTCCTATTATCATTTTTTTTCATTCTCTTGCTATCTTCATTTGAAAAGCAAGAATCTTCTGCTGATGAGTTAATAATCTCGAAACAACTGTCCAGAGGTGGTTTCTGTTTTGTGCACTTACTGAAATAAGAGTCTAATTAAAGCTGTAGGTGTGTTAATAAAATACCACAGAAAGATTAAATATATATATGAGGATGGGTGTAAGAGTAGGGAAAGGGAAGGTAGCAGATCCATAAATAGATTCTGTAATCAGACACAGGGGCCTATTTAACAAATGTCTGTCCGACATGAACCGATCAGCGGATAATGTCCGACAGACATCGCTGAATGCGGAGAGCAATACGCTCTCTATATTTTCTCTATATTTTGTATTTAGTGGAGGATTTTAAATTCACTTTTCGCCTCCCCATAATTTTAATTGTTGTTGAATTTCCCCCAGAAATGAACTTTACCAAGCAGTGATTCAACCTACTCCCAGCTGATGAGTGGCAAAAACCACGAAACAGCTGTCCTGGGATTGGTTAGAATCACTGTACTAACCATAGCTAAGTATAAAAGCTGTGTAATGCAGCAGTGCTATGGCATAAAGGGAAGTCTGTCTTTAAAAAGCAGGCTAAAAGTAAAAAGGTTAGTCATTGTGAGCCTCATTTGCATACCTTACCCAGATTCCTTAACTAGGAAGTTATTAAATAGTTAATAACTATTTAATAACTATTCTACCTAGTTAAAATAAATACAATGTTGCCTGTAAAATAAAAATAAATCCTAAGATAGCTACAATGTAACTATTAGTTTTATTTTATAGGTAAGTATTTAGTTTTAAATAGGAATAATGTATTTAGATTTAGTTTAATTATATTTATATAGTTAGGGGGTGTTAGGGTTAGTGTTAGACTTAGGTTTAGGGGTTAATGCATTTAATATAGTGGCGGCGGTGTAGGGGGGGCAGATTAGGGGTTAATAAATATAATGTAGGTGGCGGTGGTGTAGGGGAGGCAGATTAGGGGTAATAAATGTAATGTAGGTGGCGGTGGGCTCCGGGAGCGGCGGTTTAGGGGTTAAACACCTTATTTAGTTGCGGCGTGGTCCGGGAGCGGCAGGATAGGGGTTAATAACTTTATGTAGGTGGCGGCGGTATAAGGGGGCGGAAGATTAGGGGTTAATATGTATAATGTAGGTGGCGGTGGGCTCCGGGAGGAGCGGTTTAGGGGTTAATACATTTATTATTGTTGCAGTGGGCTCCGGGAGCGGTAGTTTAGGGGTTAATAACTTTATTTAGGTGCAGCGGGGTCCGGGAGTGGCGGTATAGGGGGTTAACAGTATAGTATAGTGTGGGTGTTTAGTGACAGGGTACCAAGAAAGATGTAAAAAAAATGAAGAGCAGCGAGATCGATAACTGTTAGTTAACAACAGTCCGCTGCTCATCGCACCATACTTGGTGCGGGGTTTTTTGACAGCTTTTTTGATAATTTTGGCGAACGTATTCAGGTCCGCGGCAGCAATGTTAGGCGATCTTAGGCGAGCGTATTGGTGCCGTTGAATGCAAGAAAGTCGACGGCTTGATAAGTAGGGGCCAAACTCTACACTGGTAAGTGAATTCAGGCAACAATGGTAGCAATTTGCCTCACCACCCCTGTATAGGTATACACAAATGTCTGTAGTCCATAAAAACATCCAACATATGTTTCGCTGAAACCCGTCAGCTTTTTCAAGTATGAATATCAGTTCAGTCCTTCCAGCCTTTTAAATGTTGCAAACAGTTCCATCAATATCATTATGAGGTAGCAGACAGTTCCCATTGATGTAATGTGATTCCATCTCCATCATCATGATTAGGACGTCCCACACGGGTCATGTGATATAACATGAGACTATATCTATACCAACTTTAATTAAGGATAAATACAGGGAGTGTATAACTATATTAGCGTATATAAATATTACCACAAAACACATTCAATATGTTAACATGTTTAGTACAACTAGTAATACATATATCAGTAAGAACATGTATTTCTTTCCTAAGCTATGGAGAGTCTACGACGTCATCAATTACTAGTGGGAATATCACAGCAGGAGGAGGCCAAGAGCACCACAGCAAAGCTGTTAAGTGTCACTCCCTTACCCATAATCCCCATCTCTTTGCCTTTGTCAATGGAGGAGGTGAAGTGTTGGTGTCTGAAGAAAATTGGATTTCTTTTGCTACAAGCAAGATTTTCAGGTCTAGCCGTAGTCCACGTTAATCTCTTCAGTAGGGTAGTGGAGGCTTTAAAGCAGTTAGGAACTTGTGAGGTGGGCCTTGCTCTGTTTTCCAAACATATTGCTGGCCTAGTATAGAAAGCCAGAGTGGGTTTACTCTGTTCTTTCTTTTTTCTACAGGTCTCTGATAGGAGTATGTGTCCTATCACGCCTTGTGAGCTGTCTTCCTGCCAGACAGCTAGACTGCAGGTAAGTGCTTTTGTCTTCTAGGTTGAGAGACTTGCACTTAGAAGATTTCCTGCATCATATATATTGGGACATTATAAATCCTTGGGAAGTATTTGATTTAGGCAAGGGGCAGGCACTTTTATGTATGTATTTGGAGACTGAGGTGTTAACTCTTTTATGAGATGAAAGGGTTAATCTCATTTTTGGCTCTTATTTTTTATTACTCCCTGGGGGGTTTTAATTTTATTAAAGACATAAGGGAATGTATGTGAGTGTGTTAAAGACGGCTGTCTGTAATCGCTGAGACTTTGTATGCGATCCGACTGAGATTTTGCCATAACAGTGAAGTCCCATAGTGTAACAAGGCTTCTTAGCGTAACCAGGAAGAGACTTGCCTTAATTTTTGCGCCTTACTGTGGCGCAGCTGAATAGTGCCTGGTCACGTGATGCTCCTTTCAGTCTTCAGTGTTACGGAACGGTGTCAACAGGATGAGTTCAGCTAGTCTTCTCCTGTTTTCCTCTCTGCGATTCTAGCACCCGTCATAGCGGATGGGCAGGTAGGCACCTCAGTCGGCTGAGGTGTAGAGGTTTCTCGGAGGGGTTATTTTGAGCGTATCCTCGCTCTGCTAGTTTCTAAATTAAAGTGCCAGCTGCGTTTATATTGTGGGTCTATATAGTTTAGCTGAGGTCTGACAGATATCCAAATTTAAAGATTCTTTTTTATTTGTTTAATCTTCTGCAAATCTGCTGTGCCTTGAGAACCAAATTATTTTGCCTACACAATTTTGTTCTACATGTTTAGATAAAACTTTAAAATGTAAAGATAGGATTTTTGTTTCTGAGCCTAATGTCTCCCAGGATGATGCTGTTCAGGCTATACAGCTTTCTCTCCAAATCTCCCTAGCCTCCATGGTGTCATATACAGTGCCCTGCAATTCCTCTCAGGAAGGGAGTTTATTTGCCTGCAGAATTTGCTGCTGACGTATCTTCTGCGGTATCTGCGGCATTAACTGCTTTTCCTATGCTAATGGGAAAACGCAAGAGGAGAATTAGAGATTCCGATAACAAGGTTTCTGTTCTTCCCACTACTACTCAAGTGGCCCTCCCTCATAGGTCTGATGAGGAGGATACGTCGGTAGCCTCTGAGGGTGAATCTCAGATTCGGACAGTCTGATTCCTTCATCTGATGCTGAAGTAGTAACCTTCAGATTTAAGCTTGTACACCTTTGTGTATTGTTAAAGGAGGTTTTGGCTACTTTGGACGACTCTGATACGCCTGTTGTTGTCAACCCTAAGAAATATAGTAAACTTAATAAATACTATGATGTTTCTTCCACTGTGGAAGTGTTTCCTGTTCCAGACCGTGCAACGGAGATTATTTCACAGGAATGGGAGATGCCAGGGATACCTTTTTCCCCGTCTCCTGTCTTTAAAAAGATGTTTCCTGTCGCTGACTCAATTATAGATGCATGGCGCACGGTGCCTAAAGTAGATGGGGCCATTTCTACTCTGACTAACAGAACTACTATTCCTATAGAGAATAGTTGCTCTTTTAAGGATCCAATGGACAAAAAGCTGGAAGCTTATTTGAAGAAGATGTATGTTCATCAAGGTCTCCAATGGCAACCTGCAGTTTGTATTGCCACTGTGTCAAGTGTGGCATCTTTTTGGTGCAACGCATTGTCTGATTCAATTTTGGTAGAGACTCCTTTGGAGGAGATCCAGGACAGAATTAAGGCTCTTAAGCTAGCCAATTCTTTTATTTCTGATGCTATCATGCAAGTTATTAAGCTGGGAGCCAAGATATCGGGCTTCGTTGTACTAGCTCGCAGGGCGTTGTGGCTAAAATCTTGGTCAGTGGATATTACTTCTAAGTCCAAGCTTCTGGCGCATCCTTACAAGGGTAAGACCTTGTTTGGACCTGGTCTGGCAGAAATAATTTCTGACATTACTGGTGAAAAAGGGTATTTTCTTCCAAAAGACAAGAAGAATAAACCTAAAGGATGTCAAAATAATTTTTATTCCTTTCAAAACTTTAAAAGGAAAGTCTTCCTCTCCCTCTTCCAAGCAGGAACAATCCAAGTCTTCTTGGAAACCCAATCAGTCTTGGAACAAGGGGAAGCAATCTAAGAAACCCGGAGCTGAGTCAAATTCAGCATGAAGGGTTTGCCCCCGATCCGGGATCGGATCAAGTGGGGGGTAGACGTTCTCTGTTTCATCAAGCAAGAATACAAGATATCCCAGATCCCTGGGCTGTGGACATAGTATCTCAGGGTTACAAACTAGATTTCAAGACTTTTCCTCCCAGAGGCAGGTTCCACCTCTCAAGATTATCTGCAGACCAGATAAAAAGAGAGGCATTCTTGAATTGCGTTCGGGACCTTTCTTCCCTGGGAGTAATAGTTCCAGTTCCTGTAAGGGAGCAGGGTCTAGGATTCTTTTCAAATCTATTTGTGGTTCCTATTCTAGACCAAAAGTGTCTCAACTAGTTTCTCAGGGTACCGTCCTTCAAAATGGAAACCATTAGTTCTATTCTTCCCTTGGTCCAAGAGGGTCAGTTCATGGTGACCATAGACTTGAAGGATGCGTATCTTCATGTTCCCATCCACAGGGATCATCACAAGTTCCTGAGATTCGCATTTCTAGACAAACACTTTCCATTTGTGGCTCTCCTGTTTGGCGTATTACAGCTCCCAGAATTTTCTCAAAGGTTTTGGGGGCTCTCTTGATCAGGTCTCTGGGAATTGCAGTGGCGTCCTACCTGGATGACATATTGGTTCAGGCGCCATCTTTTCAACAAGCAAACTCTCATACAGAGATCTTGTTGTCTTTTCTACAATCCAACAGATGGAAAGTGAATCTGGAAAAGAGTTCCCTTGTTCCATCTACAAGGGTAGTTTAGGGACCATAATAGATCCCCTATCTATGAAAATTTTTCTGACAGAGGTCAGAAAATCCAAAATTATTTCCTCTTGCCTCTCTCTGCAGTCTACTGGTCTGATGGTTGCTTCCATGGACATCATTCCCTTTGCTCGATTCCATTTGAGAGATCTACACTTATGCATGCTCAGACAATGGAACGGGGATAATTCGGATCTGTCTCAGAGGATAGATCTAGATCAGTCGACAAGAGACTCTCTTCCATGGTGGCTTTCTCAGGAGAATCTGTCTCGGGACACATGCTTCTGGAGACCTTCCTGGGTGATTGTAACCACGGACGCCAGCCTGTTTGGGCTGGGGAGCAGTCTGGGTCTATGGACTCACTCGGGAGGAGTCTGCTCTCCCCATAAATATCTTGGAGTTGAGAGCAATTTGCAATCCTCTGATGGCTTGGCCTCAGTTGTCCTTAGCCCAGTTTATCAGGTTCCAGTCGAACAATATCACCTCAGTGGCTTAAATCAACCACCAGGGAGGAACTCAGAGTTCCTTAGCCATGAAGGAGGTGGCTCGGATTGTTCAGTGGGCGGAAGGCCACAATTGCTGTCTTTCTGCCATCCACATTTCAGGTGTGGACAACTGGGAAGCGGACTTCCTGAGCAGACAGACATTTCATCCCGGGGAGTGGGCTCTCCATCTGGAGGTGTTCTCCAGGTAAACCCTCAAATGGGGGTTTAGTCTGATGGCGCCTCGGCAGAACGCCAAGCTTCCAAGGTACGATTCAAGGTCGAGAGATCCGCAGGCCGCCCTGATAGATGCTCTGGTGGTTCCTTGGGATTTCAGTCTGGCATATCTGTTTTCTCCGTTTGCTCTCCTTCCATGAGTCATTGCTCGTATCAAACAGGAGAGAGCATCAGTAATTCTAATAGCTCCTGTGTGGCCTCCCAGGATCTGATATGCAGACCTAGTGAAGATGTCATCTCTTCCACCTTGGAGGCTGTCTCTGAGGAAGGACCTTCTAACTCAGGGCCCATTCCTTTATCCAAATCTCATTTTTCTAAAGCTGACTGCTTGGAGATTGAACTCTTAGTTCTGTCTAAGCATGTTTTTTCTGAGTCAGTCATTGAGACCATGATTCAGGCTCGCAAGCCTGTTACTAGAAAGATTTACCATAAGGTATGACGTAAATACCTTTATTGGTGTGAATCCAAGGGCTACTCTTGGAGTAGGGTCAAGATTCCTAGGATTTTGTCATTTCTCCAAGAAAGTCTGGAGAAACGATTGTCAGTCAGTTCTCTGAAGGGTCAGATTTCTGCATTATATATTTTGTTGCACAAGCGTCTGGCGAATATGCCAAATGTTTAATCCTTTTGTCAGACCCTGGTAAGAATCAGGCCTGTGTTTAAGTCTGTTGCTCCTCCTTGGAGCCTTAACCTTGTTCTTAAAGTTTTGCAGCAGGCTCCATTTGATATTAAGTTATCTTGGAAGGTTTTGTTTCTTATTGCTATTTCTTCTGCTCGGAGAGTCTCGGAACTCTCGGCTTTGCAGTTTGATTCGCCTTACCATATTTTTCATGCTGATAAGGCTGTTCTTCGTACTAGAGTGGGATTTCTCCCTAAAGTGGTTTCAGATAAAAATATTACTCAGGAAATTGTTGTTCCTCATCTAGGTCCTAATCCTTCTTCTCATAAGAAACGTTTGTTACACAACTTGGATGTTGTGTGTGCTCTAAAATTCTACCTACAGGCGACTAAGGATTTTTGCTAGTCTTCTGCCCTGTTTGTTTGTTCTCTGGAAAGCGTAAAGGTCAGAAAGCTTCTGCTACTTCTCTTTCTCTCTGGTTAAGAAGTATGATTTGTTTTGCTTATGAGACTGCTAGTCAGCAGCCTTCTGAGAGAATTACGGCTCATTCCACAAGGGCTGTCTCCTCTTCTTAGGCTTTCAAAAATGAAGCTTCTGTGGAACAGATTTGCAAGGCTGCAACTTGGTCCTCTCTGCATACTTTTTCCAAATTTTTAAAATTTGATACTTTTGCCTCGGCCGAGGCTTCTTTTGGGAGAAAGGTTCTTCAAGCGGTGGTGCCTTCTGTTTAGGTCTGCCTGTCTTGTTATCCCCTCCCTAGTCATCTGTGTCCTCTAGCTTGGGAATTGGTTCCCACTAGTAATTGATGACATTGTGGACTCTCCATATCTTAGGAAGGAAAACAAAATTTATGCTTACCTGATAAATGTATTTCTTTCCAGATATGGAGGGTCCAGGACAGTTATTTTTTAACTAAACCTCAGGCACCTCTAGAACTTTGTGTTATACCTTTTTTTCCATTTTCTTTTCGGTCGAATGACTGGGGATTATGGGTAGGGGAGTGACACTTAACAGCTTTGCTGTGGTGCTCTTTGCCTCCTCCTGCTGGCCAGGAGTGATATTCCCACTAGTAATTGATGACATTCTGGACTCTCCATATCCAGAAATAAATACACTTATCAGGTAAGCATACATTTTGTTTTTGTCTAGTGATTACGAAGGATTCAAACCACCGACCGTCAGTGTATATAAAAATATATCACTGGTGAATGCGCTTACCACTACGCTACTCAGGAACATTAATACTACGTAGATAGAACTCATTCTTAAAAATCCCTTAAAAAGTGTTTCTTAGCTTATACAGTCAAACACTCTTTTAGTTATACCTTATTTTAAGATAATTCCAACTTTAGTAAAGTGTCAAATATAGACACAATCGGCTAGATTACGAGTTGTGTGTTAGGGTTAAAAAGCAGCATTGAGAGGTCCCAACGCTGCTTTTTAACGCCAGCTGGTATTACGAGTCTTGAAATGACAGGCTCACCGCTCACTTTTTTGGCCAGACTCGGAAATACCGCAAATCCACTTACGTCAATTGCGTATCCTATATTTTCAATGGGACTTGCATAACGCCAGTATTATGATACAAAAAAAAGATGAAAAGAGTCTCTTTGCAGATAAAAAATTCTTCAAACTTTATTACAAAACAGGATAAAAATCCAATAGAGTATTTGAGGTGTGGTCTGCGCTTGGATCTAAAGATATTAAACTCCTCTCTAAAAGACAATATCCCTAAAAATTGTCTAAAAGATAACAATAGAAAGGGGAGTGGGGTAAGAGAGGGCGCCTACGGCTTGTAATGGTTCCGGTATGAGACAGTGCTAATACAAAGCAAACTTTCCTCTATAGCAGTGTCTTTAGGAAAGTGTTAGACCAATAGATGCGGCTTTTAAGCAGGCATATACCGCTCAAAGTTAAAAGTCAGAGTCAGATACCTGATTATCCGTAATGTTCGTTATGATGTGGGAGAATACTTTACCCCTGTTTCTGTGGCGGGTGTTCCGCCAGATAACCCCTAAACCGAGGCCCTCTCACATCGCAAACACTAAAAAAATTATTTTAACCCCTAATCTGCCGAACCAGACATCGCCGCCACTATAATAAACATATTAACCCCTAAACCACCGCACTCCTGCATCGCAAACACTAGTTAAATATTATTAACCCATAATTTGCCTGCCCTAATATCGGCGACACCTACCTACATTTATTAACCCCTAATCTGCCGACCCCAACGTCGCCGCCACTATATTAAATGTATTAACCCCTAAACCTAACACCCCCTAACTGAAATATAATTTTAATAAATCTAAATAAAATTACTATCATTAACTAAATAATTCCTATTTAAAACTAAATACTTACCTGTAAAATAAACCCTAAGCTAGCTACAATATAACTAATAGTTACATTGTATCTATCTTAGGGTTTATTTTTATTTTACAGGCAACTTTGTATTTATTTTAACTAGGTAGAATAGTTATTAAATAGTTATTAACTACCTAGTTAAAATAAAGACAAATTTAACTGTAAAATAAAACCTAACCTATGTTACAATTACACCTAACACTACACTATAATTAAATGAATTACCTAAACTAAATACAATTAATTACAATTTAAATAAATTATCTAAAGTACGAAAAAAACCCAGTAAATTACAGAAAATAATAAACTAATTACACGAATTTTAAACTAATTACACCTACTCTAATCCCCCTAACAATATAAAAAAGCCCCCGAAAATAAAAAAAGCCCTACCCTACACTAAATTACAAATAGCCCTTAAAAGGGCTTTTTGCGGGGCATTGCCCCAAAGTAATCAGCTCTTTTACCTGTAAAAAAAAAAGTACAAATACCCCCCCAACATTAAAAACCACCACCCACACAACCAACCCTACTCTAAAACCCACCCAATCCCCCCTTAAAAAAAAACTAACACTAACCCCTTGAAGATCACCCTACCTTGAGAAGTCTTCACCCAACTGGGCCGAAGTCCTCCACGAAGCCAGCAGAAGTGGTCCTCCAGATGGGCAGAAGTGGTCCTCCAGACGGGCAGAAGTCTTCATCCAGGCGGCATCTTCTATCTTCATCCATCCGGCGCAGAACGGCTCCCTCTTCAAGACATCTGACACAGAGCATCCTCTTCTAACGACATCCGACTGAAGAATGAAGGTTCCTTTAAATTACGTCATCCAAGATGGCGTCCCTTCAATTCCGATTGGCTCCATCTTCAAGACATCCGATGCGGAGTATCCTCTTCTAACAACATCCGACTGAAGAATGAAGGTTCCTTTAAATGACGTCATCCAAGATGGCGTCCCTTCAATTCCGATTGGCTGATAGAATTCTATCAGCCAATAGGAATTAAGGTAGAAAAAAATCCTATTGGCTGATCCAATCAGCTAATAGGATTGAAGTTCAATCCTATTGGCTGATCCAATCAGCCAATAGGATTGAGCTGGCATTCTATTGGTTGATTGGATTTTTTCTACCTTAATTCCGATTGGCTGATAGATTTCTATCAGTCAATAAGAATTGAAGGGCCGCCATCTTGGATGATGTCATTTAAAGGAACCTTCATTCTTCAGTCGGATGTCATTAGAAGAGGATGCTTCGCGTCGGATGTCTTGAAGATGGAGCCATTCCACGCCGGATGGATGAAGATAGAAAATGCCGTCTGGATGAAGACTTCTACCTGTCTGGAGGACCACTTCTGCCCGTCTGGAGGACCACTTCTGCCGGCTTCATGGAGGACTTCAGCCTGGTTGGGTGAAGACTTCTCAAGGTAGGGTGATCTTCAAGGGGTTAGTGTTATTTTTTTTTAAGGGGGGATTGGGTGGGTTTTAGAGTAGGGTTGGTTGTGTGGGTGGTGGGTTTTAATGTCGGGGGGGTATTTGTACCTTTTTTTTTTTACAGGTAAAAAAGCTGATTACTTTGGGGCAATTTATTATTATTATTTTGTTAGGGGGATTAGAGTAGGTGTAATTAGTTTAAAATTCTTGTAATTATTTTTTTATTTTCTGTAATTTACTGGTGTTTTTTTCCGTACTTTAGATATTTTATTTAAATTGTAATGAATTGCATATAGTTTAGGTAATTAATTTAATTATAGTGTAGTGTTAGGTGTAATTGTAACATAGGTTAGGTTTTATTTTACAGGTAAATTTGTCTTTATTTTAACTAGGTAGTTATTAAATAATTAATAACGGTTTAATAACTATTCTACCTAGTTAAAATAAATACAAAGTTGCCTGTAAAATAAAAGTAAACCCTAAGATAGATACAATGTAACTATTAGTTATATTGTAGCTAGCTTAGGGTTTATTTTATAGGTAAGTATTTAGTTTTAAATAGGAATTATCTAGTTAATGATAGGAATGATAGGGTGTTAGGTTTAGGGTTAGACTTAGGTTTAGGGTTAATACATTTAATATAGTGGCGGCGATGTGGGCGGCAGATTAGGGGTTAATAAATGTACTTAGGTTGCGGCAACATTTGGGGCGGCAGATTAGGGGTTAAAAAATATAATGTAGGGTTATGTGATGTTGGGGGCATCAGATTAGGGGTTCATAAGTATAATGTAGGTGGCGGCGGTGTCCGGAGCAGCAGATTAGGGGTTAATAATATAATGCAGGTGTCAGCAATTTCGGGGGCGGCAGATTAGAGGTTAATAAGTGTAAGATTAGGGGTGTTTAGACTCGGGGTTCATGTTAGGGTGTTAGGTGTAGACATAAAATGTATTTCCCCATAGGAATCAATGGGGCTGCGTTAGAAACTGAACGCTGCTTTTTTGCAGGTGTTAGGTTTTTTTTCAGCTGGCTCTTCCCCATTGATTCCTATGGGGAAATCATGCACGAGCACGTTTTACCTGCTCACCACTAGCGTAAGCAGCGCTGGTATTGAGGTGAGATGCGGAGCTAAATTTTGCTCTTTGCTCACTTTTTTGCAGTTAACGCCGGGTTTGTAAAAACCCGTAATAGCAGTGTTGTCTGCAAGTGAGCGGAAAGGGAAAACTGATCGTTAGCAACGCACCCCTGTTAACGCAAAACTCGTAATCTAGGTGAATGTTATGAAATAGTTCCAACTGTTAGAAAAGTGTCAGATGTAGACACATTAATACTATTGTTTTAAGTTCTAAAATTATAATAAAATAGGACGGAATATCTATTTCCATAGTCGATATTTCTAGACCTACTTAATCTAAATATACATATAATATCGGTCCTAAAATTATTCTCAATAATTTAATCTCATAACTTTAAATTATCATAAAAAGATACAACTAAGCAAAATGAGTTATATTAACAAAGTGGGATTCGATCCTTCAAATTTAATGGAGTAGAATAAAGCTTCTAAGGCTATGAAAAACCCCATTATGCTATCTTTCAAGCACAATCACATTTCCTTATATATTACAGAATATAAATGAGTTCAAAGTATTTGTTTATGGAATACAAGTGTTCATATTAAAAATCCATCTCATCTCAGATGTTGCAAGAATATTCGCTGTGTCCCCCCCTCTCCAATGTGGTTCAATCTTTAATTCCTATGAACTTTAACATTTCTTTAGGATTTTGATTGTGAATTCTCTTGAAACTATCTGATTTAGTATGTTGGTCATATCCTCACTTAATATTATATACATGTTCTTAGAAGCGTTTAGACAGCTTTCTTGAGGTACGGCCAACAAATATATCACATTTTTGGAGTGACATGTTATTAGTTGTTCAATCGTATAGATCTTTCCATTTTCTTACCCTTAGCCTTAAATTATTTAATTGTCTTATTTTGTGTAACAAAATTCTTGCATCCCATCTTGCCAAGCCAAGTGGCACTTTTTAAAACAAAATGTTTAGTTTATTGGGTATAATGTCTCTTAAACCTATATCTTTCTTCAAAATATCCAAGTGATCTCCAATAATCTTCACTAGTTCCTTATATTGAGCACAGAAATCTAATGCTATGGGTCCTACTAAGTTATCTTTACGGTCAAATAGCTTTTTCATATTTCTTGTATTGTAAAAATTACGTTCTCTTCTTTTGAGATATAGCCTAAATTACTATTTTGGTCAAAAAATGTTCAGGAATTTTCCAAAAATCTCTCTTTAAAAAAATTAGTTTGTTGAGAAAAGTCCTCATCTTCACTGCAGTTACAATCTGTAGAATTGAGTTTTAGGAACATTAAGTAGCCATCTACTTAGGTGGCAACTCTTCTATTCTATATAGTTGTTCACATCTACAGGTTTAAAATAAATTCTTAGTATGAATATTCCCATCTTTGACATCGATTTTTCAAGTCTAAAAAGAGAACTGAAATTTGACTTTATTGCCATTTAAGCTTGACATTCCAATAATTGTCATTCAACCCATTTAAGAAAGAATCCAGTTTAATTTTCGATCCCTTCCAAATAAAAAACAGTTTGTCTATGTACCGCTTATAGGTCACCAGGTGAGTACCAAGGTCTGAATGGTAAACAAATATGTTCCCCCAAGCTGACATGAAAAGATTAGCATAGCTTGGTGCAAACCTGGTGCCCATAGCTGTACCACTAATTTGTAGATAGTACTGATTTTTAAACCAAATAAAAATTAGAATCTAAAATTAAATTCTATACCACTTAGGATAACATTCATTTGGGAGGCAGAGAGGCTACAATCTCCTTTTAGAATGTATTTTACTGCTTCCAATCCTTTCTTTTTATCAAAAAACAGAATTTATGCTTACCTGATAAATTACTTTCTCCAACGGTGTGTCCGGTCCACGGCGTCATCCTTACTTGTGGGATATTCTCTTCCCCAACAGGAAATGGCAAAGAGTCCCAGCAAAGCTGGCCATATAGTCCCTCCTAGGCTCCGCCCACCCCAGTCATTCGACCGACGGACAGGAGGAAATATATATATAGGAGAAACCATATGGTACTGTGGTGACTGTAGTTAGAGAAAATAATTCATCAGACCTGATTAAAAAACCAGGGCGGGCCGTGGACCGGACACACCGTTGGAGAAAGTAATTTATCAGGTAAGCATAAATTCTGTTTTCTCCAACATTGGTGTGTCCGGTCCACGGCATCATCCTTACTTGTGGGAACCAATACCAAAGCTTTAGGACACGGATGAAGGGAGGGAGCAAATCAGGTTACCTAAACGGAAGGCACCACAGCTTGCAAAACCTTTCTCCCAAAAATAGCCTCCGAAGAAGCAAAAGTATAAAATTTGTAAAATTTGGCAAAAGTGTGCAGTGAAGACCAAGTCGCTGCCTTACATATCTGGTCAACAGAAGCCTCGTTCTTGAAGGCCCATGTGGAAGCCACAGCCCTAGTGGAGTGAGCTGTGATTCTTTCAGGAGGCTGCCGTCCGGCAGTCTCATAAGCCAATCGGATAATGCTTTTAAGCCAAAAGGAAAGAGAGGTAGAAGTCGCTTTTTGACCTCTCCTTTTACCAGAATAAACAACAAACAAGGAAGATGTTTGTCTGAAATCTTTAGTAGCCTCTAAATAGAACTTTAGAGCACGGACAACGTCCAAATTGTGTAACAAACGTTCCTTCTTTGAAACTGGATTCGGACACAAAGAAGGTACAACTATCTCCTGGTTAATATTTTTGTTAGAAACAACTTTAGGAAGAAAACCAGGCTTAGTACGCAAAACCACCTTATCTGCATGGAACACCAGATAGGGCGGAGAACACTGCAGAGCAGATAACTCTGAAACTCTTCTAGCAGAAGAAATTGCAACTAAAAACAAAACTTTCCAAGATAGTAACTTAATATCTATGGAATGTAAAGGTTCAAACGGAACCCCTTGAAGAACTGAAAGAACTAGATTTAGACTCCAGGGAGGAGTCAAAGGTCTGTAAACAGGCTTGATCCGAACCAAAGCCTGAACAAATGCTTGAACATCTGGCACAGCTGCCAGTCTTTTGTGTAGTAAGACAGATAAAGCAGAGATCTGTCCCTTTAGAGAACTTGCAGATAATCCTTTCTCCAAACCTTCTTGTAGAAAGGAGAGAATCTTAGGAATTTTTATCTTATTCCAAATGACGCCTTCTAGAAGCTTTTTCAGTGATTCTTAGATCCTCACACATGCATCTGCATGCCCTGCTTCCAAAAACAACTGCGCAGTAATGGCGCGAAAATGAGGCTCAGTCTATAACTAGAAAGGCCCCCTGACTGAGAAAGGTGTCTAACACAGTGCCTGCCGTTTTATAAACGTTCCCCAAGATTATAAATGCCAATTGTTAGCCTAAATCTGAATAATATGTCCGAATAAAGCAATCGATTTAACCCATAAAAATGTCTACCAGTTTTTTAGCCCATATTAAGCCCTTTATTCTGTTTGTTTGACTAAGAAAATGGCTTACCGGTCCCCATGAGGGGAAATGACAGCCTTCCAGCATTACACAGTCTTGTTAGAAATATGGCTAGTCATACCTTAAGCAGAAAAGTCTGCTAACTGTTTCCCCCAACTGAAGTTACTTCATCTCAACAGTCCTATGTGGAAACAGCAATCGATTTTAGTTACTGTCTGCTAAAATCATCTTCCTCTTACAAACAGAAATCTTCATCCTTTTCTGTTTCAGAGTAAATAGTACATACCAGCAGTGTTAATTTCGTCGACTAAAACTTGACTAAAATGAGCATAAAACTAAAGAAATTCTGATGACTAAAATACAACTAAAACTAAAATGGCATTTTAGTCAAAAGACTATGACTAAAACTAAATCAAAATGGCATTTTAGTCAAAAGACTATGACTAAAACTAAATCAAAATTTGCTGTCAAAATTAAGTTTCTAAATCTGTGTCTATACTGCATGTTTAAACCTTAATACAATTAATAATAATAGGTGTTCTGTTTACTCCTGGAGTATATAATGAGTTTGAAAAATATAGAGAAATGCTTAAATAATACATTACACTTTAACTAAACCCCTTAGATTTTAGTCAACTAAAATCTACTGGAGATTTAGTTGACTAATATCAACTGAAGAGTTAGTCGACTAAAACTAGACTAAAACTAAAACAATTCAGATGACTAAAATACGACTAAAACTAAAATGGCATTTTAGTCAAAAGACTAAAACTAAGACTAAATTGAAATTTGCCGTCAAAATTAACACTGCATACCAGCACTATTTTAAAATAACAAACACTTGATAGAAGAATAAAAACTACATTTAAACACCAAAAAACTCTTAACCATCTCCGTGGAGATGTTGCCTGTGCAACGGCAAAGAGAATGACTGGGGTGGGCGGAGCCTAGGAGGGACTATATGGCCAGCTTTGCTGGGACTCTTTGCCATTTCCTGTTGGGGAAGAGAATATCCCACAAGTAAGGATGATGCCGTGGACCGGACACACCAATGTTGGAGAAATAGTGTAAAGAGAAGTAAGGTCCGCTGTTACTAACCACCAATCTGCTTCCCATCGTAGCGTATTTAAGATTTGTATAACAGTTAAAGTGTCATGGAGATATAATGTTATCTCTTTTACATAGGGTTGTAATAGTCTATCTATATTGAAGGACAAATAACTTGTTGCAGAATCAACCCCGGAAACAATACGTCCCCCTGATGGGTTTTCTTCATCTATGTATTTTGGGCCGTATATAAACAGTAGGTGTTTTTGGAAAATTGGTTTTAAATTTGTTTAATGGGCTATTCTTAAAACAAATATATGTTTTAGTAATTGCGTTAGCTGTCTTGGACATTCCTTCTAAGAATGAATGTCATCAGGCACAAGTGGTGGATGTTACTTGCAAGTTTGAGGCTGCATTTCTGCAAATGGATTTGGGGATTAGATCAAACTAAATGGTCTCCTCAATGCTGAGAAGTACAGGCAGATACTTATATATCATGCAATAACATCAGGAAGGCATTGGATTAGCCCCAAATGTATTTTGCAGCATGACAATAACCCCAAAAATACAGCCAAAGTCATTAAGAACTTTCTTCAGTGTAAAAAAGAAAACAGGGTCCTGGAAGTGGCCCCAAGAGAGCCCGGATTTTAAAATCATTGAGTCTGTCTGGGATTACGGTCCTGGAAGTGGCCCCAAGAGAGCCCGGATTTTAAAATCATTGAGTCTGTCTGGGATTACATGAAGAGACAGAAACAACTGTGGCTGCCTAAATTCACAGAACTGTGGTTAGTTCACCAAGATGTTTGGAACAACCTACCTACCAAGTTCCTTAAAAAATTGTGTGCAATTGTACCTAAAAAATTGTGTACAAGTGTACTTAGAATAAATTATGCTGTTTTTAAGGCAAAGGGTGGCCACACCAAATATTGAATTGATTTAGCATTTCTTTTGTTCACTTACTTTGCACTTTGTTAATTGATAAAAATAAACTACTAGCATTTCTATTATTTTTAAAGCACTCTAACAGGCCCATTTATCAAGCTCCGTATGGAACTTGAAGGGCCGTGTTTCTGGCGAGTCTTCAGACTCGCCAGAAACACAAGTTATGAAGCAGCGGTCTAAAGACCGCTGCTTCATAACCCTGTCCGCCTGCTCTGAGCAGGCGGACAGGAACCGCCGGAAATCAACCCGATCGAATACGATCGGGTTGATTGACAGCTCCCTGCTGGCGGCCGATTGGCCGCGAGTCAGCAGGGGGCGGCGTTGCACCAGCAGCTCTTGTGAGCTGCTGGTGCAATGTTAAATGTGGAGAGCGTATTGCTCTCCGCATTTAGCGAGGTCTTGCGGACCTGATCCGCAGTGTCGGATCAGGTCCGCAAGCCCTTTGATAAATGGGCCCCTTACTTTTCCCACCTGTTGTATATATATATATATATATATATCTGAACAAGCAATATAGGTTGTGTGTCTTTATCGGATGACTGTATGTGAAGCAGCACCCTGAAAGTGAGGAGAGCGGTAATTGAGAAATAAAAGGAAAGCGGCAACAGACGCTAGGCAAACAGCTGGAAGATTTACATAGGAGGCTGACGTATAAGCACTCCATAACTGCTGTGACTTTGGCAGAAACTAATTGTGAACTATCCCTCCAGATAAACTTTGGTGATTTGCATAGCGAAGGGGAAACACATCTTAAGGTATTCTGATTGAGTACTCTCCCTGTAACCATAATCGGTTTAATCTATTGTGAGGGACCATACAACCGCTCAATACCTTTCACGTGTAAGGCGATTATAAAAAACATACCAGAACTTTAAAGCAGCGAGATTTATCCTACAGATTGATTACTGGACCTCTATTTTAAGCTAACGACTCTGTATTGAATTCTGGGATCCCCATTTCATCGGGACTTTTCATTATTAGCCTCTGTTACATGATAAGACTCTGGAGCTATATTTTAGGGCATTGTTTGTGTGTGGTGACTATCAATTAAATAGATATTTATGTTATTTACTGCTTGATATATTTGTATTTATTCTTATATATTTTAGCAGTTTAGTATTTTATCTTTTCTTTACCCAGAAATGTAGCTTTAAAACAGTATACTGTCATAGTCCTGGATAGGATTGGCTGTGACAACTTGTTTCTTCTACTTTTGTTATTCTTACTTTATCAAATTTAAACAATTCATTCACAATCCCTGTGCACCTTAACTCTGCCAACGATTTAATAGACAGGGGGAATAAAGCCTTTGACATAAAATTGATTATATCGTTAGTGCTGATTGCCTTTATAAAATCATATATATATATATATATATATATATATATATACATACTGTTTATATAAACACACAAAGGAGAGAATGTTATGCAAACCATCAACAAACCAACAAAGCATTAAACCATATTCTTGGGTACAGTTTTTTGCAATTTTAAATAATTTTTTGTTTTTAAATGAAGAATACACAGGCTGAATTTCCTCTATTATATCCAGTTTCTAGTATTTTGCTCCTATATTGTTATTGCTATGGAAAGTCATGCCAAACCCACAAGCATGGGTGTTATATTTTACAATTTAAAATATTTTATTTTGTGTTAAGTTTTGTTAAGCCACTGATTTTAATGTGGATATAAACAGGCTATGAGGACTATTTATCAAATGTCTGTTGGACCTGATCCAACAGTGCAGATCAGGTTCGACAGACATCGCTGAATGCGGAGAGCAATACGCTCTCCGTATTCAGCATTGCACCAGCAGCTCAAAAGAGCTAATGGGCCGCCAGCAGGGAGGTGTCAATCAACCCGATAGTACTCTATCGGGTTGAATTGTGGCGATTCCTGTCTGCCTGCTCAGAGCAGGTGGACAGGGTTATGGATCAGCGGTCTTTAGACCGCTGCTTCATAACTGCTGTTTCTGGCGAGTCTGAAGACTCGCCAGAAACACAGGCCCCCAAGCTCTGTTCGGAGCTTGATAAATGGGCCTCTTTGTCTTAGTTCGTTCAACTGTCATTAACTTGGCCCAGTGGTATTTTGCACATGGAAAGTGATAACCATTTTGATATGGGTGCTGTATTACCAGTATTGTACAAGTAACTAACATTTTCAAAGATTAAATCATCTGGATAAACATGGACTGGATTCTGTAACATACAATTATTAATAGCCTGGCCTAAAGGTGTTTTGGAGTATGGAAAGTAATGCCAAACGGGCATGTGTGCTCTATTTCACAATTCTGAATAAGTAACTGATATGTTCAAATGGTAATCACCATTGAGCAACTGATTTTAATGTGTTTTTACAAATGTTGTTCACCCCTCTATAACATTCAGTAGGTAGAAGCCTGGTCCAACAGTGTATTTTGGCATGGAGATCTGGGCTATTAATGTAATTATTAAACCGGCTGTGTCCTTCTACATTACACACAATTTAAAGGGAGAGTCTACTTGAACATTTTTATTGTTCAAAAAGATAGATAATCCCTTTATTACCCATCCCCCAGTTTTGCATATCCAACACAGTTATATTAATACACTTATTACCTCTGTGATTACCTTGTATCTAAGCCTCTGCAGACTGCCCCTTATCTCAGTGCTTTTGACAGACATGCAGTTTAGCCAGTTAGTGCAGACTCCTAAATAACTCCATGGGAGTGAACACAATGTTATTTATATAACACACGAACTAGCACTGTTTTCTCAACGGTTTAGAAATCAGTTTGAGCCTACCTAGGTTTAGCTTTTCAAAAATACCACCAAATTTGATGATAAAAGTAAGTTGGAAAGTTATTTAAAATTGCATGCCCCAAGCATTAGAGCTGCAGAGGGTACATGCAATGTTTACTATTATCAAGGCAATAAAGCCTCCTCCCTATTAGCGCAGAAACTCAGGCACCGCACTGCCCAATCCAACATTCTATCAAAAAAGATAATGGTAATCTGCTATATTCCCTCTTATACATTGTAGACACGTTCAAGCACTTCTATCGGGTACTGTATAACATTGAGACTGACGACTGCCCCCCCCACCCGCCCTCTCTAACGGAAATCTCTAAATTTCTCAACGCTTTACATCTCCCTAGACTAGTAACTGATAACACTTCCACTCTAACTGCCCAAATAACCGGAGAAGTCCAGAAAACCATTAAATCCCTGAAACTAGGCCCAGACGGGTTCACAGTGAGGTTTTATAAAGCTTTCCAGCTGTTATTGGCCCCTATCTTATCCAGAATGTTTCAAGAAGTTATGAATAGAGGCTCCTTTAGCGCAGAGTATTTAGAAGCATAGGTTATAACAATCCTGAAACCAGAAAAATCTTCGGAAACCTGTAGTAGTTACTGCCCAATTTCGTTACTTAACGTAGATACCAAATTATACGCTAAATTATTAGCCAACAGACGTTCAAAAATTATCACTTCTCTAATCCACACAGATCAAGTGGGCTTTATCCCACACAGAGAGGGACCAGATTCCACTAGACGTATCCTTGGTATCCTCTCCGTAGCCGCCAAACAGATAAGCCCCTTTCTGGCCCTGTCTCTGGATGCTGAGAAGGCGTATGACAGGGTCAGATGGGAATATCTCTGGGAGACTATGGGAAACTTCAGGATCCCACAGCCCTTTATCCAAGCAGTAGGAGCCTTATATACACATCTGATAGCTAATGTCAGAGGAGTGGGCTTCCAGTCCACGGCTTTCTGTATAACCAATGGCAGTAGACAGGGCTGCCCACTGTCCCCCCCTCCTTTTCGCCCTGGCAATTGAACCCCTGGCCCAATCCATTAGATTAGGCCCTTGTACCAGAGGCATATCCATGGGACACCACCTGCCTAAAATATCTCTATATGCGGATGACATTACTCTCTTCTTGACTTCCTCCAAAGAGTCCTTACCTGCAGTATTCAATATCCTCAGGACCTTTAGCACTATGAGCTTTTACAAACTCAATATTACCAAGACAGAAGCATTATCCATTAACATACCTCCCCTGGACCTCGCTGATCTACAGAGATTATATGAATTCCATTGGAATCGGCACTCAATTAAAGTCCTGGGTGTATACTTAGGCCTGGATCCCTCAATAGTTATCGCCAAAAACTACACTGCCAGGATACCAGATCTACGTAAATTGCTTAACACATGGGAATTCAGAGAAATATCTTGGACGGGAAGAATAGCAGCAATCAAGATGTCCTTCCTCCCCAAGATAACCTATCTATTTAGGTGCATCCCATATAACATACCCAAGCCAACTCTTAATAAGTTACAGAGCCTAATAACTATTTACGCCTGGAAAGATAAATGGCCCAGGACATCCAGACATACACTAGAGAGGCCTGTGGCTCAGGGAGGCCTAGCTCTTCCTAACCTTATTCTCTATTACAATGCTGCCAGATTATCACACCTCCTCAGTTGGAACAACAGAGAACGCTTCCCTGGATGGTATCTCATTGAGTCCTCCTTATTGCCATCACACCTCTTGCCCTCTGATCTCCGTTGGATACCTTCCCACCATAGACAGGACCTAAGCAAATTGCACCCTATTCTACAAGACACCTTTCAGTTCTGGGACCAAATTAGACATATCCCAGATATAGCCCCTCACCCATAAGTAGTGCGTTACACTGTTTTACAGACTCCCACCCCGAACATTGGCAGACCCTGCAAATCAGTTACTGACTTCTATGAACAACATACTTGGATATCCCATCCTCAGTTCTGTACTAAATTCCAACTTCCCCGCATACAATTTGATGTTGGTTGCGCTTTTGGGATACCCTAAACAAGCACTTAGATCGCCCTCGCAATGGGAAACAAAATGGTCTCATGCCCATAACCTTAAACACTTGCTATCATTTCATTATAACTTGCTCATTAACTCTCACTCAGTACATAAAATCTCTCAACACCAAGCATGGGAGAGGGAGATAGGCTTCACGGTTGACATTAGTATCTGGCATGAACAAATCTTTATAACCAAAAAACTCCTGCATTGCGCCACTCTCTGGGAGCTTTATTACAAAATAGTGGTCAGATGGCATCTGGTCCCGGCTACGTTACACAAAATCTACAGTACACATTCTCCCAGGTGCTGGAGGCAATGCAACGGCACGGGAATGGCACTACATGTGTGGTGGTCTTGTCCCAAAATTTAACCCCTCTGGAAGAAACTATATGAGATCCTCCGCAAACTTGACATCACACCCCCTTCCTCCTGGAGGTCTCTTTACTTCATATGCAACCACCAAATCTGACCCCAGCAGCTGAGGCCCTGACTATTTATCTCTTCATGGCTAACAATGTGGCCATAGCTAGATCTTGGAAAAATAGAGAACCCCTTTGTTCCCGCAGGTCCTATCCATTATACAATTTATCAGACAAATGAAACAGTACTCCCACAGGGTCTTAAACAAAGTAGATTTTTTTTGTTGCAACTTGGTCCACGTGGCTTGAGAACTTCCCAGATTAGCCCTTTATACTCAGTAATTTGACCTAATTATATATCTCTCCCCCTTCCTCCCTTTTTTTCTTTTTTTCTTTTCTCTCTCTTTCCTCTCTTTCCTTCTTACCCTCCTTCCTCCCCCCTGGGCCACTCCTTAAAACCAGAAATCTACACACTCTTGCAATAGACACTTGTCCCATAAGGGGACGTGTCAGACCTTTACATATAAGGGATATAGCTACCCACGGTTTATAAAACCCATCTCATAAAAAGAAAATTAGACAATTACTTAGAACCCCAATCTCACATACCCTTATGTTGCAATGTATGTATAATTTGCTCTAAAGTCAGTATGTTTTTCTCTCTCTTGCACTGTTCATTTTACAAGAGCTATGTATCCCTATTCTGTTTTACATTGTAATGTGAACCTACTTTCACAGGTTCTTACTTCTTACGTTTTAATCTGTCTCAATAAAAAAATGTATTAAAAAAAAAAAATTGCATGCCCTATCGGAATCATGAAAGTTTAATTTTGACTAGACTGTCCCTTTAAGTCTGAATCAATGGCATTTTGGGTTTGGAAAGTAAAGCCAACCTTCAAATGTGTGCTGTATTTCATAATTTTAAATAAATTACTGAAATTTTTAGACGTATTCCCCATTGGGCCACTAATTTCATTGTGGATATACACAGGCCAAATCCCATTCCATTACACTCAAAAACCTAGTTCAAAGACATTTTCTGTACACTGAAAGGCTGACAACTTTGGGATGGGTGCTGCATTTGGCAATTTTGAATCTGTAGCTGATATTTTCAAAAGTTAGTGTCCATAGGAACACTAATTTAAAGTGCATATAAACAGGGTCCACCATCCTCTATTACATGCAGATGTTATTAGCATGTCCCATTAGTGTTTTGTCCATGGAAAGGAATGCCAACACGAGCATGTGTGTTGCATTTGTAACTAGGGCATAGATTGCATCCAATGTGATAAAATTGATGCTTAGCTTACTTTTTGTTGCATAACACATTCCTTTTAGTGACTAGGTCAAACTTGATCACATTGATACTATTTAGTGAATGCTTGCAACATGCTACTCAGCTCACTGAATAGATGTGGAAGTTTTAGACCACTACAAGAGTAATATATGAATAATAGTAGCGCCAACAGGCTAAAGTATGATGTCAGGCAAAAAACATAAATTTGGATATAAATAGTTACATTTATTAGTCTTAGAAACAACCTAAAAGATAAAAACTATCAAAAACATAGATCGGATCAATATCAATAAAGCAAATCTCAATTATAGATTAAGGAAATATAACCTAATATGACCTAATAAGTGTATAGACCAAATGTCTAATAGATAAAGTGTCAGTGTCTTAAATGAAATCCTAGAAGTTGATCCTCCAGAAACGATCCTCAAAAAATGTGTGAAGATGTCCAAAAGAATGAAAAAAGTCTGTGTTTATAGTGCACTATAAAAGAAAAAATGGAAATAAAAATACAATTAAAAATAAAAATGATGTGATAAATCCTTGACGAATTAGTGCAAATCTGCTGTGAATCTCCTAAAAAAGAAAATATACAAAATGTGCAAATTCTCTTAAAATAAGGTAACCATATAGAGATTTGCTTACCAATAAGAAAACTCGAGCCTCAGTACTTAGGTATCTGTCAACGCGTTTCGGCCCAGCTTGGGGCCTTTATCAAGACATAATAAAGGCTCTAATCTAAGGGGGCTTATAAATGTGTAATGCCCAATCAAATCATACTAACACATTTCAAAAGACCACCAAAGTCAGGATGTACTTCCGCATTTGCGGTACGACATATCCATTTTTGGTTTTGCGGCCTTACTTCCTGTTGCGTCATATCCTGTTCCGGTTTTGGTATTCAAATGCGATAGTTGCCATCTTTATTATGAGCATTGTTAGGTTGAATGCTGGCAACAAAGGATATGTTAATGTGTATTAAGAATTGTATGGATTGGATAAAAAGGGACTTTATGAAATAAACTGTATATTCTATTCTATATTTGACCATAATACTTGTTACAGTAGGGAATAAATGATAGCGCTACAAAAGCCAAAGATATAAATATTATATTTAGTAAAACAATTATCGTAAAATATAAATGCAGAGTAAAATAGGGACGTCTCCCTTCAATTTTGACTAAAATCATATATTAGACTGTTGAATTATAGCTAACAAATGTGTAAGATCTGTACAGAAAATTGCAATAATATCCACAATATAAAGGTAAGAATACCACCGTGGGCTATGCCACTCTTTTATGTGTCTGTCCAGACTCCACTATCGATATAGTGAGGTAGATGTATTAACAATATAGTCGATACAAACTAATAAAGCCTTATGGCAAGTAGCGTATTGTATCTGTAGAAGAGTTAGCAGTCCCAATTTATATTGGATCCTTGATAAAGCCCTTCCTGAGGGCTGCAGGATATCTTGTTGCTTCATAAATAAAGTATAATAATAATAGTCGGATATTTAATTAGTTTAAAACCCATAATTCCAAAATTATTTTTGAGTAAAAATGTTCAAATAGCCATTGGTCTAATACTGGCCCGGCATTTTTAAATGGGTTATTAATTTGTTCTTAAATATTAAAAATATAGAAAATATTAAAATATTAATAATAAATAAAAAATATATTTATAAAATGTGGGGGAATATATATATATATATATAAATATATAAACATATATATATATATATATATATATATATATATATATATATATATATATATATATATATAAAATCCAGCTAGAACAAATCCTCCCACCAGGTGCAGCTACCTGGGTGCAAATATAGCCAATAACTAGTTCCAACAAATGCTGCACTCTCAGTCTTTTTTGATCTAAGGAAAGGGACTTGAGTTTCCTGAAACATCATCCATTATAGCTGATTATATTATATATTATATATAAGTGTTAGTATGGAGAAATTTAAAATATTTAAATGTATTGGTATAAAAAAAAATTTGGTATAGAAAAATTATATAAAAATTATATACAATATACAGTGGAAAGTATATGGATATGTGAAACATGGGTCTGTATGCAAGTGTAAATACCTAGCTAATGCCCATGAAGTCTCATATACTTAAATGGGGGAGCCTATGGTTCACAAATCAATTGAACCATTAAACAGAGGTGTGAAATTAAATCTGAACAAATGAATAAAAAATTATACAATGCTGTCAAATAAAACAATAGGTCAAATTCAACAATGTGTTGGGAGCAGCCAGACCCGGGAATTAGTACCGAATATACATACAACCTGATCTGATCATACTAGACTTAGATAAGTGGATAATGACCTACTGATAAAACCTAATGGAAGAGTTGTATATGGGTGGGAAGCTAGTGTTAGAGCAGATGTACTATTTCAAAGTGAGCATTGAGACCCTTGGGATAAATGCAATCCACCAAAAATATCCACTTGGATTCCAGATGTCAGAGTCTCTTTTTTGCATCCCCTCCCCTCCAATCTGCTGGAACCTTACAGATGTAAGGACTGTATAGGACTATAAGTAGAGAATGTTAAATGTTATAGGAATATAACCTTATGGGCGTTGTTTCTTTTAACCAATCCTGAACCTGTATGGTCTTTTTAAACTTGTATGAGGTGAAGCACTATAGGCTATGACTACGGCTGTATAAGCTGAAATGCATAAGCCATCTAGTGCTATGTCACTTGTGTGTTTGTTCCCAAGGTTTACAGTACCCGTGTTTTAACTACGTTGAAAATACATTGGATTTTACGTACCTCTTTGATTTTTTGTATTACCACCTTACAGATGGCCATATATTTGAAAGTGAGATCACTCCCATTGTGTTTTTCTTTAAAATGTTTATATATCAGGAGATCTTCCTTATTCCATTTGATCTGGAGGAGATGCTCCCTTATCCTGTCTTTTAAATTGTGGGACATCTGTCCAACATATTGAAGTCCACAACCACACTCGATAAGATAGATTACATTTCTATCTGCACATCTGATCATGTCTGTCATTGTGAACTTTTCATTAGTGGTTTTTGATGTAAAGGTGTCGGTTTTATTACCACGTTGGCATGCTTTACATAGATGGCATGGAAAAATCCTTTTTAATATTTTCCCTCTGATATCTAAAATCTTTGTGCATTTTTTGGGATTTGGTATGCTGGGGGCCAGTATGGTTTTTAAATTACGCGCCTTCCTGTAGATGAATTGAGGTTTGTCCCTTAGTTTCTCGCCAATGACATAATCACCTTTAAGAAAATGCCAATATTTTGTAATTATTTTCTCTACAGATTTCTTATTCTCATTATATTGGGTGATAAAGGGGACGTTAAGATGGCCATTATCTGTCATTGTCAATTTAGGTGTGTAGGTGAGCATAGAGTCCCTATCCATGTTTCCAACTTCATTGATAGTTTCATTAATGTTGGTTCTTATCATAGCTTCTCTCAACAAACTTGTTTTTTAGGAGGGAAGATTGTGTAGACCAACTTTCCTCATTAGAGCAGTTTATCCTTAATGTTGGATAACCACTTAGCATAGTGGCAGCTGGTCTTTTATATATATATATATATATATATATATATATATATATATATATATATATATATATATATATATATATATAATTATTACAGTCTACTTCTTTGAAGTATGTAGAGGTCTCTATTTTACCATTTTTTATACGTATATCAAGATCTAGGAAGTTAATATGGTCTTGGCTATACTCGTAGGTGAACTTTAAGTTAGCCAAATTGTTGTTCATAACGTTTAAGGTATGTATTAGATTCTCTATGCTCCCCTTCCAAATCATAATGACATCATCAATGTACCTTCCGTATAGGACCAGGTCTGCACTAGCGGGGCATGAGTCCCAGAATATGGACTCCCATTTTCCCATGTATAGATTAGTGTAGCTAGGCGCAAACCTGGTCCCCATCGCGGTACCACAAAGTTGGTTGTAAAATTTGCCACCAAAATTAAAATAATTGTGGTTGAGAATGTACTCAATGCCATTTAAAATAAAGCCTTTCTGTTCCTGTGGCATTGTATCATCTTTCTCTAGAAATAATTCTACAGAGTCAATGCCCTCTTTGTGGGGAATGCATGTATAAAGTGATGTTACATCACATGTCACCCATAAATAACTGTCATCCCACACAATATCTTTAAAAATATTCAGGACCTCTGTGGAGTCTCTCAGATAGGAAGGTCATTTTTGGACAAATTTCTGTAAATGTTTGTCAATGTATTCTGACAAGTTACTAGATATGGAACCTATGCCCGAAATAATGGGTCTGCCAGGTGGGTAGGTGAGGGACTTATGGATCTTGGGAAGATAATAAAATACTGGGATTTGGGGGTGTTTGATGGATAGATATCTGAATTATTTATCATTGATTATTCCCATAGCATTAGTTTCTGTCAGTATGCCATCAAGGTTTCTTTTATAGGGGTCTGTTGGATCTGACCTAAGTATTTTATAGGTTTGAGTGTCTCCCAAGATCCTATTAGATTCTTTCATGTAGTCTTGTTTATCTTATATCACTATACCCCCCCCCCTTTGTCTGCAGGTTTAATAGGTATGTCATTATTACTTTCTAGTTCTCTGATGGTATTCATCTGAGCCTTATTTAGATTGCACTTCTGCATATTTTTAGACTTTATTCATTTTTTTGGACATTTTCACTCATTTTTTGAGGATCATTTCTAGAGGATCAACTTCTAGGATTTCATTTAAGACATTGACACTTTATCCATTGGACATTTGGACTATACACTTATTAGGTCATATTAGGTTATATTAACTTCATCTATAATTGAGATTTGCTTTATTGATATTGATCCGATCTATGTTTTTAATAGTTTGTATCTTTTAAGTTGTTTCTAAGTCTAATAAATGTAACTATTTATATCCATATTTATGTTTTTGCTTGACATCATACTTTAGCCTGTTGGCACTCCTATTATTCCTATATTACTCTGATAACTACTTTGGGTCTGTTAGGTGATCCCCAATAGTGAGCTTGTATGAGGATTTTGAGGCGCTGCCAACTACATTTATTTTTAGACCACTACAACAAAGTACCAATGTTATATAGGTAAGAATATTACAACCCCTAAAAAGTATATTTATCTCCTCCTACCACCTTCGGTCTCAGTGACTCCCACTGCATTAACACTAAACCCCTGAGATTAAGCCAGTGTAAAAACACTTAACTGCTATGACCCTAACCCCCCCTACCACATTAACACTAAAGGGATACTAAAGTTAAAATCAAACTTTCTTGATTTAGGGCATGCAATTGTAGACAACTTTCCAATTGACTTCCATTATCAATTTGTTCTCAGTCTTTTATAAGTACAATTTCTGAGGCACTAGCTCCTACTCTCATAGTGTTCATAGTGTATACATACACAAGTCTGTAATTGGCTGATGGCTGTCACGTGATTCAGTGGACAGGGAAAATGACGCAATCTTTTAAATTTTACAGAATGTTTTTTACTGTAAGGTTCAGGAGTAAGCGATATTACATTGCCTTTTTATTGTGCATTTGTAGATAATGCTACTGTATTAAATGGACATTTAACTAAGATTAATAATACACAAGTTAATCCTGAGATTAGCCTCCTTAATCCCCCTAGTGCAAAGTATAGAGATAGGCACTGAAAAACTATTAAGCATGGAGAAAAAAAAAACACGTTGGTGGGGCAACCAATGCAGAGTGACAGTGCCACCATTCAAGGACCCCTCTGGAGGATCAAACGAAGTTTAGAAGGATAATTACCAAGAGATGTAGAGACAAAGACATGTAAATCAATGTCAGGAGACCTGGAATGTTAAGTAATGAGGTATCCTTTGCAGTTCAAATTAGATATAAAAGACTCTTATCACAAAGTTTAGAGTCTAGAACACGTGAAATAACATATTCAGCTTGTCCATACACAACAAAAGGAGAAGGGTGTGTGAACCAGTTGCACACTGCGCTCTTCAATAAGGAAACATAAAAGACAGGGTAAATTTGCACAGTCAATGGAAGGACGAATTGATAAGATACTGCAGTGACCCGATGCAAAACATACAATTGCCCAACAAATCTTGGTCCCAATTTAGAGGATGGTTGTTTGAGAAGAAGGGAGTCTAGCTCGGAGCCATGCTCTATCACCACTGTGAAATGTAGGACCAATGTGACATTTGGGATCAGCAGCTATCTTATAATGGTCCGAGGAAAACCTAAGCAATTTATAAATTAGTCACCAAAATCATAGAAGAGTAGAGAGTAATATTGGTAAAATGGTATCAGTATGAGGACACACTGATCTCTAAAAATGGGAAACTAACTGAGATTCATGAAGTCAGATTACATGTTGGTTTAAGAGTATTGCCAATTCTTTATAAGAAAATAGTTTATTAAGGAGAATGAAAAATGTCATTTTGGAAAATCGATCCACAATTACAAAGATGTATAGCCTTTATAATTAGGTAAGTGAGTAAAAAAGTCCATTCTGATGTGAGACTGAGGTAATTTATGAACAGGTAGAGGCTGAAGCAGACCAGAGTTGGGAGATCTGGGTACATGTCATGCCTGCAGAGAGATCCCACAAATCAATTCAGTTTCCTGGCCAATGGCAGGATACCTCTGAATCCCACAACCAAAAATAAGACAAGGACCCAGTTAAAAAAATTGGAGAAAAGTAATCTACAGTCACAATCCAGGCTTAGGGTAGCAACAAGTGGACAGATGATTCACAGTACCAGGGAATAGGTAAGCCAGGGTTCAGCAACAGGCATCAGACAATGGGGTCACGCAGAACCTAATCAAAAGCAAGCAAGTTTAACAACAAGAATCCAAATACAAATATAGTGCACCCATGTAACACAATGCAAGACTATACACAGGTGATATGAGTGAAGTGGGAATAGCGTTATAAAGGAGATAAGGCGCCAAACAATAACGAGTCCTGGAGCTCAGAAAAAAGCAATTAATAAAGCACCTGGGCTGACCTACAGAAAGAATAACCATAGCTCACTCGTGTTAGTATATCTATAGTGCACCCCCACTAATATAGGCAGGATGTATCAGTACAGGCCTTGATATATTCTTGTGTTTTTGGAAATCTCTGGCCACTAGACATGTAACAGATGTTTCTTAAAGGGACCGTCTAATCCAGAATTTTTATTGTTTAAAAAGATGGAAACTCCCTTTATTACCAATTCCCCAGTTTTTGCATAATCAACACGGTTTTAATAATATACTTTACCTCTGTGATTACCTTGTATCTAAGCCTCTGCAGACTGCCCCCTTATCTCAGTTCTTTTTGACAGGCTTGCATTTTATACAATAAATCACAATATAACAAATAAGTGACAATAAATGTGATCTTGGTGAAAAAGAAAAAAAAAAGGGATATGTTCGATCTTAAGCAGTTCAGGACTGTGCCTTTAAGAAGGTATCCAAGGTGTTTTCATCCACTATAGATGTATTATTATGAAGAGATATTTCCAGGTGTTCCTCAAATAGAAGAAGGATATAACATAGTGTAATATTGTATAAACAATGCTGTGATATGTAGTTGTGAAGATTCACTACTCACGTTTAACCCCTTAACGACCAAGGACGTACGCCACACGTCCTCAAAAAAAATACAGTTAATGACCGAGGACGTGTGGCGTACGTCCTTGGTCTGGAAAGCAGCTGGAAGCGATCCTGCGCGCTTCCAGCTGCTTTCCGGTTATTGCAGTGATGCCTCGATATCGAGGCATCCTGCAATAACCCCCCTTGGCCATCCGATGCAGAGAGAGCCACTCTGTGGCCCTCTCTGCACCGGACATCGGTGGCCGGTATCGTTGGTGGGTGGGAGCAAGTCTGGGAGGCGGGTGGGCGGCCATCGGTGTGCCGGATGAAGGGGAGGGGGGCGGGATCGGGGGAGGGACAGGCGGGGGCGCGCACGGGAGCGCGCGCGTGCACAGGGGGCGGCGGGCGGGCGCGTGCACGGGGTGGGAGTGGGAGGGAACCGCTACACTGCAGAAAAAAAAGTTAAGAAAAGTAAAAAAAAAAAAAAATTAACAAAATAAATGATGGTCTAAGGGTTCTGGAAGGGGTGGGGGGTTGGTCTGGGGGGGGGAGCTACACTACAGAAAAGGGCTATGAAAAAAACAATAAACATACTTTTGTTACTAAACTGGGTACTGGCAGACAGCTGCCATTTCCCAAGATGGCGCCCATTAAGGCAGAGGGTGTGGGTTAGAAAGCTGTTTGGTGGGGGATCAGTGAGGTTGGGGGCTAAGGGGGGATCCTACACAGCAGCATATGTAAATATGCCACACACAAAAAAAGCCCAAATATAGCTTTTATTTTAGTACTGGCAGAGTTTCTGCCAGTACTTAAGATGGCGGGGACAATTGTGGGGTGGGGGAGGGAAGAGAGCTGTTTGGGAGGGATCAGGGGGTCTGATGTTTTAGGTGGGAGGCTGAGCTCTAAACTAAAGCTAAAATTAACCCTGCAAGCTCCCTACAAGCTACATAATTAACCCCATCACTGCTAGCCATAATACACGTGTGATGCGCAGCGGCATTTGGCGGCCTTCTGATTACCACAAAGCAACGCCAAAGCCATATATGTCTGCTATTTCTGAATAAAGGGGATCCCAGAGAAGCATTTACAACCATTTGTGCCATAATTGAACAAGCTGTTTGTAAATGATTTCAGTGAGAAACCTAAAATTGTGAAAAATTACGTTTTTTTTAATTTGATCGCATTTGGCGGTGAAATGGTGGCATGAAATATACCAAAATGGGCCTAGATCAATACTTGGGGTTGTCTACTACACTATACTAAAGCTAAAATTGCCCCTAAAAGCTCCCTACATGCTCCCTAATTAACCCCTTCACTGCTGGGCATAATACACGTGTAGTGCGCAGTGGCATTTAGCAGCCTTCTAATTACCAAAAAGCAACGCCAAAGCCATACATGTCTGCTATTTCTGAACAAAGGGGATCCCAGAGATTAATTTAAAATAATTTAAGCCATAATTGCACAAGCTGTTTGTAAATAATTTCAGTGAGAAACCAAAAGTTTGTGAAAAAAATTAGTGAAAAAGTGAACATTTTTTTGTATTTAATCGCATTTGGCGGTGAAATGGTGGCATGAAATATACCAAAATGGGGCTAGATCAATACTTGGGGTTGTCTACTACACTATACTAAAGCTAAAATTGCCCCTAAAAGCTCCCTACATGCTCCCTAATTAACCCCTTCACTGCTGGGCATAATACACGTGTAGTGCGCAGTGGCATTTAGCAGCCTTCTAATTACCAAAAAGCAACGCCAAAGCCATATATGTCTGCTATTTCTGAACAAAGGGGATGCCAGAGATTAATTTAAAATAATTTAAGCCATAATTGCACAAGCTGTTTGTAAATAATTTCAGTGAGAAACCAAAAGTTTGTGAAAAAATTAGTGAAAAAGTGAACATTTTTTTGTATTTGCATACAAAGAGAGAAGCGCTCTACCAGGAACGAACAACAGCTCAGTGGCTTGTTCTATGGCGATTTACCACCCGGAAGCAGCCTCTTTTAGACCAGTGTGCTTTTCACAGAAGAAAACTTTCCTGAAGTATATCAGTCTGATCCCACCAAGTAAGGTCAGTCCAGCCCCGAAATACCAGGCAATTCTCCTCTGAACAAGGAACATGACAACCCCAGACGATCGTTTCGGGCTCCTATGGGCCTCGTCAGTGAGGTGCAGCCACATTCCTCTAAGCACACTGGGCAAGGAGTCCACGTCTGGTTTCCCCCATCAGCCATAGGGCGACTTCCCCAGGGTCATAATAATTTGCATACAAAGAGAGAAGCGCTCTACCAGGAAAGAACAACAGCTCAGTGGCTTGTTCTATGGCGATTTACCACCCGGAAGCAGCCTCTTTTAGACCAGTGTGCTTTTCACAGAAGAAAACTTTCCTGAAGTATATCAGTCTGATCCCACCAAGTAAGGTCAGTCCAGCCCCGAAATACCAGGCAATTCTCCTCTGAACAAGGAACATGACAACCCCAGACGATCGTTTCAGCCTCCTATGGGCCTCGTCAGTGAGGTGCAGCCACATTCCTCTAAGCACACTGGGCAAGGAGTCCATGTCTGGTTTCCCCCATCACCCATAGGGAGACTTCCCCATTATTATGACCCTGGGGAAGTCTCCCTATGGGTGATGGGGGAAACCAGACGTGGACTCCTTGCCCAGTGTGCTTAGAGGAATGTGGCTGCACCTCACTGACGAGGCCCATAGGAGGCCGAAACGATCGTCTGGGGTTGTCATGTTCCTTGTTCAGAGGAGAATTGCCTGGTATTTCGGGGCTGGACTGACCTTACTTGGCGGGATCAGACTGATATACTTCAGGAAAGTTTTCATCTGTGAAAAGCACACTGGTCTAAAAGAGGCTGCTTCCGGGTGGTAAATCGCCATAGAACAAGCCACTGAGCTGTTGTTCGTTCCTGGTAGAGCGCTTCTCTCTTTGTATGCAAATTATTATGACCCTGGGGAAGTCTCCCTATGGATGATGGGGGAAACCAGACGTGGACTCCTTGCCCAGTGTGCTTAGAGGAATGTGGCTGCACCTCACTGACGAGGCCCATAGGAGGCCGAAACGATCGTCTGGGGTTGTCATGTTACTTGTTCAGAGGAGAATTGCCTGGTATTTCGGGGCTGGACTGACCTTACTTGGCGGGATCAGACTGATATACTTCAGGAAAGTTTTCATCTGTGAAAAGTACACTGGTCTAAAAGAGGCTGCTTCCGGGTGGTAAATCGCCATAGAACAAGCCACTGAGCTGTTGTTCGTTCCTGGTAGAGCGCTTCTCTCTTTGTATGCAAATTATTATGACCCTGGGGAAGTCTCCCTATGGGTGATGGGGGAAACCAGACGTGGACTCCTTGCCCAGTGTGCTTAGAGGAATGTGGCTGCACCTCACTGACGAGGCCCATAGGAGGCCGAAACGATCGTCTGGGGTTGTCATGTTCCTTGTTCAGAGGAGAATTGCCTGGTATTTCGGGGCTGGACTGACCTTACTTGGCGGGATCAGACTGATATACTTCAGGAAAGTTTTCATCTGTGAAAAGCACACTGGTCTAAAAGAGGCTGCTTCCGGGTGGTAAATCGCCATAGAACAAGCCACTGAGCTGTTGTTCGTTCATGGTAGAGCGCTTCTCTCTTTGTATGCAAATTATTATGACCCTGGGGAAGTCTCCCTATGGGTGATGGGGGAAACCAGACGTGGACTCCTTGCCCAGTGTGCTTAGAGGAATGTGGCTGCACCTCACTGACGAGGCCCATAGGAGGCCGAAACGATCGTCTGGGGTTGTCATGTTCCTTGTTCAGAGGAGAATTGCCTGGTATTTCGGGGCTGGACTGACCTTACTTGGCGGGATCAGACTGATATACTTCAGGAAAGTTTTCATCTGTGAAAAGCACACTGGTCTAAAAGAGGCTGCTTCCGGGTGGTAAATCGCCATAGAACAAGCCACTGAGCCAGGGGAGGGCTGGCAGCCTTAGGCCTGGGGGGCAAATCCAGTCAAGTGGCCCATTGCACCAACAAATCAGCTCACAGCCACAGGACCCACAGCACGCCACAGCCAGTAGGACCCACCACAGGACCCATAGCCAGCAGGACCCACCAGGAATAACCTTTACTGAAGCCAACTGTGATTAGATAGTGCATGATCACTTCCAATTCTTGGAATTGGAAAAAAAAAAACTTTGTTTTCAAAGTGTAATTGCAGAAAATGGTGCAAAATAATGAAAGTTTATTGCAAAGGTGTTTTACTAGACTTTATTTAAAATGTTGTATTCTCAAAGTGTTTACATTCCTTAAAAAATGTGGGCTGGTGGAATGTGCCAGCCTTGGGGATTTTTTCCAGGGGTTAAAGGAAAGCTTTTGAGCAGTTTTTTCTGCAATGACTTTAAACCACTGATTTTTTTTTAAATGTTTTTTTTTAGCACATTCATTGCCTCTTTAAAAATATGGTGACCATGTAGGCTGGTAGAATTGTAGGTGTGTACACACCAGATTAACAACTAAATAAGAAAACATCTAAAATGTATTCTAAACTAAATAAGCTACAGTTAGAGCGATCACACATTACCTATTATTTTTCATGCTGCATGGAGTGTGTGCAGCCCTCATGTACACCTAAAGCCATGTTGCTTTCCTATTTAAATTACTATATATATATACATATAGTAAAACAAGAGTCCTTTAGTTTAATCTTAATACACTGAAAGGGACATGAAACCCATTTTTTTTTCTCACAATTCAGATAGAGTTTACAATTTTAAACAGCTTTGCAATTTACTTATATTGTCAAATTTGCTTTGTTTTCTTGGTATCCTTTATTATTATTATTTGTAGAGCGTCAACATATTCTGCAGCCCTATAAACATAGCTATAATATTCATTTTTACGAGACAAATGGGTAAGGGGCCTACCAAGAGTTGCACTGTTGCAATTCAGCTCTCATGAAGGTGATCTATAAAGCAGCTGGGCTTGTATGCTTATTCAGGCGCAGCAATGCACTACTGGGAGATAGCGGCTGATTGGTGGCTGTATATATGCTTCTTGTCATTGTCTCACCTAATGTGTTTATGTAGCTCCCAGTAGAGAAATGTTGCCCCTTCAAGAAAAGATACCAAGAAAATGAAGCAAATTTGATAAAAAACTGTAAGTCCACTGGAATAATTTTTTAAAACTGTTTGCTCTATCTGAATCCTGAAAAAAAAACATTGGGTTTCATGTCTCTTAAAGTTACAGATTAAAGGGACATGAAACCCAAACATTTCCTTTCATGATTCAGATAGATTATACATTTTTAAACAACTTTCCAATTTACTTCTCTAATCAATTTTGCTTTATTTGCTTGGTATCTTTTATTGAAGAAGCAGCAATGCACTCCTGGGAGAAAGCTGAACACATTTGTAAGCCAATTAAAATGGGCATACAAGTTCATCCACCTATCAGCAGCTAGCTCCAAGCTCCTGAGCCTATCTAGATATGCTTTTCAACAAATCATTTCAAAGGTATAAAGCAAATTAGAAAATAGAAGTAAATTGTAAAGTTGTTTAAAATTGTATGTTCTGTCTGAATCATGAAAGACAAATTTTGTGTTTCATGTCCCTTTAATAATACTGCAAGAATGCAAATGCAATTAAAAGCTCCACAATGCATGTACATGTTTAATAACTTAAAGGGACATGAAACCCATTTTTTTCTTTTAAGATTCAGATAGAGCATACAGTTTTAACATCTTTCCAATGTACTTTTATTATCAATGTTGCTTCATTTTCTTGGTATCCTTTATTGAAGGAGCAGCAATATACTACCAGGAGCTAGCTGAACACATTGTTAAGCCAATGACAATAGATATATATGTGCAGCCACCAATAAGTAGCTAGCTCCCAGATCCTAAGCTTATCTATCTATCTTTTTCAGCAAAGGATACCAAGAGAACTAAGCAAATTAGATAATAAAAGTAAATTAAGAAGTTGTTTAAAACTGTGTGCTCTATCTGAACCATGAAAGTAAAATGATGGTTTTCATGTCCCTTTAATAAAAATGATTCAGGAAGCCTGTTTTTTAGCTAATTCCTCCTAGAAACCATGAAATTACTAACAGCATAGACACAGTTTATCTTTATTAACAATAACACAAAATGCTTTTAAAAGATAATATGCTTCCATATTTCCATGCAGCCCTGCTCACTAGATCTGGGGTACACATACAATACACTCCCATTGCAGAATTGTATATAAATGTGCAGCCTAGCAAGGGACTGATACCTACAGTTAAACATCACACAGCAATGCATATATGACCAATACTGCTCACTAGCTCTGGGGTACACATACAATACACTCCCATTGCAGAACTGTATATAAATGTGCAGCCTAGCAAGGGACTGTTAACTACAGTTAAACATCACACAGCAATGCATATATGACAAATACTGCTCACTAGCTCTGGGGTACACATACAATACACTCCCATTGCAGAACTGTATATAAATGTGCAGGCTAGCAAGGGACTGTTACCTACAGTTAAACATTATTATTATTATTATTATTTCCCCATGTAGGATACAACATAAACTGAAATGTCTTATCCCAATGCTTCAGCTAAAATAAAAGCTGCACAGTATTAGCTGTATTCTACATGAGGATCTTACTGCAAAGCCACAGTATTAGCTGTATTCTACATGATGATTTCACTGCAGCCCGGGCCCGGCCCCTGAAGAAACCCCACACACTTGCTGACAGCACATTTATGTACTTACTGTTTAGTAGTAGAGGTGGCCCCACATGATCTAGCAGCTCACACTGATGCCTTTCCCTCCATCCATTCATTGAGACTGCGCTCTCTGTTTGACTAGGGAAAGCCTGCACTAAGCCCTTCCCCCTCAGCACATGGCCTTTCAGTTTCAGTGCCATAGAGAGAAAGGCTGCTCCACTGCTGCTTATGTGTGTACAGCTGCTCCCCCTGCTGGCCATTATTAAAATTACAATTTAAAAAAAAAAAAAAAAAAAAAAAAAGCAGCAGCCGTTTTTAACATGATTTAGGGCAGCCTGGGGGGCAATTGCCTCTCTGCCCCCTGGCCCAGTCCGCCCCTGCACTGAGCTGTTGTTCGTTCCTGGTAGAGCGCTTCTCTCTTTGTATGCAAATTATTATGACCCTGGGGAAGTCTCCCTATGGGTGATGGGGGAAACCAGACGTGGACTCCTTGCCCAGTGTGCTTAGAGGAATGTGGCTGCACCTCACTGACGAGGCCCATAGGCGGCCGAAACGATCGTCTGGGGTTGTCATGTTCCTTGTTCAGAGGAGAATTGCCTGGTATTTCGGGGCTGGACTGACCTTACTTGGCGGGATCAGACTGATATACTTCAGGAAAGTTTTCATCTGTGAAAAGCACACTGGTCTAAAAGAGGCTGCTTCCGGGTGGTAAATCGCCATAGAACAAGCCACTGAGCTGTTGTTCGTTCCTGGTAGAGCGCTTCTCTCTTTGTATGCACATTTTTTTGTATTTAATCGCATTTGGCGGTGAAATGGTGGCATGAAATATACCAAAATGGGCCTAGATCAATACTTTGGGATGTCTACTAAAAAAAAATATATACATGTCAATGGATATTCAGAGATTCCTGAAAGATATCAGTGTCCCAATGTAACTAGCGCTAATTTTGAAAAATAATGGTTTGGAAATAGCAAAGTGCTACTTGTATTTATTGCCTTATAACTTATAAAAAAAGCAAAGAAGATGTAAACATTGGGTATTTATAAACTCAGGACAAAATGTAGAAACTATTTAGCAGGGGTGTTTTTTGGTGGTTGTAGATGTGTAACAGATTTTGGGGGTCAAAGTTAGAAAAAGTGTGTTTTTTTCAATTTTTTCCTCATATTTTATAATTTTTTTATAGTAAATTATAAGATATGTTGAAAATAATGGTATTTTTAGAAAGTCCATTTAATGGCAAGAAAAACGGTATATAATATGTGTGGGTACAGTAAATGAGTAAGGGGAAAATTACAGCTAAACACAAACACTGCAGAAATGTAAAAATAGCCTTGGTCCCAAACGGACAGAAAATGGAAAAGTGCTGTGGTCATTAAGGGGTTAATAGAGCTAAGATCAGCTCTATTTCATGCGCTCACCCTCTTTTATACTGGTGGGTAAACAGTCATCCACAAGTCTAGATGGATTTAGATAGGGAATAGTAAAAACACTGCTCCGCAAATCTGAGTCTTAGACCGGCAGGGCAAAACTCCGCTTCCTGTGAAGAACTGGCACTAAATGACGTGGATGTTTGTAGAAGAAGTTCCGACGTACGTTTCACTGTTCTCTGTCAGCTTTGTCAAGGAATAAAGTGCGCATGTCTGAAAGATTCTTTTATATGGAAATGGTCACATGACCGGGAATTTTTTTTTGGCAGTCTGCCATATTTGTTGTTGCGAACTATGTATTTTCATATATATTGCAAATATCTACATGTGGGTTAAGGACCCGAAAGTAAAATTGAAAGAAGAACAATATATAAAATACACTGTTTACCATATGGACAAAATATGTTAGAAATAGTAAATGCATAACGAACGTTGCAGATAATGAAACCAAACTTCTTTGCTGCATATGTATAAAATAAAATATACACGGCTAGATTACAAGTTTTTGTCGGTAATGGTGTGCGGTGCTAACGAGCCTTTTTATCTCACCGCTCACTTAAGACAACGCTGGCATTACGAGTTTTCTGCAAGCCGGCGTTAGCCTCAGAAAAGTGAGCGTTGAGCAAAATTTAGCTCCACATCTCACCTCAATACCAGTGTTGCTTAAGTCAGCGGTGAGCTGGCTGAACGTGCTCGTGTACGATTTCCCCATAGGAAACAATGGGGCTGAGCTGGCTGAAAAAAAACCTAACACCTGCAAAAAAGCAGCGTTCAGCTCCTAACGCAGCCCCATTGTTTCCTATGGGGAAATAAAAGTTATGTCTACACCTAACACTCTAACATGAACCCCGAGTCTAAACACCCCTAATATTAACCCCTAATCTGCCGTCCCCAACATTGTCGCCACCTACATTATATTATTATCCCCTAATCTGCCACTCCGGACAACACCGCCACCTACATTATACTTATGAACCCCTAATCTGATGCCCCAAACATCGCCGATCCCTACATTTTATTTATTAAACCCTAATCTGCTCCCCCCAATGTCGCCGCAACTATATTAAATGTATTAACTCCTAATCTGCCACCGCCAACGTCGCCGCCACTATAATAAATTTATTAACCCCTAAACCTAAGTATAACCCTAACCCTAACACCCCCTAACTTAAATATAATTTAAAAAAATCTAAATAAATTTACTATAATTAACTAAATTATTCCTATTTAAAACTTAATACTTACCTGTAAAATAAACCCTAAGCTAGCTACAATATAACTAATAATTACATTGTAGCCATCTAAGGCCTAGATTTAGAGTTGGGCGGTAGCCATCAAAACCAGCGTTAGAGGCTCCTAACGCTGGTTTTTACCGCCGTCTGGTATTTGGAGTCAGTCATTAAAGGGTCTAACACTCACTTTTCAGCCGCGACTTTTCCATACCGCAGATCCCCTTACGTCAATTGAGTAACAAAACTCCAGCCGCAGAAAAAAGTCAGTAGTTAAGAGCTTTCTGGGCTAACGCCGGTTCATAAAGCTCTTAACTACTGTGCTCTAAAGTACACTAACACCCATAAACTACCTATGTAACCCTAAACCGAGGTCCCCCCACATCGCCGCCACTCGATTAAATTTTTTTAACCCCTAATCTGCCGACCGCCACCTACGTTATACTTATGTACCCCTAATCTGCTTCCCCTAACACCGCCGACCCCTATATTATATTTATTAACCCCTAACCTGCCCCCCACAACGTCGCCGCCAGCTACCTACAATAATTAACCCCTAATCTGCCGCTCCGTAAACCGCCGCTACCTACATTATCCCTATGTACCCCTAATCTGCTGCCCCTAACACCGCCGACCCCTATATTATATTTATTAACCCCTAATCTGCCCCCCACAACGTCGCCTCCACCTGCCTACACTTATTAACCCGTAATCTGCCGAGCGGACCGCACCGCTACTATAATAAAGTTATTAACCCCTAATCCGCCTCACTCCCGCCTCAATAACCCTATAATAAATAGTATTAACCCCTAATCTGCCCTCCCTAACATCGCCGACACCTAACTTCAATTATTAACCCCTAATCTGCCGACCGAATCTCGCCGCTACTGTAATAAATGGATTAACCCCTAAAGCTAAGTCTAACCCTAACCCTAACATCCCCTTAAATTAAATATAATTTAAATCTAACGAAATAAATTAACTCTTATTAAATAAATTATTCCTATTTAAAGCTAAATACTTACCTGTAAAATAAACCTGTAATTGTATTTGTTCTTTTACAGGCAAAAGAGTTGAATTTCTTGGGGCATGCCCCGCAAAGGGCCCTGTTCAGGGCTGGTAAGGTAAAAGAGCTTTGAACTTTTTTAATTTAGAATAGGGTAGGGCATTTTTTTTATTTTGGGGGTCTTTGTTATTTTATTAGGGGGCTTACAGTAGGTGTAATTAGTTTAAAATTGTTGTAATATTTTTCTAATGTTTGTAAATATTTTATTATTTTTTGTAACTTAGTTCTTTTTTATTTTTTGTACTTTAGTTAGTTTATTTAATTGTAGTTATTTGTAGGTATTGTATTTAATTAACGTATTGATAGTGTAGTGTTAGGTTTAATTGTAGATAATTGTAGGTATTTTATTTAATTTATTTATTGATAGTGTAGTGTTAGGTTTAATTGTAACTTAGGTTAGGATTTATTTTACAGGTAATTTTGTAATTATTTTAACTATTTTAGCTATTAAATATTTCTTAACTATTTAATAGCTATTGTACCTAGTTAAAATAAATACAAAGTTACCTGTAAAATAAATATAAATCCTAAAATAGCTATAATATAATTATAATTTATATTGTAGCTATATTAGGGTTTATTTTACAGGTAAGTATTTAGCTTTAAATAGGAATAATTTATTTAATAAGAGTTAATTTATTTCGTTAGATTTAAATTATATTTAGTTTAGGGGGGTGTTAGGGTTAAAGTTAGACTTAGCTTTAGGGGTTAATAAATTTATTAGAGTAGCGGTGAGCTCCTGTCGGCAGATTAGGGGTTAATACTTGAAGTTAGGTGTCGGTAATGTTAGGGAGGGCAGATTAGGGGTTAATACTATTTATTATAGGGTTATTGAGGCGGATTAGGGGTTAATACATTTATTATAGTAGCGCTCAGGTCCGGTCGGCAGATTAGGGGTTAATAAGTGTAGTTAGGTGGAGGCGACGTTGGGGGCGGCAGATTAGGGGTTAATAAATATAATATAGGGGTCGGCGATGTTAGGGCAGCAGATTAGGGGTACATAGGGATAATGTAGGTGGCAGGGGTATACGGAGCGGCAGATTAGGGGTTAAAAATAATATGCAGGGGTCAGCGATAGCGGGGGCGGCAGATTAGGGGTTAATAAGTGTAAGGTTAGGGGTGTTTAGACTCGGGGTACATGTTAGAGTGTTAGGTGCAGACGTAGGAAGTGTTTCCACATAGAAAACAATGGGGCTGCGTTAGGAGCTGAACGCGCTTTTTTTGCAGGTGTTAGGTTTTTTTCAGCTCAAACTGCCCCATTGTTTTCTATGGGGGAATCGTGCACGAGCACGTTTTTGAAGCTGGCCACGTCCGTGAGCACCGCTGGTATCGAGAGTTGAAGTTGCGGTAAATATGCTATACGCTCCTTTTTTGGAGCCTAACGCAGCCATTCTGTGAACTCTAAATACGAGCGGTATTTAAAAGGTGCGGCCAGAAAAATGCCAGCGTAGCTAACGCACCCCTTTGGCCGCAGAACTCTAAATCTAGGCGTTAGGGTTTATTTTTATTTTACAGGCAACTTTGTATTTATTTTAACTAGGTAGAATAGTTATTAAATAGTTATTAACTATATAATAACTACCTAGTTAAAATAAGTACAAATTTACCTGTAAAATAAACCCTAACCTAAGTTACAATTACACCTAACACTACACTATAATTAAATTAATTACCTAAACTAACTACAATTAATTACAATTAAATTAAATAAACTAAATTATGGAAAAAAAACCACTAAATTACAGAAAATAAAAAAGAAATTACAAATTTTTAAACTAATTACACCTAATCTAATCCCCCTAATAAAATAAAAAAGCCCCCCTCAAAAAAATAATTCCCTACCCTATACTAAATTACAAATAGCCCTTAAAAGGGCTTTTTGCAGGGCATTGCCGAAAAGTAATCAGCTCTTCTACCTGTAAAAAAAATACAATACCCCCCCCCACATTAAAACCCACCACCCACACACCCAACCCTACTCTAAAACCCACCTAATCCCCCCTTAATAAAACCTAACCAATCCAATCCAATCAGCCAATAGGATTGAGCTCGCATTCTATTGGCTGTTCCAATCAGCCAATAGAATGCAAGCTCAATTCTATTGGCTGATTGCATCAGCCAATAGGATTTTCCCTAACTTAATTCCGATTGGCTGATAGGATTCTATCAGCCAATCAGAATTATTAAAGGGACGCCATCTTGGATGACGTTACTTAAAGGAACCTTCATTCTTCAGTCGCCGTCGGATGGAAGACTGCATAACTTCCGAGATCAGACAGAATCAGGTGCATTCAGGGTATAGTGGCTGTAACCCCAAATAATGACCCTTGTGGATGGAACAAGTGACCCCTACTCCAGATTCATTTCCCTTCCCTGGGAAAAAAGATTGGACAAGATCTCTTAAAAGAGAGTTAACTCGAAGAAGGATGACACCTGAACTAGATATTGTCCAGAAAAAAAAACTTGCAATATCCCTAGACCTAAAAGTCTGTCTAGGATGAAGAAAACTCAGGTCAGAATCTGAGTTACGTGAGGTAAATCCCTAGATCCTGTTCCAAAACTAGGACTGTGAATGTCACTCCCAGAGAGGAAGATCCTAAACATCCAGTGCAAGGAAAACCTCTCATCGAACGTGGATTGCAGATACCCTAGAAAGAGAAATCTGCCCCTGGGAGGAAATCCTGGATTGGATTCCAAAAGGCCTGACTGAGCAAAAAAAGGGAAAAGGAAACTAATCCTTCAGTCTTACTCTCTTGACATGTGGTAGAAAAACACAAAGTCCCAACAAGGTCTCAACCTCAAAAGGAGATGCCAGAAGCGTTGATTAAGAGGAAAATTAAGAATTGAACCTCCAACTGCAGAATTATAAAGCCTAAGCTGTACCACTAAACCACAGGTAGGTTACTCAGCTGCCAAGACTGCATCAATGTCTGGCGGCTAGTACAGCAAGTCTAATAAGACAAGGCATTGTTCTAAAAGAACAATTAAACCTCCAAATACTTAACCGAAAACTTCACCTCCTTGCACTGCTGGCAAAGAGAATGACTGGGGTTTGGGGGAAGGGAAATGATACTTAATAGCTTTGCTGGGGTGCTCTTTGCCTCCTCCTGCTGGCCAGGAGTGATATTCCCAACAGTAATTGATGATCCTGTGGACTCACTGTGTCATTAGAAAGAAATATTTTCATTAACTTTTCAGATTTTTTCATTTGCTTACAAGCGTTGCAATATTGACAGCCCATCTCAGTGGGTAAAAGCCAATTCTTGCATGTATCTGGATTTTTAATTATGTTATTTGACAACTGATTTATGAGGTTGGGTACCTTTTTGAAAATAATATTTAGACTGTCTCCTATAATTTCAGCCACCATGTACGTACATATGTACGTCGGAACTTCTTCTACAGACATCCACGTCATTTATTGCCAGTTCTTCACAGGAGGCGGAGTTTTGCCTGCCAGAGTAGTGTTTTTACTATTCCCTATCTGTATCCATCCGGACTTGTGACTTACTCGATTCAGTTTATGTGAACTGCCTCATATTGAGACTCCTCATATGTGATAGAAATACTGTGCATTTGACGATTTTATACCTTTTTATAATTTTAATAAATTGTATATTTTCAACTCATCTCGTGAATGACTGTTTACCCACCAGTATAAAAGAGGGTGTGCGAATGAAATAGAGCTGATCTTAGCTCTATTAAACATGAGTAGTGAATCTTCACAATCACAACTACATATCACAGCTATTATGCTATGTGATATCCTTCTTATAGTTGAGGAACACCTGGACATATCTCTTCATATTAAAACATCTATATTGGATGAAAACACCTTGGATATCTTCTTAAAAGCACAATGTTACCTATGTGGCACACATGAACTAGCACTATCTAGAGATAAGCCTTCAAGGGCTTAGAAATTAGCATATGAGCCTACCTAGGTTTAGCTTTCAACAATGAATACCAAGAGAAAAAAGCAAATGTGATGATAAAAGTAAATTGGAAAGTTGTTTAAAATTGCATGCCCTATCTGAATCATGAAAGCTTAATTTTGACTAGACTGTCCATTTAAGAGTGTTCCTAACACCTGGATGATCATAAAGAAGGCTATTGGGAGCCCTAAAATGTATTGTATTGCAGGCACATACAGCTGTTTATCAGATGGAGTACAATTTTGATGAACTGTATGCTGTGCTTGTTGGAGAAGTTGAAGTACAGATGTAATAAAATTAGCAATGATCTTGTGTGAAAGAACAATGAAGGTAAGTCCTTGGTTAGAACTTTTTTGAACATTGAAGAGTTAGGGTATCAGCTTTGGTATTTTTGGCACCAGGTATTTATGAAAGAAGGCAATTAAACTAGACAAAAACAGCCCAATGAGCCTGTATGGAATTTAAACATTTGGCAGTCTAAAAGTACAGCAAATTCTTATAATCATTTAAAATTTATAGATACACTATTGTTCCCTCCATGCAAATGGTGTCACTAAGATAATACCAAAGAGATGGACAATAATTCTTTGTTTGAGACATTGTAATTCAACTTTATTATATATTTATATAGGCTACTGGATAAAAATGTCCTGTAGGATCACTTTGTGATAGTACTATTCTTGCTCCAACAAATGAAGCATTAACCTCCTAAATAAATTGACGTAAAATAGGTGCAATACAAAAAGCATTTTTAAGATAATGCAAGGCTGATACTACTTCCTTGGATCAGTATTTACCAGAGATACTCTGGGAAGTCAAAGCAGTGAGAGGAGCACTAATGGGGGCAAAACCTTTAATAAATAATCTTTACAAGATCTTTAGGGGGTTAGGATGAGGCCATTTCTTAATTTACATACCAAAAACTTTGGATTAAATAATGTTTTCAAGAAAGGAGATTCTTTGTTGATAAAAGAGACGTTTTCAATCTTTTGCGTAAAGATGGTTTCCTCTCAGTCTTTGCAGTACCTATCTGTCACTCTTTGCATGTAAATTAGAATTTTCAGAGAAAATCAGGATTTCAACTAAGTAAATGATAACACATTTGTTTAGGAAGTCTTGAATAATAATGCAATGATAATATGCTAAGATAAATAGTATAAATATTTCCTGGATGAATTATTGCAGGGCATTCATTTCTTGGTGAGAGATAGCATACATCATCTACCTTTAGGTAGAGTAGCAGCAGGGAACATATCAATGGAACAGATATATGACCTATGTGGTGGAAAGGCCTCTACTTTTTTCTTAGAAGAGACATCAGCAAAATCCTGGTAAACAATGGATAAACCAGACAGTTTTTCAATAATAGCAACATAAAAAGATTTAGGTTTAACTCAAATACTCACATAGTGTCCAGAACAACTGTCAGCCGTAAGGAATCAGTCCAGGATTTAACCCAACTGCTAGAGTGAGAAGATAAACACACGCTAGCACACTGAAAGGAAACCAGGACGTGACCCACTCAGGAAAGTATAAAAGACAATTATTATGCAGAAAACTGAGTACTCACTGGTGTTGCAGGGTCACTGGAAAGTCTCTGGAGAGATGAGGGAGTAATGTACAGAGACTTATATTGGTTGAGGTATACCGTAAGAATGGTCAGACAATGCAGAGGTCAGCAACCGTTTTAAACAGGCAGTGGATGATCCGTTAGAGTGGTCAGGCAATGAAAAGGTCAATGTCCCTTTAAGCAGGTTTGTGGGATAAGGCAGCAGTGTAGTAAGGCAAAGCAATGGTCAATGTCCCTTTAAGCAGGTTTGTAGGATAAGGCAGCAGAGTAGTCAGGCAAAGCAATGATCAATATCCCTTTAAGCAGGTTTGTAGGATAAGGCAGCAGAGTGGTCAGGCAAGCAATGGTCAATGTCCCTTTAAGCAGGTTTGAAGGATCAGGCAGCAGAGTGTTCAGGCAAAGCAATGATCAATTTCCCTTTAAGCAGGTTTGTAGGATAAGGCAGCAGAGTGGTCAGGCAAAGCAATAGTCGATATTCCTTTAAGCAGGTTATTTGGGATCAGGCAGAGAGTAGTTAGACAAGCCAAGGTCGAAATCCAGTAAGCGGTAATAAGGTTGAGAGAGAGCAAAAGACACTGAGCCACAAGCAGGTAAATACACTTACAAATGGGCCTCGAGGAAAACTGCCGGCATTTAAAGCCAGTGATGAGAGGAGGCAGTGACGAAAAAAGGTGCGTTTCAGGAAGGTTGCGTCATGTTACTAGGCAACGTGACGTGGCAAGAACACAGAGGAGATCCGGGAGCTGCTGCGACAAGATGATGAATGGATCGTGACAGCACCCCTCCCCTTAAGGACCCCTCCGGGGGACTGGACCTGGTTTAGAAGGGTGTGCCTTGTGAAAGACCTTAATCAAAGCAGGAGCATGAACCTGTCGGGCCGGTTCCCAAGATTGTTCTGTAACCGGGTAACCCCTCCAATGGATGATATAATATAGAATTTTGCCACGAAATTTGGAATCCAAGATGTGACTAACTTCAAATTCAGGTTGTCCATGAATAAGAAGAGGTGGAGGTTTGGATTTAGGCTTTGAATACCTATTAGAAATAACAGGTTTAAGAAGAGAAACATGGAAAACAGGATGGGCTTTGAGAGTTTAAGGTAGAGCAATTCGATAAGCGGTAGAGCAAACTTGACCCAGAATCCGGAAAGGACCCACATAGCAAGGTCCTAATGTAGTAGAAGGCTTCTTGAGATGAAGAAATGGCATGTAGAAATCCAAACCTTATCCACAGGACGGTATTTGGGGGCCTTCTTCCGTCTGAGATCTGCATAGAACATATATCGGTCGGTCAATGATGAGATAGCTTTAGAGTAGAAAGATCAGCAGCAGGATTTTCAATGGATGAAGTAATCAGAGGAAATGTTCTGGGTTGGAATCCATAGGCTGCTCGAAAGGGAGACGTCTGCAGAGAAGAGTTGTAGCGGGCATTATGAGCCAATTCTGCAAGCGGTAGGAAGTGAGTCCAATTGGAGTGGTGATGGTCCACATAGTGTCTAAGATAAGTCTCCAAGCATTGGTTTACCCTCTCGGTTTGACCATTGGACTGTGGGTGATGTTAAGTAGACAAAGAGACAGTAGTTCCAAAGTGTTTACAAAGTGATCTCCAAAACCGAGAAACAAACTGTACCCCTCTATCCGAGACAATATCAATAGGAAACCCATGTAATCTCACAACATGTTGAAGGATTTTGGCAGAGGGCAAGTCAGACAATGGAACGAAATGGGCTGAGTTAGTGAATCTGTCGACAATAACCCAAATAGTATTGTTTCCAGCTGAACGAGGAGCTCAGTAATAAAATCCATGGATAAATGGGTCCATGGTTGGTGAGGTTGGAGCAGGCCAGAATGAAGTTGACTAGGTGTTTTGTTGGCAGCACATTGAGTACATACAGAAACATAATATTTGACATCTTGAGGAGTGAGACTGGGCCACCAGACATGTTGTTTGAGATTCCTAGAAGTGTTGTTGATACCAGGGTGTCAAGAGAGGGGACTATCATGAGCCCAATGTATTATTTTGGAGCGGAGACATTCAGGGACAAAAAGTAAACCATCAGGAGGTTTGCAAGTTGCAGTCTGTAATTCTTGTAAATAGGAAGCTGATAACTGGGCTATGACCTCATGAGGGTGAAGGATAGTGCCAGACTCAGGAGTATTGGAAGATTGAAATTGTCTGGAAAGGGCGTCAGCCTTTATATTCTTAGTACCGGGTATGTAGGAAAGATCTTAATGAAAACGTGAGAAATATAAAGACCAACGAGCTTGCCGGGAATATAGACGTTTGGCTGTTTGGAGGTAAAGAAGGTTTTTATGATCAGTGAGTATAGAAAAGGGTTGAGAGGTACCTTCCAACCAATGTCTCCATTCATCCAGAGCCATTTTGATGGCCAGCAGCTCCTTATTGCCTACATCATAATTTAATTCCGAAGAGGTGAATTTCTTGGAGAAGAAACCGTCGGGATGAATTTTGGCAGTCTCTGGTATATGTTGGGAAAAGACTGCTCCAGTGGCTACTGAGGAAGCATCCACTTCGAGAATGAATTGGAAATCCGGATTTGGATGACGAAAAAAATAGGCGCTGAAGAAAAGGCCTTTTTAAGAGAATCAAAAGCTTTAATAGCCTCTGGAGACCATTCTTTGCAATTTTGTCCCTTTCTAGTGAGGGAAATGAGGGGTGCTGTAATGGTTGCAAAACCTTTAATAAACTTTCTATAATAACTGGCAAAGAAAACATTGCAGAGATTTAAGAGAACCAGGTCTTGGCCATTCCATAATGGCTGAGAGTTTGAATGGATCCATTTCAAAACCAGACTTGGATATTACATATCCCAGGAAGGGAACAGATTTCTGGTGAAAGGAACATTTTTCCAATTTAGCAAACAGATGGTTGTCTCTCAGACGTTGAAGGACTTTCCTGACGTGGGACACATGATCTTGATGGTTTTGTGAAAAGATTAGTATATCGTCAAGGTATATGATGAAAAAGATGTACAAATAATCCCGAAAAATCTCATTCACAAAATGTTGGAAAACTGTGGGGGCATTGCAGAGCCCAAATGGCATGACCAGATATTCGTAATACCCAAAGCGGGTGTTAAACGCTGTTTTCCATTCATCTCCCTTGCGCATACGAATAAAATTGTATGCGCCACGGAGATCCATTTTGGTAAATATTGTGGATCCTTGAAGATAAGTGAACAATTCAGGGATTAGAGGTAAAGGGTAGCTGTTCTTGATGGTAATTTGATTTAAACCCCTGAAATCAATACAGGGTCGGAGACCTCCATCTTTTTTTCCACATAAAAGAACCCAGCCCCTACAGGTGAAGAAGAGGGTCTAATAAAGCCTCTAGCCAAATTATCCTTGATATATTCTTCCAGAGCTATATTCTCAGGTCTTGAAAGTGGATAAGTCTTGCCACAAGGTAAAGGAGCTCCAGGGAGCAGATCAATGGGGCAATCAAAAGGACGGTGTGGAGAGAGGCGTTCTGCTTCTCTTTTGGAAAAAACATCAACAAAGTCTTGGTAAGACGTGGGTAAGGAGTCAGAGATGTCGGAAGTGAGAGCAATGGTGAGTGGTACTTTAACTGGTACTTGAAGACAATTAGTCAGACATGATGGACCCCAGGAAGTGAGTTCGCCTTGAGCCCAAGAAAATGTAGAGTTGTGCAACTGGAGCCAGGGGAGACCCAAAATGATGGGGAATTGAGGAGTTGGAATGACATCAAAACAGATTGTTTCAGAATGGAGAATTCCAACAGTAAACAGTAGTGGTTTAGTAGAATACTGGATAAATCCGGAAACCCAAAGGATCACCACTGACAGTAGTGACTTTGACAGAGTGTCCTTTATAACGTAAAGGTATTCTGTGTGTGGATACAAAAGTGGAATCTATGAACACCCCACCAGCACCCGAATCAATGAGATCTTGAGTATGAGGTTTATGATCTCCTAGATGAAGAGTTACTGGAACAAAGAGCTTGTTATTGAGGGAAGGGAATCCAATTTAGCTTAACTCAGCCCCTCAATCAGGAGTTAAGCCCTGGCTTTTACTGGTCTGATGGGACAATCCCTCAATAAATGTCCCTTAAGGCCACAGTATAAACATAGGCCAAGAGAGCGTCTTCTAAGGCGTTCAGTTTCTGTTCATTTTAAGTGCCTACTTCCATAGGTTCTGTTTGATCAGTAGAAGGAAAAGCAGGAGTCACAGGGTTGGAGAAACGGGAGCAAGACAAAAAGATGAACGGGTAAAAGGCTTTCGAGTTCTCTCTCTTTCTGGTTGTCATTCGCAGTATCTGGCATCAAGTCTGATACAAAGGTCAATCAAACCTTCTAGGGATTCTGGGAGATCCAGATACACCAGCTCGTCTTTGAGTCGTTCAGAAAGTCCTTTACGAAAAGCTGTTCTACGAGCTCCCTGATCCAAGAGGTCTCAGATGCTAGAGTGTGGAACTCAATAGCATACTGAGACACAGGTTGGTTTCCCTGACGTAGGTCTAAAAGGGAAGTTTCAACAGAGGAAGACCTTCCAGGTTTGTCAAAGACATTTGAAAACACAGACAGAAATGAATCCACATCCTGAAGTATAGGATCATTCTTTTCCAGTAAAGGTGATACCCAGGCCAGGGCTTTTCCTTTCATCAAGGATATAAGAAATGTAATCCTAGAAGAGGGAGTAGTGAAGAGAGCAGGGTTGTTGCGAAAATGAAGGCGGCATTGATTCATGAAACCCCTACACTCTTCGTGATTTCCTTCATATTTGTCCGGAAGAGGTATCCTAGGGCTGAGTTGCCCTTGTGACTGGGTTGTAGAAACTGAAGGAGGGGGTGAACCCAAAGAGGTAGGATTGGAAGGTATAGGGGCAACCAGGCTTTGTAATAATGCAGTTATCTGGTCCAGTTTGGAGTCCAGGGATTGAAAATGTGTAGCATGAGATCCAAGTAATTGTCCCTGGTGGGCCACGGCTATGGATAATTCAGTGGGGTCCATTTATGGCTCGTTTGTACTGTCAGCCGTAAGGAATCAGTCCAGGATTTAACCCAACTGCTAGAGTGATAAGATAAACACACGCTAGCACACAGAGGAAACCAGGACATGACCTACTCAGGAAAGAATAAAAGACAATTATTATGCAGAAAACTGAGTACTCACTGGTGTTGCAGGGTCACTGGAAAGTCTCTGGAGAGATGAGGGAGTAATGTACAGAGACTTATGTTGGTTGAGGTATACCATAAGAATGGTCAGACAATGCAGAGGTCAGAAACCATTTTGAACAGGCAGTGGATGATCCATTACAGTGGTCAGGCAATGAAAAGGTCAATGTCCCTTTAAGCAGGTTTGTGGGATAAGACAGCAGAGTAGTCAGGCAAAGCAATGGTCAATGTCCCTTTAAGCAGGTTTGTAGGATAAGGCAGCAGAGTAGTCAGGCAAAGCAATGGTCAATGTCCCTTTAAGCAGGTTTGTAGGATAAGGCAGCAGAGTAATCAGGCAAAGAAATGGTCAATGTCCCTTTAAGCAGGTTTGTAGGATAAGGCAGCAGAGTGGTCAGGCAAGCAATAGTCAATGTCCCTTTAAGCAGGTTTGAAGGATCAGGCAGCAGAGTGTTCAGGCAAAGTAATGATCAATGTACCTTTAAGCAGGTTTGTAGGATAAGGCAGCAGAGTGGTCAGGCAGAGCAATAGTCAATATTCCTTTAAGCAGGTTATTTGGGATCAGAGTAGTCAGACAAGCCAAGGTCAATATCCAGTAAGCGGTAATATGGTTGAGAGAGAGCAAAAGACACTGAGCCACAAGCAGGTAAATACACTTACAAACGGGCCCAGAGGAAAACTTCCGCCGGCATTTAAAGCCAGTGACGAGAGGAGGCCGTGATGAAAAAGGGGCGTGTCAGGAAGGTCGCAACGTGACGTGGCAAGAACACAGAGGAGATCCGGGAGCAGCGGCAATGCGGCAATGAATGGATCGTGACACAACTCTTACACCAAGAGGATCATTTCTTCTCAATCGAGGAAAAGGCACGTTTGAGGTACTGCAGCCAAGGGAGAGAAAGAATTATGGGAAGCGGTAGGAAGGTCACTAAGTCAAAAAGTCATATGTTCAGAATAGAGTACACCAAAAAACATAACAAGAAGTGGTTCAGTCTGGAAGGCAATAACACTTAAGCCCAAGGGCTGACTGCTTACGGTACAAACTTTTAAAAATTGAGGAGACTGGAAGATTATGGGCAAAGGTTTTCATCCATTAAGACTCATGTGGCTTGTTAGTCAATCAAAGTCTAAGAGTTAAATGATTGGGAAATTAGTATCTTTGGTCTTAAAGAGGCTGGTACTAGAAAATAGGTTTAGTTGTACACCTCCACACAGAATTAAGCTTTGGCTTTTCCCAGCCGAGTAGGTCAGTCTTTTAATAAGTGGGCTTTAAATCCACAGTACAGGCAGGGGCCTAGATTTTCTTTGTCATGATTTCCCAGCTTCTGAGAAATAAACATTACTTACTTCTACAGCTTATTTGCAGAAGAAGATAGTGGAGGCTGAGTAGGAGACACAGTAAATTTGGGAGTAAATATATCGATGTCCTTCTCTCTATGGCCCAGATATTTAAAACATTGACATATCGACAAGAAACTGCCTGCTTGGGTTCACCAGGCTTGCAGTCCATTGATATTTTCAAAGAAAAGGGGCATGGCTGAGCAGTGCTGGCGAGCAATGATGTCTCTCCCATAGAAGTCAATGGGAGCGTGACGTCACCACCTGCATCGCCGCTCGTCTGAATTTTGCTACGGCCGGGGGGGGGGGGGGAGGGGGGGGGCAGAGCTCCTATTTGAAAAGGGCCTGCATGGTGCAGACAGTACACTCACTGAAACTAAAAACATAATTTATGTAAGAACTTACCTGATAAATTAATTTCTTTCATATTAGCAAGAGTCCATGAGCTAGTGACGTATGGGATATACATTCCTACCAGGAGGGGCAAAGTTTCCCAAACCTCAAAATGCCTATAAATACACCCCTCACCACACCCACAAATCAGTTTAATGAATAGCCAAGAAGTGGGGTGATAAGAAAAAAAGTGCGAAAGCATATAAATAAGGAATTGGAATAATTGTGCTTTATACAAAAAAATCATAACCACCACAAAAAGGGTGGGCCTCATGGACTCTTGCTAATATGAAAGAAATTAATTTATCAGGTAAGTTCTTACATAAATTATGTTTTCTTTCATGTAATTAGCAAGAGTCCATGAGCTAGTGACGTATGGGATAATGACTACCCAAGATGTGGATCTTTCCACACAAGAGTCACTAGAGAGGGAGGGATAAAATAAAGACAGCCAATTCCTGCTGAAAATAATCCACACCCAAAATAAAGTTTATTGAAAACATAAGCAGAAGATTCAAATTGAAACCGCTGCCTGAAGTACTTTTCTACCAAAAACTGCTTCAGAAGAAGAAAAACACATCAAAATGGTAGAATTTAGTAAAAGTATGCAAAGAGGACCAAGTTGCTGCTTTGCAAATTTGATCAACCAAAACCTCATTCCTAAACGCCCAGGAAGTAGAAACTGACCTAGTAGAATGAGCTGTAATCCTTTGAGGCGGAGTTTTACCCGACTCGACATAGGCATGATGAATTAAAGATTTCAACCAAGATGCCAAAGAAATGGCAGAAGCTTTCTGGCCTTTTCTGGAACCGGAAAAGATGACAAATAGACTAGAAGTCTTTCGGAAAGACTTAGTAGCTTCAACATAATATTTCAAAGCTCTAACAACATCCAAAGAATGCAACGATTTCTCCTTAGAATTCTTAGGATTAGGACATAATGAAGGAACCACAATTTCTCTACTAATGTTGTTGGAATTCACAACCTTAGGTAAAAATTCAAAAGAAGTTCGCAATACCGCCTTATCCTGGTGAAAAATCAGAAAAGGAGATTCACAAGAAAGAACAGATAATTCAGAGACTCTTCTGGCAGAAGAGATGGCCAAAAGGAACACAACTTTCCAAGAAAGTAATTTAATGTCCAATGAATGCATGGGTTCAAAAGGAGGAGCTTGAAGAGCCCCCAGAACCAAATTCAAACTCCAAGGAGGAGAAATTGACTTAATGACAGGTTTCATACGAACCAAAGCTTGTACAAAACAATGAATATCAGGAAGATTAGCAATCTTTCTGTGAAAAAGAACAGAAAGAGCAGAGATTTGTCCTTTCAAGGAACTTGCGGACAAACCTTTATCTAAACCATCCTGAAGAAACTGTAAAATTCTCGGAATTCTAAAAGAATGCCAGGAAAAATGATGAGAAAGACACCAAGAAATATAAGTCTTCCAGACTCTATAATATATCTCTCTAGATACAGATTTACGAGCCTGTAACATAGTATTAATCACAGAGTCAGAGAAAGCTCTTTGACCAAGAATCAAGCGTTCAATCTCCATACCTTTAAATTTAAGGATTTGAGATCCTGATGGAAAAAAGGACCTTGCGACAGAAGGTCTGGTCTTAACGGAAGAGTCCACGGTTGGCAAGAGGCCATCCGGACAAGATCCGCATACCAAAACCTGTGAGGCCATGCTGGAGCTACCAGCAGAACAAACGAGCATTCCTTCAGAATATTGGAGATTACTTTTGGAAGAAGAACTAGAGGCGGAAAGATATAGGCAGGATGATACTTCCAAGGAAGTGATAATGCATCCACTGCCTCCGCCTGAGGATCCCGGGATCTGGACAGATACCTGGGAAGTTTCTTGTTTAGATGAGAAGCCATCAGATCTATTTCTGGAAGTTCCCACATTTGAACAATCTGAAGAAATACCTCTGGGTGAAGAGACCATTCGCCCGGATGCAGCGTTTTGCGACTGAGATAATCCGCTTCCCAATTGTCTATACCTGGGATATGAACCGCAGAGATTAGACAGGAGCTGGATTCCGCCCAAACCAGAATTCGAGATACTTCTTTCATAGCCAAAGGACTGTGAGTCCCCCCCCTGATGATTGATGTATGCCACAGTTGTGACATTGTCTGTCTGAAAACAAATGAACGATTCTCTCTTCAGAAGAGGCCAAGACTGAAGAGCTCTGAAAATTGCACGGAGTTCCAAAATATTGATCGGTAATCTCACCTCCTGAGATTCCCAAACCCCTTGTGCCGTCAGAGACCCCCACCCCAACCTGTCAGACTTGCATCTGTTGAAATCACAGTCCAGGTCAGAAGAACAAAAGAAGCCCCCTGAACTAAACGATGGTGATCTGTCCACCACGTCAGAGAGTGTCGTACAATCGGTTTTAAAGATATTAATTGAGATATCTTTGTGTAATCCCTGCACCATTGGTTCAGCATACAGAGCTGAAGAGGTCGCATGTGAAAACGAGCAAAGGGGATCGCGTCCGATGCAGCAGTCATAAGACCTAGAATTTCCATGCATAAGGCTACCGAAGGGAGTAATTGTGACTGAAGGTTTCGACAAGCTGAAATCAATTTTAGACGTCTCTTGTCTGTCAAAGACAGAGTCATGGACACTGAATCTATCTGGAAACCCAAAAAGGTTACCCTTGACTGAGGAATCAATGAACTTTTTAGTGAATTGATCCTCCAACCATGATCTTGAAGAAACAACACAAGTCGATTCGTATGAGATTCTGCTAAATGTGAAGACTGAGCAAGTACCAAGATATCGTCCAAATAAGGAAATACCACAATACCCTGTTCTCTGATTACAGACAGAAGGGCACCGAGAACCTTTGTAAAAATTCTTGGAGCTGTAGCTAGGCCAAACGGCAGAGCCACAAACTGGTAATGCTTGTCCAGGAAAGAGAATCTCAGAAACTGATAGTGAGCTGGATGAATCGGAATATGCAGATATGCATCCTGTAAATCTATTGTAGACATATAATGCCCTTGCTGAACAAAAGGTAGGATAGTCCTTACAGTTACCATTTTGAATGTTGGTATCCTTACATAACGATTCAATATTTTTAGATCCAGAACTGGTCTGAAGGAATTCTCCTTCTTTGGTACAATGAAGAGATTCGAATAAAACCCCAGCCCCTGTTCCAGAACTGGAACAGGCATAATTACCCCAGCCAACTCTAGATCTGAAACACATTTCAGAAATGCTTGAGCTTTCACTGGGTTTACTGGGACACGGGAAAGAAAAAATCTCTTTGCAGGAGGTCTTATCTTGAAACCAATTCTGTACCCTTCTGAAACAATGTTCTGAATCCAAAGATTGTGAACAGAATTGATCCAAATTTCTTTGAAAAAACGTAATCTGCCCCCTACCAGCTGGGCTGGAATGAGGGCCGCACCTTCATGTGGACTTAGAAGCTGGCTTTGCTTTTCTAGAAGGCTTGGATTTATTCCAGACTGGAGATGGTTTCCAAACTGAAACTGCTCCTGAGGATGAAGGATCAGGCTTTTGTTCTTTGTTGAAACGAAAGGAACGAAAACGATTATTAGCCCTGTTTTTACCCTTAGATTTTTTATCCTGTGGTAAAAAAGTTCCTTTCCCACCAGTAACAGTTGAGATAATAGAATCCAACTGAGAACCAAATAATTTATTACCCTGGAAAGAAAGGGAAAGTAGAGTCGATTTAGAAGACATATCAGCATTCCAAGTTTTAAGCCATAAAGCTCTTCTAGCTAAAATAGCTAGAGACATAAACCTGACATCAACTCTGATAATATCAAAAATGGCATCACAGATAAAATTATTAGCATGTTGAAGAAGAATAATAATATTATGAGAATCATGATCTGTTACTTGTTGCGCTAAAGTTTCCAACCAAAAAGTTGAAGCTGCAGCAACATCAGCCAATGATATAGCAGGTCTAAGAAGATTACCTGAACACAGATAAGCTTTTCTTAGAAAGGATTCAATTTTCTTATCTAAAGGATCCTTAAAGGAAGTACCATCTGCCGTAGGAATAGTAGTACGTTTAGCAAGGGTAGAAATAGCCCCATCAACTTTAGGGATTTTGTCCCAAAACTCTAATCTGTCGGACGGTACAGGATATAATTGCTTAAAACGTTTAGAAGGAGTAAATGAATTACCCAAATTATTCCATTCTTTGGAAATTACTTCAGAAATAGCACCAGGAACAGGAAAAACTTCTGGAATAACCACAGGAGATTTAAAGACCTTGTCTAAATGTTAAGATTTAGTATCAAGAGGACCAGAATCCTCAATTTCTAATGCAATTAGGACTTCTTTAAGTAAAGAACGGATAAATTCCATTTTAAATAAATATGACGATTTATCAGCATCAACCTCTGAGACAGAATCCTCTGTATCAGAAGAATCATTAGAATCAGAATGATGATGTTCATTTAAAAATTCATCTGTATAAAGAGAAGTTTTAAAAGACTTTTTATGTCTACCAGAAGGAGGAATAACAGACATAGCCTTCTTAATGGATTCAGAAACAAAATCTCTTATGCTATCAGGAACACTCTGAACATTAGATGTTGATGGAACTGCAACAGGTAATGGTACTTTACTAAAGGAAATATTTTCTGCATTAACAAGTTTGTCATGACATTTAATACAAACAACAGCTGGAGGAACAACTACCAAAAGTTTACAGCAGATACACTTAGCTTTGGTAGTTCCAGCACCAGGCAGCGATTTTCCAGTAGTATCTTCTGACTCAGTTGCAACGTGTGACATCTTGCAATATGTAATAGAAAAAACAACATATAAAGCAAAATTGATCAAATTCCTTAAATGACAGTTTCAGGAATGGGAAAAAAATGCCAGTGAACAAGCTTCTAGCAACCAGAAGCAAAAAATAACGAGACTTAAATAAAGTGGAGAAAAAAATTGACGCCCACATTATTTGGCGCCTAAATTCTATTAGCGCCAAAAATGACGCCACATCCGGAACGCCGACATTCTTGGCGCGAAAAACGTCAAAAATGACGCAACTTCCGGCGACACGTATGACGCCGGAAACAGAAAAAAATTTTCGCGCCAAGAAAGTCCGCGCCAAGAATGACGCAATAAAATGAAGCATTTTCAGCCCCCGCGAGCCTAACAGCCCACAGGGAAGTCAAATTTTAAGGTAAGATAAAAATGATATATTCAAATGCATTATCCCAAATATGAAACTGACTGTCTGAAATAAGGAAATGTTGAACATCCTGAGTCAAGGCAAATAAATTTTTGAATACATATATTTAGAACTTTATAAAAAAGTGCCCAACCATAGCTTTAGAGTGTCACAGAAAATAAGACTTACTTACCCCAGGACACTCATCTACATGTTGTAGAAAGCCAAACCAGTACTGAAACGAAAATCAGCAGAGGTAATGGTATATATATATAAGAGTATATCGTCGATCTGAAAAGGGAGGTAAGAGATGAATCTCTACGACCGATAACAGAGAACCTATGAAATAGACCCCGTAGAAGGAGATCATTGAATTCAAACAGGCAATACTCTCCTCACATCCCTCTGACATTCACTGCACGCTGAGAGGAAAACCGGGCTCCAACCTGCTGCGGAGCGCATATCAACGTAGAATCTAGCACAAACTTACTTCACCACCTCCATAGGAGGCAAAGTTTGTAAAACTGATTTGTGGGTGTGGTGAGGGGTGTATTTATAGGCATTTTGAGGTTTGGGAAACTTTGCCCCTCCTGGTAGGAATGTATATCCCATACGTCACTAGCTCATGGACTCTTGCTAATTACATGAAAGAAATTAGTTTCCGTGTACGCACACTCGAAACATTACTTTCAGAAAATGTTTCACATCAGGGTGTTCAAACAGCACTGTGCTCTGGCTGCACTATGTAAGTGTTAACACAGGGGGGTGGTAGGGTTAGACTTAGGTTTAGGGGTTGATAACTTTATTATAGTAGCAGCAACATTGGGGGCGGAAGATTAGGGGTTAATAATTGTAGGTAGGTGGCGGCGATGTTAGGGAGGGCAGATTAGTGGTTAATAAAATTTATTATAGTGTTTGCGAGGTGGGAGTGCGGCGGTTTAGGGGTTAATACATTTATTATAGTGGCGGTCGATGTCCGGTCGGCAGATTAGGGGTTAATACGTGTAGGTAGGTGGTGGCGACATTGGGGGGGGCAGATTAGGGGGTAATAAATATAATATAGGTGTCGGCAATGTTAGGAACAGCAGATTAGGGGTTCATAGCTATAATGTAGGTTGCGGCAGTGTCTGGAGCGGCAGATTAGGGGTTAATAATATAATGTAGGTGGCGATGATGTCGGGGCGGCAGATTAGGGGTTAATAAGTGTAAGGTTAGGAGTGTTTAGACATGGGGTTCATGTTAGGGTGTTAGGTGTAGACTTAGAAAGTGTTTCCCCATAGGAAACAACGGGGCTGCGTTAGGAGCTGAATGCTTCTTTTTTGCAGGTGTTAGGTTTTTTTTCAGCCAGCTCAGCCCCATTGTATCCTATGGGGATATCGTGCACAAACACGTTTTTCCAGCTTACCGCTACCGTAAGCAACGCTGGTATTGAGAGTTGAAGTGAAGCTAAATTTGGCTCAACGCTCCCTTTTCTGAGGCTAACACAGCCATTCAGACAACTCGTAATACCAGCGTTGTCTTAAGGGAGCACTGAAAAAAACGGCTTGTTAGCACCGCGAGTCTTTACCGACAAAACTCGTAATCTAGGCGAAAGTGTCTAGTACATTTGTCCATCTAGTTTCCTTTTGTAGTAGCAATCTGTTACGATCTCCACCCCTACTTTGTGGGGGAACATGGTCTATAATAGTATATTTAAGATCTGTTACAGTATGGTTGGCCTGCTGGAAATGACAAACTACTGGTTGCTCAGAGATACAATTCTTGATTGCCGAATGGATGGCAGACCTGTGGTTTGCCATTCGGGTACGTAGGTCATCACAGGTCTTCCCCACGTAGAAGAGCCCACAAGTACAGTGTAGGAAGTACATAATGTGTGTGGTGGTACAGGTAAAGTGAAACCTATGTACAAAACATTGTCTTCTATGAGGGTGTGAAAAGTATAAACCTGTGATAAGCCCACTGCATGCTGTGCATCCCAGACATCTATACCATCCAGGTTTCGTCGTAGATAGCCAAGTGGTCTTTGCATAGCATTGATGTGGATCAGTCTTTATAAGGATGTCACGTAAAGATCTTGCTCATCTAATCCCCGTCCGGGGGAGGCATATTTTGAAATAGTAATGTTTTATCAGTTATCATAATCTCCCAATTCTTACGTAGTAGAGATCCAATTTCTTTTTTTATTACCCATATATGTGGTGACAAATGCCATCCTTGGTCCTTCCTCTTTTTTATCCACAGGGGTATCCTTTGGTTGTTTAACAGTTTCTCGTTGTTCTGTAAGTAGTCTGGTAGGATAACGCTGTTGTTGAAAGCGAAAATACATCTCCTCCAATTCAGTATCCCTATTCATGATCTCAGTATTGATTCTTATGACCCTTTTTAATTGGGATTTCAAGAGTGCCTTTTTTAAGGCAGGAGGGTGACAACTCTGTATCTTTGCGATACAAAGTAGAATGTAACTTTCCATTTTTCTTATAAAGACACACGTCAAAGGATTCTATTTTTGTATCATCACTTTGCATTTTGAAATTCAGTGCAGTGTTAGCTCTATTGAGGTCTGATAATCAATTTTTCAAGATCCAAATGTGTACCTGACCATATCAGGAACAGGTCATCGATGTACCTTTTAAATAACCTTATCCTGTTGTCATGGAATAGGTCAGTTCCAAAGTTCTCAAATTCAGACATGTATAGGTAAGCATAAGATGGGGCCATGTTCGACCCCACCACTGTCCCTGTAAGTTGAAGGTAATGTTGATATTCAAATCGAAAGTAATTGGTTATCAGGCAAAATTCCAACAAGGAAAGTAGGACTTCACTGGGTGGTCCATGCATCGATACCTGGATTGCTGGTGTTGGATGGCCTGTAACCCTTCACCATGAGGGATAACAGTATAAAGACACGTGAAGTTAAGAGTCACCAGGAGATCAGTCTTCTGTATCGTATCCAATCCTGCTATCATATCCAATAACATGGTAGAGTATCACAAGTATGTGGGCATAGTGGTGACTAGAGGTTGTAAAATCGAATCCACATAAATGGCAATAGGTTGTTGTACTGAACCAATCGCCAAAACAATTGGTGGTCCCAGGTGTCTGATGAATTGGCTTATGGATTTTTGGTAGCGTATAAAATACCGGTATACATGGGAAAGAGACAGTCAAAAAACAAATGTATCCTTGTCCAAATAACTGTCAGGGTTTTTTCCCTGCTTTGTTTGCCATGTGCTGCTGGCAGCCATTTTGCTTACCTTTTCTTGCTGAATCTGGTGCAGAGTGTGTGATGCTGCTCATTCCCTGCATGCCTTCTTATGGCCAGACTGTTGTACATCATCCGTGTGAGACAGGTTGCAGTCTTAGAATTGTAATGTCATCACTTATTATTTAAAGGGCCTCTGTTCAGTATGCTTTGCCCTTGCGTTGTCTCAGACCTGTGTGTGAATTCCTGTTCCTGTGTATTACCTGGCTGTCTGACGTCCCTCCTGGCTCGGCTTGTTGACTACCAGCTCTGGCTTTGACTCCTGGCTTATTTGACTTGTGGACTTTTTATTATTTTTTGCTATTAATAAAGGTGTGATTAGCCCTGCAAACCCTGCTGACTCGCACTGCACATTTGGACCAGAGTGTCCCACAAGTTTTGGCTGCTCATGTTTCCACTGCTGCACCTAGTCCTACCAGGAGCCTGTCCGGTTCTGCACCTCTACCTCAGCGATATGGAGGCGATCCTATTCAGTGCAGAGGGTTTTTGAATCAGGTTGGCATTTACTTTGAGATGTTACTTCAGGCGTTTCCCTCTGACAGAACTAAGGTGGGATTTCTAATCTTGTTACTCTCTGACACAGCTCTTGCCTGGGCTAATCCCTTGTGGGAGACTAATAAACCTGTGATTTCAAAATACCCTGAATTTGTGTCCTCCTTTTGAAGGGTATTTGATGTTCCAGCTCGCTCCTCCTCTGCTGCTAAACGACTCATGTCAATTCAGCAAGGTATGAGATCTGTTGCTCAGTATGCCATTGAGTTCCGTATGCTTGCCGCAGAGGTAGGTTGGAGCAATGAAGCCCTTGTTGCCGCCTTCTTTCATAGGCTCTCTGATGCAATTAAAGACGAAGTTGCTGCCAGAGATTTACCAGAGGATCTCGAGGCATTGGTGTCTTTTTTTATCCTAATTGACATCAGACTCAGAGAGAGGCCCTCTTTCAAGGAGCACTTGCGGAAGCCTCCTTTTCCGTTGTCTCCTATGTGTTCATTCCCACCCATGCCTCCCTCTCTTCCCATGCCTCCTGGTCCCGAGTCACCAGGTACTGCTGAGCCAATGCAGTTGGGATTCACGCGTCTCTCTGTGGGGGAGAGGGCCTTTAGGAGGAGGGAGTTACAGGGCCACCTTTTAAAGTCTTGTCCTACACGGCCAGGAAATACTCGCACCTAAGGTCCTGTCGGGGGCAGACCTTGGGTGGTTAATCCTCACACCCGGAACCGCTAAAGGAGAAACCTTTGGTCATGGTTGTCCTTCCTGACTGGACTCCTCCATAGTCAACCAGGCTCTTGTTGACTCCGGTGCTGCGGGCTATTTCATTGACAGTGCTTTTGTATCAAAGCACTCCATTGCCGGTCCGTTCCGCTTGCTATTGAGGCACCTTCAGCACACACTCATTACTCACGAAACCACTCCGTTATCCATGGCTGTTGGGGCTCTCCATTTTGAAACCCTCCAGTACCAGGTGATTAACTCTCCACATTTTACGGTTGTTCTGAGTTATCCCTGGCTCCAAAACAACAATCCCAGTCTCGACTGGTGCAGGTCGGAAATTTTGTCATGGTCTCCACAATGTATTTCCACTTGTCTTCGGAAACCAGTCAAAGTCTTGTGAACTTCTTCGGTATCTCAATTGCCAGAGAAGTACCGTGAGTTCCTAGATGTTTTTGACAAGGTTCGTGCAGGTACATTGCCTCCTCACCGGTCTTATGATTGTGCCATAGACCTGCAACCCAGAGTCATTCCTCCTTGGGACCGGGTTTGCCCTCTGTCTGTTGCAGAGAATTGTGCTATGGAGGAGTATGTTGTCGATGCTCTATCGCGGGGAATCATCCGCAAATCCTGCTCTCCTGCAGGGGCTGGCTTCATCTTTGTGAAGAAAAAGGGTGGCGAGTTAAGACCATTCATCAATGATAGGGGTCTTAATCGTCTTACCATTAAGAATGCTTACCCTACTCTGCTCATTACGGAACTCTTTGACCGCCTCAAGGGAGCTATGGTCTCTTCTAAACTTGATTTGAGAGGAGTGTACAATCTCCTTAGGAGAGCGGGCATTATGAATATCTTGTAATACCCTTTGGCCTATGTAATGCTCCTGCTGTTTTTCAGGAATTTATTAATGATGTCATACGAGATATGTTGCAACAGTGTGTTGTGGTGTACTTAGACGACATACTCATACACTCACCCACACTTGGGGCTCATCTTTCTGATGTCACACGGGTTCTTCAGAGACTACGTGAGAATGGCCTGTTTTGTAAACTCAAGAAATGTGAATTCCATCAGACTCAAGTAACCTTCCTAGGTTATGTGATCTCCATTGCAGGGTTCTCCATGGATCCTGACAATTTGTCTGCAGTTCTGCAGTGGCCTCGCCCAGTTGGTCTTCGCTCTATTCAACGTTTTTTGGGCTTCGCCAATTACTATAGAAATTTTATAAAAAACTTTTCTTCCTTGGTCAAACTTATCACAGACATGACCCGTAAAGAGAATGATCCACTCCATTGGTCACCTACTGCCATTAAGGCCTTTGATAGTCTTAAGACTGCCTTTGCTGCTGCTCCAGTACTGGCTCATCCTAACCCTGTTCTGCCTTGAAGTTGATGCGTCTGAGACTGGATTAGGTGCCCTCTTGTCTCAACGTCCTACGCCTGATGGTTCCTTGCATCTGTGCGGTTTCTTCTCTAAGAAATTGTCTCCAGCAGAGTGCAATTATGAAATTGGCGACAGGGAATTAATGGCCATAATTTTGGCACTCAAGGACTGGAGGCATCTTCCCGAGGGTGCTAGCGTACCAGTGCTCATTCTTACTGACCACAAGAATTTAACTTATCTATCCGAAACAAAACATTTGTCGCCCCGACAGGCCAGATGGGTGCTATTTTTGTCTCAGTATAATTATGTGGTCTCCTACCTGCCTGGTAGTAAGAATGTTAGGGCTGATGCCCTCTCTCAACAATTTTCGCCTCTGTCCAAGGAGGAGTCTGTACCTACTCCAGTTATACCTCCTGATCATATTTTGGCTACCATATGTACTAATTTGACTTCTCCCTTGGAGGAGGAGATCCTGGCTGCACAAACCAATGCACCTTCTGAGAAACCTAGTGGTAAGTGCTTTGTTCCTGAGAATCTTCAAACTAAACTTTTGCACACTTACCACTATCCTAAAGCCGCAGGTCACCCGGGCAAGAACCAAATGATTTGGTCTGTCACTCGACAATTCTGGTGGCCAGGTCTTCATTCTGATGTTGCTGCGTATGTTGCCTCCTGCTCAGTTTGTGCACATAATAAGACTCCTCGACGTCTTCCTGTGGGTCTTCTTCAACCTATTGCTAATGGTGAGCATCCTTAGACACACCTTTCCATAGACTTCATTGTCAAGCTCCCTGTTTTCAATGGCAATACTGTTATCCTAATGGTGGTTGACCGTTTTTCTAAAATGTCACATTGCATTCCCTTGAAGAAGCTGCCTACCGCTCAGGAGCGTTCTTCAATTTTTGCCCGAGAGGTCTTCCATTTACATGGGTTACCCAAGGAGATAGTGTCGGACCGGGGTAGCCAGTTTGTCTCCAGATTTTGGCGTTCTGTTTGTACTCAAATGGGGATCCAGCTTTCCTTCTCCTCGGCATTTCACCCTCAATCCAATGGGGCTTCGGAATGGTCTAATCAAGCTCTGGAACAGTTCCTCCATTGCTATGTTTCAGATCACCACAATAATTGGTCTGAACTGTTACCTTGGGTAGAGTTTGCTCGTAATAGTGCTATTAATGCATCCCCCCAGTTGTCCCCGTTCATGGCGAATTATGGGTTTCAACCATCCTTGTTGCCCGATTCATTCATGTCTCAGGGTATTCCGGCTTTGGAGGAGCATCTCTGGCAACTTCGTTCCACGTGGGTGCAAATTCAGGATTGCCTTCATCGTTCGATGCAGCGCCAAAAGTTCCAGGCTGATTGTAGGCGTCTGCCCTCACCTTCCTACCAGGTTGGTGAGAGGGTTTGGCTGTCCTCTCAAAACTTGAACCTTCTAGTGCCTTCCAATAAACTGGCTCCTCGTTTTGTTGGTCCTTTTCGAATACTCCGACGGGTCAATCCTGTGGCTAACGCTCTTGACCTTCCTCCTGTAATGCACATCTCCAATGTTTTTCATGTCTCCCTCTTGAAACCATTGGTTTGTAATAAGATTACCACTGTGTTGCCTCATCCCCGTCCTATCTCTGTTGACAACCATGAAGAATATGAGGTCAGCAGCATTATTGACTCTCGTATGTCCAGGGGCCGCGTACAGTATTTGGTTCACTGGAGGGGCTACGGTCCTGAGGAGCGTTCATGTGTTCCCTCCTCGGATGTTCATGCTCCCACCCTCCTCCGTGACTTCCATGCCCGTTTCCCCAATATACCTTTTGTCCTCCCGCGGGGGAGGGGTCGTTGAAGGGAGGGTACTGTCAGGGTTTTTTCACTGCTTTGTTTGCTATGTGCTGCTGGCAGCCATTTTGCTTACCATTTCTTGCTGAATCTGGTGCAGAGTGTGTGTGATGCTCATTTCCTGCACGCCCTCTTATGGCCAGACTGTTGTACATCATTCGTGTGAGACAGGTTGCAAAAAAAAGGCAGTACGCACGGCGCAGGGCAGGCTGAGGGGCACTGGTCCACACATCAGGATCAGCTAGGTAGCGAGTGACTCCTTAGTAAGGCTAAAAGCCGGTGGACACGGGCTGCCACTGGGCTTAAATAGTAAAAGCATTACAAATATTTCAAAAGCAAATACATTAAATACCTAAGGCTATGTTCGTTTTTTTAAATAAAATTAACAGGCAGTAACCTGAAATAACGGACAGTCCGGTCTAATACCGGACACTTTGCAACCCTACCTGTACCGCCACTAGCCCACCGCAAGTACCCATTTGATCTATTAACCCCTATACCACCACTAGCCCACCTCAACTACCCTACACTATTAACCCCTATACCACCAATAGCCCACCGCAACTATCCTACACTATTAAACCTTAAACTGCCACTAGCCCACCACAAGTACCCTACACTATTGAACCGCCACTGGCCCACTGCAAGTACCCTACACTATGTAAAAAGTTACAGAAAATAAAAAAGACAGTATATAATAAAAAAAAAACATTATACCCAACACTAACTACAATACCTAACATCTAACCCTCCCACTAAACAAAACCCATTAAGTTACAGAAAAATAAAAAAGTCTAATGGCCAGATTACGAGTTTTGCGTTATGAGCTGTGCGGTGCTAACGTGCAGTTTTTTTTGTTTTTTTTAAACATTTTTATTGAGGAGTTGCATATTACAGTGGTTTGAGACACCAAAATAGGGAGAAAATACATATATAAGAAAATAAGTAAATAAAAACAAAAATTATGCATTCAGCGGTATGGGAAACATTCAGGTGGTTCTTGGTTGATTTTACTCATTTTAGTCCCTTTAAGACATATTATGGACCACTATTGGATCCTTATTTACAATATATAGGAAACATGTAGGGATAAATAAGCATAAACAAAACTGGATAACAAAATGTAAGGTACAGGTTAGAGCTCAAATATTCACGTCATATTTGATATACAGGGTTGTACAGTATAATAAAATAATTGACAAAACATTAATGTGCCTGAAAATGCTCTTTCCCTATTATTCTCTTCCCCTGGCTGCAATCAAGTCACTCATGTACTCTTATATTGATAAGTCATGTTAGTCAGGATTCATGGCAGGATGTACATACACTGGCATATGCATCCCTGAGGAAAATTGTATTAAAATTGATCAGATATAAGAAACAGCTGTATTGGCCATAATTGGGGATAACTAAGATTTATAGGACCACTCTATATTTAAGAGATATTTGGTATGCGCAGTTGTGTTTAAGGGAAATTACTTCATTGCTATGTTCGCCCCTCAGTGAAAGATAGACCGTTCCATGCCTTTAAAATCTATATGCAACTACAGTTAGTGACACAGAAACCCAGCTGGGGAACGTAAAGAAAATAAAAAGTAATAATAAGAATAATATAAGTCAGTGTTGTGTAAGAGGACAAGGTGCTACTATGCTATTCAACTAAGCCTAATATTGGAAACTGAGGAGATGAGAAATTCAGCAGCAATCAAAAGCAATCAGTACATTTATCGGTCGCCAGTTACTATCTTCCACAACACACCCGCCGATATTTAGTATTGTTATACACATTTTTTGCCATTGCATCAATATATGTAATAACCAGTCAACATTTAAATATATAATAAAACCTAAAATAAAAAAATAAAATAAAAAGGGAGGCTTAACCACATATATTGGCAAGTAACGTTCTTCCAGAGAGCCCATGGAGAAAGTAAAAACTAAACTAGCAGATTGTTAGCGGTTTACCCCAGTGAGCTCAGTCAGGTGTAATCTGCTTGGGAGGTATATCTGCCGACTACCCCTCTCCTGTGGCTGGAAAGCGCCCATTACTGTGGGAGCAATAGGAATCCTTAATCGGAGAATGTCTTTTGTGCCCCTTATTGATGCTACAGAGTTCTTGATGAGCCTGTGGTGTACCGGGAGTCTTAAGTAGGAAAAAATTGGCTCCATCGGCTTCATTTATAGACAGAGGTTGTGAGTTGTTTGCAGGTCGTGTAGTAGGCACTGCGGTGTTGGGATCGAGTGGCCAAGACTCCTGCATGGCATTGCAGTATGTGGCTATGTAACTATCCAGCTTATCAAGCCAGGTACTGCCGCAAGAGGGTTTGTCACCATAAATTTTCACATGGCAGGTTCTCAGTAGTTTAGGTCGCTCTGAGCTTTGCAGGCACTGTGATATGTATTTAGAAAGATTTCCCCCTGCATCCGACTGCGATATGGAGTCCAAGTGATCAAGAACTTTCTCATCCGACTGCCTGGTGGTGTGTGGTGATTTGTCAGCCATGCCGGGGTTCTTCGACCGAAACGGCACATCCTGTGAGTTAAAGTCAGACGGGGCAGTCTTTCTGCTATGTGGGTTGTTTGGTGGCATTTTAGCAGAGTCTCACTCCTCCGGCTGCGTCGGAGGGTATGTTTCATGTAAAAGCTTGTCCTCCTTCCTTGTTTCTCTCCAGTCTCCATCTTTGGCAGCATATTTTGCTATTCTTTGCAATGAGTCCTCAGTACTGGTATGTTTCAGCAATATTGAAGTGTTCTCCACATGGTCTAGAGGTAGCGACCTTTTGTAGATTTTGAGAAGTAAATTCTCTAGTCTAGAGAAACGCTGGTCCAGGTCTCGTGCAAGATCTATTTCCCATGTAGTCATCATAACGGAATGGTCGTGTGTACAGTATGTTTGTGATAAAGGATTGTTTTGATGTGAAGAGAAAGTAATATGAGGCAGAAATATTTGAGCTTGATGACTGATGAGTGATAGAATGTGAAGAGGTTCAGTAAGCCAGTGTACCTGACAGCACTGATGACCCGGCTCTTCCCGGGGGGGGAGGTGGATGCCTAGTAGTAGGCCGCCGCCATAGGCCTTTATGTTCCAATCTGGGTCTCCAGCGTCATTCAAACAGCAAAGAAAATAAATATGGAGTCACAATTAACAAGATTGTGATGTCTTCTATCAATTTATGTTCACTCTTGCTGCTATAGTTTAATAATCGGCGGATTACTAAGGCCTCTGCTTGGAGCTCTCAGAATATGCGTCCTGTTCAGAACACTGCTTGGACACGCCCCCCTAACGTGCAGTTTTTTATCACCGCTCACTTACCTACAGTGCTGGTATTACGGGTTTTTACAAACCTGGCATTAAAAGGCAAGAAGTGAGCATAGAGCAAAATTGAGCTCCACACTGTACTCCAATACCAGCGCTGCTTAAGTCAGCGGTGAGCTGGCCGTACGTGCTCGTGCACAATTTCCCCATAGACATCAATGGGGAGAGCCGGCTGAGAAAAAGTCTAACACCTGCAAAAAAGCAGCGTATAACTCAGTAACGCAGCCCCATTGATTCCTATGGGGAAACACATTTTATGTTTACACCTAACACCCTAACATAAACCCTGAGTCTAAACACCACTAATCTTACACTTATTAACCCCTAATCTGCCGCCCCCGACATCGCTGACACCTACATTATACTTATTAACCCCTAATCTGTAGCTCCGGACATCGCCGCCACCTACATTATATTTATTAACCCCTAAACTCCCTCCCCGAATGTTGCCGCAACCTACCTACATTTATTAACCCCTAATCTGCCGCCCCAACGTCGCTGCCACTTTTCTAAATTTATTAACCCCTAAACATAAGTCTAACCCTAACCCTAACACCCCCTAACTTAAATATAATTTAAATAAATCTAAATAAAATTACTATCATTAACTAAATTATTCATATTTAAAACTAAATACCTGTAAAATAAACCCTAAACTAGCTACAACATAACTAATAGTTACATTGTATCTAGCTTAGGGTTTATTTTTATTTTACAGGCAAGTTTGTATTTATTTTAACTAGGTAGACTAGTTAGTAAATAGTTATTAACTATTTACTAGCTACCTAGCTAAAATAAATGCAAATTTACCTGTAAAATAAAACCTAACCTAAGTTACACTAACACCTAACACTACACTACAATTAAATAAATTCCCTACATTAAATACAATTAAATAAATTAAATTAGCTAAATCACAACCCCCCCCCACTAAATTACAGAAAATAAAAAACAAATTACAAGATCTTTAAACTAATTACACCTAATCTAATCGCCCTATCAAAATAAAAAAGCCCCCCCAAAATAAAAAAAAACCCCTAGCCTAACCTAAGCTCCCCATTGCCCTGAAAAGGGCGTTTGAATGGGCATTGCCCTTAAAAGGGCATTTAGCTCTATTGCAGCCCAAAGTCCTAACCTAAAAAAAAAAACACCCAATACACCCTTAACAAATCCTAACACTAACCCCCGAAGATTCACTTACCGGGAGAAGTCTTCATCCAAGTGGCAAGATGTCCTCAACGAAGCCGGCAGAAGTGGTCCTCCAGACGGGCAGAAGTGATCCTCATGACGGGCAGAAGTCTTCATCCAGATGGCGTCTTCTATCTTCATCCATCTGGCGCGGAGCGGCTCCATCTTCAAGACATCAGGCGCGGAGCATCCTCTTCCAACGACGTCTTCTTCTGAATGAATATCTCTTTAAGTCAGTGATTTTTAACCTTTTTTTTGCCGTGGCACACTTTTTTACATAAAAAAATCCTGTGGCACACCACCATCCCAAAATTTTAAAAAAAATCACACATTGTAGCCTAATACAGCATATATATATATATACACATACACACAAACACACACATACTGTATGTATTGTGCTGTTATGCCATGCCTCCTACAAACTACCCCGGCACTGGGAGTAAAAAACAAGCAAAGTTTAAAAAATATGTCGCACTGTTGTCAGTCTGCCGTGGCACACCTGAGGATCTCTCACGGCACACTAGTGTGCCACGGCACACTGTTTGAAAAACACTGCTTTAAGTGACGATTGGCTGATAGAATTCTCTCAGCAAATCGGAATTAAGGTAGAAAAAATCCTATTGGCTGATGCAATAAGCCAATAGGATTGAGCTGGCATTCTATTGGCTGTTCCAATTAGCCATTAGAATGCGAGCGCAATCTTATTGGCTGATTGGATCAGCCAATAGGATTGAAGTTTAATCCTATTGGCTGATTCTATCAGCCAATCGGAATCTAAGGGATGCCATCTTGGATGACATCACTTAAAGAGATATTCATTCCGAAGAAGACGTCGTTTGAAGAGGATGCTCTGCGCCGGATGTCTTGAAGATGGAGCCGCTCCCGAAGGATGATGATAGAAGATGCTGCCTGGATGAAGACTTCTGCCCGTCTGGAGGACCACTTCTGCCGGCTTTGTTAAGGACATCTTACCGCTTGGATAAAGACTTCTCCCGGTAAGTGAATCTTCGGGGGGTTAGTGTTAGGATTTTTAAAGGGTGTATTGGGTGGGTTTATTTCTTAGGTTAGGGCTTTCGGCCGCAATAGAGCTAAATCCCCTTTTAAGAGCAATGCCAATCCAAATGCCATTTTCAGGGGAATGGGGAGCTTAGGTTTTTTTTAGTTAGGCTTTTATTTGGGTGGTTGGTTGTGTGGGTGGTGTGTTTTACTGTTGGGGGGGTTGTTTGTATTTTTTTTACAGGTAAAAGAGCTGATTTCTTTGGGGCAATGCCCCGCAAAAGGCCCTTTTAAGGGCTATTGGTAGTTTAGTTTAGGCTAGGGTTTTTTTTTTATTTTGGGTGGGATTTTTTATTTTGATAGGGCTATTAGATTAGGTGTAATTAGTTTAAAGATCTTGTAATTTGTTTTTTATTTTCTGTAATTTAGTGGTTTTTTTTGTGATTTAGCTAATTTAATGTAATTTATTTAATGTAGGGAATTTATTTAATTGTAGTGTTAGGTGTTATTGTAACATAGGTTAGGTTTTATTTTACAGGTCAGTTTGTATTTATTTTAGCTAGGTAGTTATTAAATAGTTAACTATTTAGTAACTATTCTACATAGTTAAAATAAATACAAACTTGCCTGTAAAATAAAAATAAACCCTAAGCTAGATACAATGTAACTATTAGTTATATTGTAGCTAGCTTAGGGTTTATTTTATAGGTAAGTATTTAGTTTTAAATAGGAATAATTTAGTAAATGATAGTAATTTTATTTAGATTTATTTAAATTATATTTAAGTTAGCGGCTGTTAGGTTTAGACTTAGGTTTAAAGGGTTAATAAATTTAGAATAGTGGCGGTGACATTGGGGACGGCAGATTAAAGGTTAATAAATGTAGGTAGGTGGCGGCGATGTTGGGGGCAGCAGATTAGGGGTTAATAAATATAATATAGGTTGCGACGATGTCCGGAGCGGAAGATTAGGGGTTAATAAGTATAATGTAGGTGGCGGCGATGTTAGGGATGGCAGATTAGGGGTTAATAATATTTAACTAGTGTTTGCGAGGCGGGAGTGCGGCGGTTTAGGGTTTAATATGTTTATTTTAGTGGCAGCGATGTCCGGATCAGCAGATTAGGGATTAAATTTTTTTATAGTGTTTGCGATGCGGGAGGGCCTCGGTTTAGGGGTTAATAGGTAGTTTATGGGTGTTAGTGTACTTTTTAGCACTTTAGTTATGAGTTTTATGCTACAATGTTGTAGTGTAAAACTCATAACTACTGACTTTAAAATGCGGTACGAATCTTGGGGGTAGAGGGTGTACCGCTCACTTTTTGGCCTCCCAGGACAAACTCATAATACCAGCTCTATGGAAGTCCCATAGAAAAAAGTGTTTACGAACTTTGCGTAAGTCGGTTTGCGGTAAGGCAAAAAAAGTGTGCGGTGCCCCTAAACCTGCAAGACTCGTAATACCAGCGGTAGTGAAAAAGCAGCGTTAGGACCTGTTAACGCTGCTTTTTCAGCTTACCGCAAAACTCGTAATCTAGCCGTTAGTTACAGAAAATAAAAAAGACAGTATGAAAAATAAAAAAGACAGTATGAAAAATAAAAAAAGACAGTATCAAGAATAAAAAAGACAGTATCAAAAATAAAAAAAATCATTATAACTAAACACTAACCTACATGCCTCATAAAAAATAAAACCCACCCAAAACAAAACCCTAAGACCTAATACTAAATTTAATATACAATAGCCCTTAAAAAAAGGTGAAAGGATTTGAATTTTCAATGGTGAGTTTAATTTTTTTTTTTTAGTTAGGTCTTTCTTGGGTGTGTTTTTTTATTTTAAAGAATAGGATTTGTTATTTTAAATTTTAGGATAGGTTTTGTAATTATCCTTTATTATTTTTTTGGGGGGGGGTTACTTGTATTGTAGAGCGGGTGTAATTTATTTTAATGCAAAAGAGCTGCATTCACTTTGGGGCAATGCCCTTAAAAAAGGCCCTTTTAAGGGCTATTGTAATTTAAATGTAATTTAGTGTTAGGTTTATTTTTTGTTTTGGGTGGGTTTTATTTTTTATGAGGCATGTAGGTTAGTGTTAGTTATGATTTAGTTTAGTGTGTGTGTGTGGTGGGGGGGTTAGGCATTAAGTAGTGTAGTTAGTGTTAGGTATAATGGGTTTTTCATTTTTTATACTGTCTTTTTTTCTTTCTGCAACTTAGTTTTTTATTTTTCAGTAACTCAGGGGGTTTGTTTAGAGGGGGTTAGGTGTTAGGTAGAGTAGGGTTAGTTTGCTTTGGGGGTTGTGGCGGTTTAGGGGTTAATAGTGTAGGGTACTTGCGGTGGGCTAGTAGCTGTTTAGAGTTCAATAGTGTAGGGTAGTTGTGGTGGGCATGTGGTGATTTAGGGGTTAATAGATTAAATGGGAACTTGTGGCAGTATAGGGTTAATAAATTAGATGGGTACTTGCGGTGGGCTAGTGGAGTTATAGGGGTTCAATGATTAGATGGGTACTTGCGGTGGCTAGTGGCGGTATAGGGGTTAACAGGATAGATACTTGCAGTAGGTATGTGGCAGTTGAGGGGTTAACAGAAGAGATATTTGTGTTGAGTAAGTGGCGGTATGTTGCAGTTGAGGGGTTAACAGAAGAGATATTTGTGTTGAGTAAGTGGCGGTTTAGATATTTATTAATGTAGTTTGCAATTGTGGGGTACTTCGGTTTAGTGGTACTTGAAGTGGTTAGGCACGGTAGCTATTTTCCAAGGGATTGTGTACTATACATCGCCAATATGGGCGGCGATGCAGGGTGTTATCTATTGCCAACATAGACCTCTCTGTAAAGCTGCCTGTTTGCATCTATGTCAGGAGCTTGGAATATTTCGACCAGTTCACTCGATATAGCGGTGGACGCCTAGGAATATCTTGCTGTCTTATAGCACTTTTCATTATTGGGGCCTCTGTGAGTTCTTTCTTTCTCTTGTAGTTGTTCTAGATAGTAATGGTTAATAAAGGCTTCAAGAGAATGTTATCTCTCTATATACAAATTGACCCTAGATTCTATCCAACAGACCCTGATGAAAAGCTTCCTTTAAAGCTTAAGTATTCCAGTCTGTTCCTGATGCTAGTGTTTAAAAAATCCACAGCACATTAAGAGGCAGATTGTTGGATAGTTGGGAGGCTGTGTTGTGCTCTATTGATCTCACCAACACTGGGTTGAGTGAAAAGGAGCAGCAGAGATAAGTATGCCACTCAATAAAGTAACTGGACTTTTGTTCACACATGGATTACTTACCACCTCTATGTTACAACGGTCTTATTTAATTCTTCAAAGAGAATATAGCATGCATTTTTAATGGTTGGGAGGGGTCAGACCTAAGTCGAATGGCAGGTCTTTCATTAAGATTCAGTAGCTTGCAAAACAAAGGGCTGTGAAGGCAGCCAAAATCTGGGGTCACTCTAAGAAGCACAAGCTTAGTAAGGTGGGTAGCGCAGTATGTGCTGTGTTGCCAGAACTGGTTCCAGGAAGGTGCTCTGATTTTAGTGCACATGGCCTGCAACTTTCTTCTGTTAACAATGTCAGTCAACTATCCTGTGCTAAGGGTGGTGCTTTTTGTGACCCTGCTGTTACAAAGTGACCCTACAGGTGTTTGGGCGCCAAGATCTATGGGGAGGTATTAAAAGGCCCTTGCTAATGTCAGTCTGGTGCTTGGTTATTCTCTATGGAAGTCCTGGTATTCTTGTTTCTTGCCTGCCCTTTTGGTTTTCCACCTTGGTGTGTAACCTGGTTTATGCTTCTCAACTCGCCCTTGCTATACTCTAAATTACAGACTGATTATTTGGCTACTGACCCCTGGTAAAGTACTTTGGACAATTCTTCTGAATTTACCTTTTGCTATGATGCCTGGTACCTGACTGGTTGGTTCCAGAAAACAACTGAGGTTACTTCCTTTTTTTACCTTATAGGAAGTAAGCTTAACCAAGGTTGTCATAACTTTCTATGCCAAAAATGGGGATTAGCCCTTTAAATTGTTAGAAATGCCAAAATTATAATGTGCACAAGGGCATTTCAGATTTAAAGGGACATGAGACCCAAATGCTATAACATTTGAAAGTGATGCAGCATAGCTGCAAAGTTTGCTTTGATGCCTGATGTCTGACTGGTTGGTTTCAGTAAACAACCGAGGTTATTACCTTTTTACCTTATAAGAGATAAGCTTAAAGTGAATGTACATTTTGATGATAAAGTGCCCGGTTTTTAAAAATCCAATTAAAAACAGGGGCACTTTAATTCATTAAAATTTACATTTCACTCGTGTTGTGAAAATACCTTTTAATCTTGACAGCCGCTCCAGCTTCCCCCGGTCGTCCAAAGCCTCTTCCTACGTCAGAAATGATGGATCAGTCATCCTCCAATCAGGGGTTCCCCCCTCTGGGGGAATCAGTGTCTGATTCAACGCCGTGATTGGAGGAAGCCGGATTCCTCATTTTAGACCCAGGAAGAAACTTTGCGACGGGCGGAGGAAGCGATGCAGCGGCTGTCAAGATTAAAAGGTAAGTATTTTCACAACACGAGTAAAATGTAAATTTTGATGAATTAAAGTGCCCCTGTTTTTAATCGAATTTTTAAAAACTGGGCACTTTATCATCAAAATTTACATTCACTTTAACCAAGGTTGTCATAATTTTCTATGTCAAAAATGGTGATCAGCCCTTTAAATTGTTACAAATGTCAAAATTGTAATGTACACAAGTGCATTTTCAGATATAAAGGGACATGAGACCCAAATGCTATAACAATCGAAAGTGATGCAGCATAGATGTAAAAGTTGACTAGAAAATTTCACCTGAACATCTCTATGTAAAAAAAAAAAAGATATTTTACCTCAAAATGTACTAAGTATTCACAGCCCATTGTATGCCTGTCCCTGGCTCTGCAAGGGACTGAGCCTCATGCACACTCATGATATTTCCCTATTTAGTTTAATGAAGTTTACTATGAAATCACATGGGAGTCAAAGTGAATGTAAATTTTTATGCTAAACTGCGCGGTTTTTAAAAATTCGATTAAAAACAGAGGCACTTTAATTCATCAAAATTTACATTTCCCTCCTGTTGTGAAAAAATACTTACCTTTGAATCTTGACAGTCGCTCCAGTTTCCTCCGCCCGTCGCAAGCCTCTTCCTGGGTCTAAAATGATAAATCCGGCTTCCTCCAATCACGGCGTTGAATCAGACACTGATTCTCCTGGGGGGGAAGCCGTGATTGGAGGATGACCGATCCATAATTTCTCACATCAGAAATGGCTTGCGACGACCGGGAGAAGCTGGAGCAGCTGTCAAGTTTAAACGGTAAGTTTTTTTTCACAACAGGAGGGAAATGTAAATTTTGATGAATTAAAGTGCCCCTGTTTTTAATCGAATTTTTAAAAACCGAGCACTTTAGCATTAAAATTTACATTCACTTTAAAGGGTCATAATACCCAAATGTTTAAACACTTGAAAGTGATGCAGTATAGCTGTAAAAAACGGACTACAAAATATCACCTGAACATCTCTATGTAAAAAAGAAAGATATTTTACCTCAAAAGTTCCTCAGTAGCCACATCCCAAAGGACTTCTAAGCAGCAAATCAGTATGTCTGTCCAGGGAGCTTACGTGCACTCTCATCTTATTTCCCTATTCAGCTTAAGGAAGTTTACAATGAAATCTCATGAGATCACAGTAAAAGAGTTCATGACCTCTGCACTGTTGATGCTGATTGGCTGCTGTTCATTTCTTCATTTTTTTTTTTTACCTGCAGCTGAGCAGCAGTTGAGTATAACTTTTTACACAGAACTTACTCTGCTGAGCTGAGGAAATTGTGAGGTAAAAATATCTTCATTTTTTACATAGAGATGCTCAGGTGATATTTTCCTGTCAGCTTTTTACAGTTATACTGCATCAGTTTCAAGTGATTTAGCATATGAGTATTATGTCCCTTTAAGTGAAATATCATGAGGTCACAATAAAAGAGTTCATGACCTTAGCACTGCTGATTGGCTGCTGTTCATTTCTTCCTTTTTTTTTTTACCTGCAGCTGGGCAGTAAGTGAAAGATACATTTTTACAGTGGTGAGCTGAGGAAATTGTTAGGTAAAATATCTTCCTTTTTTACAGAGATGCTCAGGTGATATTTTCCTGTCAGCTTTTTACATTTATGCTGCATCACTTTCAAGTGATTTGGAATTTGAGTATTATGTCCCTTTAAATTGAAGCATTTTTGCTAATAGAAGTATATTGCAAAACATGCTTCTATTTAAAACAGAAATGCACCTATGCACTGTTTTTAAGTGGCATACACACATATAATGTACCATGGACCAGCATTCAAATTTATAGAGCTGGTGGTCGGTGGTGTGTATTGCAAAAGCTTAATTTGTATCATACAAGCCACTGCTGACCCTCTGAGGTGGGGGGAGTGTAACAATTTTTATATTTAAAATTGAAATAGAGCCATGCACATTTTAGCTTTGACCTTTCAATCCATTTAAAGTATCAATAATTCAAAATTGTATTTTTTTTGCAATAATGCCAAAGATTCCCTTTGTTCAAACACACAAAATGTTTCTCTGATGGTTTGGATAACCAAATTGTAAATAGAGAATTGCAGTTATTTTACCTAAACACATGCAATAGAACATGAAAAAACAAATGATCGTGCATCAATGCTTTAAACGGTGAATGTGGACTGTGATAACCAGAAAATGTTTAGCAACTTGAGATCACTACATCTTCGCTGCCAAAAAAAGCGTTCTATGCTTGTGTACTTCCATAGTTTTCAGTAGTTATGAGTTATTTCACATAAAATAAACACCCAAGCTTGTAACAGCTGCTGTTATTTATAGTTACAAGATCACCTGTAGTAATGCGGCATGTAAAACAAGTATTTCATATTCTATTTAAATCACTAACAAAACCGCTTCCGCATTTTGTTGCTAGGTAACTGTTAGGAAACCGGAAAAAGATTGCGATACTTCCTGTGTTTTACCGACTCCGCCCATGCACCATCCACCTATTTTACTGGTTATTTACCTCCCTTTCTTCAACTACTCCAATAGAACGCCCATTTACTTGCTGCCAATCAAATGTAACACCTCCCCTTTCACAGATGGACCCGCCCACCCGTCAAGCAGGCCTGCCCCTCTCCTGACATCACCCGAGACACGCCCATTGAACACGTCACTGGTCCTTGGCTGTGCCCGTTTGGTGCCGCCCGGTGTGTCCCGGTGTGTCTCCCCTTCCCCCGCCCGGTGTTTCACCATGGCGGCTAGCGCTAAACGGAAGCAGGAGGAGAAGCACCTGAAGCTCCTGCGGGAAATGACCAGTCTGCCACACAACCGCAAGTGCTTCGACTGTGATCAGCGCGGCCCGACATACGCCAACATGACTGCGGGGGCCTTCGTGTGCACCTCCTGCTCCGGGATCCTGTGAGTACCTAAGCTAAGAGACATCAGCCACGGGGTGGGGGATATGGGCCCTGTTAGAAGATCAGCAGAATAGTAAAGGCTAGACAACTAGAATGGTGTCTGTTAGAGGAAGGCTAAGCATAGAGGCATTCCTTGTGGGAGGGTAAACTGGGAACACAGGGGTTTCTGTCAAGATACACTATTAGTAGATGGGCTCAAGTAGTGATATCAAGGTTATACTCCTGTTCTCTTAGCAATTAAAACAGGCAGCAGAGAAGTCCCTATCAACATCTGCAAGCAGGTTCAAGTAGTAAGGCAAGGTTTCAAAAGTCATGTCCCTTTATGAACTAAAGAGCAGTGAGTGTCCTGTCATAGTACCCTATGAGTAGGTTTCTGTAGTGAGGGCAAGGGTACAACAGTCAGTGTTCTGTTAATGAAAACTGGAAGCAATGTGGTGCCAGTGGCATGCCATTATATCAAGAGATGGTTCTGTGTTGGTACTGAGGGAGTGTTGGGCATGCTTCTGTGTTGGTACTCTGGGAGTGTTGGGCATGCTTCTGTGTTGGTACTCTGGGAGTGTTGGGGCATGCTTCTGTGTTGGTACTCGGGGAGTGTTGGGGCATGCTTCTGTGTTGGTACTCGGGGAGTGTTGGGGCATGCTTCTGTGTTGGTACTCGGGGAGTGTTGGGGCATGCTTCTGTGTTGGTACTCGGGGAGTGTTGGGGCATGCTTCTGTGTTGGTACTCGGGGAGTGTTGGGGCATGCTTCTGTGTTGGTACTCGGGGAGTGTTGGGGCATGCTTCTGTGTTGGTACTCGGGGAGTGTTGGGGCATGCTTCTGTGTTGGTACTCGGGGAGTGTTGGGGCATGCTTCTGTGTTGGTACTCGGGGAGTGTTGGGGCATGCTTCTGTGTTGGTACTCGGGGAGTGTTGGGGCATGCTTCTGTGTTGGTACTCGGGGAGTGTTGGGGCATGCTTCTGTGTTGGTACTCGGGGAGTGTTGGGGCATGCTTCTGTGTTGGTACTCGGGAGTGTTGGGGCATGCTTCTGTGTTGGTACTCGGGGAGTGTTGGGGCATGCTTCTGTGTTGGTACTCGGGGAGTGTTGGGGCATGCTTCTGTGTTGGTACTCGGGGAGTGTTGGGGCATGCTTCTGTGTTGGTACTCGGGGAGTGTTGGGGCATGCTTCTGTGTTGGTACTCGGGGAGTGTTGGGGCATGCTTCTCTGTTGGTACTCGGGGAGTGTTTGGGCATGCTTCTCTGTTGGTACTCGTGGAGTGTTGGGGCATGATACTATGTAGGTTCTGAGGGGGCGGTGTGAATGTTAGCGTGCCAGTACTGAGATGGTTCTTGATATGCATCTGTGCTGGTTCTGTTGGAGTGCTGGGCATGCAGCTGTTTCTGTACTTTGGGAGGAGGAATTTGTAAGAAGTGTATAAATGGATCAGAAATTCAGGAATAGTGAGCGAGTGTGCTGTCTGGTTTGGACATGGGCGGAAGAGGGCGTGATTTTTGGTTGAGAAACAGTCTGATGATCAAAAACTTGCGGGTATGGAGAGAAATCTTGCAAAGTTTTTGGGTGCTTTTTTGAGCATCTTATTGCAATGCACCTGCATAATCTTGCATAGCCAGATATACAGCTCTCAAGCTAAAATTTACCTTTCTAAAATGTTTTAAGGGACTTCACAGTACTAGGTGGGACTTGTGAAATAATCTCGCCAGATTTGGAATAGTCAATTAATTTATTTGGGGAATTGAGTGTAAATTTTATTTAGTTTGGAAAATAATCTGACAAATCATTGCATTGCTTTAAGCTGGAAAACAAGGGGTTTAAGGATTTCTGTTGGGTTGGCAGGCTAGAAGCAGAGGGCATCCTGCTAAAGGGACATTAAAGGAATAGTCTTGTCAAAACAAAACTTCACATGATTCAGATAGAGCATGCAGTTTTAAGCAACTTCCTAATTTACTCCTATTATCAATTTTTCTTTGTTCTCTTGGTATCTTTATTTGAATGTCGGCTTATGTCTCAGCCCATTTTCGGTTCAGCACCTGGGTAGTGCTTGCTGATTGGTGGCTACATTTAGACACCAATCAGAAAGTGCTACCCAGGGGATGGACCAGAAATGGGCTGGCTCCTTTGCTTACATTCTTGCTATTTCAAATAAAGATACCAATAGAACGAAGAAAAATTGATAATAGGAGTAAATTAGAAAGTTGCTTAAAATTACTTGCCCTTTCTGAATATCGGAAGTTTAATTTTGACAAGACTACTATCCCTTTAAAGTAAATTTTATATGTGTGTCCAAAATGAAACATTGCATTGCAAAACATTTCCTTCATAAATAGATGTTTTATATATATATTTATTTTTTTTTATTAAAAATCTAAATCTGCCATGACAAGTTAGGGACAGGTATAATACTGTAATAAATAATCACTGTGCACCATGTAAAAGGGCGAAGGTCCTGATTTCTACCGAATGCATTCCATTCTCTCTGGGCATAGTGGAAACAAATTACATTTTTTTTATGTACATGATTTCAGGAAGAACAGGCAAATAAATAATTAAAATACCTTTCAAATTTTTTTTTCACTCTGAATAATTAATCCTTATATAAGGAACTCAATTGGGTTTGTTGTTGACTTGTAATTGAGAGCTGATAGTATGGCACATCTGAAAATATGGGGCAAAATCAATCTTGTACTGGGAAGAAAGGTAACAGGTGGCATATTTTTTGGCAGTGTATTCATTTTATTGCATGCCGAGAGCAAGTAAGTCGCAACCAGAATTTTATCTCTGGCTCCTAGCAGTTTTTTTAAAAATGTATTTATATAGAACTGCCCATTTTGCCTTGCTCACGAATATTCTTGCTGGTTTGTACATTTGACAATTGTTATCCCTTGACCTATCAAAAATATAATTATGAAATATTAATCTCCTGCTCTTTCACTTAGCTATGATATAACCACCTGCATGCACCCTACTGCATTATGGTTGATGCCTGGATTTGCATATGCAGAATGAAGTATCAGAAAACCTGTGATAACTCTTACAAGACACATTTGCTAATGTGTGTGTATTGTAAAGAAAATGTTATGCAGAATTTAAAGATTACAGAAGTAAATTTCTATAAATATGCAAGAGAAGATTTTATTGATGTGACCAATAGCAACTAGGCCAAAGTGTCAGCAAACTGACATGTATAATCTTCTGGGAGCTTGGTGGTCGAGACTGTGTAGATTTGGCTTGGCATAGAAGACTTTCATGCCTTTTTGAGTAAATTGCTCAGTGCACTTCACAGAAAATTTTGCCAGCCAGTTGGGGGCAGTGTAATATTTTCTAATATTATATCATTTTCTACTACCCAAAGCGCAAATTAATTGTGTAATTAAACATAAATGTATTTAATGATATTTTGTGCAATAAAAATGTAATATTTTTAATAGCTAATTTTAGCTTAATATTGGCTAAAATTTTAGCTGGATAGTCAATAAAATCAGCAAATTGGTGCACCCGCTAAACAGGTCCTGGGGAAAACACTGTTAGTGGTTTGAAGTAGGGGTCTCACGGGGCAGAGATGGAAATGTAAGTGGTATTCAAAAGGGGATATGGAATGACATAATAAAATAAGTGGCTTTAATGGGACATGCTAATTACATGGTCTAATTAATTTAGTTGTTTCTCAAAATCTGTGTTTATCCCCCCCCCCAAAGAATTTCTACATATAGGTGAAGTCCCACTTGGGAGGAACAAGCATTGCAGCCCCTAAACAGAATGTTGTAGGTTATTGCAGGTCATGTGACATCCGCTTCTGATTGGCTTACTGGCTGCATTCTGCTTGTTGCTCCTGAACAGGGTTTTGCCTGCCTACCTTTGCAGGTAGAGTTCTAGGGTCAGTAATGTGAACATTGCATGCTGTAGTGATTAGATCATGTTATTTTTGTAGTACTATTTCAGTGTAAGTTTACCCAGAGAATGTGTAAGACTGGCAAAGATAAAATGTGGAGAGCCAAGGACACCCATACTTTGGAGTCCACCTGTCTCTATTATTTATAAGCAGTTTGTAATGCCAGTAACCCTATGTTCTGGCAGTACAATTCTTTATTTATTGAGAATGGTCATGTTATGTGTTGTTGGGCTGGTGAAACTGTAATGTGTGAGCAAAGGGTAGTTCTGATTTAAAAAAAGATGTAGGTGCACAATCATTGTACTGTTTTTTATTATTTAATGGGAGGTTAAACTCAATTTAATATCCTCAGAAAATGTAATTAGAAAAATATTACTTATGCATTCCTGGTTTATTTTGCTGTTAAATACATCTGAAAAGTCTACCACTCTCTCTAGAGAGACTGGAGTGCCTCCATCTTGCCTCCTAAGCTTGCAACATTATACACAGTGATTAGTTAGCTCAGGGCATATGCTTATTTACATCTGCCCCTAATTGGCTACAGCAAAGGAGACAAGGAGCATACCTGAACTGCAAAACCATGTAAATTGTGCTAATAAAAGCAAAGTGTTGAAGTGATTGTAAAGTTTAATGAATAAGTGTCTGGTAACTAAAAGTAATCTTAAAAACAGAGTCACTTTCATTCATTAAACTTTACAATGACCCTTATTTTTTAAAATACTTTGCGTTATGGTAAACCTAACACACAGATCCTCCGCCCACAGCTCCTGCTTTCTTTAGCAGATCGAATGACGAAGCCGGCTTCCTCCAATCGTTGTGTGCCCCCTTTAGTGTCCAGCTCTTGAGGCACGCAACGATTGGAGGAAGATTACTTTCAGTTACCGGGCACTTATTTATTAAACTTTACAATCACTTTAATTGATTTCAAAACCTTTATTTGGCAATACAGTATGTACTTGCTGATGTATGCTATGCATTTAATGTCCCTCTTTCTGCTTCACAGATCATTGTCCTAATGGTAAGTACAGAATGACAACAAAGCTACTTGTTATTTATTTATCATTGGTAAAAGTGCAAGGTTCAGACAACTTTTGCTGAGCATAGAATGTCCACAAGTGATGCGATTACATGAGTATTCTTTCTGACTCATTTATTAAATTAGGGACGGACAAGGTATGCAGCCAGGTAACCTGTGTGCCTGTTTTCGGGGCTTGTGAGACAGTATATGATGCCCACATTTAAAGGGATAGTCTACTCCAAAATCTGCCTCTCTAAGCCACTACAGATCACCTCTTATCTCAGTACATTTTTAAAGATTTTTACAGCAAGACACTGCTAGTCCATGTGTGCCATATAGATAACATTGTGCTCGCTCCCATGGAGTTATTTATGAGTCGGCATTGATGGCTAAAATGCAAGTCTGTAAATAGCACTGAGACAAGGGGGGCAGTCTGCACAGGCTTAGATGCAAAGTAATCACAGAGGTAAAATAGTATATTAATATAACAGTATTGGTTATGCAAAATTGGGGAATGGGTAATAAAGCAATTATCTGTCTTTTAACCCCTTGATGGTCATGAAGGTTTTTCTTGGGTATAATAGCATGGAATGGCGTGACTGCACTATTATACTCTCCCTCCATCCTGCTGGGCAACAGAAATAGCGCTGGTCCTTAAAGGGACATGAAACCCAAAATTTTTCTTTCATGATTCAGATAAAGAATACGATTTTAAACAACTTTCCAATTTACTTCTATTATTTAATTTGCTTCATTATCTTGTTATTCTTTCCTAAAAGGTTTATCTATGAAAGCTCAGGAGCAGCAGAGAATCTAGGTTCTAGCTGCTGATTGGTCGCTGCATATATATACAGTATACCGATTGTCATTGGCTCACCCATGTGTTTAGTTAGAAACTAGTAGTGCATTGCTGCTCCTTCAACAAATGATACCAAGTGAATAAAACAAATGAAATAATAGAAGAAAATTAGAAAGTTTTTTTAAAATTGTATTCTCTATCTGAATCATGAAAGAAAATTGTTTGGGTTTAATGTCCTTTTAAGGGTTTGTACAATAAAAATGTTGGAGTAGACTGTCCATTTAACTTTGCACAAGCAAGTGCTTGTAAGTTACCGCATCTCCTGCTCTGATGCAACCAGTTCCGTGAGAGTAGGGCTTGTCAGTCATCCAAAACAAATCAGTCCGGGATGATTACTCTGCATACCTCCTAGTGATAAATGTACCGTACTCCTTTTATATGAATGGTGTGATCAAGGGGGTTGTGATTGATGAACAACCTTAAAGAACCTCAGAGCTGCAAAAGTAGATTTTGTGAATGGAGTCACTTTTGGACAAATATACAGAGAATATTATTTTTATAAGGTGAGACTCTGTTAAGCATGTACATTTGGATCATTTGTGAAGTTCTGAGTGCAGAACGTGGGTACTTGTGGCATTCGGCTCGTTTTCGTAGCCGGATTCTTTCTTGTGAAAGTGCAGCACACACAGATTTGTGCAAATCCAGATCTTAGTGTGTTTCACTTCCTCAAGAAGGAATCCGACTCAGCAAAGAGCCTTCTTTGGTATTCAAGTCATCATGAATGATGCATATGCACATGCCTACTCTTTGTAGTAAATGTGCACATACTGCGCAATTGTGGGAAAACATTTTTTTACCATTTACTGTCCCTTTTAATCTTGAGTATCGATTGCTCACTGGCCATTTGGACAGTTCTTACAGCCAAGTATTACAAATATAAGAACAAAAAGGATTTCTCTCCATACTGGCTAGTTTTTGATCATTAAGTTTATTCTCTGCTTGTTACCTGTCATCTTCTTGTTAGTGATGGGCATGTCCTGATCTTGCTGTTTGGTCAAAATATCTGTTCTGTGATCATTATCGGTTTTCCAGCCATTCTTAACGATGTAACATACTATTTACTTTTTTAAAGCCAGCAAGTTAGCTTCTCAATGTCTTGTTATGGAATTGTACACAACTGGTATTTAACGAAACGTAGAAAGAAAACTTTCCAGTTTACTTCTATTAACAAATTTGCTTCTTTCTTTTGGTATCCTTTGTTGAAAATTTGATAGGAAGGTGTAGGAGTGTGCACGTGACTACATATTTATATTTGCAAGAACATTAGGTGGCAGTAGTGTGTACTGTCATGTAATGCTCCAGAGATGTGCTGGCCATCTATCTAAATATCTCTTCAACAAAAATATAACTTAAGAATAAAGTCGTTTTGATAATAGAAGTCAATTTAAAGCCTTTTTTTATAATTGTATGCTTTGTGTGAATCAGGAAATACAAATTTTGGGGTTCATTTCGCTTCAATGAGAAGCTCCTAATTGTATTAATTTTGTATTTTCTTATATATAGTAATTACATTATAAAATAGTATTTCTGCAGTATCAGTGATGTGTAAATATTCTCTCATGCATTGGGTCCCTTTAAGCTTTCTGTAGTCTGGCGTTGCTGTAGTAGAAGTAACATTCTAGAATTCAGCATATCTGTGATAGTAAACTTACTTTGGGGAACTAAAATATTTAATAAATGGAACCCAGTTGTTTTCTCTTATGATTAAATAGAGTAGGCAATTTTAATGGTTAGGTGTCTGAAAATCAGCACAATGTTCTTAAAAAATAAACAAAACTATACATTTGTAAAAACAAACAAACCTGTATAGGCTATATAAATGGATCATCTACAAAATATTCATGCAAATTAAAATCTAGTGTACAGTGTCCCTTTTAACTTATAGCATTTTGTTAGTGAAAGCTATGTTTTTTTACACATTTTTGTAAGGTGTGCAATAAAGTTTAGTTGTTGTTAACTGGAGTGTGGCATTCTGCCTGTTCCAATAACAACGTGACCTCTGGCAGTGATTTAGATCATCTGGGGCCTGGCCATATACCCTTCTCCCTCCACTAGCAGACTATTTTGCAAATCCATTACTATTTAGGTAAAGTGTTTTCCATGCATTTGCCCCAGGGTGCCACACTTTAGCTTCAGAGAATGTCCTTTTGTTCCAGAAAGTTTGTTTTCCTAAAATGTGCTTTCTCGCGTACCTTTGAGTTTACTAAAAACTGAGTAGCATCCAAATCTTGTTCTTTTTATGCAATTTGGACTGTTCAAACAAGTGAATCTCCCAACATTTTTTAGAACATGAAAAGATCTGAAAATCTGAATCCAAAAGATGTTAATTATTTTTTTTTCTGTTGAACCGTTTTACCGTATTTCTAAACATACTTAAAGGGATACTAAACCCAATTTTTTTTTTCTTTCATGATTCAGATGGAGCATGCAATTTTATGCAACTTTCTAATTTGCTCATATTATCAAATTTTTCTTTGTTCTCATTCTAGTTTTATTTGAAAAAGAAGGCAGCTAAGGAGCCAGCCAATTTTTGATTCAGGACCCTGGGCAGCACTTTTTTATTGCTGGGTGCATTTAGCCACCAATCAACAAGCACAACCCAGGTTGTCAACCAAAAATGGGCCCGCTTCTAAACTTACATTCTTGCTTTTCAAATAAAGATGGCAAGAGAATGAATAAAAATTGATAATAGGAGTAAATTAGAAAGTTACTTAAAATTGCATGCTCTATCTCAATCATGAAAGAAACAATTTGGGTTCAGTGTCCCTTTTAAAGGGACCGTAAAGTCAAAATTAAACTTTTATGATTCACATAGAGCACGCAGTTTTAAAAAACTTCAAATTTACATCTTATCTAAGTTGCTTTATTTTCTTAGAATCATTTGTTGAAAAGCATCCTTAGTTATTGCTGCTGATTGGTGGCTGCACAAATATACGTCTTGTTATTGGCTCATCTGATGATCAGTTAACTTCCAGTAGTGCATTTCTGTTCCTTCAACAAAGGATACTAAGATAATGAAGCAAATCTAACAATAAAGGTAATTGAAAAGTGGTTTAAAATTGTATGCGCTATCTGAATAATAAAAGAAAAATATTGGATTTCATGCCCCTTTAACAATTTCTGAATATCCGCATATGTTCATACTGATCCTGAAGAAAAGTGAGATGGTTGTATTAAGTGATGACCTTTTTAAGGTTAAACTAAACTTTCATGGTGCAGATGGAACATGTCATGTTTAAAGGGACATGAAACCCACATTTTTTCTTTCATGATTTAGAAAGAGAATGCAATTTTAAACATCTTTCTAATTTACTTCTATTATCGCATTTGTTTTATTCTCTTGATATTCTTTGCTGAAAAGCATCCAGATATGCTCAATAGCTGCTGATTGGTTGCTGCACATAGAAGCCTCGTGTGATTGGCTCACCCATGTGCATTGTTTTTTCTTCAACTAAGGATATCTAAAAAATTAAGCAAAATAAATAATAGAAGTAAATTGTAATGTTGTTTAAATTTGTATTCTCTAACTGAATCATGAAATAAAGATTTTGGGTTTAGTGGCCCTTTAATGTATTACTATTTTCAAATTTCCTCCTTTCTCTCAATGTTCTTTGCTGAAAAAGACTCTAGCTGTTTGGTTGCTACAGATATGCCTCTTGTCATTGGCTCACTTGATGTGTTCAGCTAGGCCCCAGTAGTGCATTGCTTCTTTGGTGCTTTATTTATTTATTTTTTATAAAAAAAATTTTTTATTGAGATTTGTATATATTACAATATCTTAAGAATGTTCATACACAACAAAACAATTAAGGAATATGTAAACCGCCATTGACAATTACAATATATTAGATGTGCGCATGAGGAAGAAATACAAAGATAAAGTAAATATTTAATCTATAAAGTACGTGGTCTACATAGCTAAGGGAAACCGTATAGTCTGAGACAAAGAAGCATTATGTAATGAATACCTGAAAGCAGTTGTGTTGAACATGCTGGGTTGAAATCTCATTTTTCTGATATATGGAACCTCATGTCAATGTGTAGGTCACTTTTGGACCTAATAGCATATTTATAATTTTCTGTAGGTAAGATTGTTTCATATACAAGAAAGAGCCACTCTGGTGTAATGATTAAGGAATTTAGCAAATGGTTATAGACTGGGACAAAAACTTGTCTTGTGAGAGAGCGTATGTCACTTGAATATGTACTTCCAAAGTAGGGGGAAGGTCTATAGTGTCACATAAAATTTAAGTGGGAGAAAGGCACAAGGTTATGGTATGTGAAATTGCACCATAGGGTGTAGTAACTGCACTCAAGATAGGTAGTAGGTGGCTATGTAGAGTCTATGGGCATAATCGGGGGGGAAGGTAAACACACTATGTATGGTTCGTTATCTAGATGAGGGGTACATGTTATGTAGGGAGAGTGAAGGGCAGTGTCAGTGCGTGAAATCGTAGCAACTTAAGTAACGCATGACCATGCAGGGAGTGTAGTGTATAACTGCGAACAATAGTAAGACTGTGAAGGTAGGTTGGGGAGGTATTAAGAGCTAACGAATGAGTGAGAAGTATTCAGGAACAGTTTGAATCCCATTGTTATAACTAGTTAAACAGATATCTCAGTAGTAAAAGTTTGTACAATTCTCAGTCGCCGGCACAACCCTGTGTTGTCCAAATGCTAGTAAGACATAGAAGTCCCTCATTGTATAACCACATATACCCACATTGAACCTTCCACATCAAGGAAACATGAATGTAGTGCTAATGCAAACTTGTAAATATTGTTTGAACTAACCTAGGCGCTTATTAGTCTGATCTCAACCATTACCTCTCTTAGATAACTATACCTGCTATTGTACCTGCTCGTGTGTGTAGCTTAGTAGTAACTTTGGTGCTTATTTTAATTGTTAACCCCTTATATGCAAGCAACGGTGCTTTAACACACTAACTTTTTTTTCTTTTTACAATGTCCCTATAAGCACATCAACTAAAATCTTATTAATTAGCAAGGTTACTGTTTTTGTAGCATACTCTGAATAATACTTATCTGAGCCAGTATAAGACTGGTGCCTAGTGCTTTGGCACTAATAGTGCATGGATCATGGTTCTGTTGCAAAGTAACTGTTTCAGCAGTGTTTTTTTGACTGTAGGACTACACCTCTAACGGGAATTCCAGCAATTCAAGTAGTTTCCTGCTTTTAAAGCTGCTTTTTGAAAATTGCTGCATGTTTAATATTCCTTGGGGGTTGGGAACCAGCATCTGGTGCTTGGCTTGCAGTTTAATATGTGTTGAAAGTGAGCTGACAGAGTACCTACAAAACGGCTGTACTCTCCCCATAGGTTAAACTTTGCATCTTCAAACATGGGCGTCCACAGAAATTTTTCTAGGGGAGCTAATGATCATGCACACACAGAATTGTGTAGTCTAAGGAGTAGTTAAATGGACATGAAAAAACAGAATTGTGTAGCATAAGGAGTGGTTAAATGAGCATGCACACACAAAATTGTGTAGTCCTAAGGAGTGATTAAATGAGCATGCACACACAAAATTGTGTAGTCCTAAGGGGTGGTTAAATGAACATGCGCGCACACACACAGAATTTTGTAGTCTAAGGAGTGGTTAAATGAGCGTGCGCACACAGAATTGTGTAGTCTAAGGAGTGGTTAAATGAGTATGCACACACACAGAATTGTGTAGTCTAAGGAGTGGTTAAATGAGCATGCACACACACAGAATTGTGTAGTCTAAGGAGTGGTTAAATGAGCATCCGTACACAGAATTGTATAGTCTAAGGGGTGGTTAAATGAGTGTGCGCACACACAGAATTGTGTAGTCTAAGGAGTGGTTAAATGAGCATGCACACACACAGAATTGTGTAGTCTAAGGAGTGGTTAAATGAGCATCCGTACACAGAATTGTATAGTCTAAGGAGTGGTTAAATGAGTATGCACACACACAGAATTGTGTAGTCTAAGGAGTGGTTAAATGAGCATGCACACACACAGAATTGTGTAGTCTAAGGAGTGGTTAAATGAGCATGCACACACACAGAATTGTGTAGTCTAAGGAGTGGTTAAATGAGCATCCGTACACAGAATTGTATAGTCTAAGGGGTGGTTAAATGAACATGCGCGTGCACACACACAGAATTGTGTAGTCTAAGGAGTTGTTAAATGAGCGTGCACACACAGAATTGTGTAGTCTGAGTAGTTAAATGATCATTTTTGATTTAATTAGTTAAACTTTTTACAATCATTTTTAAAGCAAACTACAAGACAAGACCCTAATCAAGACAGTAAAACCATGTTCCTTACACATACAGACAAGACAGTTTCGTTTGATTTATGCTGATCTCCAGCAATATCTCATAAATACAAATTTATCTACAAGAGCAACATGATCAGTGATTTTATAACAGGCTTACACATTATCCATTTGCTATGAAATGTTCCTTCTCTAGTAACATACAAACCATTATACAACTTGTCTGTTTTTATGCTTATCTCCATCAATATCTCAGAAATACAAATTTATACACAAGTAGAGAACAACATAGTAAGTGATTTTATATAAGAACACACTTGAACATACCGAACAGTGTACAGCTGGTCTATTTTATGCTTATTTCCAGCAATATGTAAAAAATACAAATTTATTTACAAGTAAAGAGCAACATGATCAGTGATTTTATATAAGAACAGGCTTAAACATCCATTTGCTATGCAATGTTCCTACCCTGCAGTAAGCAAGAGAGGGAAATAACTGTACAATGTATGCTGGGAATTTGAGTCCAGAACTGCAGTTGCACTATACTGAGAGACATCTAGTGCAGGGGTCGCCAACCTTTCGGACATCATGGACCACTAAACTGTATAGTGTGTGTATATTTATTTATTTATTTATATATATATATATATATATATATATATATATATATATATATATATATATATATATATATATATATATATATATATATATATATATATATATATACTGTACATAACTAGTATAACCATAGCTAAGTTTACATTATGTATATACAGTATTTACAAATTTTTAAGAATTGTTTTTTGGAATTAACTGAATGCCAGAACTGAGAGAATACTTCCAAATGACAGATGAAGGGCGAGTGCCAACTTTTGAGCTGGAAACAGAGGCAGAAAGTGGGGGAAAAAATAATTATATTTAAAAAGACCACACAACTTCCAAATTACCTCCCCAGTTAGGAATTATTTAAAACTACTTATGATTATGGACAGTTATTAGTTATAAATTCAGTTTATATCAGAAAGTTCTCAATATGGATGTGAGCTAACCACGACTGATGTTACTGGCAATTACTATAATACTGGTGGGATATGGCTGATCTGCTGGATGGCAATTACTGGAATTCAGGTGGAATGGCTATGTGCACTGGAAAATTCTTAGAATGAAAAATAATATTTAATGGAAAACAAAAAGAAGATGGAGGGGAGGAAGACAAACAGTGATGTAAGTCCATCTGAAGGAATTTGGAAAACTACTACAAAGAGACAGGTAAATGGAAGAAAATAAATTAAATGAGAGAATTTTCTTTTTAAATATTTCAAGCAAGACTATACCAACCTCTGCTGGCTTTAGAATGAAAGCATCTTCCTCTGTGCAGAGCGCCGGGCGGGAGGAATTAAAAATACAATCTAGCTACGCAAGTTGCGCAGTACTACGCCATGTGTGTAGGTAGATTATAATTTAACTCCTCCCTCGGTTTTCACTGATGTCCAGCCAGGCACTGTAGGGAGTTTTGGTGTCATGTACCACCAACATCTTCTCGTGGACTACCAGTGGTTTACGGACCACTGGTTGGCGACTGCTGATCTAGTGAACTATAAATTCCAGAATTCTTTGTAACTCCCAGAATACTGTGCTTCTTCCTCTGAAACTAAATTGCATTCAAAGGATATAGAAGACATAGAAACGGACATTATATTGTCTTTTTATGTTTCTGCAGTTTTGCTCTAGGTGGAGAGAAAATCTAGAGGGGGCAAATGCCCCCTTGTGGACACCCATATCTTCAAATACAGGGGTTATTGGCATTCTGGTAAGCTTAGTAAACCTAAAGAGCTTAGGGAAACTTTTATTTAGGTGCCTTCCTTGTAATAATGCATATTTATTTACATAAGCAAAGGGAGGATTAATTTGTGTATAACAAAAAAGCTAGGGATTTGAAGTATGTGTGTATGCATATGCATGTAACACAGGAATGGACCGCACTCACAGACTGGACTGGGTACACATCCTAAGCCATTGTAAACTTCACATCCCTGAACACTGACAGCTGCACAGGTCCCAGCTACCCAGGCAGTTAACCCCTGAGCAGTCTGGGTGTCAGGCCCGCAGGGAAGCATTACAAACATGTTATGTGTGTGTGTAGGGCAGCAAAGGTTTATGCTTGTAGAACTGAGATTTTAGCATCTGGTTTTCTCTCTAGACTTACTTAGAGGCAGGGTATGTAGGCCTTGCCTGCATGTGTGAATGCAGTCAGGTATCATTCTGTTTTAAGGTGCATAGTAGGTGGTAGTTTGCTGGAACAGCTGACTTTATGTAACATTAAAGTGATGGTAAATGCAGGCTAATTGGAAGTGAGTAATAAAATCATTGTGGTAAAAAAAACAAAAAACGTTTATTCGTACCTTTTACTTGATGGAAAAATTGCACCTGAATGGGTTAAAAAAGGTCTGTAGTTTTATTAAACTTTCCCCCACCTCTGCCATCCTACTTTTTTCCAAGTTGCAACATATTCACCGCTAATCCAATGTTTGTGCAAGCCATACGGCCAAAATCAGCATTGTCCTAAGTGGGACGGCAATGGTGGGGTTGAGTCTAATAAATAATGCTCTTTTTTAATCCATTCAGGTGCAACCCCCCCCCCCCCCCCCTTACAACAATTCAATTATTCACTTCTGAATAGCCTGTGCTTACAATCACTTTAAACCCCCACACACCTGAGATGTGCACATGTGCAGTGCTAATTTCTGAGTTGACACAGACAGTGTTTGGTGGATACATGATGCATAACTACTGGTTGGCATCCACACTTGTATACTAGTCTAGGGATGCTCAATTCGCCAACCGCGGTCTACCAATTGACAACCTTGCTCTTTAAGGTAGACTGCGGACCAATAGCACAGCCGCACTATAATGCTAAAGCATAATGAGGCTAATATTACTTCCTTCCAATAATGTATTTGTCAAAAGGATAGCCTGACTGCACTAAAGCCTTCTATGAAAAGGATGGAGTGGCCGTACTAGCCTTTAAGGGCTTAGAAATTAGCATTTGAACCTCCTAGGTTTAACTTTCAAATAAGAATACCAAGAGAACAAAGCAAAATTGATGATAGAAGTAAATTGGAAAATTGTTTAAAATGACATGCCCTATCTGAATCATGAAGGTTTATTTTGGGCTAGACTGTCCCTTTAATACTCTGCCTCTCTGTTCTTGTGCAAAGATCTATTTATTGAAACATGCTGTAGCTAAAAAAAAAAAAAAAATGCAGCACAAAGTACAATTATTAGTTGTGAAATGACGGTCAACACACTTTATTAATGAAAAATTAAAATCCACCAAGGTTGATTGAAACAAGGCAAAAGTGATTTAAAAGCCGCACAGAAATCATTAACCTTGTGTACTATGTATGTCAAAAACACAGGAACACCCTGATTTTTAGCATTTGGAGCATGCTACATGCAGTTTTCTTAAATTTGGCACAAGTAGATATAGGTGACAAATTTTACAAAAAAATACACCACAACTCACTATCTAGGCACCCCTGTACTAGACATTTACTATGGGTGTATTGCAGTAGTACAGCCAAGCATACTATAGACCACCATGTCCCTTTAACTAGCAATCATGGAAATGCTTGGGCTCTTGGGTTGAAATGATCTGGTTTGACATAAGTAGTGCAGCAAGACTTTACTGTTTATTTCCTTGCCTTGCTCTGCGTACACAACAATTTCATGATTCACTTCTAAATAGCCTGTGCTCTAAGACCTGCCTCCAGGTATGAGCGTTTGTGATTATTGTTTCAGTACCCTCACCTTTCCCCCTCAGTGCTCCCATGAACTTCTTTTAAAGGGGTATAGAAGTGCAAAAAAAGAAAATGCTGTAATATGCTAGATCATGTTTTGTTATTGCACTATTGCTTGTATATAACTGTGTGTGAACCCTTGCAAAGAGATTAATATTTGTAGTCAATCAGCTCCAGAACAGCAATGCACTACTGGGAGTTAGCTGAAAACTTTTGATGAGCCAATGACAAGAGACATGTATAGCCACCAATCACCAGCTAGCTCCCAGTAGTATAGGACATGTACATATTCTTTTTCAACAAACTGTTTACTGAAGTTAATGTAAAGCTATCTTAAAATTACATGCTCTATATCTGATGTGTACAAATTTAATTTTGACTTTCCTACCCATGTAAGAACATTACTCCACCTTGATCATCTCACATGAGTGTTGTTTATAGCAAACAGTACCTCAAGGGGACAGGGCCTCTACACTCTGGCTCATGTAACTACCTGCATTTATATTTCTTATGTCACAGCACAGCACAAGAACTGTTCTTGGGTTTTTTAAATCTGATTTCAAAATAAAAATGATTACTGGATAGCTCTGAATGTTTGATAGTTGTAAAGTCAGCATCATAGTTATGTCCTGAAACTGTACCCAAGTGGCAGGTCCGGAAAAAGGGATCTTGTTAAAAGGAATTAAATAACTACTTAATATCCAAATCAGTCCTTATGTCACCAAATGTCACAAGACAGAGCCAGAAACAACCTCATAGGATGTGTCAGGCAGACAGCAGAGCTCTGAACGTGACTTAGTTGCTTGGACGTGCATTTATAGTGCCAGGAGTTATACGTTGGTCATTGTATGTATAAAAGGAACTATCAGAGTGACTTATACTGTGTAATGCAGGACCTGCTAATAATCATTCTGCAGTGCAGTGTTCTTTACAGAGCTGTCTATGGAGGGCCTGTGTCACAAAACGGTTATGGGTGTAGCTTATGTTTGGTCATTATCCCTCCTTATCTTGTTTATCTGTATTCATGCAGCCTCCTGCTCCACCAGGACTAGGCAGATTTATGTGTCTGTGCTGCTGCTGACAGACCTCTCGCCTGAACATATTTTCCTGTTAGTTGTGTGTCCTCATCATTCTTGGCTGTGCCTTGGGAACACACCCACACATAGTAAAATACCCATTTGTAATTCACCTGGGAAGGCAACAAACACGTCTACTATTCCTTATGCAGTATGTAAAGCCATGAGTCCTATTTCAGCCTTGTCATTACTGCAGACATAGTGTTTGTGTATCTATCAAGCAGTTGTGCCTGTGCTACTGTAATGCTATCTCTTGGATTTGCATTTGTAAGTAGGTATTCTACCTCCAAGGTAAGTTTCGCTAGTGCAGTGCTTGATATTAGATATTGATGGCTCTTATAATTTTATTTCTTGGGACATAAAACCCAACATTTTTCTTTTATGAGTTAGATAGAGCATACAATTTTAAACAACTGTCCAATGTACTTCTTTTAAATTTCCTTTGTTTTCTTGTTATCCTTTTTTAAAAAGCAGGGATGTATGCTCAGGAGTGTGCACGTGTATGCAGCACTTTATGGCGGCGGTTTTGCAACAGTGTTGTGCATTAGCAAGAGCACTAGATGGCATCTAGTGTTTCAGGTGTGTGCATGCTACCTACCTAGGTAGAGCTTCAATAAAGAATAGCATGAGAACAAAGCAACTTTAATAAGAGATGTAAATTGGAGACTAAAAAAAAAAAAATGCATTCTCTATCTGAATAAGGAAAGAAAAAAATTGGTCTTCATGCCCCTAATGTTTTTGGCTAGTTCTGCATATATTTGTATACAAACACACATGGCTGGTTCCTTTCAGTAAATAAAAACAAAAACCGATAGTTTGGCTTTGTAATACTCTTGTCAGTTTTTATGATGACCCGATTCTCCATACCCGCCGCAGGAGCAATGTTTAAATGTGGGTGCACTGGGCATGTGCAGCGTATGTATCTATGCCCCTGAAACATTGTTTATAAAACATGTATGTTGTGAAACTGCTTCTACTTGCGTCTCATGTCATTTTAATTCAAAATAAGTTTGTCAGAAACTTCTGCAACTCATATGGAAACTTCATTTTTCTTTGGTTACAGCAGTAAGTATCTTAACTTGGCATGCATGGATTCTTCATTTTTATCCCACCCTTGTTTGAGTAAACGTCCAAGATTAGTCAGCTCACAAGGGGGATCTCCTGTGTACAGCCCTCTTAAGGTCAGCCTGCAGATTTTCTATTAAAAACAATTGTTTTTGCATATATACTCTAGCTGTTTAATGTGCTGAGAGCTTAAAGTAAATGTAAAGTTTCATTAATAAGTGCCTGGTTTTTAAAATACTATTAAATACAGGGGCACTTGAATTCATGAAAATTTACGTAGCAACGTGTTTTTAAAAATACTTATCTTTTTCTTCAGCAAAGCCGGATTGGCGATCCCATCCGGCGATCCCCCACCTGTGGCTCCTCTGTACTTAAATCAGCAATGACTAAACCGGCTTCCTCCAATGGTGTACACCCCAGAGTGTCCATCTCGTGAGGCCACGCCGTGATTGGAGGAAGCCAGTTTCGTCATTGCTGTGCTAAATACAGCATGAGAAGTGGGCGGGGGATCTCTGATCCCGCTTTGCTGATGCAAAAGGCAAGTATTTGTAAAAATATGCTGCAATGTAAAGATTTATGAAAGAAAGTGCACGTTTTTAATAGTATTTTTAAAAACCGGGCACTAATTCATGAAAGTTTACATTCACTTTAAAGGGACAGTCAACACCAGAATTTTTGTTTTTTTAAAAGATAGATAATCCCTTAATTACCAATTCCCCAGTTTTGCTTAACAAACACAGTTATAATAATACACGTTTTACCTCTGTAATTACCTTGTATCTAAGCCTCTGCAGACTGCCCCCTTATTTCAGTTCTTTTGACAGACTTGCATTTTAGCCAATCAGAGCTGACTCCACGGTAAATTCACGTGCATGAGCTCTGTTATCTATATGAAACACATGAACTAATGCCCTCTAGTGGTGAAAAACTATCAAAATGCATTTAGATTAGAGGCGGCCTTCAAGGTGTAAGAAATTAGCATATGAACCTCCTAGGTTTAGCTTTCAACTAAGAATACCAAAAGAACAAAGCAAAATTGGTGATAAAAGTAAATTGGAAAGTTGTTTTAAATTACATGCTCTATTTGAATCATGAAAGTTTTTTTTGGACTTGACTGTCCCTTTAAATTCGCTTGTGTTTTGTTTGTACTGGCAACAAAGTTGTTTATACACAAGGTTTAGGATTAGGATTGTGTATAATTCACACTCTTGTAGCTCTATATCAGTACTGCTGGGTAGATGGCCTTTTTGACGGCTGAAGTAGGTAGAAACCCCTTCCTGAAGGGATAGGGTGCCACTCCTGCCTGATTTTCTTCAGAAGTTGAAGTTGGGTAGGCAGAGTTGGAGCTTTGGCCCAGCTAAAAAGGACATAAAACCCAAAATGTTAATTTCATTAACAGAGCATACAATTTTAAACAACTTTTCAATTTACTTTTATTATGAAATTGTATTTGTTTTCTTGTTATCATTTGTTAAAAAGCAGGAAGGTAGGCTCAGGAGCGGGCATGTGTCTGCAGCACCATATGGCAGCAGTTAATCAGAAATGTTATACATAAGCAAGAGCACTATTTCCTGTCCTGTATCCTACAGAGATAAAATAATGAGGTTCCCAATACATCTTTAGACTAATGTAGAGAACCAATATGGAACAACCACCCGACCCATTGTGCCTTTCTGTCGTGTTGCTATACAATAATATACTCTCTTAACACGCATACAACTGAACCACTGATGCTCACGTAGACATTTGCTTCATAAATACTCCAAGTGGCACTATGGATGTCATCCTTTCCAACAAGGAATCAGTATTCTGTGGAGATGAGGCATTTGTCTCGGCACTCTTCACTATATTAAATCCTGTGTTTCTAGTGGAGTAATCGCTTAAAGAGGCAGTATACACCAATTTTCATTTAACGGCATGTAATAGACACTACTATAAAGAATAATATGCACATATACTGATATAAAAATCTAGTATAAAACCTTTTAAAAACTTACTTAGAATCTTCCAATTTAGCACTGTTGATGAGATTAGCCTGGGAAACCCTCTAAAAGGGGCCGATAGCAGACCCCCCCCTGCATATGGAAAGATTAATTATACAAACAAGAGCAGTCTGAAGTCTGAATACATCAGTATGCATCTAAAACTTTGGGGCTTGGTTAGAAATCTGAAATTCAGTACAATGTTATTTAAAAATAAGCAAAACTATACATTTTACAAAAACACACCAGATGGGCTGTATAAATGGATCATCTACAAAACATTAATACAAAGAAAAAATCTAGTGTACAATGTCCCTTTAACTTATCCTCTAGATTATCAACCTAGATAGGGTAACTCATTAATAAGCAAGGAGTGGGAAAGAAATATGAGGATAGACTATTATTCTCATGTTTTAGATTAAAACCTGTAAGAACTGAGCCTGTGTCCACTTATTATCCACTATTTCAAAGTTATAAAGGCTAACTAATAGCGAGCTTTGGGATTTAATTCAATATGTTCATCTTCCGCCATTTAGTGCCCCATACATATGGTATACAGAATTCCACAGAGTGGAAGCAGTGCAACTGTTCTGCTGAGGCAACTCCTAACACCAGACAAATATTACATTTAAAGGGACATTAAACACTAAATACATTTTATAAGCATAGTATTTAGGTTATTCCTCGTCTCTCTCTAGTCACGGGTGCTACCATGTTGATATATTTTACTACATTTCGGTGCTAACCTGTTTGTACATGTGTGGTAACTCACCTTAAGATACCTGCAGTGTAACCTACGTTCCATAATGGCAGCACCCATGATTAGTGGGAGGTGCATGTAATGTATATGGTGTTTAGTGTCTCTTTAAATCAGGGCTTGACAAACCCAGCTCCTAGAATTTTACCACTGGCTCCTAACTTTTTGAGTTCTCCTCCATATATGTCTATACAAATACAACTGTCTGGCTCCTAAATTTTAACCCCTTAAGGACCAGACCATTTTTCAATTTCTTACCCTTAAAGGGAAACTGAACCGAAATTTTTGCTTTTGTGATTCAGATAGAGCATGCAATTTTAACCAACTTTCTTATTCCTATTATCGCATTTTCTTCATTCTCTTGGTATCTTTATTTGAAATGCAAGAATGTAAGTTTAGATGCCGGACCATTTTTGGTGAACAACCTGGGTTGTCCTTGCTGATTGGACAGCACCAATCAGCTGCCCATGGTTCTGAACCAAAAATGTGCTGGCTCCTTAGCTTAGATGCCTTCTTTTTCAAGAAAAGATAGTAAGAGAACGAAGAAAAATTGATAATAGAAGTAAATTAGAAAGTTGCTTAAAATTGCATGCTCTATCTGAATCATGAAATTTGGGTTCAGTGTCCCTTTTAAGGACCAGGGCTATTTTTACATTTCTGCAGTGTTTGTGTTTAGCTGTAATTTTCTTCTTACTCATTTACTGTACCCACATATTATATACAATTTTTCTCGCCATTAAATTGATGTTCTAAAGATACCATTATTTTCATCATATCTTATAATTTACTATAATTTTTTTATAAAGTATGATGAAAAAATTAAAAAAACACACACTTTTTCTAACTTTGACCACCAAAATCTGTTGCACATCTACAGTTTAGAAAAACCCAATGTTTACATGTTTGCTTTTAGCGATAGTTACATTGTAACACTGATATCTGTCAGGAATCCCTGAATATCCCTTCACATGTATATTTTTTTTTTCAGTAGACAACCCAAAGTATTGATCTAGGCCCATTTTGGTATTTCATTTCACCGCCAAATGTGAGCAAATAATAAAAAAATTGTTAACTTTTTTTACTAACTTTTTCACAAACTTTTGTTTCTTACTGAAATTATTTACAAACGGCTTGTGCTATTATGGCAAAACTGGTTGTAAATGCATCTCTGGGATCCCCTTTGTTAAGAAATAGTAGACATTTATGGCTTTGGCATTACTTTTTGGTAATTAGAAGGCCACTAAATTCCGCTGCGCACCACACTTGTATTATGCCCAGCAGTGATGGGGTTAATTAGGGAGCTTGTAGGGTTAATTTTAGCTGTAGTGTGGTAGACAACCCAAAGTATTGATCTAGGCCCATTTTGGTATATTTCTTGCCACTATATTACCGGTAATTTACCGCCAAATGCAATCAAATAAAAAAAAATTGTTCACTTTTTCACAAACTTTAGGTTTCTCACTGAAATTAATTACAAACAGCTTGTGCAATTTTGGCACAAATGGTTTTAAATGCTTCTCTGGGATCCCCTTTGTTCAGAAATAGACATATATGGCTTTGGCATTGATTTTTGGTAATTAGAAGGCTGCTAATTGCCGCTGCGCACCACACTTGTATTATGCCCAGCAGTGAAGGGGTTAATAAGGTAGCTTGTAGGTTAATTTTAGCTTTAGTGTAGAGATCAGCCTCCCACCTGACACATCCCACCCCCTGAACCCTCCCTGGCCCCTTTCAAACAGCTCTCTTCCCTCCCCCACCTCACAATTGTCACCGCCATCTTAAGTACTAGCAGAAAGTCTGCCAGTATAAAAAGTTTTTAAAAAAAAATAAAATAAAATGAAGTGTAGGATCCCCGATTCTCCCCCCTCGACCTATTGGCCGCAATCTTAGGTACTGGCAGCTGTCTGCCAGTACCCAGTTTGCTTACAAATTTGCCCTTTTTTTTTTGTTAAATAAATAATCCCTTTATTTTCTGTAGTGTAGCTTCCCACCCCCTCAATACCCTTTCCGCCCTCCCCCTCTTTTTTCCTCCTTCGGCTGCAGTATTTGATTACCGAGCGTGCGCGCGCACGCGCGCGCGCTCCCGAGCCCCGCCGACCGCCTCTGTGCACGCTCACGCACATGATCCGGAACATGCACCGGCGATGGGCTGCCCACCCGCCTCCCTGCTATTGCTCCCACCCACCAACGATCGGACCACCGCTGTCCAATGCAGAGAGGGCCACGGAGTGGCTCTCTCTGCATCGGTAACTCTGCAAATCTATTTCTGCAGTGCTTGGGGCATGCAGAAATAGCGCAATCTCGCAATTTTGAGTGTGATTGTGGCAGAGAAACCCAGGACTGCAGCGACGTACAGGGTACACCGCTGGTCCTTAAGGGCGTAACGACAAGCGTTGTAAAGGGTACGACGCTCGTTGAGGGGTTAAACAGATTTGTCAACCCTTGCTTTAAAGGGACAATCCAAACCTGTTGATACCTAGGTATCCAACTGTAGGGGGCGCTATTCACATATATTAGTTAACAACATTTGATGTGCAACAAAACAATAATAAATCTCAAATCATACACTTAATGGAAATAACTTAGCTGGATTCTTTGCCTCAGCTATGTAACATGTACTGATACTCAATATAGTCCTGAAATCTTTAAGAAATTCTTTTGGTAAAGTCCAGGTATGGTTGGTAGTATGATATTCACACTTGATAGAAGGCTTGATGGGCAGCTCCTCTTATAACAAACAAAGCAACCAAACATCTGTGGAAATTAATCACAAAGAAAAGAGGGCGCCTCCTAGTGCAATATTGCAAGATAATAAACAAAAAATAGAATTTGTGCAAGAAAAATACTCACAAAATAAGCAGCACCTATGTGCTGATTGGGGCAGGCTGGGGAATCACAGTGACCCAGCTATACTGATCCAGCGATTGGATGATGGAGCTTGATTGGAAACAAATGTAGAATATGAACAAGAAATCAAAAAAGAGATGGGGAGCACCTCCTAGTGCAATATTGTAATATAAATGGCACAAATGGACAAACTTGAAGATTGTATACTCACAAGGGGAGCAGCACCTATGTGCTGATTGAGGCAGGCTGGGGAATCACAGTGACCCAGCTACACTGATCCTGCAGCAGGATGATGGTTACCAATATCTCCAAACAAACAATCAGGCTTAGACTTCCATAAAAATAACAATTTATTTAAAAATTCAAGGGATGTGAATTAACAACACCCCAATATAAAAACAATTGTTTAAAAAACAGTTGCAACTAGTTTCTCAGCTACAAAGGCTGTTTCCTCAGGCTCAGGCTTTTTATGGAAGTCTAAGCCTGATTGTTTGTTTGTTTCATGATTCAGATTATCATTATCAGCTGATGTGCCCTCAACCTAGTTATATTAAAGATAATGAATGATGGCTATTTAGCTGAGAAGAATAACAGCTGGGTCACCAGTTATGATAGACAGATAATGCTCATTGGATAGAGGGATCCATATGGACCACATAAAAAAGTCCTATGTAGTTTGGTTAAATCTCTTAACATTTGCCCAACTTTTATACTAAGAATCTGTCCAGAATACGTATTTACCATAGCCATATGTTGATAATCGAGTCGGTATACCTGATCATCTTTACTCTTAAGGGGATAACATTCCTGTATTATCACTGCCTGTTGGGTCAGTATTTCCGCAGCTCCTACCTACATCATTAGTGAACAATCTGGTGGTGTAATATAGGAGTAGAAGTAGCAGGATAATCTAGGGAAGGTAAGTCTTCTACTTCCTCCAACTACATTTATGGCTTACAGAGATTGCAGCTGGGCAGTAATCATTATCAGGGCAATGCATTACAAAGAGGGCTTGATTACTTCAGGTTAGAAAGCAACCTAGACACATCAACATAAGCCAAACATACTTAATCAAAAAAGTACATGCTCTACTCTAGTTTGTTTCAAAGGGGTCAAACACAGTAGAAGTGCTGCTGAGCATTGCTGGTCCTAAATAAACTCAAATGTGCAACTAGTGTTGCTGCCCTTTGCCGGGGTAAATCACACAGTAGTATAGAGTCTTATAATTGCATGCTCAAATGAATTAGAATATATCATGTTTCAACTATTATGGCCCTTTAACATTTAAGTGCTCGTCCTCCTAGGGGTTGAGGTGCGGATGTTTGAATAAGGATTTTGAGGCTGTAGTCAAAATCAAAAGAATGAACAAGAGTATAAATGATTTTTATGTTGTCAGAGCTCTAGATTAACCCTTCATGTGAGGGCCATTGTACTCTAAAATATTTGTCTTTATTTTATTTGAAATAGCTGCTTTTGCCTGTGGAAACCACCACCTGTACTGGAAATATTAATACACATTTCTGTAGAAAAGCTATGTAAACAGGAAACAATAGCACTGAGTAAACTCTCGGGTGGGGGTATTTAGAAGAAATACAAATTTTGTTGCTTATTTCCCTCTGATTTGAGCAGTCAGAGCCAAATAGAGCTAGATTGGGGATTTATTTTAGCTATTTTTACTATGCCAAAATTAAACTTTTTCAGACGGATCTGTTGATTGAACCAAACATAATATTTCTTGTCCCAACCCTTTCTTGGTTTTGGTGTTTTTACTGTCCATTTATATTTCTCAATTAGGAACACATTGTTAAAATGTCATGATCTGATGAGACACAAGACGAACCAGAATGTATGAAAGTATCGGATTAAAGTGAGGATTTAGTTAATTGTATAAGTTTGCACTCGGGTGTGTGCAGTCAGGACTGGAATTTATCTTAAAATAAAATTTCAGTGGCTGCTGTGTTGTCGCACTAGTAAACAATTCAACCTTAAAAAATTGAAAAGAATGTGACCTGGTAACAATTTAACTTGTAGTTTATAGCTTCTGAGGCAGATGCTGAAAAATAGATTGATGTGGGTAGATATAGATGAATTATCGTATACATTGCATATTACAGGTTGAACTTTAATTTTTATAATTTTTTTTTATTATGTTTAAAGTGACAGCAACTTTCCCCTCTGTATAAACAGATCTGAAATGTTAGTGATATTTTTGATGGAGTTTAATTCATCCGTTGTAATGAGGATACACTAAAGCGTACTTTTTTAATGTAGTACTGAGATTCAAATACCCCGCACTCAGCCAAAAGTATTTTCTTTTTTTTGAGCTAAGGCTTTGAACTGTTTTCCAATCAGTGCTCTAGCTATAAAAAAAAAAGATAGAAAACAATTGTGAGTGCCATATGGCTATAGCGCTTATTGGAGAACAGTTCAAACCTTAAGCTTCTGTGGAGAATACTTGCATAGTTTCTATTTCTATGGATATTTGCATTAAATTAATGCTGATAATGAACTAGTGAGGATACTGGGAACTCTAAAACATCAGTTTTTGTCCTGTTTATGCTGATGCTTTAGAAACACAAAGTTAGAACAAGGTTTGCTTAGTTTAGAAAGGATTGGATAGACCACCTCAGAAGGTCAAGAACGCTAATTTAATGCTATATTTGCTGATTATTTATATTTTTATTAGGAATTTTTTTTCTCTCTACATTTCTGTGACATTTTTATAGAAACCGCTGTCGACATGAGGAACATATTTAGTTATAAAAAGCTTCCTATAACTGACGTGAATTAAAGGGGCTTAAAGTGATGGTAAATCCTAGCGTTTGTGAAACGCTAGGATTTACCATTGGAACAAAAAAAAAAAGGGTACTTTCATTCATCAAGTATAAAATACTTCGTTCTGAAAGCTCCTTTATTTGTTTGCAGTGTTCGCTGCACTGAGCTGCTAAGGCATCCCACGGCAGAAAACTATTTGGCTGAGAGGTGACGTTTCCACCTCTTGGGAAATCCGGCTTGGCGCCGCAGTATACGGTGCCAAGCAGGATTTCCCGCACAGCAATTGGCTAAGAGGTGGAAGCGTCACCTCTCAGCCAAATAGTGTTCTGCCGTGGGTTGCCTTAGCAGCTCAGTGCAGCAAACGCTTGAAACAAATAAAGGAGCTTCCAGAATTAAGTATTTTATACTTCATGACTAAAAGTCCCCTTTGTTTGTTCCAATGGTAAATCCTAGTGTTTCACAAACGCTAGGGTTTACCCTCACTTTAAGGTTTTTGCAATATGGAGCCATTCTAATACTTCATTGTAAAGTACACACTTCAAGAATTGACATTGTTAAAGAAACCACAATCAAACACAGTAAATCTATAAAAATGAATCAGTTTATGCACAATGTTCTTATATCCCATTGGCTGCTTATTTGTTGCCTCTGTGTTTGTGAATAGCGTGTCAGAGCATGTATTTCTGTGTGTACTCAGTCAGAATATAGGAAATCCATATATTCAGGATTTACAGTATACTCTTCTTGGGTGGGCTATCTTTCCCAAATGAAATGTGTGCTTCTAGTGGGTTCTAATGGTGTAAAGAGAGACAGAAAATACCCAGTGGAGTTTTCACAAAGCAAACTCTAGAAGGTTAGAAACTAGGCCAAGATGGATTGCGCTTTCATCATGCTGCTACATTGATTCCTTAATGAATTATTTGCTAGTAGCATGTTATTTTATTCATGTACAGTAACACTGAGAACTGTTCTGGCTGAAGTGCCAGATGCAGTATGATCTATTGTATATGTGCTTCTTGTGTCTGAAGTTAGTGCTGAGGCTTTGTAGAAATGATGATTGTAGTATGGCAGAAAAGACCAATTACATTTCAAAATGTAAAACAGTGTTAAATTGACACATGGTAGCAGAGGGGCAGTGGAAGATACCTGCACTGTGAAAAGGGACATTAAAGGGACAGTATACACCAATTTCCATATAACTGCATGTAATAGACACTACTATAAAGAATAATATGCACATATACTATACAGATATAAAAATCCAGTATAAAACAGTTTAAAAACTTACTTAGAAGCTCCCAGTTTAGCTCTGTTGAAAAGGTATCTAGAACACCCACTTTAGGTGGGAAATAACAGACACTTCCCCCTTCCTCTGCATATGAAAAGACTCTTTACACAAACAGGAGCAAGCTGGATTAGGTATACATCAGTATTCTCTAAAACTTTGGGGCTTGGTTAGGATTCTGAAAATCAAAGCAATGTTATTTAAAAATAAGGAAAACTATACATTTTTTTTTTTTTTTACAAAACCTGTATGGGCTATATACATGGATCATCTACAAAACATTTATGCAAATAAAAATAGTGTGTATAATGTCCCTTTTAAATACCATGTACACCTTACATTTGTTGATTATGCAAATCTAATGTGTTGATTGGTCCTTTAAAAGACATTTCTGTTGTGTTGCTGTAGAATAACATGTCAGCCAAGTTTTTAAACTAAATTGACATCCCTTTTACTGCGATTTTTGTTTTTTCAATAGACAATCCAACATTTCTTATTTGAAGGAGCCATTATTGAATCTGCAGACAACCTAGCAAGGCACGGTCGTTACTTTTATATAAAGTGAGTTGTTTTGCAGTTGTCAAATGCCAATTGGGAACAGCTATGTAGCAGGGATGGCCTTGAAAAGTAAGCAGGGTGCATTTCAAGTTCTGAGAATTAGACAATCCATATTTTACAGAGTTAAAGGGACAGTAAAGTAAAAATTAAACTTTCATGATTCAGATAGAGCATGCAATTTTAAACAACTTTCCAATTTGCTTCGGTTATCAAATTAGCTTCATTCTCTTGGTATCTTTTTTGGAAGAGTAAAACTAGGTAGGCTCATAAGAGCTCAGTAGTGTGCACGTGTCTGTAGTACTCTATGGCAGCAGTGGTTTGCAACATTGTATAACAAAGCTACAAATAATGCTGCAAAACACTGCTGCCATACAGTACTAAAGACACGTGCACACTCCTGAGCTCTTATGAGCCTACCTAGTTTTACTCTTCCATAAGATAGCAAGAGAACAAAGGAAATTTGATAACAGAAGTAAATTGGAAAGTTGTTTAAAATTGTGTGCTCTATCCGAATCATGAAAGATTAATTTTGACTTTATTTTCCCTTTAAACTACATGAAATGGGGCAAAATAAATAATGCAAGTATTTTGCAAGGTTGTTTTGATTATGCATAACTATGCATTTTATATTAAAATCTGAGGGTCATTACTGTCCCTTTTTTAATGCAAGCGTGTGCATAGTATAGGTTTTGTAACGGGACATTAACCCCTTAACTGTGGATGACAACTCATGGACATGCAGTAAGTGCAGATGACCACTGCGTATCGTCATCTGGGGGAGCAGTGTGCTTTTTTTGCTGATTGATTTACCCACCCATCCCACACTTGATTTTTAAAAAAAAAATATTTTTATTAGTTTCAAAAATACATAGATAGGGCTGTTGATTCCATAGGCCACATATACACAAAGAAACCAAACTAAGATACATACATTTATATACATCTACATTTCTTGGCATACAATCATAAGAATATAAAAAAACAGACATAAACTAAAGCACAGACCATCCCCAGATCCTACAACACTTGTCGGGTTTGAGTAATGTGCAAGCCCTGGTGTGGGCTGCTCGCAACAAAAGGCAAAGAAAACGGCAAAGGGGAAGATCTGCAGAAGAATGCATTGGTTATATAGCAAATAGTGAATGTAACCAATCTACTTCGATATCTATAGTAGGGCTATAGGAGGGAACCGGTTGAACATAAATCAGAGCAAATGGCATTTAATAACTAACTTCCCACCTATCTAATTATTGCGATGGTCCCATATACTGGGAGGTATCTACAGACCTTAGAAAAGCAGGTCCACTGCTTTACAGAAAAATAAAGAAATAAAAACCACAAATCCAAATAACTCATATGTGCCTTTTAAAGGGACAGTCTAGGCCAAAATAAACTTTTATGATTCAGATAGAGTATGTCATTTTAAACAATTTTCCAATTTACTTTTATCACCAATTTTGCTTTGTTCTCTTGGTATTCTTAGTTGAAAGCTTAATCTAGGAGGTTCATATGCTAATTTCTTAGACCTTGAAGGCCACCTTTTCAGAATGCATTTGAACAGTTTTTCACCACTAGAGGGTGTTAGTTCACGTATTTCATTTAGATAACACTGTGCTCGTGCACGTGAAGTTATCTGGGAGCAGGCAGTGATTGGATAAATTGCAAGTCTGTCAAAAGAACTGAAATAAAGGGGCAGTTTGCAGAGGCTTAGATACAAGATAATCACAGAGGTTAAAAGTATATTATTATAACTGTGTTGGTTATGCAAAACTGGGGAATGGGTAATAAAGGGATTAGCTATCTTTTAAAACAATAAAAATTCTGGTGTAGACTGTACCTTTAAGTTTGCGGATACCCAGGAGGAAGGGAAAGTGTTAAGTTCCTAATAGACTAGCTTCGCTTTTACAACAGAGCTTTCCAGTCAGGTGGGAGTTCATTAGAAGCGATCCAATACATAACTATCTTTGATTTTTTTTTTAACGGCTGAATAGATTGGAGTTGAACATTTAACGGTAAAGTCTCTTATGACATAGAACTATTTCTGAAAGAAGGCCTTAAAGGGACAGTATACTGAAAAAGTTTTTACAATTGCTTTTTTACCAACTGCAGAGTAAAAAAATGTATGAAAATTAGATTTTTAAGGTTTTTTTGTGTTTTGAAGCCACAACCTAAAAAAATGGGTTGAGCTTGTAGGTATTATCAGATCTCATTACTGTATCCCATTGTGTACATATACATGTTTCTTTATCTTATATCTCTCCATAAAACAGTACTTGGAGAGAACAATGGAAAATAAACATTTTATTACCTTATCTCTGCTATATCCCACTCGGAGTGTACTTTCTTCTGCTGGCTGTGTTTACAAAGCTTATCTATAGCTTGGACTTACGGCCACAAACTTTCAGAATAGGTGGGGATACCACATGCTAAATCAACTATTTCAAATGCCAATACAGGTAGCCCTCAGTTTACGCCAGGGTTATGTTCCAGAAGGAATGGTTGTAAATCGAAACCGTTGTAAATTGAAACCCAGTTTATAATGCAAGTCAGTGGGAAGTGAGGGAGTTTGGTTACAGGCCCCTCTCAAAATTGGCATAAGTAGCACCTAATACATTATTTTTTAAAGATTTGAAATGAAGACTTTAAATCCTAAACAGCATTATAAACCTAATAAAATAATCACACATCAGAGACTTTACTTGCATTTTTCTGCAAACAGTTCTTTCTATGCATTCCAATCTGGACTGATTTATAGACAGGAAGATCTTGTTCCTTTGCAAGCTGCTCGATAGCTCAGGTCTGGTTAAACTGATTAATTTCCGCTTGCTTGGCTTGCATATCTTTGCTGCAACACAAGCGGACAACTCCACCTACTGGCTATTTTAATTAATGCACTGCTTCTCAATGATTTTCAATAGCAGTCACATGACTGAAAAAAAAGGTTGTTATTCTGAAACAGTGCAAATTGAACCGTTGTAAACCGAGGGCCACCTGTATAAGGGTAAAGGAGCTACTTGTAAACAATTCAATTTAATACACTCCAGCAGGTAAAGTGGATCTTTGGGAACAAATTAAAGGGGAGAACAATTTTGAGTAAACTGTCCCTTTTAAGTTTATTCTCCGAGTCAATCACAATATTATATTGTTCCCTGAGTTCTCTTACTAACCAAAAGTTTACTTTCTGCTAAAATTGCATAATTTTGGGACAGGACCAAAAACAATGGATAATGTCAGCATTTACGTCTCTGCATTTATAACAAACTACATTATCATTTTTAAACCACTTTGCAAGTCTGGTAGGTGTATAGTATAGTTGATTAACTACTTTGAAGTGCGACTCTCTCCATGTTACCATATGTGTATTTCTAGTAATATCCTTTAGACTACCTTCAATCTCCTCTTCTAATATGTCAGGGAAATCTTTTTTCCATTTATCATATAGCACCTGGATATGTTTTTCCTCTTGATATGTGAGTGCTATATTGTAGGCCGGGGAGATTGCATGTTTCCCTTCAGCATATAATTTGATGATTTTTTTCTAGATCACCCAGAGACCATATTGAGCCCCACTTTGCTAGTAATCCTTCAAACAGATGTCTCACCTGAAGATAAAAAAAGAAATTTGCTCTTGGGATCTAGAATTCGGATATTATTGCTTCAAATGTTTTGAATCGACCTATTGTATCGTCTACTAGCTGTGTTACATTACCCTTAACTTTCCACTGCTCATAAACTTTGCCCTGGATACCTGGAATAAAAAGGAGATTGCCCACAATAGGCAGGTATTGTGAGACGCAAAAATAAACTCCTATTCCTTGGCAGAATAGTTGCCATGTATAGTATTTTTAAGCACCACAGAGTTTGCGACTTTCTTAGGTAAATTTGTCAGGGGGCAATGCAAAAGGGCTCTCAAGACATAGGGGGCACAGATCTTTTTCTTATTGAACATATGTAGTATAATTGCCTTCAGTGATCCAATCAAGGGCAAATTTTAATAGAGCCACCAAATTATATCACCCATCCCACACTTACCCCTGCATCTGGAGTTTGGCTGCTCACCGGCATTGCCAATGGAATCTGGAAATGCTGGTGACTAGACCTTATGGGAGGTGGGGTTGAATATTTAAACTCCCCAATCTCAGCTCCTTTAATTAAAGGGACAGTAAACACCAGAATTTTCGTTGCTTTAAAAGATAGATAATTACCCATTCCCCAGTTTTGCATAACAAACACAGTTATAATACATGTTTTACCTCTCTAATTACCTTGTATCTAAGCCTCTGCAGATTGCCCCCTTATTTTAGTTCTTTTGACAAACTTGAATTTTAGCCAATCAGTGCTCACTCCCCGGTAAATTCACGTACATGAGGTCAATTTTATCTATATGAAACACATAAACGAACGCCCTCTAGTGGTGAAAAACGGTCAAAATGCATTTAGATTAGAGGTGGCCTTTAAGGTCTAAGAAATTAGCATATGAACCTCCTAGGTTTAGCTTTCAATTCAGAATACCAAGAGAACAAAGCAAAATTGGTGATAAAAGTAAACTGGAAAGTGTTTTTTTTTTTTGGACTTGACTGTCCCTTAATGTCCTAGAAATCCCCAAGACCCACCATTTTAAAGGGAATTGTCTGCTCTTTCAAATGGTTTTGGAGGAATAAGTGTAAGCACTTATTTAAAAATAAATAAAACTACACTTACCTATAATGGGTCTTGAAAAAGGCCTAAAGACCCCCATGATTCCTTGTTTTAAAGCCCGGAAGCCCCTCTTCAATATAAAGTCCCTTTATAAGTTTGAATAGCTAGGTGATCACTGTGGCACTATTGATTACCTGGCTTAGAGATGTCAAGTTCCCAGGGGGGAAAAAAAAAAAAATTTTGTGGAGGTGGTTCCCCCAAAGACATTTTCCCCAGAAATAAAAAAAAAATGGAATATTAAACGTTCTTTTACATTTACTATTAAGGATGCACCGAAATTTTGGCCGCAGAAAGTTTCGGCCGAAAATGACATTTTTGGCTATTTCGGTTTTCGTTTTTTTAGCCTGTTATTTTCGGTAAAATTATTGTGTAGCATGTTTCAAATTTGATGCTAGCCTAGAGCTGCTGTTTAAGTTTATTACTTGACTTACTGTTCTGCATTTAATGAGTTTTCTAGGACTATACTTTATTTGGATAATTAGTAAAAAAAAAACCCTGTTAAATATGATTCTGTTACATAGAACTAAATGAAGAATAATACAGTATATTGATATTTATAATTATTTTAAGTAAGGATGCACCAAAATTTTGGTCGCAGAAACATTTTGGCCGAAAATGGCATTATTGTTTGCCTGTTTTTTTTTTTTCTTGGTAAAATTATTGTGTAGCATATTATTGTTTTAAGTTATTTTTGTCCAATTTTAGTGTGTTACTTTCAATAATAGTGTGGGATTTTTTATTGGCTCTAATTATGCAAAAAAAAAACTAAAAAAAAAATAATTTGAAAAAATACATTTTTGGTATCCGTTTCGGTTTCGGACCAGAATTTCCATTTCGGTGCATCACTATTTACTATTATTACTATACTTTATTTGGAAAGCACCAACAAATTCTGCAGCTCTGTCCATGGGTACAAAAGATAAAAGTACAACAATGATACAATATTCTCAAGACACAGGATAAACTTTATCAAACAAATACAGAGGTGGAATTGAGGGCCCTATTCCCGTGGGAACTTACAATCTAGAAGGGTAGGAGGGTGAGAAATAGGAGGTGGGGACTGCGGAGGAGAGAATGATGTTAGTGTGGTGGCTTTAGGGAGCATTTAAAGGAGGACAGATTAGGGAAAAGTCAAAATTGCGAGGAAGTTCATTCCAGAGGGTTGGTTCCACAAGAGAGATGTCCTACAGTCTAGCATGGGATGAGGTGATGGTAGAAGATGCAAGGAGCGGGTCATTGTTGGATCTTAGAGGGCAGGCTGGAGTATAATTAAGAAGTGAGGTCAGGTAGGGGGCGGGAGCACTGGTAAAGGCTTTGTAGGTCAGGGTGAGAATTTTGAATTCAATTCTGCAGTTAATGGGGAGCCAGTGAAGGGACTCACAGAGAGGTGCAGCAGATACAGAGCATCTGGAAAGGTGAATTAGGCTGGCAGAGGCATATAAGATGGATTGACGGCGGGAGAGAGAAAGGCCAGTTAATAGGTTATTTCTCCAACATAGGTGTGTCCGGTCCACGGCGTCATCCTTACTTGTGGGATATTCTCTTCCCCAACAGGAAATGGCAAAGAGCCCAGCAAAGCTGGTCACATGATCCCTCCTAGGCTCCGCCTACCCCAGTCATTCTCTTTGCCGTTGTACAGGCAACATCTCCACGGAGATGGCTTAGAGTTTTTTAGTGTTTAACTGTAGTTTTTATTATTCAATCAAGAGTTTGTTATTTTAAAATAGTGCTGGTATGTACTATTTACTCAGAAACAGAAAAGAGATGAAGATTTCTGTTTGTATGAGGAAAATGATTTTAGCAACCGTTACTAAAATCCATGGCTGTTCCACACAGGACTGTTGAGAGGAATTAACTTCAGTTGGGGGAACAGTGAGCAGTCTCTTGCTGCTTGAGGTATGACACATTCTAACAAGACGATGTAATGCTGGAAGCTGTCATTTTCCCTATGGGATCCGGTAAGCCATGTTTATTAAGATAGTAAATAAGGGCTTCACAAGGGCTTATTAAGACTGTAGACTTTTTCTGGGCTAAATCGATTCATTATTAACACATATTTAGCCTTGAGGAATCATTTAATCTGGGTATTTTGATAAGATTATATCGGCAGGCACTGTTTTAGACACCTTATTCTTAGGGGCTTTCCCAAATCATAGGCAGAGCCTCATTTTCGCGCCGGTGTTGCGCACTTGTTTTTGAGAGGCATGACATGCAGTCGCATGTGTGAGGAGCTCTGATACATAGAAAAGACTTTCTGAAGGCGTCATTTGGTATCGTATTCCCCTTTGGGCTTGGTTGGGTCTCAGCAAAGCAGATACCAGGGACTGTAAAGGGGTTAAAGTTAAAAACGGCTCCGGTTCCGTTATTTTAAGGGTTAAAGCTTCCAAATTTGGTGTGCAATACTTTTAAGGCTTTAAGACAATGTGGTGAAATTTTGGTGAATTTTGAACAATTCCTTCATATTTTTTCGCAATTGCAGTAATAAAGTGTGTTCAGTTTAAAATTTAAAGTGACAGTAACGGTTTTATTTTAAAACGTTTTTTGTACTTTGTTATGAAGTTTATGCCTGTTTAACATGTCTGAACTACCAGATAGACTGTGTTCTGAATGTGGGGAAGCCAGAGTTCCTTCTCATTTAAATAAATGTGATTTATGTGACAATGATGCCCAAGATGATTCCTCAAGTGAGGGGAGTAAGCATGGTACTGCATCATTCCCTCCTTCGTCTACACGAGTCTTGCCCACTCAGGAGGCCCCTAGTACATCTAGCGCGCCAATACTCCTTACTATGCAACAATTAACGGCTGTAATGGATAATTCTGTCAAAAACATTTTAGCCAAAATGCACACTTATCAGCGTAAGCGTGACTGCTCTGTTTTAGATACTGAAGAGCATGACGACGCTGATAATAATGGTTCTGAAGGGCCCCTAAACCAGTCTGATGGGGCCAGGGAGGTTTTGTCTGAGGGAGAAATTACTGATTCAGGGAACATTTCTCAACAAGCTGAACCTGATGTGATTACGTTTAAATTTAAGTTGGAACATCTCCGCATTCTGCTTAAGGAGGTATTATCCACTCTGGATGATTGTGACAAGTTGGTCATCCCAGAGAAACTATGTAAAATGGACAAGTTCCTAGAGGTCCCGGGGCTCCCAGAAGCTTTTCCTATACCCAAGCGGGTGGCGGACATTGTAAATAAAGAATGGGAAAGGCCCGGTATTCCTTTCGTCCCTCCCCCCATATTTAAAAAATTGTTTCCTATGGTCGACCCCAGAAAGGACTTATGGCAGACAGTCCCCAAGGTCGAGGGAGCGGTTTCCACTTTAAACAAACGCACCACTATACCCATAGAAGATAGTTGTGCTTTCAAAGATCCTATGGATAAAAAATTAGAAGGTTTACTTAAAAAGATGTTTGTTCAGCAGGGTTACCTTCTACAACCAATTTCATGCATTGTCCCTGTCGCTACAGCCGCGTGTTTCTGGTTCGATGAGCCGGTAAAGGCGGTCGATAGTGATTCTCCTCCTTATGAGGAGATTATGGACAGAATCAATGCTCTCAAATTGGCTAATTCTTTCACCCTAGACGCCACTTTGCAATTGGCTAGGTTAGCGGCTAAGAATTCTGGGTTTGCTATTGTGGCGCGCAGAGCGCTTTGGTTGAAATCTTGGTCAGCTGATGCGTCTTCCAAGAACAAGCTACTTAACATTCCTTTCAAGGGGAAAACGCTGTTTGGCCCTGACTTGAAAGAGATTATCTCTGATATCACTGGGGGTAAGGGCCACGCCCTTCCTCAGGATCGGCCTTTCAAGGCCAAAAATAAACCTAATTTTCGTCCCTTTCGTAGAAACGGACCAGCCCAAAGTGCTACGTCCTCTAAGCAAGAGGGTAATACTTCTCAAGCCAAGCCAGCTTGGAGACCAATGCAAGGCTGGAACAAGGGAAAGCAGGCCAAGAAACCTGCCACTGCTACCAAGACAGCATGAAATGTTGGCCCCCGATCCGGGACCGGATCTGGTGGGGGGCAGACTCTCTCTCTTCGCTCAGGCTTGGGCAAGAGATGTTCTGGATCCTTGGGCGCTAGAAATAGTCTCCCAAGGTTATCTTCTGGAATTCAAGGGGCTTCCCCCAAGGGGGAGGTTCCACAGGTCTCAGTTGTCTTCAGACCACATAAAAAGACAGGCATTCTTACGTTGTGTAGAAGACCTGTTAAAAATGGGAGTGATTCATCCTGTTCCATTAGGAGAACAAGGGATGGGGTTCTACTCCAATCTGTTCATAGTTCCCAAAAAAGAGGGAACGTTCAGACCAATCTTAGATCTCAAGATCTTAAACAAGTTTCTCAAGGTTCCATCGTTCAAAATGGAAACCATTCGAACAATTCTTCCTTCCATCCAGGAAGGTCAATTCATGACCACGGTGGATTTAAAGGATGCGTATCTACATATTCCTATCCACAAGGAACATCATCGGTTCCTAAGGTTCGCATTCCTGGACAAGCATTACCAGTTCGTGGCGCTTCCTTTCGGATTAGCCACTGCTCCAAGGATTTTCACAAAGGTACTAGGGTCCCTTCTAGCTGTGCTAAGACCAAGGGGCATTGCTGTAGTACCTTACTTGGACGACATTCTGATTCAAGCGTCGTCCCTTCCTCAAGCAAAGGCTCACACGGACATCGTCCTGGCCTTTCTCAGATCTCATGGATGGAAAGTGAACGTGGAAAAGAGTTCTCTATCTCCGTCAACAAGGGTTCCCTTCTTGGGAACAATAATAGACTCCTTAGAAATGAGGATTTTTCTGACAGAGGCCAGAAAAACAAAACTTCTAGACTCTTGTCGGATACTTCATTCCGTTCCTCTTCCTTCCATAGCGCAGTGCATGGAAGTGATAGGTTTGATGGTAGCGGCAATGGACATAGTTCCTTTTGCGCGCATTCATCTAAGACCATTACAACTGTGCATGCTCAGTCAGTGGAATGGGGACTATACAAACTTGTCTCCGAGGATACAAGTAAATCAGAGGACCAGAGACTCACTCCGTTGGTGGCTGTCCCTGGACAACCTGTCACAAGGGATGACCTTCCGCAGACCAGAGTGGGTCATTGTCACGACCGACGCCAGTCTGATGGGCTGGGGCGCGGTCTGGGGATCCCTGAAAGCTCAGGGTCTTTGGTCTCGGGAAGAATCTCTTCTACCGATAAATATTCTGGAACTGAGAGCGATATTCAATGCTCTCAAGGCTTGGCCTCAGCTAGCGAGGGCCAAGTTCATACGGTTTCAATCAGACAACATGACAACTGTTGCGTACATCAACCATCAGGGGGGAACAAGGAGTTCCCTGGCGATGGAAGAAGTGACCAAAATCATTCTATGGGCGGAGTCTCACTCCTGCCACCTGTCTGCTATCCACATCCCAGGAGTGGAAAATTGGGAAGCGGATTTTCTGAGTCGTCAGACATTGCATCCGGGGGAGTGGGAACTCCATCCGGAAATCTTTGCCCAAGTCACTCAACTGTGGGGCATTCCAGACATGGATCTGATGGCCTCTCGTCAGAACTTCAAAGTTCCTTGCTACGGGTCCAGATCCAGGGATCCCAAGGCGGCTCTAGTGGATGCACTAGTAGCACCTTGGACCTTCAAACTAGCTTATGTATTCCCGCCGTTTCCTCTCATCCCCAGGCTGGTAGCCAGGATCAATCAGGAAAGGGCGTCGGTGATCTTGATAGCTCCTGCGTGGCCACGCAGGACTTGGTATGCAGATCTGGTGAATATGTCATCGGCTCCACCATGGAAGCTACCTTTGAGACGAGACCTTCTTGTTCAAGGTCCGTTCGAACATCCGAATCTGGTCTCACTCCAGCTGACTGCTTGGAGATTGAACGCTTGATCTTATCGAAGCGAGGGTTCTCAGATTCTGTTATCGATACTCTTGTTCAGGCCAGAAAGCCTGTAACTAGAAAGATTTACCACAAAATTTGGAAAAAATATATCTGTTGGTGTGAATCTAAAGGATTCCCTTGGGACAAGGTTAAGATTCCTAAGATTCTATCCTTCCTTCAAGAAGGATTGGAAAAAGGATTATCTGCAAGTTCCCTGAAGGGACAGATTTCTGCCTTGTCTGTGTTACTTCACAAAAAGCTGGCAGCTGTGCCAGATGTTCAAGCCTTTGTTCAGGCTTTGGTTAGAATCAAGCCTGTTTACAAACCTTTGACTCCTCCTTGGAGTCTCAACTTAGTTCTTTCAGTTCTTCAGGGGGTTCCGTTTGAACCCTTACAGTCCGTTGATATTAAGTTATTATCTTGGAAAGTTTTGTTTTTGGTTGCAATTTCTTCTGCTAGAAGAGTTTCAGAATTATCTGCTCTGCAGTGTTCTCCTCCTTATCTGGTGTTCCATGCAGATAAGGTGGTTTTACGTACTAAACCTGGTTTTCTTCCAAAAGTTGTTTCTAACAAAAACATTAACCAGGAGATTATCGTACCTTCTCTGTGTCCGAAACCAGTTTCGAAGAAGGAACGTTTGTTGCACAATTTGGATGTTGTTCGCGCTCTAAAATTCTATTTAGATGCTACAAAGGATTTTAGACAAACATCTTCCTTGTTTGTTGTTTATTCCGGTAAAAGGAGAGGTCAAAAAGCAACTTCTACCTCTCTCTCTTTTTGGATTAAAAGCATCATCAGATTGGCTTACGAGACTGCCGGACGGCAGCCTCCCGAAAGAATCACAGCTCATTCCACTAGGGCTGTGGCTTCCACATGGGCCTTCAAGAACGAGGCTTCTGTTGATCAGATATGTAGGGCAGCGACTTGGTCTTCACTGCACACTTTTACCAAATTTTACAAGTTTGATACTTTTGCTTCTTCTGAGGCTATTTTTGGGAGAAAGGTTTTGCAAGCCGTGGTGCCTTCCATCTAGGTGACCTGATTTGCTCCCTACCATCATCCGTGTCCTAAAGCTTTGGTATTGGTTCCCACAAGTAAGGATGACGCCGTGGACCGGACACACCTATGTTGGAGAAAACAGAATTTATGTTTACCTGATAAATTACTTTCTCCAACGGTGTGTCCGGTCCACGGCCCGCCCTGGTTTTTTAATCAGGTCTGATAATTTATTTTCTTTAACTACAGTCACCACGGTATCATATGGTTTCTCCTATGCAAATATTCCTCCTTAACGTCGGTCGAATGACTGGGGTAGGCGGAGCCTAGGAGGGATCATGTGACCAGCTTTGCTGGGCTCTTTGCCATTTCCTGTTGGGGAAGAGAATATCCCACAAGTAAGGATGACGCCGTGGACCGGACACACCGTTGGAGAAAGTAATTTATCAGGTAAACATAAATTCTGTTTTCAGTAGTCAAGTTGGGAAATTACCAAGGAGTAGATTAGCTGCTTAGTGGTGTCAGTAGTAGAGATATTGCGTAGGTGGTTGCGGCAGGATGAAGAAACAATTTGATGTGGGATATGAAGGACAGATTGGAGTCAAGTGTAACTCAGGCAGTGGATTTGGGGAGACGGGGAGGGAGATGGTGGTTCCGCCAACAGGGATAGAAAGGTTAGAAACCGGAGTAGAGTTAGAGGGGGTAGAGGAGGGATTAGAAGGAGCTCAGTCTTGAACATGTTAATTTTTAGGTGTTGAGAAGCCATCCAGGAAGAAATGCCAGATAAAGTTGCTAAAGTGAGAAAGGACAGGAGTAGACAAAGCAGGGGTGTAGAGGTAGATCTGAGTATCAGCATAGATGTGATTTTTGGCTAAGTTAAGGGCAGAGGTGTAAGTAGGAAGAATTAACTTATAGTGGATGAAATCGGGTTCAGAGCAAGATTTCCTCCAGGCACGCTCAGCAGTGCTGGAGTATTCTTGCAGGTAGCGTGTTTGCTGAGTGTCTAGTGCAGAGGAGAGAGTATTGTTATAGTCGGTTGTAGCAAGGTCAGGCCAGGATATCGTGGATGTGTGGGGGAGGAGTTGTTGAATATGGTTTGAAAATTGGAGAGGATCCTCAGCGTTCAGATTTCTACAGGTGCTGGGCATGGGGGAGAAGTAGCTTTAGTCTGTACATTAAGATTATAGATGAGCAGATGGTGGTCTGATGGGAAACAGGCGGTAGGTGATGTCTGAGAGCATTGGTAGGAGAAAACTAGATCAATAGTGTCCATCATGGTGAGTAAGGAAAAGGGTGGATTGTGAGAGACCGAAGGAGTTTGTGAGTGAGAGAAGTTGAGGCAGCAGGGGCAGAGGGGTTATTAATGGGGATATTGAAGTCCCCCCAGAATTAGAGCATGTATATTTGTATAGAGAAAGTGAGAAAGCCAGGCGGCAAAGTTGTCAACGAATTGGGAGGTTGGTCCAGGGGGCGATAGATGACTGCCACTCTGAGAGGGAAGGAACAGGCGAATGCAGTGGACTTCAAAGGAAGGGAAAGGAGAGAGTTGAAAGTGGAGGCAAGTGCTGATAGGAGCAGGAGGGGAAGAGTAAGATTCCAACACCGCTTCCATGTGTCTCACCTTGCTTAGGAATATGGGTAAAGTGGAGACAACCATGTATGAGAGCAGCAATGGAAGCAGTGTCAGAAGATACCTTTGTTTCAGTAATTGCTAAAAGTTTAAAAGCAGGTTGTGGACGGTTGTAAGTTTGTTGCAGATAGAGTGAGTGTTTTAGTGAGCACAAGAAAAGAAATGGGATAAGCGCTGTGGGTTAATAGAGAGATTCTCACAAATATCCGCAGAGTATTTCTTTTTAAAGACACGATGAGTCCACGGATCATCATCCTTACTTGTGGGATTTCACCTCCTGGTCAGCAGGAGGAGGCAAAGAGCACCACAGCAGAGCTGTTAAATAGCTCCTCCCTTCCCTCCCACCCTGTCATTCTCTTTGCCTACGTTAGTGATAGGAAGAGGTTAAGTGAGGTGTTAGTTTTAGATTCTTCAATCAAAAGTTTATTTTAAAGTAGTACCAGAGTGCGCTACTTTGTCCTGGGGTGTAGCCTGGTTCCATTTCAGTCTCTACCTTTGGTGGCTTTAGAGCAATGGGAACTTGTGGGACATAATTCTCACTGCGCCTCCCATATTTGTGCTGCCCTATATCCTTCAGTCTGAGGTACTCACTAACTCAGCATTTGTTTTCCTTCTCAGGCCAATGTGAGGGAGAGGACCTCTCAAGCTTGGGAACTGCCTTCCTGCCAGGCAGTGGTTAAGGCAAGTGCTGCCTTTCTGGGACCTAAGGAGTGTTGGCACTCTTTTTCAGCTTTCAAGTTAAAAGTTTTTTGGGCAGTCACATATGGCAGGCACTGGGGCTGGAGATATGTTGTTTTGTATTATTTGTGAACGGCTCCGGTGGTTTCACTTAGTTTTGCGAAGGGGAGACATTGGTCTTTAGGTACGCCCACGATGGGCGGGGCTTCCTGTATTTGCGCGCCTTTTCAGTAGTGCACTGTTTTTTGGTCTGGTTTGCTGCGCATTTAGCTGGGCAAGTTTGTTACCTGTTCTAGAGCGGCATGCTGTGTAGGATCATGCGCTTCTAGTACAGTTACGTTGAGACCGGTCCGAGCATTTACTGACAGTGTGACTGAACGGATCATCGCAAGCAGGGGATCCGGTGTCATTTAGCGCGGTAGGAGAACCTCAGCAGGCTGCTGTGGTGCAGAGGTTCATTTCATAAGTCGATTTTATAACCGCTGTGCTTAAGGAAAGAATTTGATACTTTGCAGAAAAATTGTGAAACCGTTTATATTTAAAGGGACAGTAACGTTTTTTTCATAGTTCTCATTTGTTAATATTTATCATAATTTGATAAATTGTGTTGTAAGATGGACCAAGAAGGTGTGCAATATGTTACATGTGCTTTGTGTCTGGATGGAAATGTGGAACCACCAATCCACTTCTGTCCTACATGTATTGAAAGGGGTAACATTTTTACTAAGCAAATATCCACTCAGGCAGATGTTGTCCAAGAGTTTTTTGATGAGGGTCAATTTAGGTCGCAACTTTCTCCCCAAGCGTCTCAAAAATGAATGCACCCACCAGCAGTGCCCTGCGCTTCTGCTCTAGCACCTGCTGGAGTTACTTTAAAAGACATAGCTGTGGTTATGTCTTCCACAATTTCTGATGCGTTGTCTGCTTTTCCTATGCTTCAAGGCAAGCGCAAGAGAAAAGAAAAACATGTTATCAATGAGGTTTCTGATGCCATGGTGGCAGTCTGAGGTACCCTCCCAGGGAACTGAGATGGAGGGTATAGAGGTTTTATCAGATGGCGACATTTCAGATTTAGAGAGTTCTTTACCTTTGACTGATTCAGAGGTTGTCTCTTTCCGATTTAAACTAGAACACCTCCGTCTGTTACCCAGGGAGGTGTTCGTTACCTTAGACGACTGTGATTTCACAGTAGTAGTCGCTCCTGTGAAGGCGAGTAAATTGGACAGATATTTAGAAGTTCCTTCTTTCTCAGATGTTTTTCCAGTCCCTAAGCGAGCTTCGGAGATTGTTTCTAAGGAATGGGAGAGACCAGGTATTCCTTTCTCTCCATCTCCCATTTTCAGAAAGATGTTTCCTATTGCTGATGCTATCAAGGAAACTTGGCAAACGGTTCCTAAGGTGGAAGGGGCTATCTCCACTTTAGCCAAGCGAACTACTATTCCTATTGAGGATAGTTGTGCTTTTAAAGACCCCATGGACAAGAAGTTGGAGGGTCTACTTAAATTATTTTTATGTTCACCAGGGTCTGCTGTTGCAGCCGGCTGCGTGCATTGCTACTGTTAATAGTGCGGCAGCTTATTGGTTTGATGCTTTGTCTGAGTCTCTTAAGTCTGAGACTTCTTTGGAGGAGATCCAAGATAGGATTAAAGCTCTGAAGTTAGCCAATGCTTTTATTACGGATGCTTCTCTGCAAATTACTAAATTAGCAGCTAAGAGTTCAGAGCTTTATGGTTAAAATCTTGGTCTGCGGATGTTTCATCTAAGTCTAAACTTCTAGCTATCCCTTACAAGGGAAAGACCTTGTTTGGACCTGGTCTGAAGGATATTATCTCTGACATCACGGGAGGTAAGGGTCATCCCCTTCCTCAGGATAAGAGAAATAAACAAAAAGGACGACAAAGTAATTTTCGTTCCTTTCGCAATTTCAAGGGAAATTCTTTCTCTTCCTCCTCTAAACAGGAAGGAAACTATTCACAATCTAAGCCTACTTGGAGACCCAATCAGCCTTGGAACAAGGGTAAACAGTCCAAGAAGCCTGCTGCTGACTCCAAAACAGCATGAAGGGCATGCCCCCGATCCGGGACCGGATCTGGTGGGGGGCAGACTTTCTTACTTTGTTCAGGCTTGGGTGCGAGACGTTTAGGATCCCTGGGCTATAGAGATAGTGTCCCAGGGATACAAACTGGAGTTCAAAAATTTTCCTCCTCAAGGAAGATTTCTTCTTTCAAGATTATCTGCAAACCAGATAAAGAGAGAGACGTTCTTACATTGTAAGAGACCTCTCATCCCTGGGAGTGATTATTCCCGTTCCTGTACAGGAACACGGGCAGGGCTTTTATTCAAATCTGTTTGTAGTTCCCAAGAAGGAGGGAACTTTCAAACCTATTTTAGACCTCAAGAGTCTGAACAAGTTTCTCAGAGTTCCATCTTTCGAGATGGAAACTATTCGTACCATTCTTCCATTGATCCAGGAGGGTCAATTTATGACTACAGTGGACTTAAAGGATGCATATCTATATGTTCCTATCCACAGAGATCATCACAAGTTCCTAAGGTTTGCCTTTCTCGACAGACACTTTCAGTTCGTGGCTCTTCCTTTTGGGCTGGCCACGGCACCCAGAATTTTCACAAAGGTTCTGGGGTCTCTGCTGGCGGTTTTAAGACCCCGGGGCACTGCGGTGGTGCCTTATCTGGACGATATTCTAATCCAGGCGCCATCTTGTCAACAAGCAAGGTCCCATACCGACATTGTACTATCCTTCCTGAGAACTCATGGGTGGAAGGTAAATCTGGAGAAAAGTTCCTTAGTCCCGAAGACAAGGGTGACTTTCTTGGGAACTGTAATCGATTCTATATCTGAGGATTTTTCTGACAGAGGTCAGGAAATCAAAGATTCTAGATACCTGTCGAGCCCTTCAGTCCAATCCTCGGCCGTCAGTGGCCTAGTGCATGGAAGTAATCTGATGGTGGCGGCAATGGACAACATCCCGTTTGCTCGGTTCCACCTCGGTTCCGGTCCTCTGCAGTTAAACATGCTCAGACTGTGGAATGGAGTTTATGCAGACTTGTCTCCTCAAATAACCCTGGATCAGGAGACAAGGGACTCACTTCAATGGTGGTTGTCTCTGGATCATCTATCCCTGGGTGATTGTGATAACAGATGCCAACCTTCTAGGGTGGGGAGCTGTCTGGGGTCCTCTAAAGGCTCAGGGTGTGTGATCTCTGGCGGAGTCTGTTCTTCCTTTAAACATCCTGGAACCGAGAGCGATCTTCAATGCTCTTCTGTCCTGGCCTCAGTTGGATTCGGCCCAGTTCATCAGATTCCAGACGGACAACATAACGACAGTGGCTTACATCAATCATCAGGGAGGAACGAGGAGTTCCTTAGCGATGACAGAGGTAGCCAAGATAATCCAGTGGGCGGAGGCTCATTCTTGCCATCTGTCAGCGATCCACATCCCAGGGCTGGACAACTGGGAGGCCGACTTTCTAACGTCGGCCGGAGTTAGATCTCTTGGCATCTCGTCAGAATACCAAGCTCCCGAGATACGGGTCAAGGTCCAGGGATCCTCAGGTGGAACTGATAGATGCTCTTGCAGGTCCTTGGTCCTTCAGCCTAGCATATCTTTTTCCCCCGTTTGCTCTTCTTCCTCGGGTCATTGCTCGAATCAAACAGGAGAAGGCATCAGTGATCCTCATTGCTCCTGCGTGGCCTTGCAGGATTTGGTATGCCGATATGGTGGACATGTCATCCCTGCCACCTTGGAGACTGCCATTGAGGAAGGATCTTCTCATTCAAGGTCCCTTTCTTCATCCAAATCTAATTTCTCTGAAGCTGACTGCTTGGAGATTGAACGCTTAATTCTATCCAAGCGGGCTTTTTCTGATTCGGTCATAGAGACTTTGATTCAGGCGCGTAAGCCTGTAACTAGAAAGATTTACTATAAGATATGGCGTAAATATCTTTATTGGTGTGAATCCAAGGGCTACTCATGGAGTAGAGTTAGGGTTCCCAGAATTTTGTCTTTTCTCCAAGAAAGATTGGAGAAGGGTTTATCGGCAAGTTCCCTAAAGGGTCAGACCTCTGCCTTATCTATTTTGTTACACAAACGTCTGACTGATGTCCCAGATGTTCAATCCTTTTGTCAGGCCTTGGTTAGGATCAGGCCTGTGTTCAAACCAGTTACTCCTCCATTGAGTCTGAACTTGGTTCTTAAGGTTCTTCAAGGGGTTCCGTTTGAACCTATGCATTCCTTAGATATTAAGTTATCTTGGAAAGTGTTATTTCTTGTTGCTATTTCTTCAGCTCGAAGAGTGTCTGAGCTTTCGGCGTTGCAATTCAATTCGCCTTATTTTCCATTCGGATAAGGTAGTTTTACGTACTAAACTAGGGTTCCTTCCTAAGGTTGTTTCAGACAGGAACATTAATCAGGAGATTGTTGTTCCTTCCTTGTGTCCTAATCCTCCTCCTAAGAGGAAAGGCTTCTGCATAATTTGGACATAGTTCATACTTTGAAGTTTTACTTACAAGCAATTAAAGACTTTAGTCAGTCTTTTTCTCTGTTTGTTTGTAAATTTTTCTGGAAAACGTAAGGGTCAGAAAGCTACGGCTACTTCTCTTTCTTTCTTTCTTTCTTTCTTTCTTTCTTTCTTTCTTTCTTTCTTTCTTTCTTTCTTTCTTTCTTTCTTTCTTTCTTTCTTTCTTTCTTTCTTTCTTTCTTTCTTTCTTTCTTTCTTTCTTTCTTTCTTTCTTTCTTTCTTTCTTTCTTTCTTTCTTTCTTTCTTTCTTTCTTTCTTTCTTTCTTTCTTTCTTTCTTTCTTTCTTTCTTTCTTTCTTTCTTTCTTTCTTTCTTTCTTTCTTTCTTTCTTTCTTTCTTTCTTTCTTTCTTTCTTTCTTTCTTTCTTTCTTTCTTTCTTTCTTTCTTTCTTTCTTTCTTTCTTTCTTTCTTTCTTTCTTTCTTTCTTTCTTCATTCCTACCAGGAGGGGCAAAGTTTCCCTAACCTCAAAATGCCTATAAATACACCCCCCACCACACCCACAATTCAGTTTTACAAACTTTGCCTCCTATGGCGGTGGTGAATTAAGTTTGTGCTAGATTTCTACGTTGATATGCGCTTCGCAGCATGCTGAAGCCCGGTTTCCTCTCAGAGTGCAGTGAATGACAGAGGGATGTGAAGGGAGTATTGCCTTTTGAATGCAATGGTCATCCTATCGGGGATCTATTTCATAGGTTCTCTGTTATCGGTCGTAGAGATTCTTCTCCTACCTCCCTTTTCAGATCGACGATATACTCTTATATACCATTACCTCTACCGATTCTCATTTCAGTACTGGTTTGGTTATCTGCTATATGTAGATGAGTGTCTTTTGGTAAGTATGTCTTATTTAATTTATGACACTCGGCTATGGTTTGGCACTTTATATGTAAAGTTCTAAATATATGTTTTATACTTATACTGATTGACCTGAATCATGGCAAATATATTTCCTTCTTACAGACTGTCAGTTTCATTTTGGGAAATGCATATGAATAAATTTTTTTCTTACCTGAAATTTTTCAATTGACTTCTTTTTAAATTGCGGGCTGTTAGGTTCGCGGGAGCAAAAAATGCTATAATTTATTGAGTCATTTTTGGCGCGAGAATTAAGTTTGTTGACGTTATGACGTCATTTCCGGCGTCTTAGTTGGCGCCGAGAATTTTCACGTAGTTGCGTCATCTATGACGCTTGTGTTTGTTGCAGACGTTCTTGGCGCCAAAAAATACTTTTTCAGTTGTGGGCGTCATACTTGGCGCCAGATTTCTGACATTATTTAAGTCTTTATTTCATTCTGCTTCTGGTTTTCAGAGGCTTATTTTGTTTGAATTTTTTTTTTCCCATTCCTGAAACTGTCATTTAAGGAAATTGATATTTTGCTTTATATGTTGTTTTTTTCTCTTACATTTGCAAGATATTTCAAAAACTGTTCCTGTATCAGAAAACACTGTTGGATTCCTGATGACTGATATCAGTCCTACCAAAGCTAAGTTCATTTATTTTAATGTTATGAATTTTTATCTTTTGCTATGGTTTGTAATAAGTTATCATGATAAGCTTTTACATGCAGAGTCCATCAGTATTAATGCATTATCTATAGCTATTCTTTTAACATCTAATGTACAAGATATACCTAGGAATTTATAAGAATATTTTTTCTGATTCTATTCTAAAGGCTTTGTCTGCCATCCCGCCTTCTAATAAAATGTAAGGTCTTTTTTAAACTTCTCATTTAGTTGATGAATTTTCAAATGACCGACAGTACATTCGTTCTTTGTTGAAAAGGTGTTAATTTTATTGGATATTGAGGAGACTAGTCCTTTTAATTTTAAGACTAGCTAACATTTAAATTCTGCTTATTAACCTTCTGTGGTTTTTTCAGAAGTTTTTTTCCCCAGTTCCTGATACTAGGGAATGGAATAGGCTTGGGATTTCTTTTATTCCTTCTTTAAGGTTTTTAAATTGTATCCTTTGCCAGCAGTTAGTTTGGAGTTCTGGGGAAGATCCCCAAAGTTAATGGGGCTATCTCTACTCTTGCTAAACATACTATTCCTATGAAATAGTATTTATTTTTCAGTTCCTTCAGATGGGAAACTTGTATCTTATCTAAGGAAAATTATTTTCAGGTCCTTTTCTTAGGCCTGCAATTTATTTGGCTGATGTTGCAACTGCTTCAACTTTCTTGTTGGATATTTTAGCGCAACAAGTATCGGTTTATGATTTGTTTAGCATTGTTAAGTTGATTCAACATGCTAATAATTTAATTTGTGATGTCATTTTCTCTTGTTAAGTGTGTTCAGTCCACGGATTATCCATTACTTATGGGATACATTCTCCTTCCCAACAGGAAGTTGCAAGAGGATCACCCAAGCAGAGCTGCTATATAGCTCCTCCCCTCACATGTCATATCCAGTCATTCTCTTGCAACCCTCAACAAAGAAGGAGGTCGCGGGAGGAGTTGGAGTTTTTACTTAATTATTCTTCAATCAAAAGTTTGTTATTTTAAATGGCACCGGAGTGTGCTGTTTTTCTATCTCAGGCAGTATTTGGAAGAAGAAACTGCCTGCGTTTTCTATGATCTTAGCAGGCGTAACTAAGATCCACTGGCTGTTCTCGACATTCTGAGGAGTGGGGTAACTTCAGAACATGGGAATAGCATGCGGGTTCCCCCGCAAATAAGGTATGTGCAGTACAATATTTTCTGGGAATGGAATTGACTAAGAAAACACTGCTGTTACCCGTATGATGTAAGTACAGCCTTAAATGCAGTAGTAGTGACTGGTATCAGGCTGATAAATGTATGCACAGTAGAGTTATTTTCTAGGGACTAGAATTTGACTGAGAAAATACTGTTAATACTGAAATAATGCTTAAGCCTTATCTGCAGTGGAAGCGACTGGTTGCAGGCTTAGTGATAACTTTGCATGACATTTAAAGAAGTTAGTTTTCAAAACGTTTACTGGCATGTTATTCGTTTTGTGAGGTACTTTGGTGATAAATCCTTTTGGGCATGAATTTTTTCTCTCTTTTTTTTTTCCACATGGCTAACGTATATTTCTGCATAGAAACCGTTATATCAGGTCTCCCACTGTTGTAAATGAGCGGGAGGGGCCTTTTTTAGCGCCTTGTTGCGCAGTTAAAATTCTAGCACAGTCTTCCTGCTTCTTCCTCCTTGATCCAGGACGTTTCTAGAGAGCTCAGGGGTCTTCAAAATTCGTTTTTGAGGGAGGTAATCAGTCACAGCAGACCTGTGACAGTGTGTTAGACTGTGATAAAAACGTTTAATATTAATTTGATATCCGTTTTTTTGGGTACTGAGGGGTTAATCATCCTGTTGCTAATGGGTGCAATCCTCTGCTAATTAATACATTTAAAGAATTGTTGACTATAACTGAATTAGTTCTTTGTTACTCAACTGTGTTTTTTAAAAGCGCTGCAGCGTTTTCTATATTGCTTGCGAACTTATTGAAAGTAATTTCCAAGCTTGCTAGCTTCATTGCTAGTCTGTTTAAACATGTCTGATACAGAGGAATCTGCTTGTTCATTATGTTTAAAAGCCGTTGTGGAGCCCAATAGAAATATGTGTACCAATTGTATTGATATTACTTTGAAAAGTCAATCTGTACCGATAAAAAAATTATCACCAGACAACGAGGGGGCAGTTATGCCGTCTAACTCTCCTCACGTGTCAGTACCTTCGTCTCATTATCGGTACCTAAGGTTTGCCTTTCTAGACAGGCATTACCAGTTTGTAGCGCTTACCTTCGGATTAGCTACGGCCCCGAGAATTTTTACAAAGGTTCTGGGCTCTCTTCTGGCCGTACTACGACCACGAGGCATAGCGGTGGCTCCGTACCTAGACGACATTCTGATACAAGCGTCAAGTTTTCAAACTGCAAAGTCTCATACAGAGATAGTTCTAGCATTTCTGAGGTCGCATGGGTGGAAAGTGAACGTGGAAAAGAGTTCTCTGTTACCACTCACAAGGGTCCCTTTTCTAGGGACTCTTATAGATTCTGTAGAGATGAGGATTTACCTGACGGAGTCCAGGTTATCAAAGATTCTCAATGCTTGCCGTGTTCTTCACTCCATTCCAAGCACATCAGTAGCTCAGTGCATGGAAGTAATCGGCTTAATGGTCGCGGCAATGGACATAGTGCCATTTGCGCGCCTACATCTCAGACCGCTGCAACTATGCATGCTAAGTCAATGGAACGGGGATTACTCAGATCTGTCCCCTTTGCTAAATCTGGACCAGGAGACCAGAGATTCTCTTCTCTGGTGGTTATCACGGGTTCATCTGTCCAAAGGAATGACTTTTCGCAGACCAGATTGGACGATTGTAACAACAGATGCCAGCCTCCTAGGCTGGGGAGCAGTCTGGAACTCTCTGAAGGCTCAGGGATCGTGGACTCAGGAGGAGAAACTCCTCCCAATAAACATTCTAGAATTAAGAGCAATATTCAGTGCTCTTCTAGCTTGGCCTCAGTTAGCAACACTGAGGTTCATCAGATTTCAGTCGGACAACATCACGACTGTGGCTTACATCAATCATCAAGGGGGAACCAGGAGTTCCCTAGCGATGTTGGAAGTCTCGAAGATTATTCGCTGGGCAGAGTCTCACTCTTGCCACCTGTCAGCGATCTACATCCCAGGCGTGGAGAACTGGGAGGCGGATTTTCTAAGTCGCCAGACTTTTCATCCGGGGGAGTGGGAACTTCACCCGGAGGTATTTGCTCAACTGATTCTTCGTTGGGGCAAACCGGATCTGGATCTCATGGCATCTCGCCAGAACGCCAAGCTTCCTTGTTACGGATCCAGGTCCAGGGACCCGGGAGCGGTGCTGGTAGATGCGCTAGCAGCCCCTTGGGTTTTCAACATAGCTTATGTGTTTCCACCTTTTCCGATGCTACCTCGACTGATTGCCAGGATCAAACAGGAGAGAGCATCGGTGATTCTGATAGCGCCTGCGTGGCCACGCAGGACCTGGTATGCAGACCTAGTGGACATGTCGTCCTGTCCACCATGGTCTCTACCCCTGAGGCAGGACCTTCTAATTCAGGGTCCTTTCAACCATCCAAACCTAATTTCTCTGAGGCTGACTGCTTGGAAATTGAACGCTTGATTCTATCAAAGCGAGGGTTTTCGGATTCGGTTATTGATACATTAATACAGGCTCGGAAACCTGTTACCAGAAAAATTTACCATAAGATATGGCGTAAATATTTATATTGGTGTGAATCCAAGAGTTACTCATGGAGTAAGGTTAGGATTCCTAGGATATTGTCTTTTCTCCAAGAGGGTTTAGAAAAGGGCTTATCCGCTAGTTCACTAAAGGGACAGATTTCTGCTCTGTCCTTTTACACAAGCTTCTGGCAGAGAATCCAGACGTCCAGGCTTTTTGTCAGGCTTTGGCTAGGATTAAGCCTGTGTTTAAAGCTGTTATTCCTCCGTGGAGCTTAAACTTGGTTCTTAAAGTTCTTCAGGGTGTTCCATTTGAACCCCTTCATTCCATTGATATTAAGCTTTTATCTTGGAAAGTTTTGTTTTTGATGGCTATTTCCTCGGCTCGAAGAGTCTCTGAGTTATCTGCCTTACATTGTGGTTCTCCTTATCTGATTTTTCATTCAGACAAGGTAGTCCTGCGTACTAAACCTGGGTTTTTACCTAAGGTTGTTTCTAATATCAATCAAGAGATTGTTGTTCCATCCTTATGTCCTAATCCTTCTTCAAAGAAGGAACGTCTTTTGCATAATCTAGATGTGGTCCGTGCCCTGAAGTTCTACTTACAGGCAACTAAAGATTTTCGACAAACTTCTTCTCTGTTTGTCGTTTACTCTGGACAGAGGAGAGGTCAAAAGGCTCCGGCTACCTCTCTCTCTTTTTGGCTTCGTAGCATAATACGCTTAGCCTATGAGACTGCTGGACAGCAGCCTCCTGAAAGAATTACAGCTCATTCCACTAGAGCTGTGGCTTCCACCTGGGCCTTTAAGAATGAGGCCTCTGTTGAACAGATTTGCAAGGCTGCAACTTGGTCTTCTCTTCATACTTTTTCCAAATTTGACACTTTTGCTTCTTCGGAGGCTGTTTTTGGGAGAAAGGTTCTACAGGCAGTGGTTCCTTCTGTTTAATGTTCCTGCCTTGTCCCTCCCATCATCCGTGTACTTTAGCTTTGGTATTGGTATCCCATAAGTAATGGATGACCCGTGGACTGAACACACTTAACAAGAGAAAACATAATTTATGCTTACCTGATAAATTTATTTCTCTTGTAGTGTGTTCAGTCCACGGCCCGCCCTGTCTATTTGAGGCAGGTTCTAAATTTTAAATTAAAACTCCAGTCACCACTGCACCCTATAGTTTCTCCTTTCTCGTCTTGTTTCGGTCGAATGACTGGATATGACATGTGAGGGGAGGAGCTATATAGCAGCTCTGCTTGGGTGATCCTCTTGCAACTTCCTGTTGGGAAGGAGAATATATCCCATAAGTAATGGATGACCCGTGGACTGAACACTACAAGAGAAATACATTTATCAGGTAAGCATAAATTATGTTTTTTGATATTTTCACAGTTGAGGTTAAATCTATGTCTTTAGCTGTTTTAGCTAGAAGAACTTTGTGACTTAAATCTTGGAATGCTAATTTGTTTTCTATAATCCAGATTTCTATTTTTCCAAGGTAATAAATTATTTGGTTCACAATTGGATTCAATACTTTCAACTGTTTCTCTGGGGAAGGAAGTTTTTTTGCTTCAAGATTAAAGTGTCAGTAAACATTAAAAATAATGTTATATAATTCTGCACATAGTGCAGAATTATATAACATTATATTAGCGCAATCTTTATAAAACAAAATTTCCCCTTTGAATTTAAAAAAGAAAACCTGCTGTTTTACAGACCCGCTCTCTGTGATCTTCTGAGCGGGTCTGTTTTTTTCAAACAGCGCATCGGGCCAGCTGTATAGTCACAGCCCGGCCCGACCGTGCCATAGCACTAAGTGCAGCTCGCTCCTGCTGTCTGACAGAGCAGGAGCGAGCTGCACTTAGTGCTATGGCGTGGTCGGGCCAGGCTGTGACTATACAGCTGGCCCGATGCGCTGTTTGAAAAAAACAGACCCGCTCAGAAGATCACAGAGAGCGGGTCTGTAAAACAGCAGATTTTTTTTAAAATTCAAAGGGGAAATTTTGTTTTATAAAGATTGCGCTAATATAATGTTATATAATTCTGCATTATGTGCAGAATTATATAACATTATTTTTATGGTTTACTGTCCCTTTAAGTTCTAAGAGTAAATTTTAAGCTTATATTGGTTTTTGTTCTTAATAAGGAACAGAAATCTAATTCTTCCCCAAGTAACATGTTTCTATTTTGAAGCTTTCTTCAAAATGGAATGAATTAAAAACATTTAAAAGATCAAAGTCAGCCCCAAATTCGCATGAAGGTGCGGCCCTTATTCCAGCTTAGCTGGTAAGGGGCAGGTTAAGACTTTTCTAAAGTTCAATTCGGTCCAAACTTCTTAGATTTGGGTACAGAATAGGATTCAGAGTAAGACCGCCTGTGAAGTTTTTTTCTCTCTAGCATATTCCAGCTATTCCAGTTAAGGCTCAGACTTTCCTGAAGTGTGTTTCAGGCCTGGAGTTATCTGGGGTATTCATACCAGTTCCGTTTCAGGATCGGGGTCTGGGGTTTTGTTCAGAGCTATTCATTGTCCCAAAGATAGAAAATCTTTTTGATTTGTCATATAAGAGTACCATCTTTTCAGAATGGTGTTTATATGGTCTATTCTGCCTTTTGGTCAGCAAGCGCATTATTTGCCTACAATAGACCTACAGGATGCATATCTTCATTTTCTGTTTTCATTCAGATTATTTTCATTTTCTGAGATTCTCTTTTTTAGACAAGCATTACCAATTTTTTGCTTTTCCTTTCTGGCCTAGCGACAGCTCTAGGAATCTTTTCAAAAGGTTGTCGGTGTTTCCTTTTTTGGGCGATATCATTGTATTTGCTCAGTCTTTTCGTTCTGCAGAATCTCATACATTTCAACTTCTGTTGTTTCTTCAAGGACATGGTTGAAGGATCTTTTTACCAAAAGTTCCTTGTTTCCTCAAGACAAGGGTCACCGTTTTTGGGTTTCCAGATAGATTGTGATCTATGATTATGGCCAACGGCCGAAACGCCTAAGATCCGCTTTTTCTACTTGCTCCTTTACAGCTGCAGCCTCAGTCATGATGTCTTTTAAATGTATTAATAAGACTGTTTTTAATCTTACTTGGAGTAGTATCCGAACCTTGTTTTTTGAGATTGTGTCAATGTCTTTGTTTCTAACAGACAAGAGACAATTTTTATTGGGTTCAGCTTGTCGGAACCTTTAGTTTCTATTATTTCCTTCAGTAGCTATATGCATGGAAGTTTTTAGGTTTCATGACTGCAGCATTGGATTCGATTCTCTTTGCTCGTTTTCATATGAGACCTCTCCAATTTTTAATGTTGAATTAATGGTGCAGGGATTATTCTAGGATATCACATTGAATATCCTTGAATCCCAATATTCAACTATCTCTGACTTCGTGGTTAGATCACCATCGTATAGTTCTACAGGGTCTCTTTGGTTCATCCAACCTGGACCGTGATCACAACAGATGCGAGTCTTTTAAGGTTGGGAAGCTGTCTGGGGATCTCTGACAGCACAAGGGGTTTTGAAATCTCAAGAGGCGAGATTATCTATCAATATTTTGGAACTCTGTGCGATTCTCAGAGTTCTTCAGTTTTGGCTTTTATTTGAAGAGAGAGACGTTTATTAGTTTTCAGACAGACAATGTCACAACTGTGGCTTATGTCAATCATTAGGGTGGGACTCTCAGTCCTCAGGCTATGAAGAAGTATTTTGGATACTTGTTTGGGCAAAATCCAGCTCCTGTCTAATTTCTGCGGTCCATATCTAAGGTATAGACAATTGGGAAGCGGTTTATCTTTGTCATCAAGCTTTACATCCAGGAGAATGGTCTCTTCACCCAGATGTCTTTTTTTCAAGTTGTTCAGATGTGCGGGCTTCCAGAAATAGATCTGATGGCATCTCATCTAAACAAGGAACTTCCCAGGTACCTATCTAGGTCCAGGGATCCTTAGGCGGAAGCAGTGGATGCGTTGACACTTCCTTGGAATTATCAACCTGCCTATATTTTTCTGCCTTTTAGTTCTTCTTCCAAGAGTGATTTTCAAAATCATCATGGAGGAATTGTTTGTGCTGCTGGTGGCTCCAGCATGGCCGCTCAGGTTTTGGTATGTGGATCTTGTTCGGATGTTCAGTTGCCAACCTTGGCCATTTCCATTAAGGCCAGACCTTATATCTCAGGGTTTGTTTTTCCATCAGGATCTCAAATCATTAAATTTGATGGTATTGAGATTGAATGCTTAGTCATAGAAGTTTCTCTGACTCATTGATTTAAACTATGTTGCAGGCTCGTTATTCTGTGTCTTGGAAGATTTATTATCGAGTTTGGAAGACTTACATTTCATGGTGTTCTTCTCATATATTCTTTTGGAATTCTTTTAGAATTCCTATAATTTTTCAGTTTTTTCAGGATGATTTAGATAAGGGTTTGTCTGCAAGGTCTTTGGAAAGACAAATCTCTGCTCTTTCTGTTCTAGTCCACAGAAAAATTGCTAAACTTCCTGATATTTTTTGTTTTGTACAGGCTTTGGTTCGTATCAAGCCTGTCATTAAATCAATTTCTCCTCCTTGGAGTCTTAATTTGGTTTTGAAGGCTTTACAGGCTCCTCCGATTGAGCCTATGCATTTTCTGGACATTAAATTACTTTCTTGGAAAGTGTTGTTCCTTTTGGCCATCTCTTCTGCTAGAAGAGTTTCTGTTTTATCTGCTCTTTTTTTGTGAGTCTCCTTTTCTGATTTTTCATCAGGATAAGGCGTTTTTTTTTGCGGACTTTGTTTAAATTTTTACCTAAAGTTGTGAACTTTAACAACATTAGTAGAGAAATTGTTGTCCCTTCTTTGTGTCCTAATCCTAAGAATTCTCTGGAGAGATCCTTACATTCTTTGGATGTGGTAAGAGCTTTGAAATATTATGTTGAAGCTACTTTCAGGAAGACTTCTAGTCTATTTGTTATCTTTTCCAGTTCTAGGAAAGGTCAGAAGGCTTCTGCCATTTCTTTGGCATCTTAGTTTTAGCTTTTGATTCATCATGCTTATTTGGAGTCGGGCAATTCCCTGCCTCAGAGGATTACGGCTCACTCTACTAGGTCAGATTCACTTCCTGGGTTTTTAAGAATGAAGCTTCTGTTGATCAGATTTGCAAAGCAGCAACTTGGTCTTCTTTGCTTACTTTTTTCTAAATTCTACCATTTTGATGTTTTCTCTTTTCAAGAAGCAGTTTTTTTGGTAGAAAAATACTTCAGGCAGCTGTTTCAGTTTGATTCTTCTGCTTATATCTTCAGTTTTTTTCATTATATGATTAAAACGTTTGATTATTTTTTCAGCGGAATTGGCAGTCTTTATTTTTATCCCTCCCTCTCTAGTGACTCTTGCGTGGAGTTCCACATCTTGTGTATTTGCTATCCCATACGTCACTATCTCATGGACTCTTGCCAATTACATGAAATAAAACATAATTTATGTAAGAACTTACCTGTTTCATTTCTTTCATATTGGCAAGAGTCCATGAGGCCCACCCTTTTAATGGTGGTTATGTTTTTTTGTATAAAGCACAGTTTTTCCAATTCCTTGTTGATGCTTTCGCTCCGTTCTTATCACCCCACTTCTTGGCTATTCGTTAAACTGAATTGTGGGTGTGGTGGGGGTGTATTTATAGGCATTTTGAGGTTTGGGAAACTTTGCCCCTCCTGGTAGGAATGTATATCCCATACATCACTAGCTCATGGACTCTTGCCAATATGAAAGAAATGAATTTATCAGGTAAGTTCTTACATAAATTATGTTTTTTGGTTGAGGAGTATCATCCGATTTGTATATGAGACTGCTGGACAGCAGCCTCCTGAAAGAATTACGGCTCATTCCACTAGGGCGGTTGCATCAGATTTACAAGGCTGCAACTTGGTCTTCTCTTCACACTTTTTCTAAATTTTACAAATTTGATACTTTTGCCTCGGCTGAGGCTGTTTTTTGGAGAAAGGTTCTTCAAGCAGTGGTGCCTTCCGTTTAGGTTCCCTGTCTTGTCCCTCCCTTATCATCCGTGTACTCTAGCTTTGGTATTGTATCCCACAAGTAAGGATGATGATCCGTGGACTCATTGTGTCTTGAAAAAGAAAACAAAATGTATGCTTACCTGATAAATTTGTTTCTTTTTAGACACGATGAGTCCACGGCCTGCCCTGTTCTTTTTACGACAGGGTGTTATTTTTTAAACTTCAGACACCTCTGCACCTTGGCTTTTCCTTTCTCTTCCTAACTTCGGTCGAATGTCTGGAGTGGGAGGGAAGGGAGGAGCTATTTAACAGCTCTGCTGTGGTGCTCTTTGCCTCCTCCTGCTGACCAGGAGGTGAAATCCCACAAGTAAGGATGATGATCCGAGGACTCATCGTGTCTAAAAAGAAATACATTTATCAGGTAAGCATACATTTTCTTTTTCCATGAATTTCTTTTTTTAATACACATCAAAATACGAAACAGATTAAAGTGAACCTGCATGAAAATGTGCATTGTGTCGTCTTGAATAGAGGCGGCCTATATGTGTAGCAGCATATCATCAACAGTTATCAACTCAGGAAAGGTTGTGTATTGTAACTCTCCAGATGAGTATAACTGTGTTTATTTGTGGGTGGTTAAACAACCAGTTCTTGCAAACTATTATTGCAACAATAAAATACTTAGGTATTTTATTATTCATCTTTTCTGTTCCTTTAAAAATAAAATAGATTAATTGCATAAATCTATTAAATGAATAACTTTTATAACTGCTTAGTGTGAATCCACCTCTAATGATGATTTAGTACAGTGAGCCCTGTATCTGCTATAAAATAGTAGGCAAGCCAGTTCTTTGATCCCACACTGTCACTAACAGGCTCCGGAGCTCTCTGTCACCTGTGACCCAGTGTGAGCAGTGAATTGAAACGGCTCCTGTTGCTTCTCACTCTCCTGTTACATGTTTGCTTTTAAAGTTTTTGCTCGCTCTTATAATATATTCATGATGTCGGACTGTGTACTTTTGATCACTGCAACTACAAATATACATATACAACTGTTCAGTCTTGCTGTATGCATAGATAATTTGTTTTCAGATAATGGTCAGTCAGTTTCTCTGCCTATATTATTTCCTACCCCTAAACATTTGTACTGTTTTTTTTTCTTCTCCTTTCCCTTGTTAACTTGGTGGTGGTTTTGTATGTCCTTGTTGGTTGTCTATTTTCACGTTATTTAAGTTTGTGTATTACATAAATATTTGTATTTTTCCATTCCATGTTTTCATCTTCCACTATAGTGACAGGGTGCTGAAAAGTTAAATAAATTGTGACCTACATTCAAAGGGTCAGTTACATTTTGTTTAATCTTAAAGTTGCAGGAAACCCCAAAAATGTTTTTAATGATTTGGATAAAACACAATTTTAAACAACATTTTGTTCCAATTTACTTATATTATCATATTTGCTTCATTCTCTTGTTATCCTTTGCTAAAGGAACATCATTGCACTACTGGCAATTGGCTGAACACATTTACATCACTCACAAGAGACAAATATGTGCAGGTACCAATCAGCAACTAGCTACCACTAGTTAAGGATATGTGAGTATTCTTTTTCAACAAGGAATACAAAGAGAATGAAACACATTTGAAAATAGAAGTGAATTTAAAGGGACATTATACACTCATTTTTTCTTTGCATAAATGTTTTGTAGATAATCTATTTATAAAGCCCATAAAGTTTTTTTTAAAAATTAATGTATAGTTTTGCTTATTTTTAAATAACATTGCTCTGATTTTCAGACTCCTAACCAAGCCCCAAAGTTTTATGTGAATACGCTCGACTACCTACTCCAGCTTGCTCCTGTTTGTGTAAAGGGTCTTTTCATATGCAAAAGAAGGGGGAGGGGGGTGAGTGTCTTATTTGCCACTTGCAGTGGGCTTTCCAGCTACCTTTTCAACAGAGGCAAACTGACAGCTTCTAAGTAAGTTTTTAAACCGTTTTATACTGGATTTTTATATCAGTATCTGTGCATATTATTCTTTATAGTAGTGTCTATTACATGCAGTTATATGAAAATGAGTGTATACTGTCCCTTTAAGTGTCTTAAAACTACATGCTCTATCTGAATCATGAAAGTTTAATTTTGACTTTCCTACCCCTTTAGGATCATAATTTATAGTTCACTAGCCTTAAACACAAGTAAGCTATAAATTATGCCAAGTAAATATTACCTAAGGACAGCTATTTAATATTTGATTGTCTGGATTTATTTTTAGTTGCTAACATGCCAGGCAGAAATTCAACCTTTAAAAAGTGGCTGAGCAGTATGACTTTAGGTAAATGAAGAGCACTGAATGACCTGCAGTTCTTTGTTCGAGGGCCATTTTTAAGCACCATGAATTTATCAGCCCTGGTATTGGCAGAACAAATAAAATCATGCTTCCCTTGTGTTTTGTGCTACTACTGAAGTGTACACTATTATGATTCTTTCCTTGACTGTATTACTGTGGTTATTATGGGATGTGATTAAGCCACTTTCTGTTTTATAATTTTCCAAAATTGTCTGCTGACTGCGTTTTCTGCCTGATCTCCCTGTTATTCCAGCATGTAGGTTATCTGTTTTGTACGTTATACCTAGTAACATGGCTATGTGTTTGTGCACTTATGTATGTTCTCATTCACTTGATAATATTGCAGCTCAGTAAATATAGTGTGGCATCATTACACAGCTTGCATGCAGAGAGGACCAGATGCCATGGATATGAGTCAGCCATCCATAGCATCAGCTGCCACCGTTCAGTGTGCAGTGATCAGTTTACTCACGCACACTGAGCTAAGTATACCAGCAATTCTGTTGGGACAAGACTGGAAAATATTCTAACCAGTTATCAACTCAATAATGAAGGTTTCCATCTTAATATGAGGAGTCCACGGCTTCATTCCTTACTTGTGGGAAATACTGAACCTGGCCACCAGGAGGAGGCAAAGACACCCCAGTCAAAGGCTTAAATACCTCCCCCACTCCCCTCATCCCACAGTCATTCTTTGCCTTTCGTCACAGGAGGTTGGCAGAGAAGTGTCAGAAGATACAGAGTAGTTCCTTATGGAGGGTAGTACTCTTCGGAATGGAACTGGAGTTTTAAGTAGTCTTGTCAGCCTCTCAGTGAGAGCATTGGCGAATGTTAGTCTGGAGATGCAGGGAGAGTCTTTATGCGAACCCATCCAGACTCGTATTAACAGCTCCTAAGCAATTGGCGTTGACAAGTTTCACTGCCTGCTTCTATCACTCAAGTCCATGTCAGGAGCGATGCTACAAGACTGTCAAACTTGAGGCCGTGTTCCTGTTCTACAGAATAGATTCCGGTAAGATCGTTTAATTTATACACACGTGATAACGCAAAAGAACAGGGTCACAGTGTGACTCCTTTTATCTGAATGGAATCAAGGGTTAAAGGGCCATAATACCCAAATGTTTAAACACTTGAAAGTGATGCAACATAGCTGTAAAAAGCTGACTAGAAAAAATCACCTGAACATCTCTATGTAAAAAAGAAATTTTATTTTACCTCAAAAGTTCCTCAGTAGCCACATCCCATTGTAAAGGATTTCTAAACAGCATATTAGTATGTCTGTCCCGGGACAGCCGAAGGGATGAGCCTCGTGCACTCTCATGTTATTTCCCTATTCAGTGTAAGGAAGTTTAAATGAAATCTCATGAGAATTAAGTCAAATCTCATGAGATCACAGTAAAAGAGTTCATGACCTCAGCACTGCTGATGCTGATTGGCTGCTGTTCATTTCTTCATTTTCTTTTCTTTTTTTTTTTTTACCTGTAGCTGGGAGCAGCCAAGTATAACTTTTTACACAGAACTTACTTTGCTGAGCTGAGGAGATTGTGAGGTAAAATATCTTGATATTTTCCTGTCAGCTTTTTACAGTTATACTGCATCAGTTTCAAGTGATTTAGCATATGAGTATTATGTCCCTTTAATGTCTCCGGAAGGGGATTATTGAACAGGTGGGATTAATCACATATTTTCAGTATCGTGTTTATGCTGTTACACATGTGAAATGTGGCTCAGGCAGTAGGAATGTACAGGTTTTAGGCTTGGCACGCTTTTAGTGGTGCAGGGGTAATCCTGCATGGCGCGCACCACGTGATCGGGTGTGGTCACAGTAATTCGCTTTTTCCTGGCCGTGCGTTGTCTGGAGACAAAGTGGTTTCTCTCTTGGACCTGGGTCATAGGAGGTGGTGAGTGCCCCAGCCATTGGGGGTATAAAGGTGCCATTTATATTTGTCCTTAGTCCTTTTTATGAGTGCAAGCTATGGAGGACTCTGATACGTTAGAGGGTACTCCCTCTTTTCCTTAAAGGGACACTGAACCCAAATTTTTTCTTTCATGATTCAGATAGAGCATAAGATTTTAAGCAACTTTCTAATTTACTCCTATTATCAAATTTTCTTCATTCTCTTGGTATCTTTATTTTAAATGCAAGAAAGTAGGTTTAGATGCCGGCTCATTTTTGGTGAACAACCTGGGTTGTCCTTGCTGATTGATGGATAAATTCATCCACCAATAAAAAAGTACAAAGAGTAGAAAGAGGGCACCACAATAGCGTGATACCGTCTGGATATGCAGGTACAAATAAAAGTAAGTATTATGCTTACCAAATGGTGTGGCACTGTGCTGTGACCAGTGCAAGAAAGCAGGCTAGCACTTATCAGTGGCTAGTACACTGTGGAAGCCAAGCTCCAAAAGCACTTGTCCTAGTTGTATCTTTGTATGTGCCTCCTGTTGGCCGGACTCCAGGTGCTGCAAAGGTGTAATCTTTTGTGTGTTGTTCAGTTGGTATTGATAAACCACAACACAGACAACTTCAAATAAAATGGCTTTTAATACTTATGACGCGTTTCTCAACCTCAACCAGGTTCTTTCATCAGATAAAAAAAGTTTATGACCACGATAGACCTGAAGGATGCCTTGCCTTCACGTCCCTATACACAAGGAACACTTCAAGTTCCTAGCATTTGCTTTCCTGGACCAGCACTTCCAGTTCATTGCACTTTCATTTAGTCTAGCTACTCTACGAAGGTTCTGGGAGCTCTGCTAGCAGTCGCCAGAACCAGAGGGATTGCAGTAGCGCCGTACTTGGATGATATTCTGGTTCAAGCACCGTTCTGTCTGGCAGAGGACCATTCAAAAGCTCTTCTTTCTCTACTTCGATCTCATGGATGGAAGATAAGCTTAGAAAAGAGTTCTCTTATTCCCAGTACCAGGGTGGAGTTCCTGGGTACTATAATAGACTCCATGTCTATGAGGATATTTCTTACAGACCAGAGACGTTACAAGCTAACTTCCAGTTGTTTTGCCCTCCAGACCTCCTTCAGGCCTTCTGTGGCTCAGTGTATGGAGGTAATTGGACTCATGGTGTCCTGCATGGACATCATCCCCTTTGCCAGATTCCATCTCAGACCTCTTCAGCTGTGCATGCTGAGACAGTGGAACGGCAATCATTCAGATCTGTCTCAACAGATTTCTCTGGACAGTTGTTCGAGAGAATCGCTCTCCTGGTGGCTTTGACCAGGGAGGTCCTTGAGACAATCCTGGGAAATTGTGACTACGGATGTGAGTCTCTCAGGATGGGGAGCTGTTTGTGATGCCAGTAAGGCACAGGGCTTATGGACTCGAGAGGAATCCCTCCTCCCGATGAACATCTTGGAACTTTGAGCGATCTTCAGTGCTCTGAAGGCTTTTGGCCCCTTCTGGGTTCGACCCAGTTTATCTGATTCCAATCGGACAACATAACCTTGGTGGCTTACATCAATCATGAGGTGGGAACGAGAAGCTCCCTACTAATGAGGGAAGTATATCGGATTCTGGAATGGGCGGAGGCCCACACCTGTTTTCTGTCAGCGATTCACATTCCAGGTGTGGACAACTGGGAAGCAGATTTTTCTCAGCAGACAATCCTTCCATCCGAGGGAATGGTCTCTCCACCCCGAAGTGTTTGCAGAGATATTCAACAGGTGTGGGATGCCGGAGATAAATCTCATGGCGTCTCATCTAAATACCAAGCTACCCAGATATGGGTCGAGGAACAGGGATCCTCAGGCCAAGCTAATAGATGCATTAGCAGTGCTTTGGAGGTTCAGGCTAATCTATCTTTTCCCAGCGTTACCACTCCTTCCTCATGTAGTGGCCCGCATCAAGCAGGCATCAGTGATACTGATTGCTCCATCATGGCCATGAAGGATGTGGTTTGCGGATCTAGTGGGGATGTCATCTTCTCCTCCATGGAGGTTACCTTATTGCAGGGATCTGCTGGAACAGGGTCCTTTTTGTTAATCAAAATCTAGATTCTCTGAGGCTGACTGCGTGGAGATTAGTCCTACCCAAGAGAGGTTTTTCTGATGTTCTCATTCAAGCCCCTAAGCCGGTTACGTCACATCTATCATAAGGTGTGGAGGACCTACTTTTTCTGGTGTGAAGAGCCTGAATTTCCCTGGCATAAGGTCAGGGTTTCCAGGATTCTTTCCTTTCTCCAGGATTGTCTTTCGGCTAGCTCTATTAAGGGACAGATTTCGGCCCTATCTGTTTTACTGCACCAGAAGCTTGCTGAGACGTCCAGTCTTTTTGTTCAGGCTCTTTCTAGACCTGTGTTTCGACCTAGCGCTCCTCCTTGGAGTTTAAATCTTATTCCTTAGGTGTTGCAGAGGATTCCGTTTTGAGCCTATGCACGGCTTTGACATTAAAGGGGCAGTCGGCACCAGAATTGTTTTTGTTTAAAAAGATAGATAATCCCTTAATAACCAATTCCCCAGTTTTGCATAACCAACAGTTATAATTATACACATTTTACCTCTAATTACCTTGTATCTAAGTCTCAGCAGACTGCCCTCTTATTTCAGTTCTTTTGACAGACTTGCAGTTTAGCCAATCAGAGCTGTCTCCATGGTAAATTCACGTGTATGAGCTCAATGTTATCTATATGAAACACATGAACTAATTTCCTCTAGTGGTAAAAAACTATCAAAATGCATTTAGATTAGAGGTGGCCTTCAAGGTCTAAGAAATTAGCATATGAACCTCCTAGGTTTAGCTTTCAACTAAGAATACCAAGAGAACAAAGCAAAATTGGTGATACAAGTAAATTGGAAAGTTGTTTAAAATAACATGCCCTATCTGAATCATGAAAGTTTTTTTGGACTTGACTGTCCCTTTAAATTATCTTGGAAGGTTCTCTTTTTACTGGCTGTTGCCTCGGCACGCAGAGTATCTGAGATGGCTGCCTTGCAATGTGATCCTCCTTACCAAGTATTCCATGCTGATAAGGTTGTTCTTCGTACTGGGTTAGGTTTTCTTCCTAAGGTTGTTTCTGATCGCAGCATCAATCAGGATTTGGATGTGGTTCGGGCCACTAAGGATTTTAGACTGTTTTCTTCTTTGTTGTCTATTCTGGGAAGCGTAAGGGGCAGAAAGCCTCGTCCACTTCTTTGTCTTTTTGGTTGAGGGGCATTATTTGCTTAGCTTATGAAACAGCGGGACATAAGCCTCCTCCTACTAGAGCAGTGGCTTCCTTTTGGACCTTCAAGAATGAGGCATCTATGGAGCAGATTTGTAAGGCGGCTACCTGGTCTTCCTTACATACCTTTTCAAAATTTTACAAGTTTGACGTTTTTGCGTCGGCTGAAGCATCTTTTGGGAGAGAGGTTTTGCAGGCTGTGGTACCCTCAGAATAGGGTTCCCCTCTCTTTTTACCCTGCCGTTTCATTCAGTGTCCTCTAGAGCTTGGGTATTTGTTTCCCACAAGTATGGAATGAAGCCGTGGACTCTCCTCATATTAAGATGGAAAACATAAATTATGCTTACTAGATAATTTCCTTTCTATCTGTATGATGAGAGTTAACGCCCCCCCCCCCCCCTTTTTCTTCGTTGGGCGGACCAAATTTTTTTTGTTTGTTCTTCTGGCACCATTTATACCCTGATATTTCTACTACTGTTCCTTGTTCCCTCGGCAGAATGACTGGGGGATGAGGGGAGTGGGGGAGGTATTTAAGCCTTTGACTGGAGTGTCTTTGCCTCCTCCTGGTGGCCAGGTTCAGTATTTCCCACAAGTAAGGAATGAAGCCCTGGTCTCTCCTCATACAGATGGAAAGGAAATTATCTGGTAAGCATAATTCCGATTATCCTAGTATTTGAAGGTATAATCTAGATTTTATTAAAGACACAGAGAAGAGTATTTTTATGCATTACTCTTTCTTTACTACTCAATGCAGCCTTTTAAAGAACAAACATATATGAGATAAATAACATACACATAATAAGAAGATAACATAGGCTTATTATAGTGAGAAAAAACAGCCAATCAGCACAGAGAATAGCCTATAAACAGAGCACCCAATTAACATTCTTCCTCTTTCTAATTGATGCTCAAAAGGAATAAAATATTAAACATCATGAGAAAACCAAAAAGTCCGAAACAGAGGGTAATAAACGCCAACTTCTTGTAGAACTGATGGAAGGAACTCCATGGGATGTTGAATTTGATAGAAGGCAACGTAGATGTCCAGGGTTCAGTGGATGAAGGTTGAGACTTCTGAATTGAAGGGAAGAATCCAGAAGATGAGAAAGGATTGGAATCACATGGATACTGTTAAAAAATAAAAGAATTAGTAACACATAATGACGGTTATCAGGGTGGGAAGAAACACCATTATCTATGTGAGGAGGGAAAATACTCGTCTCTGTGTCTTTAATAAAATCTAGATTATACCTTCAAATACTAGGATAATCGGAATTTTATTACAAGACCAGAGACTCCTATTTTTATGCAAGTTTAAAGTAATTAGGAGAATAAATTAAGCGAGGCATGTTGAATGGGTCTGAAATAAAATTGTTTGAAAATGGAATCAGAAGACCAGTCTGCAGCATTTAAAATCTGTTGAAGAGGAGCCGCTTTCAAAAAGGCTTTTGAAGCAGCGGAACCTCTGACAGAATGAGCTGTGAAAGAAATGTTGATACCAGCCTCTTTCATGACCCATTTAACCCACCTAGCGATAGAGGTAGAAGTGATAGGAGCATGGGGGGGGACAAAAGAAATAAGCAGTTGATTATGGATAGTTTTCCTAAAAATCAAAGTTCTAGATTCATATGACTTTAAGCATTCAACCACACACAAAGAAGGTTCGGAAGGAAGGTAAGGGTAGAAGATGGAAGTAGATAAAGTTTTTGTTCTGCGAGTAAGAAAAAAGGTGACTCCTTCAGGGGAGAAGCGTTTAGAGTTCCAATCCAAGGCTTTTACATCAGATACCCTTCTGAAAGAAATAAGGCATAGAAGGGTAGCGAGTTTAGCGGAAAGTTGTTTTAGAGACAGCAAGTTATTATCTGGCCAGGATTTGAAAAGAGAGAAAATTAGGTCTACATCCCAGAAAAATTTGTGTTTGGGAACAGGAGGACGTTTTTAATCTAACGGCTTTAAGAACTCTACAGACTAAAGGATGTTTACCGACAGGTGAGTTATTGATTAGTTTATGTCTGGCAGAGATAGCAGATCTATGGACATTAATTGTTCTGTAAGCTAGACCTGAATCAAAAAGGTGCGACAGATAATTAATGATTTCGGTTAAATCCGAAGAAACGGGATCCAAATCCCTTCGCAAGCACCAGCTAGACCATTTTGACCATGCGGCAAAATAACATCTGCGGGTCCCTGGAGCCCAAGAGTCTTGAATGAGGGATCTAGCTCCCTCGGAGAGACCAGGGTCCCCTGATATTGTCCAGGCTATCAGAAGAAGAGAGCCTTGGAGAATTAAACTGTGAAATTCACCCTCCGGATTGACTAATAGGTGAGGAAGTGGAGGAAAAAGAATTGGAAGATTGATGGACATCTCCAGGAGGGAGGGATACCAAGATTGGGTTGGCCAAAGGGGAGTCACTATGGTTAGGCAAAGGAGATCCCTGCGGACTGTTGAAATTGTCCTCGGGATCATTGAGAATGGAGGGAAAGCATAAGCTTTCTTGGAAGGCCATGGTTGCAGAAAAGCATCTATGGCCGCAGCTTCCGGATCTGGACGCCAGCTGAAGTATGGGTAAATCTGAAAATTGGTCCTGGATGCAAAAAGGTCCAAACAAAAGGGACCTCTGAGTGATTGAAGGAACAAAAACATTTTTCTGTCTAATTTCCAATCGCTCGAATCTGTCAGATGACGAGATCCCCAATCTGCAGCTGCATTTGATTGTCCTGGAATATATTCCGCTTTGATAGAAATATTCCTGTCTAAACAAAGGTGAATAAATTCCTTGGTTATGTTGGACAAATTCCTTGATTTGGTGCCTCCTAAACGATTGAGATATCGTACTGCTGAAATATTGTTCATGCGAAGGAGAATAGAAACTGGAGAAGAAAAATTGGCAAAACTTTTGACTGCAAACGAGCCAGCCAATAATTCCAAACAATTGATATGGAAACGTTTCTCCTCCAATGTCCATTTGCCAACGGTGATGGAAGGACCGCAGCGTGCACCCCAGCCTGAAAGACTGGCATCTGATTCTATAATGAAATCTGGAGTTCTGCCAAAGATGGCTCTCCCATTCCAGGCTTCTAGATGAGAAAGCCACCAAGACAGTTCTTCTTTGGCTTCTAGAGACAAAGGAATCAAATGAGAATAGGAAAAACCTTTCCTCAAATGAAGAATCTTTAATCTCTGAAGTTCTCGGTAATGTAATGGGGCAGGAAAAATAGCCTGAATAGAGGATGATAGTAACCCTACTATTCTGGCTATAGTTCTGATAGGAACTAAATCTTTGGATAAAGTTTTGGTAATTTCTTTCTTGATATTCTTTACTTTGTCTGAAGGAAGACTCAGAGTAGAGAGTATCGAATTGATTTTGAAGCCTAAGAAAATCAAAGACTTTGTAGGGAAAAGAACTGATTTCTGTTTGTTCACAATAAAACCCAAGGCTTCTAATAAAGAAATTGTGGTAGATGATTCTGAAGGGAATGAAAATCTTGGTCCATAATCAAAATATCGTCTAAATAAATTATCAGACGAATTCCTCGGAGTCTCAACCAGGCCACTACTGGTTTCAGTAGCTTGGTGAAAATCCAGAGGACAGACCAAAGGGAAGGCAAGTGAAATTCCAAAACTGGTCTTCCCAACGGAAAGTCAAGAATTTCCAATGTTCTTGGGCGATTGGGACGGTTAGATAGGCGTCTGTGAGATCCAATCGAACCAACCAATCGTTTCCTCTTAAACATTCTCTTAATAAGTGAATTCCCTCCATTTTGAAATGATGGTAAACTACAAAGGTATTTAATGTTTTTAGGTTTATGACTGGCCTGTATTGATTGTTTTTCTTTTTTACCAAAAACAAATTGCTTAGGTAATAATCTTGAGGTTGAGAAACTGGAAGAATTGCTTTTTTGGAAAAGAGAGAAGAAATTTCTCTCCTGACCAAAAGAGAGTCTTCTTGAGAGAACTGAATTGGATGGGGAAGACAGACTTGAATTGGGGGAGATATGAATTCTATGAGAATACCTGACACAGCTTGTAAGACCCAAGGATCTGAAGTAATTGAGGCCCAATTTTGAGTAAACAGGGCGAGTCTGCCTCCAATTTTTTTCTGGGAAAGAAAGGACATGGGGAAGAAATAAAGAACTTACCTGGAGCTTGTCTAGCTCTGGCTCTGGTCCTAAAACCTCTCTGAGTCCAGGGGCGACCTCTTGTCGGGAAAAAGGAGGAAGTAGATGGTTCAGAATAACCTCTTTGGAATTGTGATTGAAACTGATGTTGGTACTGTGATTGTTGGGGGTAGTAATGAGACCTGGATAAGAAGGATTGGCGGCCGGGAAAGCGGCCTCTGCCTCTCCCGGCCCTGTCAGAAAAACCCTGGTTAGGGTAGAAAATTTTCTTAACAGATGTTTTTACTTTGTTTAAGTTAGAGAAAGTATTGACGTATTGGCTTAGATCTTTTAAGTATGAGTCTCCAAACAAAAGACCCTTGTTATCTGAAACGATATTGCTTGAGGAAAAATCGGAAATTTTTGGATCTATTTTCCTCAAGATGTTAAGTCTTCTTTCTCCAGACATTGCACAATTTGTGTTCCCAATAAAACACAGAAGTCTTTGTACCCATTCTCTGACCACATAGGGATCCAAAGGGCAATTTTCGGCTACGCCTTGTTCAGATAATTCGAATAATTTAGTGAGGGGACCAACCGAATCTAAAAGTTTGTCTTGGCAAATTTTCCAGGATCTATCTACTCCTTTTTTCAGTTTATATCCTGGGGAACCAATAAATTTTAAAATTTTGGGGTCAACTTCAGGTGTGATGGAAGCATTCTTTGGTAACAGGGGACGAGGACATTCAGCTTTCATTCTGTTGCGGGTTTGCTTTTTTAGGGGTTTACGTAATTGATGGTCAATGAATTTAGCTAAATCAAGGGGGGGACACCACTCGGCGGACCGTGGATGGTTTAAGTCGTCTGGTTTAAACCTAGGGTTACCCAAACAATCTAAAAAGTCCTCTTCGTCCTCGCTGTATTCATAAGATTTTTTGGCTTTCTTTTTCGGTTTTTTAGCGGCCGGGGAGCCATCGGAATTATCCGATTCATTGAAATTGTCTGAGTTAATATCAGTGTATTCGTCACCATCTGAATCTTCAGATTCTGAAGATGGATTATCAATAATATTTTTTGACTTAAATTTTAATTTTTTGCATACATGAGTATCCCCTGTTTGGTTACCCTCAGGGTGCAGGGTTCTACTAACAGCGGTTTTTCTTCCTTTGCTGTGAGGAATATTAGGCTCAGCTAAAAGTTGGCGAGACTTTTCAATAAGTTTTTTGCTTGCTTTATAGGCAATAGATGGGTTCTTTCTTTTTAAAGATATTTTTCTTTGTTTCTCTCCCATCAAAGAGGTCATTTTGTTAAATAAATTATCCATAGAGGAATCTATCATAGATTGTACAGTATGCAAGGTCAAGGGAGGTGATTTAGATTGAGTTTCAGACATTGCTTATAATGTTTTTATCAAAAACAATGTGAGGCAAAATTAAATATTAAATTGATTCAATAACAAAAAATCTCCCTTATAGGAAAACTATGTAAATAACTTAAAATATATTATTGAAAGAGTCTGTCTAAACAGACTATTGAAAAAGTAAATATATATTTGAGGTAAAAAATGTTTTGAGTTAATAACCTAACTAAAACGATTGACAACAGATTTTTGCAGTAAAATATATGTAATGTGTAGAAATGCCAGAAGATGGCAACATAAGCTGTAATAAAGCACTTAATAATTGTAATGTCAGGACCGAGTGAAAAAGACACAAAGTTACCACTCGGTTAGCAAGTGAGGTACAGCTGACTGAGGGAAGAGCTAACACGTCAGCGGTAATGGGCGGGAAGGGGACGGCCCACAAAATGGCGAACGCACTGCAGGAGGATAAACCATGCAGGAGGGGGGAAAAGACCGTAACAGAAAAGTAACAGAAAAAACGAAGCGGAATAAAACGCTTGAAAGGTGACAGATAGGTATTAATATGTAAATAAGGTAGACTAATTTAAAAGTGTTATAGGAAAAAAACGGAAAAATAAAAACATTGGGATTAGACAAATGGGTTGATATAGCAACAAGAAAAGATTAAACAGTTAACAGAAACAAGGCTAAAGTAGATAAAATATATATATATATATAAACGGTAATAATAAACGTTTTTATTATTTAGACTGCACTACTTATCTGAGTGAGCAGCAAAAAGAAAGAGGAAGAATGTTAATTGGGTGCTCTGTTTATAGGCTATTCTCTGTGCTGATTGGCTGTTTTTTCTCACTATAATAAGCCTATGTTATCTTCTTATTATGTGTATGTTATTTATCTCATATATGTTTGTTCTTTAAAAGGCTGCATTGAGTAGTAAAGAAAGAGTAATGCATAAAAATAGGAGTCTCTGGTCTTGTAATAAAATTTATGTTTTTGCATTGGAGCTATAATCATTGGCACCTCATCTGTACACCAGTTGCATCACTGTATCTTTAGTGAATATACATTGTGTATATTTCTCTTGTAAGGTGTATCCAGTCCACGGGTTCATCCTTTACTTGTGGGATATTCTCCTTCCCAACAGGAAGTGGCAAAGAGAGCACACAGCAGAGCTGTCCATATAGCTCCCCCTCTAGCTCCACCCCCAGTCATTCTCTTTGCCGGCTCTAAGAAATCGGAAGGGTAACGTGAATGTGGTGTTAGAATTGTAGTTTTTATTTTCAACAAGCAAAAGTTTGTTATTTTAAATGGTACCGGTGTGTACTATTTACTCTCTAGCAGAAAGGAGATGAAGATTTCTGCAGGGAGGAAGATGATTTTAGCATGTTGTAACTAAAATCCACTGCTGTTCCCACAAAGGACTGAGGAGTACAAGAAAACTTCAGTTGGGGGGAACGGTTTGCAGATTAGGCTGCAATAAGGTATGTTCAGTCATTTTTTTCTAGACAAGACTGTGATAATGCTAGAAAAGACTGACAAGATCCCCATGAGGGAAGGGTAAGCTGTATTCAGAGACTCAGTAAGGAATTGCAAGCTTACATAACAGGGCTAGTTTATGCTGGTTGACACTACTTAATGGCAAACGTTTTTTTATTGAAAATATCGTTTTTTGAGACACTTTGTAGGTTCCTTTGGGTTTCTTTCAGGGGTTGTTACCCACATGGCTATTATTAAAGCACTTAGGAGTGTTTCTTTAGGCCTCACAGCACCGGAGTAAGGTGGGAGGGGCCTAATTTCGCGCTTCAGATGCGCAGTTAATTGTGACTAGAAGTTCAGGCTGTTTCACATGGAGGGTCCTGCTGCAGTTTGAGGGCCTATAAGAAGCTTTTTCCCCACAAATCTGGTTCCTAAGGGCAGGTAGGGCAAAGTTTGCTGCATTTTTCACTGTTTTGCAAAATTGTGTGCCTTTTTTATCTCTTAAAGGCACAGTAACTTTTTTTCAAAGTGTGTTTTTACTTGATTAAAGTGATTTCTAAGCCTGTTTGTCTTACTACTAGTCTGTTAAACATGTCTGACACCAAGGAAAATCCTTGTTCAATGTGTTTAGAAGCCATGGTGGAACCCCCTCTCAGAATGTGTCCCACTTGTACTGATATGTCTATACACTTTAAAGAACATATTGTTGCACTTAAAAATGTGGCCCAAGATGATTCTCAGACAGAAGGTAATGAGGTTAGCCCGTTAACCTCTCCCCAAGTGTCACAACCAGTTACGCCCGCTCAAGCGACGCCTAGCACCTCTAGTGCGTCTAACTCTTTTACCTTGCAAGACTTGGCTCAGTGTTTTTATCTAAACTGCCCGTGTTACCTGCAAAGCGTGATAGCTCTGTTTTTAAGAACAGATTCTGAGCATTCTGACGCTTTAGTAGCCGTATTCTATATACACTCACAACGCTCTGAAATGGGGGCGAGGGATGTGCTGTCTGAGGGAGAAATTTCCGATTCGGGAAAGGTTGCTCCTCAGACAGACTCAGATACGTTGGCTTTTAAATTTAAACTAGAAAACCTCTGCTTATTGCTCAGGGAGGTATTGGTTACTCTGGATAACTGCGACCCTTTGGTGGAGAAATTGTGTAAAATGGACAAGTACCTAGAAGTTCCTGTTTACACTGATGTGTTCCCGGTCCCTAAGAGGATTGCGGATATCGTTACTAGGGAGTGGGATAGACCAGGTATTCTGTTTGTTCCCCCTCCTGTTTTTAAGAAAATTCCCCATATCTGACCCCATGCGGGACTCGTGGCAGACGGTCCCTAAGGTGGAGGGGGCTGTTTCTTCTCTTGCTAAACGCACAACCATACCAATTGAAGACAGTTGTGCTTTTAAAGACCCTATGGATAAAAAATTAGAGGGTTTACTTAAGAAAATTTTTGTTCAACAAGGTTTTCTTCTCCAACCTATTGCGTGCATTGTTCCTGTAACTACTGCAGCTGCTTTCTGGTTCGAGGCGCTGGAAGATGCGCTCCAGACGGAGACCTCATATGAGAACTTTATGGACAGAATTAAGGCTCTTAAGCTGGCTAATTCTTTTATCACAGATGCCGCTTTCCAACTAGCTAAGTTAGCGGCAAAGAATTCAGGTTTCGCCATTTTAGCGCGCAGGGCGTTATGGCTAAAGTCCTGGTCGGCCGATGTGTTGTCAAAATCCAAACTCTTGAACATCCCTTTCAAAGGAAAGACCCTCTTCGGGCCTGAATTGAAAGAGATTATTTCAGAAATCACTGGGGGAAAAGGCCATGCTCTCCCTCAGGACAAGTCCTTTAAGATAAAGAACAAACAAAATAATTTTCGTTCCTTTCGGAATTTCAGGAGCGGCCTTGCTTCACCCTCCCCTGCTACAAAGCAAGAGGGTAACGCTTCACAACCCAGGCCAGCCTGGAAACCTTACCAGGGCTGGAACAAGGGTAAACAGGCCAAGAAGCCTGCAGCTGCCTCCAAGACAGCATGATGGGGTAGCCCCAGATCCGGGACCGGATCTAGTAGGGGGCAGACTCTCTCTCTTCGCTCAGGCCTAGGCAAGAGACGTACATGATCCCTGGGCCTTAGAGATTGTATCCCAGGGATATTTTCTAGAATTCAAGGACTCTCCTCCAAGGAGAAGGTTCCACATTTCTCGTTTTGTCTACAGACCAGACAAAGAAAGAGGCGTTCTTACGCTGTGTAGAAGACCTACATACAATAGGAATGATCCACCTAGTTCCAATTGCGTAACAAGGGCTGGGTTTTTACTCAAACCTGTTTGTGGTTCCCAAGAAAGAAGGAACTTTCAGACCAATCCTGGATCTCAAAATTCTAAACAAATTCCTCAGTCCCATCATTCAAGATGGAGACCATTCGGACAATCTTACCAATGATCCAGGAGGGTCAATATATGACTACCGTGGATCTAAAGGATGCGTATCTGGACATTCCTATCCACAAAGATCACCAGTTTCTCAGGTTCGCCTTTCTGGACAAGCATTATCAGTTTGTGGCTCTTCCTTTCGGGTTGGCCACTGCTCCCAGAATTTTCACAAAGGTGCTAGGGTCCCTCCTGGCGGTGCTAAGACCGCGGGGCATAGCAGTTGCGCCTTATCTAGACGACATCTTAATTCAGGCGTCGACGTTCCAAAGAGCCAAGTCTCACACAGAAATTGTAGTGACATTTATGAGGTCTCACGGGGGGAAGGTGAACATCAAAAAGAGTTCTCTCTCCCCCCTCACTAGAGTTCCCTTCCTAGGAACCCTAATAGACTCGGTAGAAATGAAAATATTTCTCTCGGAGGTCAGAAAGTTAAAACTCTTAACTACTTGCCGAGCTCTTCATTCCATTCCTCGGCCATCTGTAGCTCAGTGCATGGAGACAATCGGACTAATGGTAGCGGCAATGGACATAGTCCCTTTTGCACGGATACACCTCAGACCACTGCAACTATGCATGCTCAAACAGTGGAATGGGGATTATGCAGATTTGTCTCCTCAAATACAGTCGGACCAGGGGACCAGAGATTCTCTTCTCTGGTGGTTGTCTCAGGATCACCTGTCGCAGGGAATGTGTTTCCGCAGACCAGAGTGGATCATCGTAACGACCGACGCCAGTCTGTTGGGCTGGGGTGCAGTCTGGGACTCCCTGAAAGCTCAGGGCTTATGGTCTCGGGAAGAAGCTCTTCTCCCGATAAACATTCTGGAACTGAGGGCGATATTCAACGCGCTTCAGGCATGGCCTCAGCTTGCTGCGGTCAAATTCATCAGATTTCAGTCGGACTACATCACGACTGTAGCTTACGTCAATCATCAAGGGGGAACAAGGAGTTCCCTAGCAATGATGGAACTAACCAAAATAATCAGGTGGGCGGAGGATCACTCTTGCCATCTCTCAGCAATTCACATCCCAGGAGTAGACAACTGGGAGGCGGATTTTCTAAGTCGTCAGACTTTTCACCCGGGGGAGTGGGAACTCCACCCGGAGGTATTTGCCCAGCTGTCGCAGCTATGGGGCACTCCAGAGTTGGATCTGATGGCGTCCCGTCAGAACACCAAGCTTCCTCTTTACGGATCCAGGTCCCGGGATCCCCAGGCTTTGCTGATAGATGCTCTAGCAGCGCCTTGGTCCTTCAATCTGGCCTATGTTTTACCACCGTTTCCTCTCCTTCCTCGTCTGGTTGCCAGAATCAAGCAGGAGAGGGCGTTGGTGATTCTAATAGCGCATGCGTGGCCACGCAGGACCTTGTATGCAGACCTAGTGGACATGTCCTCTGTTCCACCATGGACACTGCCAATGAGACAGGACCTTCTAATACAACATCCAAATCTAATTTCTCTGCGTCTGACTGCTTGGAGATTGAACGCCTAATTCTATCAAAGCGTGGTTTCTCTGAGTCGGTTATTGATACCCTGATTCAGGCTAGAAAGCCTGTCACCAGGAAAATCTACCATAAGATTTGGCGAAAATATCTTTGTTGGTGCGAATCCAAGGGTTACTCATGGAGTAAGATTAGGATTCCCAGGATATTGTCCTTTCTCCAAGATGGATTGGAGAAAGGATTGTCAGCTAGTTCCTTAAAAGGACAGATATCTGCTTCGTCTATTCTTTTACACAAACGTCTGGCGGAGGTAACAGACGTTCAAGCGTTTAGTCAGGCTTTAGTCAGAATCAAGCCTGTTTATAGACCTGTGGCTCCGCCATGGAGTCTGTATTTAGTTCTTTCAGTTCTGCAAGGGGTTCCGTTTGAACCTTTACATTCCATAGATATTAAGCTTTTATCTTGGAAAGTTTTGTTTTTGGTAGCTATCTCTTCTGCTCGAAGAGTTACAGAATTATCTGCTTTACAGTGTGATTCACCTTACCTGGTTTTCCATGCAGATAAGCTAGTTTTGCGTACCAAACTCGGTTTTCTTCCTAAGGTTGTGTCTAATAAGAATATTAACCAGGAAATTGTTGTTGCTTCTCTGTGTCCTAATCCTTCTTCAAAGAAGGGACGTCTGTTACACAATCTTGATGTGGTTCGTGCTTTAAAGTTCTATTTATAAGCAACTAAGGATTTCAGACAAACCACTTCATTGTTTGTTATCTATTCTGGTAAGAGGAGAGGTCAGAAGGCGAATGCTACCTCTTTCCTTTTGGCTGAAAAGCATCATCCAGCAGCCTCCCGAAACAATTACTGCTCATTCTACCAGAGCAGTGGCTTCCACATGGGCTTTTAAAAATGAGGCTTCTGTTGAACTGATTTGTAAGGCAGCGACTTGGTCTTCGCTGCATACTTTTTCCAAATTTTACAAATTCGATACTTTTGCTTCTTCGGAGGCTATTTTTGGGAGAGAGGTTTTACAAGCAGTGGTGCCTTCCGTTTAAGGTACCTGTCTTGTTCCCTCCCTTCATCCGTGTCCTAAAGCTTTGGTATTGGTATCCCACAAGTAAAGGATGAACCCGTGGACTGCATACACCTTACAAGAGAAAACAGAATTTATGCTTACCTGATAAATTTCTTTCTCTTGTGGTGTATCCAGTCCACGGCCCGCCCTGGCTATTATGTCAGGTAGATTTTTTGTTTAAACTACAGTCACCACTGCACCCTATGGTTTCTCCTTTTTCTTCCTAACCTTCGGTCGAATGACTGGGGGGGTGGAGCTAGAAGGGGAGCTATATGGACAGCTCTGCTGTGTGCTCTCTTTGCCACTTCCTGTTGGGAAGGAGAATATCCCACAAGTAAAGGATTAACCCGTGGACTGGATACCCCACAAGAGAAAGAAATTTATCAGGTAAGCATAAATTGTGTTTTACTTTATGGTGGGTCTGGTCAGTTTTCTCCTCACATTTGCACTGTCTGTGTGCAAAAGGCATTTGACCATGTTCTCACTTCACATTTGAACAAAGGATAACAAGAGAACTAAGCAAATTAGATGATAGAAGTACAATGGAAAGTTGTTTAAAATTGTATTCTCTATCTGAATGTTTATGCTGTGCACCCGCCTACTGTATGTAAATGTACTTAGTACTTATTGTGCAGATCTTTACTAGCACATTCTCATATAGTAGGCGACCATACAGGGAGTGCAGAATTATTAGGCAAATGAGTATTTTGACCACATCATCCTCTTTATGCATGTTGTCTTACTCCAAGCTGTATAGGCTCGAAACCCTACTACCAATTAAGCATATTAGGTGATGTGCATCTCTGTAATGAGAAGGGGTGTGGTCTAATGACATCAACACCCTATATCAGGTGTGCATAATTATTAGGCAACTTCCTTTCCTTTGGCAAAATGGGTCAAAAGAAGGACTTGACAGGCTCAGAAAAGTCAAAAATAGTGATATCTTGCAGAGGGATGCAGCACTCTTAAAATTGCAAAGCTTCTGAAGCGTGATCATCGAACAATCAAGCGTTTCATTCAAAACAGGGTCGCAAGAAGCGTGTGGAAAAACCAAGGCGCAAAATAACTGCCCGTGAACTGAGAAAAGTCAAGCGTGCAGCTGCCAAGATGCCACTTGCCACCAGTTTGGCCATATTTCAGAGCTGCAACATCACTGGAGTGCCCAAAAGCACAAGGTGTGCAATACTCAGAGACATGGCCAAGGTAAGAAAAGCTGAAAGACGACCACCACTGAACAAGACACACAAGCTGAAACGTCAAGACTGGGCCAAGAAATATCTCAAGACTGATTTTTCTAAGGTTTTATGGACTGATGAAATGAGAGTGAGTCTTGATGGGCCAGATGGATGGGCCCGTGGCTGGATTGGTAAAGGGCAGAGAGCTCCAGTCCGACTCAGACGCCAGCAAGGTGGAGGTGGAGTACTGGTTTGGGCTGGTATCATCAAAGATGAGCTTGTGGGGCCTTTTCGGGTTGAGGATGGAGTCAAGCTCAACTCCCAGTCCTACTGCCAGTTTCTGGAAGACACCTTCTTCAAGCAGTGGTACAGGAAGAAGTCTGCATCCTTCAAGAAAAACATGATTTTCATGCAGGACAATGCTCCATCACACGCGTCCAAGTACTCCACAGCGTGGCTGGCAAGAAAGGGTATAAAAGAAGAAAATCTAATGACATGGCCTCCTTGTTCACCTGATCTGAACCCCATTGAGAACCTGTGGTCCATCATCAAAAGTGAGATTTACAAGGAGGGAAAACAGTACACCTCTCTGAACAGTGTCTGGGAGGCTGTGGTTGCTGCTGCACGCAATGTTGATGGTGAATAGATCAAAACACTGACAGAATCCATGGATGGCAGGCTTTTGAATGTCCTTGCAAAGAAAGGTGGCTATGTTGGTCACTGATTTGTTTTTGTTTTGTTTTTGAATGTCAGAAATGTATATTTGTGAATGTTGAGATGTTATATTGGTTTCACTGGTAGAAATAAATAATTGAAATGGGTATATATTTGTTTTTTGTTAAGTTGCCTAATAATTATGCACAGTAATAGTCACCTGCACACACAGATATCCCCCTAAAATAGCTATAACTAAAAACAAACTAAAAACTACTTCCAAAACTATTCAGCTTTGATATTAATGAGTTTTTTGGGTTCATTGAGAACATGGTTGTTGTTCAATAATAAAATTAATCCTCAAAAATACAACTTGCCTAATAATTCTGCACTCCCTGTACAGCATAAGCAGATGTGCTTACTTGAGCTCTTCTTTCCTCCATTACATTACCTTGCTTGCTGCACAGCAAAAAAAAATTTTTTAGACGGAGGGTGAAGAAAGGTGCGTAAGTTAGTGGTGAGGGGTTATAAACGACAGATGATACATTTTGTAATAATGATGCAATGACTAAAAATGAACAGCACACCTAACGATGACAGAGAATAAAATGCCCAATTCGCATGTTTTGTTTGTTTCCTTTCCCCTAAAGGTTGCCCATGTCAGACACCAAAAGGGTGCAGGATTTGTATTTTTCCTGAAGAGGTTGTCTGTATATACTGCAAACTAACCTCCTTGCAGGCTTTGCAATAAGGGAGACTGGGAGGTACCATAGGGCGCCCAAACTGCTAATCTTGTGACAGGAAAAGTTCTTGCATTCCAATTTATGAAGAGGGAAGTTTGTGATTCCTTCTCTTGATGCAACTTCCTTTCAAACTGTTTATTTGACTTAGCTCACTGTGACACACTTTACATAGCAAACTTCATTGTGGCTGCCTGGCACTTTTCATCCTTGTTCTCTTTAAAGGGACAGGGACAGTAAATACCTTTTTTAAGATTTTTTTTTATGAAATGTTTAGTTACGTGTATTGAACCAACTTTGCTATGTACTTGTTTATATTACCCCCTTTTCACATTATTTAGTTTGAAAATTGAGGCTTTTTAAATTCTCAGAACATGAAATACTCTGCTGACTACTCAAGGCTAACCCTGCCTCAAATCTTTCCCTAATTGATTTAGCTGACAACTGCAAAACAATATACTTTATACTAACATTATGATTGTGGTTACCCTTGTTGTCTGCAGACTCAAGCCTAGATTGGTTCTTCCAGATAAGGCAAATGATGAGTGGAGTTTGGGTATTGAAAATGATCACAGTAAAGAGGATGTTAAAGGGATATAAAACAACAAATTGTCCTTTCATGGTTCATATCGTACAATTTTGAACAACTTTCTAATTTACTTATGTTATCAGATTTGGTTCATTCTCTTTGTATCCTTTGTTAAAGGAGTAGCAATGCACATTTAAGAGCTGGCTGAACATAGCGGGTGCACTAATAACAGACATGTAAGTGCAGTCACCAATCAACAGCTAGCTCCTAGTAGAGTATTGCTGCTCCTGAGCATACCTTGGTGTTTTTAACAAAGGATAATGAGAGAATAAAGCAAATTAAAAAAGATATAAATTAGGAATATTTTTTTATTACATGGCTAACCCTCTGAATCATTAAAAATTGTATTTCTTTCATGTAATTAACAAGAGTCCATGAGCTAGTGACGTATGGGATATACATTCCTACCAGGAGGGGCAAAGTTTCCCAAACCTTAAAATGCCTATAAATACACCCCTCACCACACCCACAAATCAGTTTTACAAACTTTGCCTCCAAGGGAGGTGGTAAAGTAAGTTTGTGCTAGATTCTACGTTGATATGCGCTCCGCAGCAAGTTGGAGCCCGGTTTTCCTCTCAGCGTGCAGTGAATGTCAGAGGGATGTGAGGAGAGTATTGCCTATTGAATGCAGTGATCTCCTTCTACGGGGTCTATTTCATAAGGTTCTCTGTTATCGGTCGTAGAGATTCATCTCTTACCTCCCTTTTCAGATCGACGATATACTCTTATATTTACCATTTCCTCTACTGATTCTCGTTTCAGTACTGGTTTGGCTTTCTACAAACATGTAGATGAGTGTCCTGGGGTAAGTAAGTCTTATTTTCTGTGACACTCTAAGCTATGGTTGGGCACTTTATTTATAAAGTTCTAAATATATGTATTCAAACATTTATTTGCCTTGACTCAGAATGTTCAACTTTCCTTATTTCCAGACAGTCAGTTTCATATTTGGGATTATGCTTTAAATTATCATATTTTTCTTACCTCAAAAATTTGACTTTTTTCCCTGTGGGCTGTTAGGCTCGCGGGGGCTGAAAATGCTTCATTTTATTGCGTCATTCTTGGCGCGGACTTTTTTGGCGCAAAAATTCTTTTCCGTTTCCGGCGTCATACGTGTCGCCGGAAGTTGCGTCATTTTTTGACGTTATTTTGCGCCAAAAATGTCGGCGTTCCGGATGTGGCGTCATTTTTGGCGCCCAAAGCATTTGGGCGCCAAATAATGTGGGCGTCTTATTTGGCGCCAAAAAATATGGGCGTCGCTTTTGTCTCCACATTATTTCAGTCTCATTTTTCATTTGCTTCTGGTTGCTAGAAGCTTGATGTTTGGCATTTTTTTCCCATTCCTGAAACTGTCTTATAAGGAATTTGATCTATTTTGCTTTATATGTTGTTTTTTCTCTTACATATTGCAAGATGTCTCACGTTGCATCTGAGCCAGAAGATACTACAGGAAAACCACTGCCTGCTGGATCTACCAAAGCTAAGTGTATCTGCTGTAAACTTTTGGTAGCTATTCCTCCAGCTGTTGTTTGTAATAATTGTCATGACAAACTTGTTAAAGCAGATAATATTTCCTTTAGTGATGTACCATTGCCTGTTGCAGTTCCCTCAACATCTAAGGTGCAGAATGTTCCTGATAACATAAGAGATTTTGTTTCTGAATCCATAAAGAAGGCTTTGTCTGTTATTTCTCCTTCTAGTAAACGTAAAAAGTCTTTTAAATCTTCTCTCTCTACAGATGAATTTTTAAATGAACACCATCATTCTGATTCTTTGGACTCTTCTGGTTCAGAGGATTCTATCTCAGAGATTGATGCTGATAAATCTTCATATTTATTTAAGATGGAATTTATTCGCTCTTTACTTAAAGAAGTACTAATTGCTTTAGAAATAGAGGATTCTAGTCCTCTTGATACTAATTCTATACGTTTGGATAAGGTTTTTAAAGCTCCTGCGGTTATTCCAGAAGTCTTTCCTGTTCCTAATGCTATTTCTGCAGTAATTGCTAAGGAATGGGATAAATTGGGTAATTCATTTACTCCTTCTAAACGTTTTAAGCAATTATATCCTGTTCCGCCTGACAGGTTAGAATTTTGGGACAAAATCCCTAGAGTTGATGGGGCTATTTCTACCCTTGCTAAACGTACTACCATTCCTACGTCAGATGGTACCTCGTTTAAGGATCCTTTAGATAGAAAAATTGAATCTTTTCTAAGAAAAGCTTATCTATGTTCAGGTAATCTTCTTAGACCTGCTATATCATTGGCTGATGTTGCTGCAGCTTCAACTTTTTGGTTGGAAACTCTAGCGCAACAAGTAACAAATCGTGATTCTCATGATATTATTTTTCTTCTCCAGCATGCTAATAATTTCATCTGTGATGCCATTTTTGATATTATTAGAGTTGATGTTAGATTTATGTCTCTGGCTATCTTAGCCAGAAGAGCTTTATGGCTTAAGACCTGGAATGCTGATATGGCCTCTAAATCAACTCTACTTTCCATTTCTTTCCAGGGAAACAAATTATTTGGTTCTCAGTTGGATTCTATTATTTCAACTGTTACTGGTGGGAAAGGAACTTTTTTACCACAGGATAAAAAGTCTAAAGGTAAAAACAGGGCTAACAATCGTTTTCGTTCCTTTCGTTTCAACAAAGAACAAAAGCCTGATCCTTCGTCCTCAGGAGCAGTTTCAGTTTGGAAACCATCTCCAGTCTGGAATAAATCCAAGCCTGCTAGAAAGGCAAAGCCTGCTTCTAAGTTCACATGAAGGTACGGCCCTCATTCCAGTTCAGCTGGTAGGGGGCAGGTTACCTTTTTTCAAAGAAATTTGGATCAATTCTGTTCACAATCTTTGGATTCAGAACATTGTTTCAGAAGGGTACAGAATTGGTTTCAAGATGAGACCTCCTGCAAAGAGATTTTTTCTTTCCCATGTCCCAGTAAATCCAGTGAAAGCTCAAGCATTTCTGAATTGTGTTTCAGATCTAGAGTTGGCTGGAGTAATTATGCCAGTTCCAGTTCCGGAACAGGGGATGGGGTTTTATTCAAATCTCTTCATTGTACCAAAGAAGGAGAATTCCTTCAGACCAGTTCTGGATCTAAAATTATTGAATCGTTATGTAAGGATACCAACGTTCAAGATGGTAACTGTAAGGACTATATTGCCTTTTGTTCAGCAAGGGAATTATATGTCCACAATAGATTTACAGGATGCATATCTGCATATTCCGATTCATTCAGATCATTATCAGTTCCTGAGATTCTCTTTTCTAGACATGCATTACCAATTTGTGGCTCTACCGTTTGGCCTTGCTACAGCTCCAAGAATTTTCACAAAGATTCTCGGTGCCCTTCTGTCTGTAATCAGAGAACAGGGTATTGTGGTATTTCCTTATTTGGACGATATCTTGGTACTTGCTCCGTCTTTACATTTAGCAGAGTCTCATACGAATCGACTTGTGTTGTTTCTTCAAGATCATGGTTGGAGGATCAATTTACCAAAAAGTTCTTTGATTCCTCAAACAAGGGTAACCTTTCTGGGTTTCCAGATAGATTCAGTGTCCATGACTTTGTCTTTAACAGACAAGAGACGTCTAAAATTGATTACAGCCTGTCGAAACCTTCAGTCTCAATCATTCCCTTCGGTAGCCTTATGCATGGAAATTCTAGGTCTTATGACTGCTGCATCGGACGCGATCCCCTTTGCTCGTTTTCACATGCGACCTCTTCAGCTCTGTATGCTGAACCAATGGTGCAGGGATTACACGAAGATATATCAATTAATATCTTTAAAACCGATTGTTCGGCACTCTCTAACGTGGTGGACAGATCACCTTCGTTTAATTCAGGGGGCTTCTTTTGTTCTTCCAACCTGGACTGTAATTTCAACAGATGCAAGTCTCACAGGTTGGGGAGCTGTGTGGGGATCTCTGACGGCACAAGGAGTTTGGGAATCTCAGGAGGTGAGATTACCGATCAATATCTTGGAACTCCGTGCAGTTTTCAGAGCTCTTCAGTTTTGGCCTCTTCTGAAGAGAGATTCGTTCATTTGTTTTCAGACAGACAATGTCACAACTGTGGCATACATCAATCATCAAGGAGGGACTCACAGTCCTCTGGCTATGAAAGAAGTATCTCGAATTTTGGTTTGGGCGGAATCCAGCTCCTGTCTAATCTCTGCGGTTCATATCCCAGGTGTAGACAATTGGGAAGCGGATTATCTCAGTCGCCAAACGTTGCATCCGGGCGAATGGTCTCTTCACCCAGAGGTATTTCTTCAGATTGTTCAAATGTGGGGGCTTCCAGAGATAGATCTGATGGCCTCTCATCTAAACAAGAAACTTCCCAGGTATCTGTCCAGATCCCGGGATCCTCAGGCGGAGGCAGTGGATGCATTATCACTTCCTTGGAAGTATCATCCTGCCTATATCTTTCCGCCTCTAGTTCTTCTTCCAAGAGTAATCTCCAAGATTCTGAGGGAATGCTCGTTTGTTCTGCTAATAGCTCCAGCATGGCCTCACAGGTTTTGGTATGCGGATCTTGTCCGGATGGCATCTTGCCAACCATGGACTCTTCCGTTAAGACCAGACCTTCTGTCACAAGGTCCTTTTTTCCATCCGGATCTGAAATCCTTAAATTTAAAGGTATGGAGATTGAACGCTTGATTCTTGGTCATAGAGGTTTCTCTGACTCCGTGATTAATACTATGTTACAGGCTCGTAAATCTGTATCTCGAGAGATATATTATAGAGTCTGGAAGACTTATATTTCTTGGTGTCTTTCTCGTCATTTTTCTTGGCATTCTTTTAGAATACCGAGAATTTTACAGTTTCTTCAGGATGGTTTAGATAAGGGTTTGTCCGCAAGTTCTTTGAAAGGACAAATCTCCGCTCTTTCTGTTCTTTTTCACAGAAAGATTGCTATTCTTCCTGATATTCATTGTTTTGTACAAGCTTTGGTTCGTATAAAACCTGTCATTAAGTCAATTTCTCCTCCTTGGAGTTTGAATTTGGTTCTGGGAGCTCTTCAAGCTCCTCCGTTTGAACCTATGCATTCATTGGACATTAAATTACTTTCTTGGAAAGTTTTGTTCCTTTTGGCCATCTCTTCTGCTAGAAGAGTTTCTGAATTATCTGCTCTTTCTTGTGAGTCTCCTTTTCTGATTTTTCATCAGGATAAGGCGGTGTTGCGAACTTCTTTTGAAATTTTTCCTAAAGTTGTGAATTCCAACAACATTAGTAGAGAAATTGTGGTTCCTTCATTATGTCCTAATCCTAAGAATTCTAAGGAGAGATCATTGCATTCTTTGGATGTTGTTAGAGCTTTGAAATATTATGTTGAAGCTACGAAATCTTTCCGTAAGACTTCTAGTCTATTTGTTATCTTTTCCGGTTCTAGGAAAGGCCAGAAAGCTTCTGCCATTTCTTTGGCATCTTGGTTGAAATCTTTAATTCATCTTGTCTATGTTGAGTCGGGTAAAATTCCGCCTCAGAGAATTACAGCTCATTCTACTAGGTCAGTATCTACTTCCTGGGCGTTTTGGAATGAAGCTTCGGTTGACCAGATCTGCAAAGCAGCAACTTGGTCCTCTTTGCATACTTTTACTAAATTCTACCATTTTGATGTATTTTCTTCTTCTGAAGCAGTTTTTGGTAGAAAAGTTCTTCAGGCAGCGGTTTCAGTTTGAATCTTCTGCTTATGTTTTTCGTTAAACTTTATTTTGGGTGTGGATTATTTTCAGCAGGAATTGGCTGTCTTTATTTTATCCCTCCCTCTCTAGTGACTCTTGTGTGGAAAGATCCACATCTTGGGTAGTCATTATCCCATACGTCACTAGCTCATGGACTCTTGTTAATTACATGAAAGAAAACATAATTTATGTAAGAACTTACCTGATAAATTCATTTCTTTCATATTAACAAGAGTCCATGAGGCCCACCCTTTTTTGTGGTGGTTATGATTTTTTTGTATAAAGCACAATTATTCCAATTCCTTATTTTATATGCTTCGCACTTTTTTTCTTATCACCCCACTTCTTGGCTATTCGTTAAACTGATTTGTGGGTGTGGTGAGGGGTGTATTTATAGGCATTTTAAGGTTTGGGAAACTTTGCCCCTCCTGGTAGGAATGTATATCCCATACGTCACTAGCTCATGGACTCTTGTTAATATGAAAGAAATGAATTTATCAGGTAAGTTCTTACATAAATTATGTTTTTTTGTTTTGTGCCCCTTTGTTTTCAAAAACATGGCTTGGCTTCGGTAAGGAGGGAGCTGTGCCAAGTGGCTTGTTTATTCCTTGTTGGAAAGGGAGACGTCTATGCTGCCACTTGGAGCATGTGTACAGTAAATCTTCCTGTGACGACACTTTGGGGCATGTGTACAGTAAATCTTCCTGTGACGACACTTGGGGCATGTGTACAGTAAATCTTCCTGTGACGACACTTTGGGGCATGTGTACAGTAAATCTCCCTGTGACGACACTTTGGGGCATGTGTACAGTAATTCTCTCTGTGACGACACTTGGGTCCTGTGTACAGTAAATCTCCCTGTGACGACACTTGGGGCATGTGCACAGTAAATCTCCCTGTGATGACACTTGGGGCATGTGCACAGTAAATCTCCCTGTGACAACACTTGGAGCCTGTGTACAGTAAATCTCCCTGTGACGACACTTGGGGCATGTGTAGAGTAAATCTCCCTGTGACGACACTTGGGGCATGTGTACAGTAAATCTCCCTGTGACGACACTTGGAGCCTGTGTACAGTAAATCTCCCTGTGACGACACTTGGGGCATGTGTACAGTAAATCTCCCTGTGACGACACTTGGGGCATGTGTACAGTAAATCTTCCTGTGACGACACTTGGAGCATGTGTACAGTAAATCTCCCTGTGACGACACTTGGGGCATGTGTACAGTAAATCTCCCTGTGACGACACTTGGGGCATGTGTACAGTAAATCTCCCTGTGACGACACTTGGGGCATGTGTACAGTAAATCTCCCTGTGACGACACTTGGGGCATGTGTACAGTAAATCTTCCTGTGACGACACTTGGGGCATGTGCACGGTAAATGTCCCTGTTGCTACACTTGGGGCATGTGTACAGTAAATGTCCATGTGACCACACTTGGGGCATGTGTACAGTAAATGTCCATGTGACCACACTTGGGGCATGTGTACAGTAAATGTCCATGTGACCACACTTGGAGCATGTGTACAGTAAATGTCCATGTGACCACACTTGGGGCATGTGTACAGTAAATGCTCACGTGGCGACACTTGGAGCATTGTGTACAGTAAATGCTCATGTGGCGACACTTGGAGCATGTGTACAGTAAATTTCCTTGTGACCACACTTGGAGCATGTGTACAGTAAATGCCCACGTGGCGACACTTGGAGCATGTGTACAGTAAATTTCCCTGTGACCACACTTGGAGCATGTGTACAGTAATTGCCCGCGTTGCGACACTTGGAGCATGTGTATGGTAATTGCCCACGTTGCGACACTTGGAGCATGTGTACAGAAAATGCCCACGTGGCGACACTTGGAGCATGTGTATAGTAATTGCCCACGTTGCGACACTTGGAGCATGTGTACAGAAAATGCCCACGTTGCGACACTTGGAGCATTGTGTACAGCAAATGTCCATATGAGCATCAGTGGTTTGTTCGCATGCATGTTAAAAACTTGCACAAAAGGAACAATCATACCCACCATATAATGCTTTTTTAGTTTCCTTGTAGTGTATGTTACTCTTACGTTGTTAGTAGGATCACAGATGTGCTGAGGAGAACATTAGAATTTTAGTTGAGAATTTAATCTTCAAGAAAAAGATAAATACCTGCCAAGAAGTGATTTATAAGGTTTTGCTTGGTAGAGACTTTTTAAATATCCCTTTGGACAAAGTAGTCTCATATAAAAGTTAAAGGTTTATGAAATATAGTAGATTTGCAATATCGAAAAGTGCATAATAAAAATACAATTCAATAGCACTGACTCTGAATTTTGAAAAGGCAATAGATTTTGTTTTTTCTAACAAATATCAAAATATTTACCATCCCCCTTTATCATTTGACAGCTATCAGCCAATCACAGACTCCTATACACTATATACACTGAATTGGTGCATCATAAAGTGTTCATATACAGTCATGGGAAAAAGTAAGTACACTCTCTTTGAATTCTATGGTTTTACATATCAGGGCATAATAACAATCATCTGGTCCTTAGCAGGTCATAAAATTAGGTAAATACAACCTTAGATTAACAACACATGACGTATTATACCATGTCAGGATTGATTTAACAAAAATAAAGCCAAAAAGCCATGTGTGAAAAACGAAGTACATCCATACTGCTTCCATAGGAAAGTAAGTAACAGCCAGGTGCTGCTAATCAAATGTCATTGATTAATTGATCATCAAGTGTGACCACCTCTATAAAAGTCAGTTTTAGCAGTTTGCTAGTCTGGAGTATTCAGGTGTTTTGTTAACACGATGCCAAACATGAAAGACAACAGCAATGAACTTAGAGAAGCTATTGTTGCTGCCCATCAATCTTGGAAGGGTTATAAAGCCATTTCCAAACAATTCAAAGTCCATCATTCTACATTGAGAGATTATTTACAAGTTGAAAACATTCAAGGCAGTTGCCCAAGTTCCCAGGAGTGGATGTCCCAGTAAATTTACCCCAAGGTCAAACCTTGCAATGCTCAGAGAAATAATAAAAAAAAAAAAACTTGAGTTATATCTCAGACTGTACAGGCCTCAGTTAGCATGTGAAATGTTAAACTTCATCACAATTAGAAAAAGACTGAACAATATGGTTTGTATGGAAGGGTTGCCAGGAAGACCCCTCTTCTCTCTATAAAGAACTGAGCAGCACGGCTTAGGACAAATGAGACCAAAGTGGAGATGTTTGGCCATAATGCATAGCGCCACTGTGACGATTAAGCCTATCCACCCATCCGTCACTATGGCGAGTGTGTGGGCATGACGGGATTAATAGCACTCAGCCACTGGTTCCTTTACTCCTTTAACTGTACAAAGGACCTAAAAGAACACCAAATTAACCCCCAAATCCCACCTACACCAAACAAAATTAACAATGCTGCCACCACCAAGAGTTTTGAAAAATGGCGTCTTGAAAACCCAATAACTCACACAACTAACAATTAGGTAACGTGCCTTTAACCTTGTCTCTTTAGAGTGTGAATTCAGATATTCGAGCCCAAAGACAGAATTAGATTATTATGTTTCATAACAAAAGACAAATGCAGGTTACACAGTGCCAAATTACATAAACATATAAAATTATGAGATATGAAAGTTCTTTAAGGTATGTGGCAGAACCTCTTTCTGATGTTACTGCTTCTTGTCCCAGGCAACTTCTGAATATTTTTTCTGTAACATTCAATTATATCTGTCTCCCTTTGTCTTGTCAAGACCACCACCCCTGTGTTAATTTAAGATTATCTAAAGAGATAACAGGCACCAGGAGGAAGGGGGGGGGGGGGTAGGGGGGATTTAGACCACTGCATTCCTTAAACACAGATTTTACACAAAGAACAGTTCAGATTAACCTGGCAATGCTGAAACCTCAATACCACCTCTGCTGGGTAGCTAATCCAGGTATTAATTACTCCTTATGAGTGTATCATGACAGCCACGTTTGGCAAAAACCAAACACAGCATATCATCACAAACACCTCATACCAACTATCAGGCACAGTGTTGAAGGGGAGATGATTTGGGCTTGTTTTGTAGCCACAGGACCTGGGCACCTTGTAGTCATTGTGTCGACCATGCAATCCTCTGTATACTAAAGTATTCTAAATTCAAATGTGAGGTCATCTGTCCAACAGATAAAGCTTGGTCATATTTGGGTCATTCAACCGGACAATGATTCTAAGCACACCAACAAATGTACAACAGAATGGCTGAAAAAGAAAAGAATCAAGGGAGACTCTTCCAGGCTTCAACCAAGGTGGCTGCTTTACTTTGAGGCTGCAAGGACAAGCGGATAAACCCATTGGTTATCAGCGACTCATGGTGTCGTCAACTCACAATAATATTAAATTCTAAACATTTGGACCTTACTAAGAAACCTGTTGTGAGTAGTTTGCCCAACTTCTAGCTCTTAGTACCGGAACGGTAGGGTCTTCAGTGGTGGTACACAAGTGCCTGTGGCTTTTATCCGGGTTGAGCAGTTCGTATTAACTGCAATTTCACCTATCATATCTACAGCTCATCTTGAGACTCCAACGGAATACTAAAGAAAAGCCTGTATCTATCAGTACTAGAAGAAGATAGTATTGCAAAAAAATATAGGCAGAGGTGTTCGACTTTATTTTGTTATGGCGTCTGCTACTTACCTTCTCCCCCGAGAAGTAGAGGATCTCTTGAGTGATCATTTCGAGCGACTTTCTGCACTTATCTCAAAAGAATGGGGAGAGTTTTACATCCGCCTCCAGAAATGCAAAACCTACAACCTGACCAACAATGATTTACGGCTAACACGCAGAAGGCTCTGGATGAGCCCAAGAAGGCCTCTGCAGGAGACTTTCAGATCGGGCGGGAGTCGGATCTAAAAGTATATTGTAATGCTGCAGTATGCTTAGGGGTGAGTGGAATGGCGTCTGAGTTACCCGCACCCTACGTAACCACTTAGTGAACACGGAGGAAATCGGGGTTATCTTTCATCAAACGGCTTTCATAGAGGGCCTTGAATCCATGATAGAGCAAGCAGAAACTATTCGCTGTGTGGAGACACTTTTTTATCATCCACAGAGACATTAGCTCATGGCAATCCCGCCTTTGAAGGGATACGGACACAATACACTACAAAAGCTACAGCGAGCGGAGGCGGCCATGTGGGAGGCAGACTTCTATCAGAATGGGACATTTGTTATAACCAAGCTATCGTCAGACTGCAGGGGATTGAAGGCACATGCATCCACAATCCATGAGAACAAGCTTGTGTTGAGTGCTATACTGCTTGAAAACAAATATGTAAGGCACAGCCACAACAAATAAATATATATTGAAAACAGGAGTTGGTTAAAGACTTCTTCTCTATGCTGAGTAGCTCCACTAGTTTGGAACCCAGGACTTACTCCTTTGATGTAAGTGGATGACAATAAGTAAATGCCTGAAGAGCTGTCCTGTAAATTGGAGCGCAATAAGAGAGCCAAGCTAATATTCTGAAGTCAAACGCAGTTTGTGCTGCGTAGCGCAAAATTTTCACACATAAATTTGAGCTTTTATTATTATACACATGTAGAGGTATCCATTCTACTAGACCCCAAATGACATAGCTGGACTACTTAGCCTCGGCGACAGCCTTTAGGCTTGAATCTTAGGTACTATGAACATTAATTGCGCTAAGGAGATTATTTATGAGAGACTACAAAAAGTTTCACAAAGTGTTAACCTCCCTTGCTATTATTTTTTCTCTGTATGTATATTCTCCTGAGATATCATTTTACTGTCACATATATTATGTTCTACGTGTCAGTACAAATCACTTAGTTGGATATAGTAAAGGATCGTTACTCTAGACTTAAATACATAGCCCAGTTTCATTACATCACACACACTTATGCCTCCTGGGTTTAGACTGCTAGCGATGACATTCTGCTAAACCTATCTGATACTATATACATTGAATATAGCTGACATAATAATCTGTTAGTATTGGATCATCCAGGGAATAGTTGTGAATGCTCATTATGTGTGTGTTTTTACTTGTTTATTTCACTTTAACACTGTACATGCTTATGTCCCATGGGTGTATGCTACTTGAGATGTTATTCTACTATACTTACTGATACTATATGCATTAAATTGGGTTGACTTGGGACTCTGACAGCAAAAGCTCAACTATAGTACCTTACTCTGTAATTATATCTTAGTAACTAAAATTGCCTAACTTGAACTCTAGGTCTTTTTAATGCTTACTTAGACCCTATATGCATTTTATTTGTTTATGGTGTCTCCCTGTCAGCGGTTGAGATGGGGGAGTTTGGTCCCTATCTTGGATCTACTGCTTGAGTCTCCTCATTACTAAAACCAGAGTTTTAAGTTCTAAATGTATTTATTGATATTAGTTCTTATTATTATCCCCTACCACCATAGTATTTAAAATAAAGTGCAATTACACCATATACTATATATTGCTACTACAATGATATCAGATCTCAGATTTTTGTAGCTCCTTGTCTTTCCAAGTTGGCTTCATCCTGACACCACCTATATCTTATTCTTCAGACTGGCCTGCCATTCCCAGAGTCGTTTGGATTGCTTATCATCCTATATTATAAAAGACTAGAGTTTGTCTGAAGCCGTCATGCGCAGTTCAGACAAACTCTTGCCGCTGATCGCACGCGCACCCTTGGCCTATAGCTGACAGCTGTTGATACTTCGCACGCGCACCCTCACCGCACACCGCTGACCGCGCACCCTCACCGCGCGCACCCGCGTACAAAACTGATGTGACACTTTCACCGCGCGCACCCTCGCACCCACGTGACCTCATGCGCACCGTACCCTCAAAGCAAAAACTGATGTTGACACCCACTTAGCCTATCACACAGCACACTTGATGTTGACACCCACTTAGCCTATCACACAGCACACTTGCAGAATGCGCACGCACCCTCGCAACTGCGAACGCGCACGCAAACATAGCCTCAGAGAGAGTGAGAGAGACAGGGGGGAGAGAGTGAGAGAGACAGGGGGGAGAGAGTGAGAGAGACAGGGGGGAGAGAGTGAGAGAGACAGGGGGGAGAGAGTGAGAGAGACAGGGGGGAGAGAGTGAGAGAGACAGGGGGGAGAGAGTGAGAGAGACAGGGGGGAGAGAGTGAGAGAGACAGGGGGGAGAGAGTGAGAGAGACAGGGGGGAGAGAGTGAGAGAGACAGGGGGGAGAGAGTGAGAGAGACAGGGGGGAGAGAGTGAGAGAGACAGGGGGGAGAGAGTGAGAGAGACAGGGGGGAGAGAGTGAGAGAGACAGGGGGGAGAGAGTGAGAGAGACAGGGGGGAGAGAGTGAGAGAGACAGGGGGGAGAGAGTGAGAGAGACAGGGGGGAGAGAGTGAGAGAGACAGGGGGGAGAGAGTGAGAGAGACAGGGGGGAGAGAGTGAGAGAGACAGGGGGGAGAGAGTGAGAGAGACAGGGGGGAGAGAGTGAGAGAGACAGGGGGGAGAGAGTGAGAGAGACAGGGGGGAGAGAGTGAGAGAGACAGGGGGGAGAGAGTGAGAGAGACAGGGGGGAGAGAGAGAGAGAGACAGGGGAGTGAGAGAGAGAGACAGGGGAGTGAGAGAGAGAGACAGGGGAGTGAGAGAGAGAGACAGGGGAGTGAGAGAGAGAGACAGGGGAGTGAGAGAGAGAGACAGGGGAGTGAGAGAGAGAGACAGGGGAGTGAGAGAGAGAGACAGGGGAGTGAGAGAGAGAGACAGGGGAGTGAGAGAGAGAGACAGGGGAGTGAGAGAGAGAGACAGGGGAGTGAGAGAGAGAGACAGGGGAGTGAGAGAGAGAGACAGGGGAGTGAGAGAGAGAGAGAGACAGGGGAGTGAGAGAGAGAGAGACAGGGGAGTGAGAGAGAGAGACAGGGGAGTGAGAGAGAGAGACAGGGGAGTGAGAGAGAGAGACAGGGGAGTGAGAGAGAGAGACAGGGGAGTGAGAGAGAGAGACAGGGGAGTGAGAGAGAGAGACAGGGGAGTGAGAGAGAGAGACAGGGGAGTGAGAGAGAGAGACAGGGGAGTGAGAGAGAGAGACAGGGGAGTGAGAGAGAGAGAGAGACAGGGGAGTGAGAGAGAGAGAGAGACAGGGGAGTGAGAGAGAGAGAGAGACAGGGGAGTGAGAGAGAGAGAGAGACAGGGAGTGAGAGAGAGAGAGAGACAGGGGAGTGAGAGAGAGAGAGACAGGGGAGTGAGAGAGAGAGAGACAGGGGAGTGAGAGAGAGAGAGAGACAGGGGAGTGAGAGAGAGAGAGAGACAGGGGAGTGAGAGAGAGAGAGAGACAGGGGAGTGAGAGAGAGAGAGAGACAGGGGAGTGAGAGAGAGAGAGAGACAGGGGAGTGAGAGAGAGAGAGAGACAGGGGAGTGAGAGAGAGAGAGAGACAGGGGAGTGAGAGAGAGAGAGAGACAGGGGAGTGAGAGAGAGAGAGAGACAGGGGAGTGAGAGAGAGAGAGAGACAGGGGAGTGAGAGAGAGAGAGAGACAGGGGAGTGAGAGAGAGAGAGAGACAGGGGAGTGAGAGAGAGAGAGAGACAGGGGAGTGAGAGAGAGAGAGAGACAGGGGAGTGAGAGAGAGAGAGAGACAGGGGAGTGAGAGAGAGAGAGAGACAGGGGAGTGAGAGAGAGAGAGAGAGACAGGGGAGTGAGAGAGAGAGAGAGAGACAGGGGAGTGAGAGAGAGAGAGAGAGACAGGGGAGTGAGAGAGAGAGAGAGAGACAGGGGAGTGAGAGAGAGAGAGAGAGACAGGGGAGTGAGAGAGAGAGAGAGACAGGGGAGTGAGAGAGAGAGAGAGAGACAGGGGAGTGAGAGAGAGAGAGAGACAGGGGAGTGAGAGAGAGAGAGAGAGAGAGAGGGAGTGAGAGAGAGAGAGAGACAGGGAGTGAGAGAGAGAGAGAGACAGGGGAGTGAGAGAGAGAGAGAGACAGGGGAGTGAGAGAGAGAGAGAGACAGGGGAGTGAGAGAGAGAGAGAGACAGGGGAGTGAGAGAGAGAGAGAGACAGGGGAGTGAGAGAGAGAGAGAGACAGGGGAGTGAGAGAGAGAGAGAGACAGGGGAGTGAGAGAGAGAGAGAGACAGGGGAGTGAGAGAGAGAGAGAGACAGGGGGAGTGAGAGAGAGAGAGAGACAGGGGAGTGAGAGAGAGAGAGAGACAGGGGAGTGAGAGAGAGAGAGAGACAGGGGAGTGAGAGAGAGAGAGAGACAGGGGAGTGAGAGAGAGAGAGAGACAGGGGAGTGAGAGAGAGAGAGAGACAGGGGAGTGAGAGAGAGAGAGAGACAGGGGAGTGAGAGAGAGAGAGAGACAGGGGAGTGAGAGAGAGAGAGAGACAGGGGAGTGAGAGAGAGAGAGAGACAGGGGAAGTGAGAGAGAGAGAGAGACAGGGGAGTGAGAGAGAGAGAGAGACAGGGGAGTGAGAGAGAGAGAGAGACAGGGGAGTGAGAGAGAGAGAGAGACAGGGGAGTGAGAGAGAGAGAGAGACAGGGGAGTGAGAGAGAGAGAGAGAGACAGGGGAGTGAGAGAGAGAGAGAGACAGGGGAGTGAGAGAGAGAGAGAGACAGGGGAGTGAGAGAGAGAGAGAGACAGGGGAGTGAGAGAGAGAGAGAGACAGGGGAGTGAGAGAGAGAGAGAGACAGGGGAGTGAGAGAGAGAGAGAGACAGGGGAGTGAGAGAGAGAGAGAGACAGGGGAGTGAGAGAGAGAGAGAGACAGGGGAGTGAGAGAGAGAGAGAGACAGGGGAGTGAGAGAGAGAGAGAGACAGGGGAGTGAGAGAGAGAGAGAGACAGGGGAGTGAGAGAGAGAGAGAGACAGGGGAGTGAGAGAGAGAGAGAGACAGGGGAGTGAGAGAGAGAGAGAGACAGGGGAGTGAGAGAGAGAGAGAGACAGGGGAGTGAGAGAGAGAGAGAGACAGGGGAGTGAGAGAGAGAGAGAGACAGGGGAGTGAGAGAGAGAGAGAGAGACAGGGGAGTGAGAGAGAGAGAGAGACAGGGGAGTGAGAGAGAGAGAGAGACAGGGGAGTGAGAGAGAGAGAGAGACAGGGGAGTGAGAGAGAGAGAGAGACAGGGGAGTGAGAGAGAGAGAGAGACAGGGGAGTGAGAGAGAGAGAGAGACAGGGGAGTGAGAGAGAGAGAGAGACAGGGGAGTGAGAGAGAGAGAGAGAGACAGGGGAGTGAGAGAGAGAGAGAGACAGGGGAGTGAGAGAGAGAGAGAGAGAGAGACAGGGCAGTGGAGAGAGAGAGAGAGACAGGGGAGTGAGAGAGAGAGAGAGACAGGGGAGTGAGAGAGAGAGAGAGACAGGGGAGTGAGAGAGAGAGAGAGAGACAGGGGAGTGAGAGAGAGAGAGAGACAGGGGAGTGAGAGAGAGAGAGAGACAGGGGAGTGAGAGAGAGAGAGAGAGACAGGGGAGTGAGAGAGAGAGAGAGACAGGGGAGTGAGAGAGAGAGAGAGAGACAGGGGAGTGAGAGAGAGAGAGAGACAGGGGAGTGAGAGAGAGAGAGAGAGACAGGGGAGTGAGAGAGAGAGAGAGACAGGGGAGTGAGAGAGAGAGAGAGAGACAGGGGAGTGAGAGAGAGAGAGAGACAGGGGAGTGAGAGAGAGAGAGAGACAGGGGAGTGAGAGAGAGAGAGAGACAGGGGAGTGAGAGAGAGAGAGAGAGACAGGGGAGTGAGAGAGAGAGAGAGAGACAGGGGAGTGAGAGAGAGAGAGAGACAGGGGAGTGAGAGAGAGAGAGAGAGACAGGGGAGTGAGAGAGAGAGAGAGAGACAGGGGAGTGAGAGAGAGAGAGAGAGACAGGGGAGTGAGAGAGAGAGAGAGACAGGGGGAGTGAGAGAGAGAGAGAGACAGGGGAGTGAGAGAGAGAGAGAGAGACAGGGGAGTGAGAGAGAGAGAGAGACAGGGGAGTGAGAGAGAGAGAGAGACAGGGGAGTGAGAGAGAGAGACAGGGGGAGTGAGAGAGAGACAGGGAGTGAGAGAGAGACAGGGGAGTGAGAGAGAGACAGGGGAGTGAGAGAGAGACAGGGAGTGAGAGAGAGAAGGGGAGTGAGAGAGAGACAGGGGAGTGAGAGAGAGACAGGGGGAGTGAGAGAGAGACAGGGGAGTGAGAGAGAGACAGGGGAGTGAGAGAGAGACAGGGGAGTGAGAGAGAGACAGGGGAGTGAGAGAGAGACAGGGGAGGTGAGAGAGAGACAGGGGAGTGAGAGAGAGACAGGGGAGTGAGAGGAGGCAAGAGAGACAGGGGAGTGAGAGAGAGAGAGAGACAGGGGAGTGAGAGAGAGAGAGAGACAGGGGAGTGAGAGAGAGAGAGAGAGAGACAGGGGAGTGAGAGAGAGAGAGAGACAGGGGAGTGAGAGAGAGAGAGAGACAGGGGAGTGAGAGAGAGAGAGAGACAGGGGAGTGAGAGAGAGAGAGAGAGACAGGGGAGTGAGAGAGAGAGAGAGACAGGGGAGTGAGAGAGAGAGAGAGACAGGGGAGTGAGAGAGAGAGAGAGACAGGGGAGTGAGAGAGAGAGAGAGACAGGGGAGTGAGAGAGAGAGAGAGAGACAGGGGAGTGAGAGAGAGAGAGAGAGACAGGGGAGTGAGAGAGAGAGAGAGACAGGGGAGTGAGAGAGAGAGAGAGACAGGGGAGTGAGAGAGAGAGAGAGACAGTGGAGTGAGAGAGAGAGAGAGACAGGGGAGTGAGAGAGAGAGAGAGACAGGGGAGTGAGAGAGAGAGAGAGACAGGGGAGAGAGAGAGAGAGACAGGGGAGTGAGAGAGAGAGAGAGACAGGGGAGTGAGAGAGAGAGAGAGACAGGGGAGTGAGAGAGAGACAGGGGAGTGAGAGAGAGACAGGGGAGTGAGAGAGAGACAGGGGAGTGAGAGAGAGACAGGGGAGTGAGAGAGAGACAGGGGAGTGAGAGAGAGACAGGGGAGTGAGAGAGAGACAGGGGAGTGAGAGAGAGAGAGGGGAGTGAGAGAGAGACAGGGGAGTGAGAGAGAGACAGGGGAGTGAGAGAGAGAGAGAGACAGGGGAGTGAGAGAGAGAGAGAGACAGGGGAGTGAGAGAGAGAGAGAGACAGGGGAGTGAGAGAGAGAGAGAGACAGGGGAGTGAGAGAGAGAGAGAGACAGGGGAGTGAGAGAGAGAGAGAGAGACAGGGGAGTGAGAGAGAGAGAGAGAGACAGGGGAGTGAGAGAGAGAGAGAGAGACAGGGGAGTGAGAGAGAGAGAGAGAGACAGGGGAGTGAGAGAGAGAGAGAGAGACAGGGGAGGTGAGAGAGAGAGAGAGAGACAGGGGAGTGAGAGAGAGAGAGAGACAGGGGAGTGAGAGAGAGAGAGAGAGACAGGGGAGTGAGAGAGAGAGAGAGAGACAGGGCAGTGAGAGAGAGAGAGAGAGAGAGGGGAGTGAGAGAGAGAGAGAGAGACAGGGGAGTGAGAGAGAGAGAGAGAGACAGGGGAGTGAGAGAGAGAGAGAGAGACAGGGGAGAGAGAGAGAGAGAGAGAGACAGGGGAGTGAGAGAGAGAGAGAGAGACAGGGGAGTGAGAGAGAGAGAGAGAGACAGGGGAGTGAGAGAGAGAGAGAGAGACAGGGGAGTGAGAGAGAGAGAGAGAGACAGGGCAGTGAGAGAGAGAGAGAGAGACAGGGGAGTGAGAGAGAGAGAGAGAGACAGGGGAGTGAGAGAGAGAGAGAGAGACAGGGGAGTGAGAGAGAGAGAGAGAGACAGGGGAGTGAGAGAGAGAGAGAGAGACAGGGGAGTGAGAGAGAGAGAGAGAGACAGGGGAGTGAGAGAGAGAGAGAGAGACAGGGGAGTGAGAGAGAGAGAGAGAGACAGGGGAGTGAGAGAGAGAGAGAGAGACAGGGGAGTGAGAGAGAGAGAGAGAGACAGGGGAGTGAGAGAGAGAGAGAGAGACAGGGGAGTGAGAGAGAGAGAGAGACAGGGGAGTGAGAGAGAGAGAGAGAGACAGGGGAGTGAGAGAGAGAGAGAGAGACAGGGGAGTGAGAGAGAGAGAGAGAGACAGGGGAGTGAGAGAGAGAGAGAGAGACAGGGGAGTGAGAGAGAGAGAGAGAGACAGGGGAGTGAGAGAGAGAGAGAGAGACAGGGGAGTGAGAGAGAGAGAGAGAGACAGGGGAGTGAGAGAGAGAGAGAGAGACAGGGGAGTGAGAGAGAGAGAGAGAGACAGGGGAGTGAGAGAGAGAGAGAGAGACAGGGGAGTGAGAGAGAGAGAGAGAGACAGGGGAGAGAGAGAGAGAGAGAGAGACAGGGGAGTGAGAGAGAGAGAGAGAGACAGGGGAGTGAGAGAGAGAGAGAGAGACAGGGGAGTGAGAGAGAGAGAGAGAGACAGGGCAGTGAGAGAGAGAGAGAGAGACAGGGGAGTGAGAGAGAGAGAGAGAGACAGGGGAGTGAGAGAGAGAGAGAGAGACAGGGGAGTGAGAGAGAGAGAGAGAGACAGGGGAGTGAGAGAGAGAGAGAGAGACAGGGGAGTGAGAGAGAGAGAGAGAGACAGGGGAGTGAGAGAGAGAGAGAGAGACAGGGGAGTGAGAGAGAGAGAGAGAGACAGGGGAGTGAGAGAGAGAGAGAGAATATAAAAATAAACCACACGGCCCGTGTGAACGGGCTTTAGGACTAGTATACTATAAATGTTCATATATGCTAGTTATATTTACAGTCGATTTGTTCAAAGGTCCAAAAGTGGCCTTATTAAAATATAACCCTCCTTATATACGCCTTGTAAACTACATTGGAGGTCCAAAAGTGGCCTCATTAGTCTTAAGAGGGTAGTTCACCTCCATTGAGTATAGTTATTTTGCATAGGTCCAAAAGTGGCCTATTAGTACCAGAGGTAGTCTACATAAACCTAAAAAAGAGGTTTCGGCTATCTTTGCCTATTTTATATTGTTTTTTATTATATAACTGTGAATATTTATCATTTTCTTATTGTGAATTTAATGTTAACACCTGTATTCCTTAAAGGGCCACTAAACCCAAAATCTTTCTTTCATGATTCAGATAGAGAATAGAAATTTAAACAACATTACAATTTACTTCTATTATTTATTTTGCTAAATTTTTTAGATATCCTTAGTTGAAGAAAAAGCAATGCACACGGTGAGCCAATCACACGAGGCTTCTATGTGCAATCAACCAATCAGCAGCTCCTGAGCATATCTAGATATGCTTTCAAGCAAAGAATATCAAGAGAATAAAAAAAATTAGATAATATAAGTAAATTAGAAAGATGTTTAAAATTGCATTCTCTTTCTAAATCATGAAAGAAAAAGTGTGGGTGTCATGTCCCTTTAAGTTAAGGCAATGTTACAAGATTTGTATGTGTTTCTAAAAACCTTAATAAAAAAATGTATTAAAAAAAAAAAAAAAAGAATCAAGTTGTTGCAATGACCTATTGAAAGTCAAGACCTTAACCCGACTGAAATGCTGTGGTGGGACCTTAAGAGAGCTGTGCATAAACAAATGGCCGCAAACCTCAATTAACTGAAGCAATGTTAAAAAGAAGAGTAGGTCAAAATTCCTCCACAAAGATGTGAGAGACTGATATAGTTACACAGAAAATGATTACCGTACTTTTTTTTTTTTTTAATGCAGCTAAATGTGGTCCTACAAGCTATTGAATCATAAGGTGTACTTCATTTTTCACACATGGCTTCTCCATTTTGGTGTTATTTTTGTTAAATAAATCATGACAGTGTAATATGCCATGTGGTGTTTTTCATCTGAAGCTCTATTTAACTAATTTTAAGACCTGCTAAGGCCCAGATGATTGTTATTATGTCCCGATATGTAAAACCATATAATTCAAAGAGGGTGTACTGTGCATTACATGATCAGTAAGTAACAATTTATGAATATGTAATGGTAGAAATGGACTAACAATGTTGAAAATTTGCTTGTGGTTATTATATAATGATATACTAGCATGAACAACAGATTGTTGTGCTCTTCATCAAGGTTATAAAGATAAATCAAATTATTTTTAAATTCTACAGCACAATAAAAATGTGTGTAAAAGTTTTCTAAATTGATAAAATTAACTTATTGAGCTGTTTCTAGAATCTAATGATTTTTTTTTTTACCCCCCTTAGGCGAGGTTTGAATCCACCTCATAGAGTAAAATCTATCTCTATGACCACGTTTACACAGCAAGAAATAGAATTCCTTCAGAAACATGGCAATGACGTAAGTGTAAGAAATTGTCCCAGATTGTTGGGGATGTCAAGGAATGTATTGTGTGTCACTTTATAGCTCTTTGTATAATATGTGTGTACAGATAGATAAAAAATTCTGATGCCCCAGTGGTGTTTTGCTTTTCTTCTGTAAATTACTCTATGAACTTCAGATTGGTTGTCATAAAAAAAGAGCAGGATGTTCCTGCTTTACAAGGGGATCTGCAAAAATTAGAAGTATGGGCAGGTAAATGGTAAATTAGATTTAATATGGAAAAATGCAAGATTCTACATTTTAGAAGTAAAAATAAGCAGACAATCTATTATTTAAATGGGACTAGACTTGGGACCAACCTAAAAAAAAGACATTGCAGACCTAGAAAATGTTCAGAGAAGGGCCACAAAGCTAATAAGGGGAATGGGCAATTTAAGCTATGAGGAGAGGTCAGCCAAACTGGGTCTGTTTTCTCTAGAAAAAAAACATAATTTATGCTTACCTGATAAATTCCTTTCTTCTGTTGTGCGATCAGTCCACGGGTCATCATTACTTCTGGGATATAACTCCTCCCCAACAGGAAATGCAAGAGGATTCACCCAGCAGAGCTGATATAGCTCCTCCCCTCTACGTCAGTCCCAGTCATTCGACCAAGAATCAACGAGAAAGGAGTAACCAAGGGTGAAGTGGTGACTGGAGTATAATTTAAAAGATATTTACCTGCCTTAAAAAACAGGGCGGGCCGTGGACTGATCGCACAACAGAAGAAAGGAATTTATCAGGTAAGCATAAATTATGTTTTCTTCTGTTATGTGCGATCAGTCCACGGGTCATCATTACTTCTGGGATACCAATACCAAAGCAAAAGTACACGGATGACGGGAGGGATAGGCAGGCTCATTATACAGAAGGAACCACTGCCTGAAGAACCTTTCTCCCAAAAATAGCCTCCGAAGAAGCAAAAGTGTCAAATTTGTAAAATTTGGAAAAAGTATGAAGCGAAGACCAAGTTGCAGCCTTGCAAATCTGTTCAACAGAGGCCTCATTCTTAAAGGCCCAAGTGGAAGCCACAGCTCTAGTGGAGTGAGCTGTAATTCTTTCAGGAGGCTGCTGTCCAGCAGTCTCATAGGCTAAACGTATTATGCTACGAAGCCAGAAAGAGAGAGAGGTAGCAGAAGCTTTTTGACCTCTCCTCTGTCCAGAATAAACGACAAACAGGGAAGAAGTTTGGCGAAAATTTTTAGTTGCCTGCAAGTAGAACTTGAGGGCACGAACTACATCCAGATTGTGTAGAAGACGTTCCTTCTTTGAAGAAGGATTTGGACACAAGGATGGAACAACAATCTCTTGATTGATATTCCTGTTAGTAACTACCTTAGGTAAGAACCCAGGTTTAGTACGCAGAACTACCTTATCTGAGTGAAAAATCAGATAAGGAGAATCACAATGTAATGCTGATAACTCAGAGACTCTTCGAGCCGAGGAAATAGCCATTAAAAACAGAACTTTCCAAGATAACAATTTTATATCAATGGAATGAAGGGGTTCAAATGGAACCCCTTGTAAAACGTTAAGAACTAAGTTTAAACTCCATGGCGGAGCAACGGCTTTAAACACAGGCTTGATCCTAGCTAAAGCTTGACAAAAAACCTGGACGTCTGGATTTTCTGACAGACGCCTGTGTAACAAGATGGACAGAGCTGAAATCTGTCCCTTTAATGAACTAGCCGATAAACCCTTTTCTAAACCTTCTTGTAGAAAAGACAATATCCTAGGGATCCTAACCTTACTCCAGGAGTAACGTTTGGATTCGCACCAGTATAGGTATTTGCGCCATATTTTATGGTAAATCTTTCTGGTAACAGGCTTCCTAGCCTGGATCAGGGTATCAATAACCGACTCAGAAAAACCACGCTTTGATAAAATCAAGCGTTCAATTTCCAAGCAGTCAGTTTCAGAGAAGTTAGATTTTGATGTTTGAATGGACCCTGTATCAGAAGGTCCTGTCTCAGAGGTAGAGACCAAGGTGGACAGGATGACATGTCCACTAGATCTGCATACCAAGTCCTGCGTGGCCATGCAGGCGCTATTAGAATCACAGATGCTCTCTCTTGTTTGATTTTCGCAATCAATCGAGGAAGCAGCGGGAAGGGTGGAAACACATAAGCCATCCCGAAGTTCCAAGGTGCTGTCAAAGCATCTATCAGAACCGCTCCCGGATCCCTGGATCTGGACCCGTAGTGAGGAAGTTTGGCGTTCTGGCGAGACGCCATGAGATCTATCTCTGGTTTGCCCCAACGTCGAAGTATTTGGGCAAAAATCTCCGGATGAAGTTCCCACTCTCCCGGATGAAAAGTCTGGCGACTCAAGAAATCCGCCTCCCAGTTCTCCACTCCCGGGATGTGGATTGCAGACAGGTGGCAAGAGTGAGACTCTGCCCAGCGAATTATCTTTGATACTTCCATCATTGCTAGGGAGCTTCTTGTCCCTCCCTGATGGTTGATGTAAGCTACAGTCGTGATATTGTCCGACTGAAACCTGATGAACCCCTGAGTTGTTAATTGGGGCCAAGCTAGAAGGGCATTGAGGACTGCCCTCAATTCCAGAATGTTTATTGGAAGGAGACTCTCCTCCTGATTCCATAATCCCTGAGTCTTCAGAGAATTCCAGACAGCGCCCCAACCTAGCAGGCTGGCGTCTGTTGTTACGATTGTCCAGTCTGGCCTGCTGAATGGCATCCCCCTGGACAGGTGTGGCCGATAAAGCCACCATAGAAGAGAATTTCTGGTCTCTTGATTCAGATTCAGGGTAGGGGACAAATCTGAGTAATCCCCATTCCACTGACTTAGCATGCACAATTGCAGCGGTCTGAGGTGTAGGCGTGCAAAAGGTACTATGTCCATTGCCGCTACCATTAAGCCAATCACCTCCATGCATTGAGCTACTGACGGGTGTTGAATGGAATGAAGGACACGGCATGCATCCTGAAGCCTTGTTAACCTGTCTTCTGTCAGGTAAATCTTCATTTCTACAGAATCTATAAGAGTCCCCAAGAATGGAACTCTTGTGAGAGGAAAAAGAGAACTTTTCTTTTCGTTCACTTTCCATCCATGCGACCTTAGAAATGCCAGAACTAACTCTGTATGAGACTTGGCAGTTTGAAAGCTTGAAGCTTGTATTAGAATGTCGTCTAGGTACGGAGCTACCGAAATCCCTCGCGGTCTTAGTACCGCCAGAAGGGCACCCAGAACCTTTGTGAAGATTCTTGGGGCCGTAGCCAATCCGAATGGAAGAGCTACAAACTGGTAGTGCCTGTCTAGGAAGGCAAACCGTAGATACCGTTGATGATCTTTGTGAATCGGTATGTGAAGGTAAGCATCTTTTAAATCCACTGTGGTCATGTACTGACCCTTTTGGATCATAGGTAAGATTGTCCGAATAGTTTCCATTTTGAACGATGGAACTCTTAGGAATTTGTTTAGAATCTTTAAATCTAAGATTGGCCTGAAAGTTCCCTCTTTTTTGGGAACCACAAACAGGTTTGAGTAGAACCCTTGTCCTTGTTCCGACCGCGGAACTGGATGGATCACTCCCATTAATAACAGATCTTGTACACAGCGTAGAAACGCTTCTTTCTTTATCTGGTTTGTTGACAACCTTGACAGATGAAATCTCCCTTTTGGGGGAGATAATTTGAAGTCTAGAAGGTATCCCTGAGATATGATCTCCAGCGCCCAGGGATCCTGAACATCTCTTGCCCAGGCCTGAGCGAAGAGAGAAAGTCTGCCCCCCACTAGATCCGGTCCCGGATCGGGGGCTCTCGGTTCATGCTGTCTTTGGGGCAGCAGCAGGTTTCCTGGCCTGTTTGCCCTTATTCCAGGACTGGTTAGGTTTCCAGCCTTGCCTGTAACGAGCAACAGCTCCTTCCTGTTTTGGTGCAGTGGAGGTTGACGCTGCTCCAGGTTTGAAATTCCGAAAGGGACGAAAATTAGACTGTCTAGCCTTAGCTTTGGCTTTTCTCCAGCGCCCCTCCGAAATGAATGAATTGGCTAGTTTAAGGACTCTAAGCCTGTCCATAATGTCGTCTAGCGTAGATGAACTAAGGTTCTCTTCCAGAGACTCCATCCAAAATGCTGCCGCAGCCGTAATCGGCGCGATACATGCAAGGGGTTGCAATATAAAACCTTGTTGAACAAACATTTTCTTAAGGTAACCCTCTAATTTTTTATCCATTGGATCTGAAAAAGCACAGCTATCCTCCACCGGGATAGTGGTACGCTTAGCTAAAGTAGAAACTGCTCCCTCCACCTTAGGGACCGTTTGCCATAAGTCCCGAGTAGTGGCGTCTATTGGAAACATCTTTCTAAATATTGGAGGGGGTGAGAACGGCACACCGGGTCTATCCCACTCCTTAGTAACAATTTCAGTTAATCTCTTAGGTATAGGAAAAACGTCAGTACTCGCCGGTACCGCAAAGTATTTATCCAACCTACACATTTTCTCTGGTATTGCAATGGTGTTACAATCATTGAGAGCTGCTAAGACCTCCCCTAGTAATGCACGGAGGTTCTCCAATTTAAATTTAAAATTTGAAATATCTGAATCCAATCTGTTTGGATCAGAACCGTCACCCACAGAATGAAGCTCTCCGTCCTCATGCTCTGCAAGCTGTGACGCAGTATCAGACATGGCCCTAGTATTGTCAGCGCACTCTGTTCTCACCCCAGAGTGATCACGCTTGCCTCTTAGTTCTGGTAATTTAGACAAAACTTCAGTCATAACAGTAGCCATATCATGTAATGTTATCTGTAATGGCCGCCCAGATGTATTAGGCGCCATAATATCACGCACCTCCCGGGCGGGAGATGCAGGTACTGCCGCGTGAGGCGAGTTAGTCGGCATAACTCTCCCCTCGCAGTTTGGTGAAATTTGTTCACATTGTACAGATTGACTTTTATTTAAAGTAGCATCAATACAGTTAGTACATAAATTTCTATTGGGCTCCACCTTGGCATTGGAACAAATGACACAGATATCATTCTCTGAGTCAGACATGTTTAACACACTAGCAATAACTTGCAACCTGGTTATAATCTTTTTTAACAAAAACGTACTGTGCCTCAAAGAGGTACTTAAACGATTAAATGACAGTTGAGATAATGAACTGAAACAGTTATAGCATCAAGTTTAAAATAACACAACTTTTAGCAAAGGTTTGTTCCCATTAGTAAATAACTAAATTTGACATAAAAAAAGTAACGTTTTTATTCACAGTCAATAAAAATTCTCACAGCTCTGCTGAGAGAATGTACCTCCCTTCAAAGAAGTTTGAAGACCCCTGAGATCTGTCAGTGAACCGGATCATGCAGGAAATATAATAGTAGCTGACTGGAATTTTTTGATGCGTAGCAAAAGAGCGCCAAAAACGGCCCCTCCCTCTCACACACAGCAGTGAGGAGAAACGAAACTGTCACAATTTAAAGCATACAACTGCCAAGTGGAAAATAATGCCCAAACATTTATTTACTCAGTACCTCAGCAATGTAAACGATTCTACATTCCAGCAAAAACGTTTAACATGACAATATTTATTAAAAGGATTAGTGACCTTTAACAGAGTAGTTCCGGTGAAAAACCATTCCCAGAATACTGAAGTGTATACATACATGTCATTATAACGGTATAGCAGGATTTTTTCATCAATTCCATTCAGAAAATAAAAACTGCTACATACCTCAATGCAGATTCATCTGCCCGCTGTCCCCTGATCTGAAGCCTTTACCTCCCTCAGACGGCCGAGAACAGCTATATGATCTTAACTACTCCGGTTAAAATCATAGTAAAAAACTCTGGTAGATTCTTCTTCAAACTCTGCCAGAGAAGTAATAACACGCTCCGGTGCTATTGTAAAATAACAAACTTTTGATTGAAGTCATAAAAACTAAGTATAATCACCATAGTCCTCTCACACATCCTATCTAGTCGTTGGGTGCAAGAGAATGACTGGGACTGACGTAGAGGGGAGGAGCTATATCAGCTCTGCTGGGTGAATCCTCTTGCATTTCCTGTTGGGGAGGAGTTATATCCCAGAAGTAATGATGACCCGTGGACTGATCGCACATAACAGAAGAAATGTGCTTAAAAAGTGAAATGATTACTTTATATAAATATAGCCAGGCTGCTATCTGTTACACTTGAAGGGCCTCAGTGGGACTCCTTTATCTTTATGGATTCGGGGGTTATTGAACAGGGGGGACTTTAATTATGTTTGTTATGTGATTCTGTCTGCCAATGTGTGTGTATATGTATATATATATATGTGTGTGTGTGTGTATGTATGTATGTATATATATATATATATATATATATATATATATATATATATATATATATACATGGCTATATCAGAACATAACGGCCTTTTCCATCTTAATGGGAGGAGAGCCCACTGCTTCATTACTTGTGAGAATTAAAAACCTGGCCACCAGGAGGAGGCAAAGACACCCCAGCCAAAGGCTTAAATACCTCCCCCACTCCCCTCATCCCCCAGTCATTCTTTGCTTTTCGTCACAGTAGGTTGGCAGGGAAGTGTCGGAAGATTCGGAGTCTCTTATGGAGGGTAGTACTCTTCGAAATGGGACTGGAGTTTTAAGTAGTCCTGTCAGCCTTTCAGTGAGAGCATGGGTGAATGTTAGAGTCCGGAGATGCAGGGAGAGTCTTTCTGCAAAACCAACCCGACTCAGTTTAACAGCCCCATTAGCAATCAGCGTTGACTAGTTTTGCTGCCTGCTTTTCTTCTCTCAAGTCCATGTCAGGTGCGATGCTACTACCCTGTCACACTTGAAGGACCGTGTTCCTGTTCCACAGCGTTGATTCTGGTAAGATTATGTGTGATGTCACAGGAGGGTGATGTTCCCCCTGTTTTCCTGTACTATGTATGATTTTATTGAGCTGCTGTATGTGGTATATGTTTTTAACTTCGCTAAATAAAGGTACTTTCTTTCATGTAATTAGCAAGAGTCCATGAGCTAGTGACGTATGGGATATACATTCCTACCAGGAGGGGCAAAGTTTCCCAAACCTCAAAATGCCCACAAATACACCCCTCACCACACCCACAAATCAGTTTTACAAACTTTGCCTCCTATGGAGGTGGTGAAGTAAGTTTGTGCTAGATTCTACGTTGATATGCGCTCCGCAGCAGGTTGGAGCCCGGTTTTCCTCTCAGCGTGCAGTGAATGTCAGAGGGATGTGAGGAGAGTATTGCCTATTTGAATGCAATGATCTCCTTCTACGGGGTCTATTTCATAGGTTCTCTGTTATCGGTCGTAGAGATTCATCTCTTACCTCCCTTTTCAGATCGACGATATACTCTTATATATATATATATAAATATACCATTACCTCTACTGATTTTCGTTTCAGTACTGGTTAGGCTTTCTACAACATGTAGATGAGTGTCCTGGGGTAAGTAAGTCTTATTTTCTGTGACACTCTAAGCTATGGTTGGGCACTTTATAAAAAAGTTCTAAATATATGTATTCAAACATTTATTTGCCTTGACTCAGGATGTTCAACATTCCTTATTTTCAGACAGTCAGTTTCATATTTGGGATAATGCATTTGAATCATTTTTTTCTTACCTTAAAATGTGACTTTTTCCCTGTGGGCTGTTAGGCTCGCGGGGGCTGAAAATGCTTCATTTTATTGCGTCATTCTTGGCGCAGACTTTTTTGGCGCAAATTTTTTTTTCTGTTTCCGGCGTCATACGTGTCGCCGGAAGTTGCGTCATTTTTTACGTTCTTTTGCGCCAAAAGTGTCGGCGTTCCGGATGTGGCGTCATTTTTGGCGCCAAAAGCATTTAGGCGCCAAATAATGTGGGCGTCTTATTTGGCGCTAAAAAAATATGGGCGTCACTTTAGTCTCCACATTATTTAAGTCTCATTATTTAATGCTTCTGGTTGCTAGAAGCTTGTTCACTGGCATTTTTTCCCATTCCTGAAACTGTCATTTAAGGAATTTGATTAATTTTGCTTTATATGTTGTTTTTTCTATTACATATTGCAAGATGTCCCACGTTGCAACTGAGTCAGAAGATACTTCTGGAAAATCGCTGCCTGGTGCTGGAGCTGCCAAAGCTAAGTGTATCTGCTGTAAACTTTTGGTAGCTGTTCCTCCAGCTGTTGTTTGTATTGAATGTCATGACAAACTTGTTAATGCAGATAATATTTCCATTAGTAAAATTCCATTACCTGTTGCTGTTCCGTCAACATCTAATACTCTGTGTTCCTGATAACATAAGAGATTTTGTTTCTAAATCCATTATGAAGGCTATGTCTGTTATTCCTCCTTCTAGTAAACATAAAAAGTCTTTTAAAACTTCTCATTGTTCAGATGAATTTTTAAATGAACATCATCATTCTGATTCTGATAGTGGTTCTTCTGGTTCAGAGGATTCTGTATCAGAGGTTGATGCTGATAAATCTTCATATTTATTTAAAATGGAATTTATTCGTTCTTTACTTAAAGAAGTCCTAATTGCATTAGAAATTGAGGATTCTGGTCCTCTTGATACTAAATCTAAACGTTTAGATAAGGTTTTTAAATCTCCTGTAGTTATTCCAGAAGTTTTTCCTGTTCCTGGTGCTATTTCTGAAGTAATTTCCAGGGAATGGAATAATTTGGGTAATTCATTTACTCCTTCTAAACGTTTTAAGCAATTATATCCTGTGCCATCTGACAGATTAGAGTTTTGGGACAAAATCCCTAAGGTTGATGGGGCTGTCTCTACTCTTGCTAAGCGTACTACTATTCCTACGGCAGATGGTACTTCCTTTAAGGATCCTTTAGATAGGAAAATTGAATCCTTTCTAAGAAAAGCTTATTTGTGTTCAGGTAATCTTCTTAGACCTGCTATATCTTTAGCGGATGTTGCTGCAGCTTCAACTTTTTGGTTGGAAGCTTTAGCGCAACAAGTTACAGATCATAATTCTCATAGCATTATTATTCTGCTTCAACATGCTAATAATTTTATTTGTGATGCCATCTTTGATATCATTAGAGTTGATGTCAGGTATATGTCTCTAGCTATTTTAGCTAGAAGAGCTTTATGGCTTAAAACTTGGAATGCTGATATGTCTTCTAAGTCTACTTTGCTTTCCCTTTCTTTCCAGGGTAATAAATTATTTGGTTCTCAGTTGGATTCTATTATCTCAACTGTTACTGGAGGGAAAGGAACTTTTTTACCTCAGGATAAAAAGTCTAAAGGTAAATTCAGGTCAAATAATAGTTTTCGTTCCTTTCATCACAACAAGGAACAAAAGCCTGATCCTTCATCCTCAGGAGCAGTATCAGTTTGGAAACCATCTCCAGTCTGGAATAAATCCAAGCCTTTTAGAAAATCAAAGCCAGCTCCTAAGTCCACATGAAGGTGCGGCCCTCATTCCAGCTCAGCTGGTAGGGGGCAGATTAAGTTTTTTCAAAGAAATTTGGATCAATTCCGTTCACAATCTTTGGATTCAGAACATTGTTTCAGAAGGGTACAGAATTGGTTTCAAGATAAGACCTCCTGCAAAGAGATTTTTTCTTTCCCGTGTCCCAGTAAATCCAGCGAAGGCTCAAGCATTTCTGAAATGTGTTTCAGATCTAGAGTTGGCTGGAGTAATTATGCCAGTTCCAGTTCTGGAACAGGGGCTGGGGTTTTATTCAAATCTCTTCATTGTACCTAAGAAGGAGAATTCCTTCAGACCAGTTCTGGATCTAAAAATATTGAATCGTTATGTAAGGATACCAGCATTCAAAATGGTAACTGTAAGGACTATCCTGCCTTTTGTTCAGCAAGGGCATTATATGTCTACAATAGATTTACAGGATGCATATCTGCATATTCCGATTCATCCAGATCACTATCAGTTTCTGAGATTCTCTTTCCTAGACAAGCATTACCAGTTTGTGGCTCTGCCGTTTGGCCTAGCAACAGCTCCAAGAATTTTTACAAAGGTTCTCGGTGCCCTTCTGTCTGTAATCAGAGAACAGGGTATTGTGGTATTTCCTTATTTGGACGATATCTTGGTACTTGCTCAGTCTTCACATTTAGCAGAATCTCATACGAATCGACTTGTGTTGTTTCTGCAAGATCATGGTTGGAGGATCAATTTACTAAAAAGTTAATTGATTCCTCAGACAAGGGTAACCTTTTTGGGTTTCCAGATAGATTCAGTGTCCATGACTCTATCTTTGACAGACAAGAGACGTCTAAAATTGATATCAGCTTGTCGAAACCTTCAGTCACAATCATTCCCTTCGGTAGCCTTATGCATGGAAATTCTAGGTCTTATGACTGCTGCATCGGACGCGATTCCCTTTGCTCGTTTTCACATGCGACCTCTTCAGCTCTGTATGCTGAACCAATGGTGCAGGGATTACACGAAGATATCTCAATTAATATCTTTAAAACCAATTGTACGACACTCTGATGTGGTGGACAGATCACCATTGTTTAGTTCAGGGGGCTTCTTTTGTTCTTCCGACCTGGACTGTAATTTCAACAGATGCAAGTCTTACAGGTTGGGGAGCTGTGTGGGGGTCTCTGACGGCACAAGGGGTTTGGGAATCTCAGGAGGTGAGATTACCGATCAATATTTTGGAACTCCGTGCAATTTTCAGAGCTCTTCAGTCTTGGCCTCTTCTAAAGAGAGAATCGTTCATTTGTTTTCAGACAGACAATGTCACATCTGTGGCTTACATCAATCATCAAGGAGGGACTCACAGTCCTCTAGCTATGAAAGAAGTATCTCGAATTCTGGTTTGGGCGGAATCCAGCTCCTGTCTAGTTTCTGCGGTTCATATCCCAGGTATAGACAATTGGGAAGCGGATTATCTCAGTCGCCAAACGTTGCATCCGGGCGAATGGTCTCTTCACCCAGAGGTATTTCTTCAGATTGTTCAAATGTGGGGACTTCCAGAAATAGATCTGATGGCCTCTCATCTAAACAAGAAACTTCCCAGGTATCTGTCCAGATCCAGGGATCCTCAAGCGGAAGCAGTGGATGCATTGTCACTTCCTTGGAAGTATCATCCTGCTTATATCTTTCCGCCTCTAGTTCTTCTTCCAAGAGTGATCTCCAAGATTCTGAAGGAATGCTAGTTTGTTCTGCTGGTAGCTCCAGCATGGCCTCACAGGTTTTGGTATGCGGATCTTGTCCGGATGGCCTCTTGCCAACCGTGGACTCTTCCGTTAAGACCAGACCTTTTGTCGCAAGGTCCTTTTTTCCATCAGGATCTCAATTCCTTAAATTTAAAGGTATGGAGATTGAACGCTTGATTCTTAGTCAAAGAGGTTTCTCTGACTCTGTGATTAAAACTATGTTACAGGCTCGTAAATCTGTATCTAGGGAGATATATTATAGAGTCTGGAAGACTTATATTTCTTGGTGTCTTTCTCATCATTTTTCCTGGCATTCTTTTAGAATTCCGAGAATTTTACAGTTTCTTCAGGATGGTTTGGAGAAAGGTTTGTCTGCAAGTTCCTTGAAAGGACAAATCTCTGCTCTTTCTGTTCTTTTTCACAGAAAGATTGCTAATCTTCCTGATATTCATTGTTTTGTACAAGCTTTGGTTCGTATAAAACCTGTCATTAAGTCAATTTCTCCTCCTTGGAGTTTGAATTTGGTTCTGGGGGCTCTTCAAGCTCCTCCGTTTGAACCTATGCATTCATTGGACATTAAATTACTTTCTTGGAAAGTTTTGTTCCTTTTTGCCATCTCTTCTGCCAGAAGAGTTTCTGAATTATCTGCTCTTTCTTGTGAGTCTCCTTTTCTGATTTTTCATCAGGATAAGGCGGTGTTGCAAACTTCTTTTGAATTTTTACCTAAGGTTGTGAATTCCAACAGCATTAGTAGAGAAATTGTGGTTCCTTCATTATGTCCTAATCCTAAGAATTCTAAGGAGAAATCATTGCATTCTTTGGATGTAGTTAGAGCTTTGAAATATTATGTTGAAGCTACTAAGAATTTCCGAAAGACTTCTAGTCTATTTGTTATTTTTTCCGGTGCTAGAAAAGGCCAGAAAGCTTCTGCCATTTCTTTGGCATCTTGGTTGAAATCTTTAATTCATCTTGCCTATGTTGAGTCGGGTAAAACTCCGCCTCAGAGGATTACAGCTCATTCTACTAGGTCAGTTTCTACTTCCTGGGCGTTTAGAAATGAAGCTTCGGTTGATCAGATTTGCAAAGCAGCAACTTGGTCCTCTTTGCATACTTTTACTAAATTCTACCATTTTGATATATTTTCTTCTTCTGAAGCAGTTTTTGGTAGAAAAGTACTTCAGGCAGTGGTTTCAGTTTGAATCTTCTGCTTATGTTTTTCATTAAACTTTATTTTGGGTGTGGATTATTTTCAGCAGGAATTGGCTGTCTTTATTTTATCCCTCCCTCTCTAGTGACTCTTGTGTGGAAAGATCCACATCTTGGGTAATCATTATCCCATACGTCACTAGCTCATGGACTCTTGCTAATTACATGAAAGAAAACATAATTTATGTAAGAACTTACCTGATAAATTCATTTCTTTCATATTAGCAAGAGTCCATGAGGCCCGCCCTTTTTTGTGGTGGCTATGATTTTGTATAAAGCACAATTTATTCCAATTCCTTATTTTTTTTTTTTTTTTCTAATTTTTAAAAGAGCTTGCTTTCGCACTTTTTTATCACCCCACTTCTTGGCTATTCGTTAAACTGAATTGTGGGTGTGGTGAGGGGTGTATTTATAGGCATTTTGAGGTTTGGGAAACTTTGCCCCTCCTGGTAGGAATGTATATCCCATACGTCACTAGCTCATGGACTCTTGCTAATATGAAAGAAATGAATTTATCAGGTAAGTTCTTACATAAATTATGTTTTTCCGTCTTTAAAAAATGTATCACCAGAGGAATCTGACGGGGGGGAAGTTAGCCAGACTACCTGAACTTAGAGGTAAGCGAGATAGCTCTGGGGTGAGACAAAATGCATTGCATACTGACGCTTTAAGAACCATGTCTGATACTGCCTCACAATATGCAGAAGCTGAGGAAAGAGAGCTTCAGTCAGTGGTTGATGTTAATGACTCAGGAAAGATACCTGATTCTAATATTTCTACATTTAAATATAAGCTTGAACACCTCCGCGTGCTGCTTAGGGAGGTTTTAGCTGCTCTGAATGACTGTGATACCATTGCAGTGCCAGTTATCTTTTCCGGTTCTAGGAAAGGTCAGAAGGCCTCTGCCATTTCTTTGGCATCTTGGTTGAAATCTTTAATTCATCATGCTTATGTCGAGTCGGGTAAAACTCCGCCTCAAAGGATTACAGCTCATTCTACTAGGTCAGTTTCTACTTCCTGGGCGTTTAGGAATGAAGCTTCGGTTGATCAGATTTGCAAAGCAGCAACTTGGTCTTCTTTGCATACTTTTACTAAATTCTACCATTTTGATGTGTTTTCTTCTTCTGAAGCTGTTTTTGGTAGAAAAGTACTTCAGGCAGCGGTTTCAGTTTGAATCTTCTGCTTATTTTTTCAGTTTTTTTCATTATAAAATTTAAACTTTATTTTGGGTGTGGATTATTTTTCAGCGGAATTGGCTGTTTTTATTTTATCCCTCCCTCTCTAGTGACTCTTGCGTGGAAAGATCCACATCTTGGGTAGTCATTATCCCATACGTCACTAGCTCATGGACTCTTGCTAATTACATGAAAGAAAACATAATTTATGTAAGAACTTACCTGATAAATTCATTTCTTTCATATTAGCAAGAGTCCATGAGGCCCACCCTTTTTGTGGTGGTTATGATTTTTTTGTATAAAGCACAATTATTCCAATTCCTTATTTTTTATGCTTTTGCACTTTTTTCTTATCACCCCACTTCTTGGCTATTCGTTAAACTGATTTGTGGGTGTGGTGAGGGGTGTATTTGTGGGCATTTTGAGGTTTGGGAAACTTTGCCCCTCCTGGTAGAAATCTATATCCCATACGTCACTAGCTCATGGACTCTTGCTAATATGAAAGAAATGAATTTATCAGGTAAGTTCTTACATAAATTGTTTTCTTTTACTTACCTTGTTCTTTGGAGTGCCGAGGAGTTTGTTGTTTTTTCCCTATATATATAACCACCTACTCAACCCTGTTCCACATGCTTTGACAATATTGCTATTTCTAAAAAGAATAAGGTATTTAGTGCGACGGAGCCGTCCACCTCTGAGGGCTCCCCGCCTTGCGAGGTGTGTTCCCGGCAATCATCTCCGATTACACAAGTAGTTCCCCTGTGCACTACTAATCTTCCTCCAGACTTTGCCGATCAATTACAGACGGTGGTTTCTGCGGCCATCAATGCGATGCCTTGCCCTACTTAAGCGGAAGATACAGCACTGCTATCCGTCTCAGGGGTCTTCGACTCAGCTGGATGTCTCTGACAGATTATCCGCTGAGGAGGACAACTCCGACTTGTCGAGGAGCCACATTTTAAATTTAAGATGGAGCATTTGCTTTTTCTGCTGAAAGAGGTGCTTGCTACGTTGGAGGTTCCGGAACTGAAACTACAGGAGGAGCCTTCCATCTCTAAACTGGATAGGGTTTATGAGGACAGGGTAGTGCCCCATGCCTTCTCATTTCCAGTCAAGATGGTTAACATTATTAAGAATTAATGGGAGAAACTTGATATGTCCTTTTCCCCCTCTTCTTTTAAAAAGCTTTTCCCCGTTCCAGAAGCGCAGCTTGAACTGTGGGGAACCGTTCCTAAGGTGTATGGTGCTATTTCCACACTAGCTGAGAACGACTATTCCGCTAGAGGATAGCTCCTCTTTCAAGGAACCCATTAATAAAAGATCGTGTCCATGTTAATAAAATGTTCCAACTCGCAGGGTTTGTTTTTCAACTGGCGGTTGCTGCAGTGGTCAGTGTGGCTAAACCTAAAGGATCTACCTTTCGTGCAGACAAGTCTCAGCGCCAGCAGCCTGCCGCAAAGTCTGAGCAATCCAAGGGATCTTGGAGGCAGCTAACTCTTAAAACAAGTCCAAGCAGAATATAGTCGGCATGAAGGGGCGGCCCCCGGTCCATCCTCGGATCATGTAGGGGACAGACTATCTCTTTTTGTGAAGGCCTGGAGAAGAGACGTTATAGACCCTTGGGTTCTGGAGGTCGTATTCCAGGGTTACAGGATAGGTTTCAAGTCTTACCCACCCAGAGGCAGATTCTTCCTGTCAAACATATCTTCAAGAAAAATAGCAAAAGGGTGACAGCAAATTCCAATATAAATTTATTAAATGAGACAAAAATAGGGCAACGTTTCGGGACCTTATCCCTTAGTCATGCCATGCCTAACACAAACAGTGATTTATATTCAGGTGTGCCACTAGGTGGCGCTCAAGAACATTTAACCCATTCCTTCCCATACATATATTCACAATTTAACTATACAATTTTAAGTAACACCATTATCAATTCATCACTCCTGACATGTACAGCAGCAAACAATATGTTGAAAATATTTAGATCAACATTTCATCATAAGAAATTCAATATTTATGATCAACATCAATTTATCATATTTATATGTTGATCATAAATATTGTATTTCTTATGATGAAATTATGTTGATCTAAATATTTTCAACATATTGTTTGCTGCTGTACATGTCAGGAGTGATGAATTGATTATGGTGTTACTTAAAATTGTATAGTTAAATTGTGAATATATGTATAAGGAATGGGTAAATGTTCTTGAGCGCCACCTAGTGGCACACCTGTATATAAATCACTAATAAGTTTATATTGGAATTTGCTGTCACCCTTTTGCTATTTTTCATATGTATCTTTGGGCCTAGGCAGTGGCCCTTGGGTGACTTGCATTACCAAGCTAGAGTGCTGAATTTATCTTTATTGATAAACATATCTTCAAGACCAGAGAAGAGAGACGCCTTCCTGGGCTGTGTGAGGGATTTCTCATCTCTTGGTGTAATTGTCCCAGTCCCTCCGGCAGAAAGAGGCTTAGGGTATTATTCAAACCTTTTCGTGGTCCCAAAGACGGTGGGTACGTTTCATCCAATTCTGGACCTAAAGGCTCTAAACAAATTTTTTCTCAGTTCAATCGTTCAAGATGGAGACGATCAGGTCGATTTTGCCCCTTGTTCAGGGGCAATTCATGACTATAGACCTGAAGGACGCTTACCTTCACGTTCCAATCCACAAGGATCACTTCATGTTTCTAAGTTTCGCCTTCCTGGACCAGTACTTCCAGTTTGGTCTGGCAACTGCCCCAAGAGTCTTCACAAAGGTTCTGGGAGCTCTTCTTGCAGTAGCGAGAGCCAATGGAATTGCAGTGACACCTTATCTAGAATATATCCTGGTCCAGGCTCTGTCCTACAGTCTTACGGAGGATCACTTGAGAGCTCTTCTCCTTCAGTCCCACGGGTGGAAGACAAATGAAGAAAAGAGTTGATTGGTCCCCAGCAACAGTGTGCAATTCCTGGGTACGATAATAGAGCCATGAAGATATTTTTGACAGATCAGAGATGTTGCAAGCTTGCGTCCAACTGTCTAGCTCTTCAGACATCCTCCAGGACATCTGTGGCCCGGTGTATGGAGGTGATCGTGCTCATGGTATCCAGCATAGATGTCATTCCATTTGCCATGTTCCATCTCAGATCTCTTCAGCTGTGCATGTTGAGACAATGGAACGGCGATCATTCAGATCTGTCCCAACAGATATCTCTTAACAGACCGGTGAGGGAGTCCCTATGTTGGTGGATCTGACTGGGGCAGTTGTATCAGGGGACATCCTTCTTAAGACCATCCTGGAAGATTGTAACCACGGATGCAAGTCTATCGGGATGGGGAGCCGTTTGGGGTGCCAGAAAGGCACATAGCAGATGGACTTGAGTCGAGTCTACCTATAAATATTTTGGAACTTTTAACAATATTCAACACTCTGAGGGCTTTGCCCCTTCTGGGGTCGTCCCGATTCATCAGATTCCAGTCAGACAACATTACCTTGGTGCCTTACATAAACCATCGGGGGGGACGAGAAGCTCCCTAGCCATTAGGGAAGTATCTTGGATTCTGGACTGGGCGGAAACTCACAATTGTTCGTTCAAAGCGATTCACATTCTGTGTGTGGACAACAGGGGAATGGTCCCTCCATCCCGAGATGTTTGCGGAAATCTGCAGCAGATGGGGGATGCCATAGACAGATCTCATGGCGTCCAGACTCAATTGCAAGCTACCCAGATAAGGGTCGCGATCCTGGGATCCCCAGGCGGAACTGATAGATGCCTTGGCGGTACCCTCGGACTTCACCTTAATTTACATATTTCCACTGTTACCTCTTCTACCTCAGGTAGTAGCCCTCTTTAATCAGGAGCAAGCTTAGTCTGTTCTGATTGCTCCGTCGTGGCCGCGGAGGATGTTGTTTGTGGATCTGGTGGCGATGTCGTCATCTCTGCCGTGGAAGTTACCTTGTTGCAGGGATCTGCTGGTTCAAGGTTTCTTTCTACATCAAAATCTAGATTCTGAGGCTGACTGTGTGGAGATTGAACGACTAGTCTTAGCCAAGAGAGGATTTCCGGAGAAAGAGATTGACACACTCTTTCAGGCCAGGAAGCCGGTCACTCTGCGCATCTACCACAAGGTGTGAAGGACCTACTTGTCCTGGTGTGAGGAACGAGGATATCCCTGGCATAAGGTCAGGGTATCCAGGATTTTGGCCTTTCTCCAGAATGGTCTGGATAAGGGTCTTGCCGCAAGTTCCCTAAGGGGACAGATCTCGGCTTTATCTGTACTGTACTTGCGGAGCTTCTGGACATTCAGTCCTTTATTCAGGCTCTGGTTAGGATCAGGCCTGTCTTAAGGATTCCGGCTCCTCCTTGGAGCTTAAACTTGGTTCTTAAGGTCTTGCAGAGGGCTCCGTTTGAGCCTATGCATGCACTTGACATTAAAGTTCTTTCATGGAAAGTACTATTATTACTGGCTATTGCATCGGCGTGCAGAGTCTGAGTTGGTGGCCTTGCAATGTGAGCCTGTCTACTTAGTTTTTCATGCCGATAAGCTTGTTCTTCGCACTGGATTGGGATTCCTTCCATAGGTGGTGTTGAGTCGTAACATCAATCAGGAAATAGTTGTTCCTTCTTTGTGTCCTAACCCTTCTTCGATGGAGAGGTTACTTCATAATCTGGACGTGGGTCGGGCGTTTTAAGTTTTATCTTCAGGCCACGAAGGAGTTTAGACAGACTTCGTCCTTATTTGTTGTGTATTCAGGGAAGCGCAGGGGACAAAGGGCCTGGAGTATGATCCGTCTGGCATATGAGACAGTGGGACACAAGCCTCCTCAGAAAATTACGGCTCACTTGACTAGAGCTCTTCTTGGGCCTTTAAGAATGAGACTATGGAGTAGATTTGTAAGGCGGCCACTTGGTCTTCCTTACATTCTTTTGCAAAATTTTTATAAATTTGATGTTTTTGCTAAGGCGGAAGCAGCTTTTGGGAGAAAGGTTCTGCATGCTCTGGTGCCCTCAGTATAGGGTCCGCCTCCTTTTACACTCCCGTTTTTTTCATTCAGTGTCCTCTAAAGCTTGGGTATTTGTTCCCACAAGTAATAAATGAAGCAGTGGACTCTCCTCCCGTTAAGATGGAAAACTTAAATTATGCTTACCTGATGATTTCATTTCCATCTGTGGGAGGAGAGTCCACTGCACCCGAGCGTTTCTCCGGTGGGCGGACCTAAATTTATTATTAATCCTCTGGCACCATTTATATCCTGATATTTCTCCTACTGTTCCTTGTTCCCTTGGCAGAATGACTGGAAGTTGAGGAGAGTGGGGCAGGTATTTAAGTCTTTGGCTAGGGTGTCTTTGCCTCCTCCTGGTGGCCAGGTTCTTAATTCCCACAAGTAATGAATGAAGCAGTGGACTCTCCTCCCACAGATGGAAATTAAATTATCAGGTAAGCATAATTTTGTATTTTTTTAGTCAGGCTGTCAGGCCCTTGTGGCCTTGGTGTGCTTTTCTGTTGCCTGCATTATATACCTTGTGACTAGGCCTTGGCACGTTCTGTTCTCCATTTCCGTATTCCTGACTGCGTGGCGACAGAGAGAGTCTTTTTCGCTAGTTGTCTGGGTCATAGGAGGTGGTGAGTGCCCCAGCCATTGGGGATGTAAAGTGCCGTTTTTATTTTTTCTATCCATAATTTCTATCCAAGTTATGGAGGATTCTGATTTTTTTGGAGATGGATGTCTCTGATTCAGATTCTACTTCTTGCTAAGGGTATGAAATGGCCTTGGTAATCCATGCCCATCAGTTATGTTCCGCATGCCGCTTTAGAGTGCTCTTTTCTCCCGAAACAGGGATCTTAGAGTCTGCCGAGCCATCCGCCCCTGGGGATCCCATATCCTGTGAGGGCACGTACCCTAGAACCTTCTTTGGCTACGCAAGCAGGTGTCCCTAATGCTGTTACCCCTCCTCCGCAAGGCGGCTTGTTTCTTCCAGAGATTACGGCACGGTTCCGCATGGCCATATCTATGGCGTTGCCACATTTACATCTTTCAGGGAGGGAGGTGTTACCGAGATACTGTCCGTGCTCTGTTAACCAGGGCTCGTCGGGCGTGGGGTTGTCTGGGTCAGATCAGCTCTCTGGGGAAGCGGTTGCTCCTGAGGCTTCAGGGGCCCAACCCTCCGGGTCGTCAGTTGCCCCTGCGGAGGTAAGTCTTACTTTTCGTTATAGACTGGTGCACCTTCGTGTCCTGCTGCAGCATGTTTTGGCAGTGCTGGAGGATCCCAGTCCTGATGGGTTGAGGGATCCTCTGTCTTTTGTTCCGAATGGCAAGCTAGGTTAGACGTGTGGGGATGAAGTTAATCTCCTTGTCATCTCCAATTTACTTTTCTTTTGGGGTATCTTATTCCAGTTCTGAGCTTTGGAAGAATGGGGCCTCTGAATGACTGGTCCTGTTAGTGTGCCCATTTTTCTTGGGCGTTCACCTACAGGTGCTGCCCTCTTTTTCTTTGATCCGGTTAGACTGTATTTTATTTCCTTTTAAGAAGTTTATGTCTTCTCTGGAATTCAATACTAGCGATTTTGTGGTTGCTTGGGCAGTTCCGCTGTCAGTATATTTATGAAAATCTTAGTAGTGCTATCCAAATAATATATCATCTTATGGCAGGGTTACGACACAGTACAAACAATAATTTTCCTTAAAAATAGAAACCCTTAATCAACATGCATCTACTAGAAACAATAAAATTAATATAAATACCTGAACTCTTTTATTTAGTTAATATCCATGAACATTTTTGAAATATATTTGCAATAAAAGAAATATGAAACAAATTTATATGCGCTTGAAAACTATTTAAATATGCTATGCAAAGTTTATACACGCTTATCTTTTAAAACCAACCTTATTTATAAATATTTTAACATCCGAGCAATACAATTCTAAACTGTGCTCTTAAACAATAGGATAATATATATATTCTGCTATTTAACTGCAATTTATCCTAATACAATATTGACTTAAAACACCAGAACTTTCATAGATAAATCACTTAGTCTACCAGATACAAATTTAAACAATACCTAGGCTTATAAAATATTAACTTGAAAAAAAAACACACTGCTTCTTTAAATCTTTTAACTGTAGTTTGAACTGCAGTGACTTAGAATTTAACTAATAGTCTTGCCAATAACCTTGAATACGTTACCAGGGTAAAGAGTAGTTGATATTCAATATTCCTTAATAGGAATTGTTTCACCTCAGAATACCAAAAAGTGTAATTTTGCAGTCAATGAGAAAGTGGTAGATCAGCTTTGCCAAAGTAAAATGTTTTTTTTTCACGCCCAGCAGGAACCAGTTTTCAAATTTAGCTCAGCAGAAATCCCCTTTCTCTATGTTTGCGATCACTTTATATGGGTTTTCCTCACTGGTGAATTGGAAACGCCCACGGAGCCTTGTCCCTTGTCATTGGATAATTGGAGTATCTTATTAACAGCCAAAAAAACCTTTTGGTTGTAGTTCTCGTATGGAAACACCGGGTGGCAGCATTATAAACAGACATAGCAACATTTGAACCAACTTAAATAAGTATTTCTATGAAATTGTTATTCATTTTATCATAATTTACTGCAACAACTATTCACAATATTTTTTTTGGATAAGTTATATCTTAATGAATTTTCTGATCATTTTGATATGAAACATCAAATACATCTAACATTATATTAAAATAATTTATATTTCATTTAGCCTAACAGAAAGTTTATATTTCATAGTCATATCACATCAAAGTAACTTCCATATCTTCATCTCTCTATATTTTAAGAGATGTATTTAAAACTTTATAAACATTTATTGCACATTCATATGATATGACTTATTTCATTTCATGCAGGCATTCCATCTCTTTCTAAGTGCATAGATTGATGCCCATGACCAATGGTTGTCTGCAATAAAAATAGAAATAATTATTAGAAATTATCCAAGCATTCATATGTATTTGATGTAGTCATTACTCAACATAGCAATCATTCATTTAATATAAAATGTCTCAGTCCCATATATATATACCTATCTGGGCTATTTGAATTATTCCAAACACATATGAAACTAGTGTTGTTCCCTTTGCAAAAATGTATTTATTTTTATTTAAAATCTAAGTACAGTTGCTTTGAAATCATAATGTAAGTCATGTGCCTTCACTGTATTATCTTAACCCAGACGCAATGTCTGTGTCACGTGTATTCTGGTGTTATCAGCCTGAGTCATTTAACAGGCAGCTGTCAATTTTCAGCTCCTTTGAAGAATGTTTGCATCTTTCACATCTCTTCAGGCGGATCGGCATCTCCATTGGGGGAAACCCATATATGGGCATGTATCCTGTTCTATTGTTCTCACTTTAGCTAGGAATTTCTCTTTTAAAGTAATTTTTATTAGTTTCCTGTGTAATTGAAGAAGTGGGGGAGAACCAAACCTGTCTGAAACCAGTTTGTCTGACAGAAATGAGTCCTTTCTGCTGACCAGTTCAGATCTGAATAAATATAATTGTATTGCATAGCCTTAAAATATATGATTAAAATATATATATTTATTTACCCCACATATACCTTGACACCGCGGAAGTTGCATGTTAAAAGGACAGTGAACCCAATTTTTTTCTTTCGTGATTCAGAACTTTTATGAAATTTTAAACAACTTTCTAATTTTACTCCTTTTATCAATTTTTCTTCGTTCTCCTGCTTTTTTTATTTGAAAAAGGCATCTAAGCTATTTTTTTGTTTCAGAACCATGGAAAGCACTTTTTTATTGGTAGGTGAATTTACCCACTAATCAGCAAGAACAGCAGTGTGCATCAAAAATGAGCCGGCATCTAAACTTACATGCTTGCTTTTCAAATAAAGATAGCAAGAGAATAAAATGAATTTGATAATAGGAGTAAATTAGAAAGTTGCTTAAAATTGAATGCTCTATCTGAATCAAGATAGAAAAAAAATTGGGTTCAGTGTCACTTTAAGGTGTTAGTTCATTGTTATATCTATAGATCCTTTTTTCAATCCCTGCTGTGGTTTACATTTTTCTGTGTCCTGGGTCAGTTATGGTGTGCCCTATATAGCAGGCTCGTTCTGGTCGGGCGCTGGTTTCTGGTCCTTTAATTTACCCCTTGAGTGCTAACGACGGCTCTGAGCCGTCGCAGAGTTTCCCACTCTGGTGCTAACGATGGCTCCTTCTACTGTTTCTCGTCTGCTCCCATGTTTTTGGGGCTCTGGAGAATGCGTTTGTCTCTGTTTTTCCTGGAGCTGCCCTTACTTACGACGTCTCGGTTTGATCTGTCGTTCGCCTGGAATTGTGCTGCTCGTTTATTGTTACTTCCTTGAGCTGTGGGGGTTGCAGGGTGGTTGCTCCTGAATGGATTGTTTGGATACTATATTATCTTCTCAAGCTGGATTATCTAGTTTTCTCTTGTAAGGTGTATCCAGTCCACGGATCATCCATTACTTGTGGGATATTCTCCTTCCCAAAAGGAAGTTGCAAGAGGACACCCACAGCAGAGCTGCTATATAGCTCCTCCCCTAACTGCCATATCCAGTCATTCTCTTGCAACTCTCAACAAAGATGGAGGTAGTAAGAGGAGAGTGGTAAAATATAGTTAGTTTCTCCAACATAGGTGTGTCCGGTCCACGGCGTCATCCTTACTTGTGGGATATTCTCTTCCCCAACAGGAAATGGCAAAGAGCCCAGCAAAGCTGGTCACATGATCCCTCCTAGGCTCCGCCTTCCCCAGTCATTCTCTTTGCCGTTGCACAGGCAACATCTCCACGGAGATGGCTCAGAGTTTTTTGGTGTTTAAATGTAGTTTTTATTCTTCAATCAAGAGTTTGTTATTTTAAAATAGTGCTGGTATGTACTATTTACTCTGAAACAGAAAAGAGATGAAGATTTCTGTTTGTAAGAGGAAAATGATTTTAGCAACCGTTACTAAAATCGATGGCTGTTTCCACACAGGACTGTAGAGAGGAATTAACTTCAGTTGGGGGAAACAGTGAGCAGACTTTGGCTGCTTGAGGTATGACACATTTCTAACAAGACTTGGTAATGCTGGAAGCTGTCATTTTCCCTACGGGATCCGGTAAGCCATTTTCTTAATTTTCAATATAAGAATAAAAGGGCTTCACAAGGGCTTTAAAGACTGGTAGACATTTTTCTGGGACCAAAACGATTACATATAAGCATATTTAATGGTTTATAACTTTGGAGAGTTATTTTAATCTTGGCAATTTTGTTAAAAAAACGGACAGGCACTGTATTGGACACCTTTTTCACTGAGGGCCTTTTCTAGTCATAGGCAGAGCCTCATTTTCGCGCCATTGAAGGCATCATTTGGTATCGTATTCCCCTCTGGGCTTGGTTGGGTCTCAGCAAAGCAGATACCAGGGACTGTATAGGGGTTAAATGTAAAAACGGCTCCGGTTCCGTTATTTTAAGAGTTAAAGCTTTCAAATTTGGTGTGCAATACTTTTAAGGCTTTATGACACTGTGGTGAAATTTTGGTGAATTTTGAACATTTCCTTCATACTTTTGCGTATATTCAGTAAAAAAGTGTGTTCAGTTTAAAATTTAAAGAGACAGTAACGGTTTTATTTTAAAACGTTTTTTGTGCTTTGTTATCAAGTTTATGCCTATTAACATGTCTGAACTATCAGATAGACGATGTTCTGTATGTTCGGAAGCCAAGGTTCCTATCCATTTAAATATATGTGATGAATGTGACAAACAAAGTAGGGACAATGATGCCACTGATAATAATGTTGCCCAAAATGATTCCTTAAGTGAGGGGAGTAAGCATGGTACTGCATCATCCCCTTCTATGTCTACACCAGTCTTGCCCACCCAGGAGGCCCCTAGTGCATCTAGTGCGCCAATCCTCCTTACTATGCAACAATTAACGGCTGTAATGGATAATTCTATTAAAAATATTTTAGCCAAAATGCCCACTTATCAGCGAAAGCGCAACTGCTCTGTTTTAGATACCGAAGAGCATGAGGACGCTGATGATAATGGTTCTGACATGCCCTTACACCAGTCTGAAGGGGCTAGGGAGGTTTTGTCTGAGGGAGAAATTTCAGATTCAGGAAAAATTTCTCAACAAGCTGAACCTGACGTTATTACTATATTTAAATTGGAACATCTCCGCGCTCTGCTTAAGGAGGTGTTATCTACTCTGGATGATTGTGACAATTTGGTCATTCCAGAGAAATTATGTAAGATGGACAGGTTCCTAGAGGTCCCGGTGCCCCCCCGAAGCTTTTCCTATACCCAAGCGGGTGGCGGACATTGTAAATAAAGAATGGGAAAGGCCCGGCATTCCTTTTGTCCCTCCCCCTATATTTAAGAAATTATTTCCTATGGTCGACCCCAGGAAGGACTTATGGCAGACAGTCCCCAAGGTCGAGGGGGCGGTTTCTACTCTAAACAAACGCACCACTATCCCTATAGAAGATAGTTGTGCTTTTGAAGATCCTATGGATAAAAAATTAGAGGGTTTGCTTAAAAAGATGTTTGTTCAGCAAGGTTACCTTCTACAACCAATTTCATGCATTGTTCCTGTCACTACAGCAGCGTGTTTCTGGTTCGAGGAACTAGAAAAGTCGCTCAATCAAGCATCCTCTTATGAGGAGGTTATGGACAGAGTTCAAGCACTTAAGTTGGCTAACTCTTTTACCTTAGACGCCACTTTGCAATTAGCTAGATTAGCGGCGAAAAATTCAGGTTTTGCTATTGTGGCGCGCAGAGCGCTTTGGCTGAAGTCTTGGTCAGCGGATGTGTCCTCCAAGAACAGATTGCTTAACATCCCTTTCAAGGGGAAAACGCTGTTTGGCCCTGACTTGAAAGAGATTATTTCAGACATCACTGGGGGAAAGGGCCACTCCCTTCCTCAGGATAGGTCTTTTAAGGCTAAAAATAAAACAAATTTTCGTCCCTTTCGCAGAAACGGACCAGCCTCAAATTCTACATCCTCTAAGCAAGAGGGTATTTCTTCTCAAACCAAGCCAGCCTGGAGACCGATGCAAGGCTGGAACAAAGGTAAGCAGGCCAAGAAGCCCGCTACCGCTACCAAGACAGCATGAGATGCTGGCCCCCGATCCGGGACCGGATCTGGTGGGGGGCAGACTCTCTCTCTTCGCTCAGGCTTGGGCGAGAGATGTTCAGGATCCTTGGGCGCTAGAAATAGTTTCTCAAGGTTATCTCCTGGAATTCAAGGAACTACCCCCAAGGGGAAGGTTCCACAGGTCTCAATTGTCTTCAGACCAAATAAAAAGACAGGCATTCTTACATTGTGTAGAAGACCTGTTAAAAATGGGAGTGATTCATCCTGTTCCATTAGGAGAACAAGGGATGGGGTTTTACTCCAATCTGTTCATAGTTCCCAAAAAAGAGGGAACATTCAGGCCAATTTTGGATCTCAAGATCCTAAACAAATTTCTCAAGGTCCCATCGTTCAAGATGGAAACCATTCGGACAATTCTTCCTACCATCCAGGAAGGTCAATTCATGACCACGGTGGATTTAAAGGATGCGTATCTACATATTCCTATCCACAAGGAACATCATCGGTTCCTAAGATTCGCCTTTCTGGACAAGCATTACCAGTTTGTGGCACTTCCATTCGGACTAGCCACTGCTCCAAGAATTTTCACAAAGGTACTAGGGTCCCTTCTAGCGGTGCTAAGGCCAAGGGGCATTGCAGTAGTACCCTACTTGGACGACATACTGATTCAAGCGTCGTCTCTACCTCAAGCAAAGGCTCATACGGACATTGTCCTAGCCTTTCTCAGATCTCACGGGTGGAAAGTGAACGTAGAAAAAAGTTCTCTATTCCCGTCAACAAGAGTTCCCTTCTTGGGAACAATAATAGACTCCTTGGAAATGAAGATTTTTCTGACAGAAGCCAGAAAATCAAAACTTCTAAGCTCTTGTCAAGTACTTCATTCTGTTCTTCTTCCTTCCATAGCGCAGTGCATGGAAGTAATAGGTTTGATGGTTGCGGCAATGGACATAGTTCCTTTTGCGCGAATTCATCTAAGACCATTACAACTGTGCATGCTCAGACAGTGGAATGGGGATTATACAGATTTGTCCCCGACGATCCAAGTAGATCAGAGGACCAGAGATTCACTCCGTTGGTGGCTGACCCTGGACAACCTGTCCCAAGGGATGAGCTTCAGAAGACCAGAGTGGGTCATTGTAACGACCGACGCCAGCCTGGTGGGCTGGGGCGCGGTCTGGAAACACCTGAAAGCTCAGGGTCTATGGTCTCGGGAAGAATCTCTTCTCCCGATAAACATTCTGGAACTGAGAGCGATATTCAATGCTCTCAAGGCTTGGCCTCAACTAGCAAAGGCCAAATTCATAAGGTTTCAATCCGACAACATGACGACTGTTGCATATATCAACCATCAGGGGGGAACAAGGAGTTCCCTGGCGATGGAAGAAGTGACCAAAGTAATTCAATGGGCGGAGCTTCACTCCGGCCACTTGTCTGCAATCCACATCCCAGGAGTGGAAAATTGGGAAGCGGATTTTCTGAGTCGTCAGACATTTCATCCGGGGGAGTGGGAACTCCATCCGGAAATCTTTGCCCAAATAACTCAATTATGGGGCTTTCCAGACATGGATCTGATGGCGTCTCGTCAGAACTTCAAGGTTCCTTGCTACGGGTCCAGATCCAGGGATCCCAAGGCGACTCTAGTAGATGCACTAGTAGCGCCCTGGACCTTCAACCTAGCTTATGTGTTCCCACCGTTTCCTCTCATTCCCAGGCTGGTAGCCAGGATCAATCAGGGCTTCGGTGATCTTGATAGCTCCTGCGTGGCCACGCAGAACTTGGTATGCAGACCTGGTGAATATGTCATCGGCTCCACCATGGAAGCTACCGTTGAGACGGGACCTTCTTGTTCAAGGTCCGTTCGAACATCCGAATCTGGCATCACTCCAACTGACTGCTTGGAGATTGAACGCTTGATTTTATCAAAGCGTGGGTTCTCAGATTCTGTCATTGATACTCTTATTCAGGCTAGAAAGCCTGTAACTAGAAAAATTTACCATAAAATATGGAAAAAATATATCTGTTGGTGCGAATCAAAAGGATTCCCATGGAACAGGGTAAAAATTCCTAAGATTCTATCCTTTCTACAAGAGGGTTTGGAGAAAGGATTATCTGCAAGTTCTTTGAAGGGACAGATTTCTGCTTTATCTGTTTTACTTCACAAGAAGCTGGCGGCTGTGCCAGATGTTCAGGCTTTTGTTCAGGCTCTGGTTAGAATCAAGCCTGTCTACAAACCTTTGACTCCTCCTTGGAGTCTCAATTTAGTTCTTTCAGTTCTTCAAGGGGTTCCGTTTGAACCTTTACATTCCTTAGATATCAAGTTATTATTTTGGAAAGCTTTGTTTTTGGTTGCAATTTCTTCTGCTAGAAGAGTTTCAGAGTTATCTGCTCTGCAGTGTTCTCCTCCTTATCTGGTGTTCCATGCAGATAAGGTGGTTTTGCGTACTAAACCTGGTTTTCTTCCGAAAGTTGTTTCTAACAAAAATATTAACCAGGAGATAGTTGTGCCTTCTTTGTGTCCGAATCCAGTTTCAAAGAAGGAACGTTTGTTGCACAATTTGGATGTAGTTCGTGCTCTAAAGTTCTACTTAGAGGCTACAAAGGATTTCAGACAAACATCTTCCTTGTTTGTTGTTTATTCTGGTAAAAGGAGAGGTCAAAAAGCAACTTCTACCTCTCTCTCTTTTTGGCTTAAAAGCATCATCAGATTGGCTTATGAGACTGCCGGACGGCAGCCTCCTGAAAGAATCACAGCTCATTCCACTAGGGCTGTGGCTTCCACATGGGCCTTCAAGAACGAGGCTTCTGTTGATCAGATATGTAAGGCAGCGACTTGGTCTTCACTGCACACTTTTACCAAATTTTACAAATTTGATACTTTTGCTTCTTCTGAGGCTATTTTTGGGAGAAAGGTTTTGCAAGCCGTGGTGCCTTCCATCTAGGTGACCTGATTTGCTCCCTCCCATCATCCGTGTTCTAAAGCTTTGGTATTGGTTCCCACAAGTAAGGATGACGCCGTGGACCGGACACACCTATGTTGGAGAAAACAGAATTTATGTTTACCTGATAAATTACTTTCTCCAACGGTGTGTCCGGTCCACGGCCCGCCCTGGTTTTTTAATCAGGTCTGATGATTTATTTTCTCTAACTACAGTCACCACGGTATCATATGATTTCTCCTATGCAAATATTCCTCCTTTACGTCGGTCGAATGACTGGGGAAGGCGGAGCCTAGGAGGGATCATGTGACCAGCTTTGCTGGGCTCTTTGTCATTTCCTGTTGGGGAAGAGAATATCCCACAAGTAAGGATGACGCCGTGGACCGGACACACCGTTGGAGAAAGTAATTTATCAGGTAAACATAAATTCTGTTTTTTCTTCAATCAAAAGTTTGTTATTTTCAAATAGTACCGGAGTTGTACTATTTTATCTCAGGCAGTATTTAGAAGAAGAATCTGCCTGCGTTTTCTATGATCTTAGCAGCTTGTAACTAAGATCCACTGCTGTTCTCGCATATGTCTGAGGAGTGAGGTAACTTTAGAGGGAGAATGGCGTGCAGGTTATCCTGCTATTGAGGTATGTGCAGTTTTAAGTTTTTCTAGGGACTAGAAAATGCTGCTGGTACCTGATTAATGTAAGTTAAGCCTAAAAACAGTGATTTAATAGTGACTTGTATCAGGCTTACTATCAGAGATATATACTCTTATAAATGTGCAATATAAAACGTTTGCTGGCATGTTTAATCGTTTTTATATATGCTTTGGTGATAAAACTTATTGGGGCCTAGTTTTTTCCACATGGCTGGCTTGATTTTTGCCTAGAAACAGTTTCCTGAGGCTTTCCACTGTTGTAGTATGAGTGGGAGGGGCCTATTTTAGCGCTTTTTTGCGCAGTTAAAATTACATTCAGCTTCCCTCAGCAGTCCCCTGCATGCTATAGGACATCTCTGAAGGGCTCTAAAGGCTTCAAAAGTCGTTTATTGAGGAAGGTAGGGCCGCAGCTGAGCTGTGGCAGTTGTTGTGACTGTTTAAAAAACGTTTATTTAGTTTTTTTGATCCGTTTTTTGCATTAAGGGGTTAATCATCCATTTGCAAGTGGGTGCAATGCTCTGCTAACCTATTACATACACTGTAAAAATTTCGTTTGATTTACTACCTTTTTTCACTGTTTTTCAAATTTTGACAAAATTTGTTTCTCTTAAAGGCACAGTACCGTTTTTATATTTGCTTGTTAACTTGATTTAAATTGTTTTCCAAGCTTGCTAGTCTCATTGCTAGTCTGTACAAACATGTCTGACATAGAGGAAACTCCTTGTTCATTATGTTTAAAAGCCATGGTGGAACCCCATATGAGAATGTGTACTAAATGTATTGATTTCACTTAACAATAAAGATCAGCTTTTGTCTTTAAAAAATTTATCACCAGAGGATTCTGACAAGGGGGGATTTATGCTGACTAACTCTCCCCACGTGTCAGACCCTTTGACTCCCGCTCAAGAGACTCCCGCTCAAATGACGCCAAGTACATCAAGGACGCCCATAGCGATTACTTTACAAGACATGGCGGCAGTCATGGATAATATACTGTCAGCGGTATTAGCCAGACTACCTGAATTTAGAGGAAAGCGAGATAGCTCTGGTGTTAGGCGTAATACAGAGCATACAGACGCTTTAAGAGCCATGTCTGATACTGCCTCACAATATGCAGAAGCTGAGGAAGGAGAGCTTCAGTCTGTGGGTGATATCTCTGACTCAGGGAAACCTGATTCTGATATTTCTACTTTTAAATTTAAGCTTGAGAACCTCCGTGTTTTGCTTAGGGAGGTTTTAGCTGCTCTGAATGACTGTGACACAATTGCAGTGCCAGAGAAATTGTGTAGACTGGATAAATACTTTGCAGTGCCGGTGTGTACTGAGGTTTTTCCAATACCTAAAAGGTTTACAGAAATTATTAATAAAGAGTGGGATAGACCCGGTGTGTCGTTTTTCCCCCCCTCCTATTTTTAAAAAAATGTTTCCCATAGACGCCACCACACGGGACTTATGGCAAACGGTCCCTAAGGTGGAGGGAGCAGTTTCTACTTTAGCAAAGCGTACTACTATCCCTGTCGAGGACAGTTGTGCTTTTTCAGATCCTATGGATAAAAAAATTAGAGGGTTATCTTAAGAAAATGTTTATTCAACAAGGTTTTATCCTGCAGCCCCTTGCATGCATTGCTCCTTTCACTGCTGCTGCGGCGTTCTGGTTTGAGTCTCTGGAAGAGGCTTTACAGACAACGACTCCATTGGAGGACATATTTAACAAGCTTAGAGCACTTAAGCTAGCTAATTCTTTTGTTTCTGATGCCATTGTTCATTTGACTAAACTAACGGCTAAGAATTCTGTATTTGCCATCCAGGCGCGTAGGGCGCTATGGCTCAAATCTTGGTCAGCTGACGTGACTTCAAAGTCTAAACTACTTAACATTCCCTTCAATGGGCAGACCCTATTCGGGCCTTGTTTGAAGGAAATTATTGCTGACATTACTGGAGGTAAAGGTTATGCCCTTCCTCAGGACAGGTCCAAATCAAGGGCCAAACAGTCTAATTTTCGTGCCTTTCGAAACTTCATGGCAAGTGCAGCATCAACTTCCTCTGCTACAAAACAAGAGGGAACTTTTGCTCAGTCCAAGACGGCCTGGAAACCTAACCAGTCCTGGAACAAAGGCAAGCAGGCCAATAAGCCTGCTGCTGCCTCTAAGACAGCATGAAGGAATGGCCCCCTATCCGGTAACGGATCTAGTAGGGGGCAGACTTTCTCTCTTCGCCCAGGCGTGGGCAAGAGATGTTCAGGATCCCTGGGCGTTGGAGATTATATCTCAGGGGTATCTTCTGGACTTCAAGGCTTCTCCTCCACAGGGGAGATTTCACCTTTCACGATTATCTGTCAACTAGATAAAGAAAGAGGCATTCTTACACTGTGTGCAAGACCTCCTAGTTATGGGAGTGATCCATCCAGTTCCAAAGGAGGAACAGGGACAGGGATTTTACTCAAATCTGTTTGTGGTTCCCAAAAAAGAGGGAACCTACAGACCAATCTTGGATCTAAAGATCTTAAACAAATTCCTCAGAGTTCCATCATTCAAAATGGAAACTATTCGGACCATCCTACCTATGATCCAGGAGGGTCAATATATGACTACGGTGGATCTAAAGGATGCTTACTTTCACATTCCAATACACAAAGATCATCATCGGTTCCTAAGGTTTGCCTTTCTGGACAGGCATTACCAGTTTGTGGCTCTTCCCTTCGGGTTAGCTACAGCCCCAAGAATTTTTACAAAGGTTCTGGGGTCGCTTCTGACGGTCCTAAGGCCGCGGGGCATAGCAGTGGCCCCTTATCTAGACGACATCCTGATACAGGCGTAAAATTTCCAAATTGCCAAGTCCCATACGGATATAGTTCTGGCATTTCTGAGGTCGCACGGGTGGAAAGTGAACGAGGAAAAGAGTTCTCTGTCCCCACTCACAAGAGTCTCCTTCCTAGGGACTCTGATAGATTCTGTAGAAATGAAAATTTACCTGACGGAGTCCAGGTTATCAAAACTTCTAAATTCTTGCCGTGTTCTGCATTCTATTCCGCGCCCTTCGGTGGCTCAGTGCATGGAGGTAATCGGCTTAATGGTAGCGGCAATGGACATAGTTCCGTTTGCGCGCCTACATCTCAGACCTCTGCAACTCTGCATGCTCAGTCAGTGGAATGGGGATTACACAGATTTGTCCCCTCTACTAAATCTGGATCAAGAGACCAGGGATTCTCTTCTCTGGTGGCTATCTCGGGTTCATCTGTCCAAAGGTATGACCTTTCGCAGGCCAGATTGGACAATTGTAACGACAGATGCCAGCCTTCTAGGTTGGGGTGCAGTCTGGAACTCCCTGAAGGCTCAGGGATCGTGGACTCAGGAGGAGAAACTCCTCCCAATAAATATTCTGGAATTGAGGGCAATATTCAATGCTCTTCAGGCTTGGCCTCAGTTAACAACCCTGAGGTTCATCAGATTTCAGTCAGACAACATCACGACTGTGGCTTACATCAACCATCAAGGGGGAACAAAGAGTTCCCTAGCGATGTTAGAAGTCTCAAAGATAATTCGCTGGGCAGAGATTCACTCTTGCCACCTATCAGCTATCCATATCCCAGGTGTAGAGAATTGGGAGGCGGATTTTCTAAGTCGTCAGACTTTTCATCCGGGGGAGTGGGAACTCCATCCGGAGGGGTTTGCTCAATTGATTCATTGTTGGGGCAAACCAGAACTGGATCTCATGGCTTCTCGCCAGAACGCCAAGCTTCCACAGTTTCCTCTGCTCCCTCGACTGATTGCCAAAATCAAGCAGGAGAGAGCATTGGTGATTTTGATAGCGCCTGCGTGGCCACGCAGGACCTGGTATGCAGACCTAGTGGACATGTCATCCTTTCCACCTTGGACTCTGCCTTTGAGATGAGACCTTCTACTTCAAGGTCCTTTCAATCATCCAAATCTAATTTCTCTGAGACTGATTGCATGGAGATTGAACGCTTGATTTTATCAAAGCGTGGCTTCTCCGAGTCTGTCATTGATACCTTAATACAGGCACGTAAGCCTGTTACCAGGAAAATCTACCATAAGATATGGCGTAAATATCTTTATTGGTGTGAATCCAAGAGTTACTCATGGAGTAAGGTTAGGATTCCCAGGATATTATCTTTTCTCCAAGAGGGTCTGGAGAAAGGATTATCAGCTAGTTCTTTAAAGGGACAGATCTCTGCACTGTCTATTCTTTTGCACAAGCGTCTGGCGGATGTTCCAGACGTTCAGGCGTTTTGTCAGGCGTTGGTTAGAATCAAGCCTGTGTTTAAACCTGTTGCTCCCCCATGGAGCTTACATTTGGTTCTTAAAGTTCTTCAAGGGGTTCCGTTTGAACCTCTTCATTCCATAGATATCAAGCTTTTATCTTGGAAAGTTCTTTTTTTGATGGCTATTTCCTCGGCTCGTAGAGTCTCCGAGTTACAATGTGATTCTCCTTATCTGATCTTCCATGCAGATAAGGTAGTTCTGCGTACAAAACCTGGGTTTTTGCCTAAGGTGGTATCTACTAAGAATATCAATCAAGAGATTGTTGTTCCATCATTGTGTCCTAATCCTTCTTCAAAGAAGGAACGTCTTTTACATAACCTGGACGTGGTTCTTGCTTTAAAGTTTTACTTACAAGCTACTAAAGATTTTCGTCAAACATCTGCTTTGTTTGTTGTTTACTCTGGACAGAGAAGAGGTCAAAAGGCTTCGGCAACCTCTTTCTTTTTGGCTAAGAAGCATAATCCGCTTAGCCTATGAGACTGCTGGACAGCAGCCTCCTGAAAGGATTACAGCTCATTCTACTAGAGCTGTGGCTTCCACTTGGGCCTTTAAAAATGAGGCTTCTGTTGAACAGATTTGCAAGGCGGCGACTTGGTCTTCGCTTCATACTTTTTCAAAATTCTACAAATTTGATACTTTTGCTTCTTCGGAGGCTATTTTTGGGAGAAAGGTTTTACAGGCAGTGGTACATTCCGTTTAAGTACCTGCCTTGTCCCTCCCTTCATCCGTGTACTTTAGCTTTGGTATTGGTATCCCACAAGTAATGGATGATCCGTGGACTGGATACACCTTACAAGAGAAAACACAATTTATGCTTACCTGATAAATTTGTTTCTCTTGTGGTGTATCCAGTCCACGGCCCGCCCTGTCATTTTAAGGCAGGTCAAAATTTTAGATTAAACTACAGTCACCACTGCACCCTATGGTTTCTCCTTTCTCGGCTTGTTTCCGTCGAATGACTGGATATGGCAGTTAGGGGAGGAGCTATATAGCAGCTCTGCTGTGGGTGTCCTCTTGCAACTTCCTGTTGGGAAGGAGAATATCCCACATGTAATGGATGATCCGTGGACTGGATACACCACAAGAGAAATAAATTTATCAGGTAAGCATAAATTGTGTTTTTTTTAGCTCTTTCTTTTCAGCACCTTTACTATTGGACTTTGGGGTGTTGCCCCTCGAGCCTTAAGGAGTTATACTCTGTCTCTGGGATGCTTAATGAACGTCCAGTGTTCAAGGACCTTTGTATGTGGCTGTGATTGCATCTCCTATGGTTCCTCAGGGGTTGATAGCTTGTGGCCGGCTCCGGTTTCCGGGTATCCGGTTTTATAGACATGTTCTTGTCTTGGATATCTGACCAGATCTCTTAGATGGGTCCTGGGCGATTCAGTCCTTCCGGTTCTGAGACATCTGCTTGCTCCTTCAGGTGGTTTTGTCTTTCTCTTATCGGAGACATGGAAATAGCCTGATTGCTAGTTTACATGCCTAGCAAGCGGGAGATTGTGGTTTAAATCTGTTGTGGCATTTTTCACCTTAAATGTGTGCTCGATGGCTGTTTGTTTTCTACTGGGCCGGCTTTTGCAGCCAGTTGGTTCATCTACAGTCGGTATTGACTTTGCCGTCTGTCTGCTGCCACACTATCCATGCCTGTGGGTGGGTGAGCGGCTATATTTTGGCCTATGGCCACACTACTCTGAGCACCTGATCCCGTCTGATCTCAGAGCGGTTATATTTCTTTCCTAAAATATGGTGAGTTCACAGAATCATCAGTTACTAGTGGGAATATCACTCGGCCAGCAGGATGTGGCAAAGAGCACTACAGCAAAGCTGCTATATATGTCACTTCCCTTACCTTAAACCCCAGCCATTCTCTTTGCCTGCGGTTCAGGTGGAGGTGAAGATTTGGTGTCTGCTTTTAAAATAACAAAATTTTAATTGTAGATCAGAGTAGGTTTGCTCTGATCTTTCTAAAGGGTCTAGCCTTAGCTCATGTCAATCTCTTCAGTAGGGCAGTGGGGGCTTTTGAGCATTTGGGAACTTGTGGGGTACAATCCTCACTGCGTTTTCCCAAAACATTTTGCTGCCCTATTTAGAGAGCCTGAGTAGGTTTACTCAGTCTTTCTGTATTTCCACAGGTCCATGTGAGGGATGGCATCCTCTCAAACCAGGTGAGCTGTCCTACTGCCGGACAGATAAATGTTAAGAAAAGAGTTTTATTTTTCTATGTAAGCAGGGAAAAAATGTGGCACTTATTCAGCTGAAATGCTGCAGGGGGACATTTTATTTTATTCCTGTCAGGGTGCAGGTTTTTATGGCAGTCTTTGCAGGCACTGTTAGTGTGAGGAGTTTAGTAACGGATTATGTACTTTTATTGGAGGTTGTATTGTTTGTTTTTAAGCCTGTTTTCAAGAAAGTTGTTTAAAAATAAATGGCTTTTTTGTCAGCTCTAGGACCGCCCCTTTTAGGGAGGTTCTGATTCTTTGATGTCAGAGCTTTTTTTGGCGCTTTTCTTCACTTCCTGTAGAGTGAGGTGCGCATATTTCAGATGGCTCTGTTGTTTAGAAAGCTTCTTGCTGTTTTTGCTTCTTTGGAATCCGGATTGTAAATGGGATAGTTTTTTCCTCAGTTTTCTGCGGGTTGCAGGACAGGTAGGGAACCTTTAGTAATTCTGCTGAGGTGTAGAGTGTTCCCTGGGGTATGTTTTCTTGATTTGGTAAATTTAAAAGGAACATTTATTTATAAACTTTTTCTTTGTTCTGTATTATATCTTGTGTTAAAAGATAAAAAAAAAAAAAAAAAAAAGTTACAAAAAAAAGATTTTTTTTTTTTTTATTATGGATCAAGAGGCCGTGCAGGATGTTACCTGTAGCTTATGTTTTGATGCCCAGGTGGAACCCCAGTACCTTTTTGTTCTTCATGTATTGAAAGAACTTAAGCTTATAGAAATAGACTTTTTGACCCTGAGCCATCATTAGCTAAGGCGGATGCTGTTCAGGGGCCTTCTGTTTCAGATTTGCTGCAGCTGTCTCCTCAAGCGTCCCAATCCTATTCATCTGCACATGCAGTGCCCTGCATTTCCTCTCATTCTCCGTCTGGGGTTACTTTGCAAGATATTGCTGCCCAGGTATCCTCTGTGGTATCTGAGGCACTGTCTGCTTTTCCTATGCTGCAAGGAAAACATAAAAGGAAATTTAAAGAAACAGTAACTAAGATTTCTGATCCTGAAGTGGCTAATCAAAGTATTTCTCCAACATTGGTGTGTCCGGTCCACGGCGTCATCCTTACTTGTGGGATATTCTCTTCCCCAACAGGAAATGGCAAAGAGTCCCAGCAAAGCTGGTCACATGATCCCTCCTAGGCTCCGCCCACCCCAGTCATTCTCTTTGCCGTTGCACAGGCAACATCTTCACGGAGATGGTTAAGAGTTTTTTGGTGTTTAAATGTAGTTTTATTCTTCTATCAAGTGTTTGTTATTTTAAAATAGTGCTGGTATGTACTATTTACTCTGAAACAGAAAAGGATGAAGATTTCTGTTTGTAAGAGGAAGATGATTTTAGCAGACAGTATCTAAAATCGATTGCTGTTTCCACACAGGACTGTTGAGATGAAGTAACTTCAGTTGGGGGAAACAGTTAGCAGTCTTTTCTGCTTAAGGTATGACTAGCCATATTTCTAACAAGACCATGTAATGCTGGAAGGCTGTCATTTCCCCTCATGGGGACCGGTAAGCCATTTTCTTAGTTAAACATAAAAGAATAAAGGGCTTCAAAAAGGGCTTAAAAACTGGTAGACGTTTTTCTGGGCTAAAACAATTGCTTTATGCAGATTCTAACTAATTATTGGTATTATAATCTTGGGGAACACAGGCACTGTGTTGGACACCTTTTTCAGATGGGGGCCTTTCTAGTTATAGACAGAGCCTCATTCTGGGACTGTATAGGGGTTAAATGTAAAAACGGCTCCGGTTCCGTTAATTTAAGGGTTAAAGCTCTGAAATTTGGTGTGCAATACTTTTAATGCTTTAAGACACTGTGGTGAAATTTTGGTGAATTTTGAACAATTCCTTCATACTTTTTCACATATTCAGTAATAAAGTGTGTTCAGTTTAAAATTTTAAAGTGACAGTAACGGTTTTATTTTAAAACGTTTTTTGTGCTTTGTTGACAAGTTTAAGCCTGTTTAACATGTCTGTACCATCAGATAAGCTATGTTCTATATGTATGAAAGCCAATGTGTCTCCCCATTTAAATTTATGTGATAATTGTGCCATAGTGTCCAAACAAAGTAAGGACAGTAATGCAACAGATAATATTGCCCAAGATGATTCCTCAAATGAGGGGAGTAAACATGATACTACATCATCCCCTACTGTGTCTACACCAGTTATGCCCACACAGGAGGCCCCTAGTACATCTAGTGCTCCAATACTTATTACCATGCAACAATTAACGGCTGTAATGGATAACTCCATAGCAAATCTTTTATCCAAAATGCCTACTTATCAGAGAAAGCGCGATTGCTCTGTTTTAAACACTGAAGAGCAAGAGGACGCTGATGATAACTGTTCTGACATACCCTCACACCAATCTCAAGGGGCCATGAGGGAGGTTTTGTCTGATGGAGAAATTTCAGATTCAGGAAAAATTTCTCATCAAGCTGAACCTGATGTTGTGACATTTAAATTTAAATTAGAACATCTCCGCGCACTGCTTAAGGAGGTGTTATCTACTCTGGATGATTGTGACAATTTGGTCATTCCAGAGAAATTATGTAAGATGGACAAGTTCCTAGAGGTTCCGGTGCCCCCCGACGCTTTTCCTATACCCAAGCGGGTGGCGGACATAGTAAATAAAGAGTGGGAAAGGCCCGGCATACCTTTTTGTCCCCCCCCCCCCTATATTTAAGAAATTATTTCTTTCATGTAATTAACAAGAGTCCATGAGCTAGTGACGTATGGGATATACATTCCTACCAGGAGGGGCAAAGTTTCCCAAACCTTAAAATGCCTATAAATACACCCCTCACCACACCCACAAATCAGTTTTACAAACTTTGCCTCCAAGGGAGGTGGTGAAGTAAGTTTGTGCTAGATTCTACGTTGATATGCGCTCCGCAGCAAGTTGGAGCCCGGTTTTCCTCTCAGCGTGCAGTGAATGTCAGAGGGATGTGAAGAGAGTATTGCCTATTGAATGCAGTGATCTCCTTCTACGGGGTCTATTTCATAAGGTTCTCTGTTATCGGTCGTAGAGATTCATCTCTTACCTCCCTTTTCAGATCGACGATATACTCTTATATTTACCATTACCTCTACTGATTCTCGTTTCAGTACTGGTTTGGCTTTCTACAAACATGTAGATGAGTGTCCTGGGGTAAGTAAGTCTTATTTTCTGTGACACTCTAAGCTATGGTTGGGCACTTTATTTATAAAGTTCTAAATATATGTATTCAAACATTTATTTGCCTTGACTCAGAATGTTCAACTTTCCTTATTTTCAGACAGTCAGTTTCATATTTGGGATTATGCATTGAATTATCATATTTTTCTTACCTCAAAAATTTGACTTTTTTCCCTGTGAGCTGTTAGGCTCGCGGGGGCTGAAAATGCTTCATTTTATTGCGTCATTCTTGGCGCGGACTTTTTTGGCGCAAAAATTCTTTTCCGTTTCCGGCGTCATACGTGTCGCCGGAAGTTGCGTCATTTTTTGACGTTATTTTGCGCCAAAAATGTCGGCGTTCCGGATGTGGCGTCATTTTTGGCGCCAAAAGCATTTAGGCGCCAAATAATGTGGGCGTCTTATTTGGCGCTAAAAAATATGGGCGTCGCTTTTGTCTCCACATTATTTCAGTCTCATTTTTCATTTGCTTCTGGTTGCTAGAAGCTTGATATTTGGCATTCTTTCCCATTCCTGAAACTGTCATTTAAGGAATTTGAGCAATTTTGCTTTTTATGTTGTTTTTTCTCTTACATATTGCAAGATGTCTCACGTTGCATCTGAGCCAGAAGATACTACAGGAAAATCACTGCCTGCTGGATCTACCAAAGCTAAGTGTATCTGCTGTAAACTTTTGGTAGCTATTCCTCCAGCTGTTGTTTGTAATAATTGTCATGACAAACTTGTTAAAGCAGATAATATTTCCTTTAGTAATGTTCCATTGCCTGTTGCAGTTCCCTCAACATCTAAGGTGCAGAATGTTCCTGATAACATAAGAGATTTTGTTTCTGAATCCATAAAGAAGGCTTTGTCTGTTATTTCTCCTTCTAGTAAACGTAAAAAGTCTTTTAAATCTTCTCTCTCTACAGATGAATTTTTAAATGAACACCATCATTCTGATTCTTTGGACTCTTCTGGTTCAGAGGATTCTATCTCAGAGATTGATGCTGATAAATCTTCATATTTATTTAAGATGGAATTTATTCGCTCTTTACTTAAAGAAGTACTAATTGCTTTAGAAATAGAGGATTCTAGTCCTCTTGATACTAATTCTATACGTTTGGATAAGGTTTTTAAAGCTCCTGCGGTTATTCCAGAAGTTTTTCCTGTTCCTAATGCTATTTCTGCAGTTATTTCCAAAGAATGGGATAAATTGGGTAATTCATTTACTCCTTCTAAACGTTTTAAGCAATTATATCCTGTTCCGCCTGACAGGTTAGAATTTTGGGACAAAATCCCTAAAGTTGATGGGGCTATTTCTACCCTTGCTAAACGTACTACCATTCCTACGTCAGATGGTACCTCGTTTAAGGATCCTTTAGATAGAAAAATTGAATCTTTTCTAAGAAAAGCTTATCTGTGTTCAGGTAATCTTCTTAGACCTGCTATATCATTGGCTGATGTTGCTGCAGCTTCAACTTTTTGGTTGGAAACTCTAGCGCAACAAGTAACAAATCGTGATTCTCATGATATTATTATTCTTCTCCAGCATGCTAATAATTTTATCTGTGATGCCATTTTTGATATTATTAGAGTTGATGTTAGGTTTATGTCTCTGGCTATCTTAGCCAGAAGAGCTTTATGGCTTAAGACTTGGAATGCTGATATGGCTTCTAAATCAACTCTACTTTCCATTTCTTTCCAGGGAAACAAATTATTTGGTTCTCAGTTGGATTCTATTATTTCAACTGTTACTGGTGGGAAAGGAACTTTTTTACCACAGGATAAAAAATCTAAAGGTAAAAACAGGGCTAACAATCGTTTTCGTTCCTTTCGTTTCAACAAAGAACAAAAGCCTGATCCTTCGTCCTCAGGAGCAGTTTCAGTTTGGAAACCATCTCCAGTCTGGAATAAATCCAAGCCTGCTAGAAAGGCAAAGCCTGCTTCTAAGTTCACATGAAGGTACGGCCCTCATTCCAGTTCAGCTGGTAGGGGGCAGGTTACGTTTTTTCAAAGAAATTTGGATCAATCTTTAATTCATCTTGCCTATGTTGAGTCGGGTAAAATTCCGCCTCAGAGAATTACAGCTCATTCTACTAGGTCAGTATCTACTTCCTGGGCGTTTAGGAATGAAGCTTCGGTTGACCAGATCTGCAAAGCAGCAACTTGGTCCTCTTTGCATACTTTTACTAAATTCTACCATTTTGATGTATTTTCTTCTTCTGAAGCAGTTTTTGGTAGAAAAGTTCTTCAGGCAGCGATTTCAGTTTGAATCTTCTGCTTATGTTTTTCGTTAAACTTTATTTTGGGTGTGGATTATTTTCAGCAGGAATTGGCTGTCTTTATTTTATCCCTCCCTCTCTAGTGACTCTTGTGTGGAAAGATCCACATCTTGGGTAGTCATTATCCCATACGTCACTAGCTCATGGACTCTTGTTAATTACATGAAAGAAAACATAATTTATGTAAGAACTTACCTGATAAATTCATTTCTTTCATATTAACAAGAGTCCATGAGGCCCACCCTTTTTTGTGGTGGTTATGATTTTTTTGTATAAAGCACAATTATTCCAATTCCTTATTTTATATGCTTCGCACTTTTTTTCTTATCACCCCACTTCTTGGCTATTCGTTAAACTGATTTGTGGGTGTGGTGAGGGGTGTATTTATAGGCATTTTAAGGTTTGGGAAACTTTGCCCCTCCTGGTAGGAATGTATATCCCATACGTCACTAGCTCATGGACTCTTGTTAATATGAAAGAAATGAATTTATCAGGTAAGTTCTTACATAAATTATGTTTTCCTATAGTCGACCCCAGAAAGGACTTATGGCAGACAGTCCCCAAGGTCGAGGGGGCGGTTTCTACTCTAAACAAACGCACTACTATTCCTATCGAAGATAGTTGTGCTTTCAAAGATCCTATGGATAAGAAATTAGAGGGTTTGCTTAAAAAGATTTTTTTTTTTTTACAGCAAGGTTACCTTCTACAACCAATTTCATGCATTGTTCCTGTCACTACGGCAGCGTGTTTCTGGTTCGAGGAACTAGAAAAATCGCTCAGTAAAGAATCTTCGTATGAGGAGGTTATGGACAGAGTTCAAGCACTTAAATTGGCTAACTGTTTTGTTTTAGATGCCGCTTTGCAATTAGCTAGATTAGCGGCGAAAAATTCAGTGTTTGCTGTCGTGGCGTGCAGAGTGCTTTGGCTAAAGTCTTGGTCAGCGGATGTGTCTTCCAAGACAAAATTGCTTAACATTCCTTTCAAAGGTAAAACATTATTTGGACCTGATTTGAAAGAGATTATTTCAGACATCACTGGGGGAAAGGGCCACGCCCTCCCACAGGATAGGTCTTTTAAGACTAATAATAAGCCTAATTTTCGTCCCTTTCGCAGAAACGGACCAGTCTCTAATTCTGTATCCTCTAAGCAAGAGGGTAATACTTCACAACCCAAACCAGCCTGGAAACCAATGCAAGGCTGGAACAAGGGTAAGCAGGCCAAGAAGCCTACCACTGCTACCAAAACAGCATGAAGGGTAGCCCCCGATCCGGTACCGGATCTAGTGGGGGCAGACTTTCTCTCTTTGCTCAGGCTTGGGCAAGAGATGTTCAGGATCCTTGAGCGCTAGAAATAGTTTCTCAAGGTTATCTCCTGGAATTCAAGGAACTACCCCCAAGGGGAAGGTTCCACAGGTCTCAATTATCTTCAAACCAAATAAAGAGACAGGCATTCTTACATTGTGTAGAAGACCTGTTAAAGATGGGAGTGATACATCCAGTTCCAATAAGAGAACAAGGAATGGGATTTTATTCCAATCTGTTCATAGTTCCCAAAAAAGAGGGAACATTCAGACCAATTTTGGATCTAAAGATCATAAACAAATTTCTCAGGGTACCATCGTTCAAAATGGAAACTATTCGAACGATCCTACCTACTATCCAGGAAAATCAATTTATGACTACCGTGGATTTAAAGGATGCGTACCTACATATTCCTATCCACAAGGAACATCATCAGTTCCTAAGGTTCGCTTTTCTGGACAAGCATTACCAGTTTGTGGCACTTCCATTTGGATTAGCCACTGCTCCAAGGATTTTCACAAAGGTACTAGGGTCCCTTCTAGCGGTTCTAAGACCAAGGGGCATTGCAGTAGTACCTTACTTGGACGACATCCTGATTCAAGCGTCGTCCCTGTCAAAAGCAAAGGCTCATACGGACATCGTCCTAGCCTTTCTCAGATCTCATGGATGGAAGGTGAACAAAGAAAAAAGTTCTCTGTCCCCGTCAACAAGAGTTCCCTTCTTGGGAACAATAATAGATTCCTTAGAAATGAGGATTTTTCTGACAGAGGTCAGAAAATCAAAACTTCTAAGCTCTTGTCAAGTACTTCATTCTGTTCCTCGTCCTTCCATAGCGCAGTGCATGGAAGTAATAGGATTGATGGTTGCAACAATGGACATAGTTCCTTTTGCACGAATTCATCTAAGACCATTACAACTTTGCATGCTCAGACAGTGGAATGGGGATTATACAGACTTGTCTCCGACGATTCAAGTAGATCAAAAGACCAGAGATTCACTCCGTTGGTGGCTGACCCTAGACAATCTGTCACAGGGAATGAGCTTCCGCAGACCAGAGTGGGTCATTGTCACGACCGACGCCAGCCTAGTGGGCTGGGGCGCGGTCTGGGAATCCCTGAAAGCTCAGGGTCTATGGTCTCGGGAAGAGTCTCTTCTCCCGATAAACATTCTGGAACTGAGAGCGATATTCAATGCTCTCAGAGCTTGGCCTCAACTAGCAAAGGCCAAATTCATAAGGTTTCAGTCAGACAACATGACGACCGTTGCATATATCAATCATCAGGGGGGAACAAGGACTTCCCTGGCGATGAAAGAAGTGACCAAGATAATTCAATGGGCGGAGGATCACTCCTGCCACTTGTCTGCGATCCACATCCCAGGAGTGGAATACGGATTTTCTGAGTCGTCAGACATTCCATCCGGGGGAGTGGGAACTCCATCCGGAAATCTTTGCCCAAATAACTCAATTATGGGGCATTCCAGACATAAATCTGATGGCGTCTCGTCAGAACTTCAAGGTTCCTTGCTACGGGTCCAGATCCAGGGATCCCAAGGCGACCCTAGTAGATGCACTAGTAGCACCTTGGACCTTCAACCTAGCTTATGTATTCCCACCGTTTCCTCTCATCCCCAGGCTGGTAGCCAGGATCAATCAGGAGAGGGCCTCGGTGATCTTGATAGCTCCTGCGTGGCCACGCAGGACTTGGTATGCAGACCTGGTGAATATGTCATCGGCTCCACCATGGAAGCTACCTTTGAGACAGGACCTTCTTGTTCAGGGTCCATTCGAACATCCGAATCTGGTTTCCCTCCAACTGACGGCTTGGAGATTGAACGCTTGATTTTATCAAAGCGTGGGTTTTCAGATTCTGTAATAGATACTCTGATTCAGGCTAGAAAGCCTGTAACTAGAAAAATTTACCATAAAATATGGAAAAAATATATCTGTTGGTGTGAATCTAAAGGATTCCCATGGAACAAGATAAAAATTCCTAAGATTCTATCCTTTCTACAAGAAGGTTTGGAGAAAGGATTATCTGCAAGTTCTCTGAAGGGACAGATCTCTGCTTTATCTGTTTTACTTCACAAAAGACTGGCAGCTGTGCCAGATGTTCAAGCATTTGTTCAGGCTCTGGTTAGGATCAAGCCTGTTTACAGACCTTTGACTCCTCCCTGGAGTCTAAATCTAGTTCTTTCAGTTCTTCAAGGGGTTCCGTTTGAACCCTTACATTCCGTAGATATTAAGTTATTATCTTGGAAAGTTTTGTTTTTGGTTGCAATTTCTTCTGCTAGAAGAGTTTCAGAGTTATCTGCTCTGCAGTGTTCTCCGCCCTATCTGGTGTTCCATGCAGATAAGGTGGTTTTGCGTACTAAGCCTGGTTTTCTTCCGAAAGTTGTTTCCAACAAAAATATTAACCAGGAGATAGTTGTACCTTCTTTGTGTCCGAATCCAGTTTCAAAGAAGGAACGTTTGTTACACAATTTGGACGTAGTCCGTGCTCTAAAATTCTATTTAGAGGCTACTAAAGATTTCAGACAAACATCTTCCTTGTTTGTTGTTTATTCTGGTAAAAGGAGAGGTCAAAAAGCGACTTCTACCTCTTTCCTTTTGGCTTAAAAGCATTATCCGATTGGCTTATGAGACTGCCGGACGGCAGCCTCCTGAAAGAATCACAGCTCACTCCACTAGGGCTGTGGCTTCCACATGGGCCTTCAAGAACGAGGCTTCTGTTGACCAGATATGTAAGGCAGCGACTTGGTCTTCACTGCACACTTTTGCCAAATTTTACAAATTTGATACTTTTGCTTCTTCGGAGGCTATTTTTGGGAGAAAGGTTTTGGAAGCCGTGGTGCCTTCCATTTAGGTGACCTGATTTGCTCCCTCCCTTCATCCGTGTCCTAAAGCTTTGGTATTGGTTCCCACAAGTAAGGATGACGCCGTGGACCGGACACACCAATGTTGGAGAAAACAGAATTTATGTTTACCTGATAAATTACTTTCTCCAACGGTGTGTCCGGTCCACGGCCCGCCCTGGTTTTTTAATCAGGTCTGATGAATTATTTTCTCTAACTACAGTCACCACGGTATCATATGGTTTCTCCTATATATATTTCCTCCTGTCCGTCGGTCGAATGACTGGGGTGGGCGGAGCCTAGGAGGGATCATGTGACCAGCTTTGCTGGGACTCTTTGCCATTTCCTGTTGGGGAAGAGAATATCCCACAAGTAAGGATGATGCTGTGGACTGGACACACCGTTGGAGAAAGTAATTTATCAGGTAAGCATAAATTCTGTTTTCCTCTCAGAACTCTGAGGATGAAGATTCTTCGGGTGCATCTGAGGGTGAAATCCCGGATTCAGGCAATATAATTCCTTCAACAACAAAAGTCCAGCGCACCCGGCAGCAATGAGACTCAACAATTTGATATGCCTTGATATATACCTTTAATTCTGTTAGATGTTGATCACAGGGCTAGACAAAGCCAAATATGCCTGATGGCCAGACAGTCCAACACGCTAAAAGTAAGACAGCATATGACAGGCAGCAGTTAGGGAAAAGAAATAATGGTCAGACGCGTTTCCTTATGTTGTTACATAGCAATCCTCAGTGACCATACCTGTTACCCACAATTCATTGCCTTTTATACACACCTGTGGTGCAATCATTAGCACTTTGAAAAAACCTAATTAGTGAGTAGCCAATAAAAAAGGAGGAAAATAGAAATGTGGGAAAAGGAGATCACTGTGGTAACAGTGCAACAAACATTTACAAGTATATTGTCCAAAATGTCTAATACTTAAATAGATATACAGCAAAACAAAACACTACTCCTATCTGCAAAATAAGTCTAATAAATTTAGAAGTGTAATTACTTATACTGACGTATAAGCATCTGATTTTGCAGAAAATGTATATATTTATTAAATAGAGCAGTGTCCCATTAATTAGTGAGATAATAAAAATAATAATAAAGTGTATAAATTAAAGCAAAAAACTGGATTTAGTGAATCGAGGATATTATAAAAATAATAAAAGTAAATAAAAATTAAAAGTCAATAGGTACTAAGAACTCATTGATCTACAAAAAGTCTTACATCCCAATCAAAATTTAACCCTGTCGGCACTCTGGTGCCCAGCTGAAAAATCCAATAAACTTCTCTTTTGCTGAGAATAGTGCCTCTATTCCCACCTCTTGGGTGTCTAGGGATTAATTGAATAGCTTGGAATGTTAATAATGAACTGTCTGAGTTGTGATATCGTTTGAAATTTCATTACATTTCAAACGATATCACAACTCAGACAGTTCATTATTAACATTCCAAGCTATTCAATTAATCCCTAGACACCCAAGAGGTGGGAATAGAGGCACTATTCTCAGCAAAAGAGAAGTTTATTGGATTTTTCAGCTGGGCACCAGAGTGCCGACAGGGTTAAATTTTGATTGGGATGTAAGACTTTTTGTAGATCAATGAGTTCTTAGTACCTATTGACTTTTAATTTTTATTTACTTTTATTATTTTTATAATATCCTCGATTCACTAAATCCAGTTTTTTGCTTTAATTTATACACTTTATTATTATTTTTATTATCTCACTAATTAATGGGACACTGCTCTATTTAATAAATATATACATTTTCTGCAAAATCAGATGCTTATACGTCAGTATAAGTAATTACACTTCTAAATTTATTAGACTTATTTTGCAGATAGGAGTAGTGTTTTGTTTTGCTGTATATCTATTTAAGTATTAGACATTTTGGACAATATACTTGTAAATGTTTGTTGCACTGTTACCACAGTGATCTCCTTTTCCCACATTTCTATTTTCCTCCTTTTTTATTGGCTACTCACTAATTAGGTTTTTTCAAAGTGCTAATGATTGCACCACAGGTGTGTATAAAAGGCAATGAATTGTGGGTAACAGGTATGGTCACTGAGGATTGCTATGTAACAACATAAGGAAACGCGTCTGACCATTATTTCTTTTCCCTAACTGCTGCCTGTCATATGCTGTCTTACTTTTAGCGTGTTGGACTGTCTGGCCATCAGGCATATTTGGCTTTGTCTAGCCCTGTGATCAACATCTAACAGAATTAAAGGTATATATCAAGGCATATCAAATTGTTGAGTCTCATTGCTGCCGGGTGCGCTGGACTTTTGTTGTTACAGTGTTACTTTGGTGGGCGTGGATGGAGCGCTCCTTTTTCCTTCGCACCGGAGCAGATGAGTGAACGTACATACGTCATCAGGACGTCTAGCAAGAAAGTGGGTGTGTTTACTACGTGAAGAGTGTCACGTGATCGGATTCGACACGCTGTTGTGTCTGAGCGCTTCCCTGGTTGCGAGAATATAATTCCTTCTGCTGATGCTTAAGTTGTGTCCTTCAGATTTAAGCTAGAACACCTCCGCTTGTTACTTAAGGAGGTTTTGGCTACCTTTTGATGACTCCGATACTACTATCGATGTTAACCCTAAGAAGTCTAGTAAGCTGAACAAGTATTTTGATGTTTCCTCTGCTGTGGAGGTATTTCCTGTTCCAGACCGTGCTTCTGAGATCATTGTGGGAGAGACCTGGTATTCCTTTTTCTCCATCTTCGATTTTTAAGAAAATGTTTACTTTAGCTGACTCTATTAAAGAGTCGTGGCAAACGGTTTCTAAGGTGGAAGGAGCTATTTCCACTTTGGCTAAGAGGACCACTATTCCTATAGAGGATAGTTGTTCCTTTAAAGGGACGCTGAACCCAAATTTTGTCTCTTGTGATTCAGATAGAGCATGCAGTTTTAATCAACTTTCTAATTTACTCCTATCATAAATGTTTCTTTGTTCTCTTGCTATCTTTATTTGAAAAAGAAGGCATCTAAGCTTTTTTTTCTTGGTTCAGAACTCTGGACAGCACTTTTTTTTTTATTGATGGATGAATGTATCCACCAATCAGCAAGGACAACCAAGGTTGTTCACCAAAAATGGGCTGGCATCTAAACTTACATTCTTGCATTTCAAATAAAGATACCAAGAGAATAAAGAAAATTTGATAATAGGAGTAAATTAGAAAGTTGCTTAAATTGTCATGCTCTATCTGAATAATAATAAAAAAATTTGGGTTCAGTGTCCCTTTAAGGACCCAATGGATACGAAATTGCAGGCATTATTAAAGAAAATGTATGTTCACCAAGGTCTTCAATGGCAGCCTGCGGTGTGTATTGCTACTGTTACCAGCACTGCAGCTTACTGGTTTCATGCCTTGTCTGATTCTATTCAGACAAATACTCCTGTTGAGGAGATCCAGGACAGGATTAAGGCTCTTAAGTTAGCCAATTCCTTTATTACGGATGCTTCCTTACAGGTCATTAAACTAGGAGCAAAAATATCTGGTTTTGCGGTCCTATATCGCAGAGCCCTTTGGTTAAAATCCTGGTCTGCGGATGTTTCTTTTAAGTCTAAGTTATTAACTATTCCCTACAAGGGTAAGACCTTGTTTGAGCCTGGTTTGGCTGAAATTATTTCAGATATCACAGAAGGAAAGTGATCTTTTCTTCCTCAGTATAAGAAGAATAAGCAGAAAGGGCGTCAGTCATTTTCGTTCCTTTCGTAACTTTAGAGGTAAACCTTGGCTTCCTGGTGGTCTGGTCAGTCTTGGAACAAGGGGAAACAGTCTAAGAAACCTGCGGCTGACTCTAAGTCAGCATGAAGGGTCGGCCCCCGATCTAGGAACGGATCTAGTAGGGGGCAGGCTTTCTCAATTTGCTCAGGCTTGGATTCGAGATGTCACAGACCTGTGGGCTGTGAAAATTGTAGGGGTACAAGATAGACTTCAAGACGTTTCCTCCCAGAGGCAGGTTTCTTCTCTCAAGATTATCTGTAGACCAGATAAAGAGAGAGGCGTTCTTAAATTTTATCAAGGATCTTTTTGCCCTGGGATTTATAGTTCTAGTTTCTCCGCAGGAACAGGGCCTGGGATTTTATTGAAATCTGTTTGTTGTTCCCAAGATAAAGGGGACTTTCAGACCTATTTTAGACCTAAAGTGTTTAAACAAGTTCCTCAGAGTACCGTCCTTCAAGATGTAGACTCTACGTTCCATTCTTCCTTTGGTTCAAGTGGGTCAGTTCATGACAACCATAGACCTAAAGGATGTGTACCTTCATGTTCCTATCCACAGTGATCATCACAAGTTTCTGAGATTTGCTTTTCTAGACAAGCACTTTCAGTTTGTGGCTTTCCATTCGGCCTTGCCACAGCTGCCAGAATTTTCTCAAAGGTCCTGGGGGCTCTTTTGGCAGTGATCAGGTCTTGGGGCATTGCAGTAGCGCCTTATCTGGACGACATTCTGTTTCAGGTGCTGTCTTTTCATCAAGCAAACTCTCATACGGAGATCTTGTTGTCTTTTCTTAGCTCCCACAGTTGGAAGGTGAATCTGGTAAAGAGTTCTCTGATTCCAGCCATAAGAGTAGTGTTTTTAGGGATTATAATAGTCTCCCTACTAATGAAGATATTTCTGACAGAGGGCAGAAAAACAAAGATCTTCGGCTCTTGTCTTGTCCTTCATTCCTCTCCTCGTCCGTCAGTGGCTCTATGTATGGAGTTAATTGGTCTGATGGTTGCTTCCATGGACATCATTCCCGTTTGTTCGGTTCCGTCTCAGACCTCGGCAATTATGCATGTTAAGGCAATGGAATGGGGACTATGCGGATCTGTCTCTGCAAATAGTTCTGGATCAGACGACAAGGGACTCTCTTCTGTGGTGGTTGTGTCAGGAACACCTCTCCCAGGGAACTTGGACTCGAGACAAGGCAGTTCTCCCTGTAAAATTCTAGAACTAAGAGGGATTTTCTATGCTCTACTAGCCAGGCCTCAGTTAGCCTTAGCCCAGTTTATCAGGTTTCAGTCGGACAACATAACATTGGTGGCATACATCAACCACCAGGGGGAACTCAGAATTCCTTGGCCATGACAGAGGTGACCCGAATAATCCAGTGGGCGGAGTCTCACAATTGTTGTTGTCTTTCTGCGATCCACATCCCAGGAGTGGACAATTGGGAGGCGGATTTTCTGAGCCGACAGACCTTTCATCCGGGGGTGTGGGAACTACATCCTGAAGTATATTCCAGTTTTATCCTGAATTGGGGGCAGCCAGAACTGGATCTCAAGGCTTCTTGGCAGAATGCCAAGCTTCTGAGGTACGACTCGAGGTCAAGGGATCCACAGGCTTTCTTGATAGATGCTCTGGCGGTCCCTTGGAATTTCAGTCTAGCTTACATATTTCGTCAGTTCGTTCTCCTGCCAAGAGTCATTGCTCGGATCAAGCAGGAAAGGGTGATTCTCATAGTGCCGGCGTGACCTTGCAGGATCTTGTTTGCAGATCTAGTGGAAATGTCGTCTCTACATCTGTGGAGACTTCCTCTGAGGAAGTACCTTCTACTTCAGGGTCCTTCTCTTCATCCAAATCTTGTTTCTCTGAAGCTGACTGCTTGGAGATTAAACGCTTGATTTTATCTAAGCGTGGGTTTTCAGAGTCGGTCATTGAGACCATGGTTCAGGCTCGTAAGCCTGTCACAAGAAAGATTTACTATAAGATATGGTGTAAATACCTGTATTAGTGTGAATCCAGAGGCTACTGTTGGAGTAGAGTCAGGATTCCTAGGATTTTGTCTTTTCTCCAGGAGAGTCTAGAGAAGGGTTTGTCAGCTAGTACTCAGCTAGTATGTCAGATTTCTGCATTGTCTATTTTATTGCATAAGCGTTTGGCGGATGCAACAAACGTGCAATACTTTTGTCAGGCCTTGGTTAGGATCAGGCCTGTGTTTAAAGGGACAGTCAAGTCCAAAAAAACCTTTCATGTTTCAAATAGCGCATGTAATTTTAAACAACTTTCCAATTTACTTTTATCACCAATTTTGCTTTGTTCTCTTGGTATTCTTAGTTGAAAGCTAAACCTAGGAGCTTCATATGCTAATTTCTTAGACCTTGAAGGCTGCCTCTAATCTAAATGCATTTTGACAGTTTTTAACCACTATAGGACATTAGTTCACATGTTTCATATAGATAACATTGAGCTCATGCACGTGAATTGAGCATGGAGACAGCTCTGATTGGCTAACCTGCAAGTCTGTCAAAAGAACTGAAATAAGGGGGCAGTCTGCTGAGGCTTAGATACAGGGTAATTACAGAGGTAAAACGTGTATAATTATAATTGTGTTGGTTATGCATAACTGGGGAATTGGTAATTAAGGGATTATCTATCTTTTAAAACATAAAAAATTCTGGTGTTGACTGTGGAAGGTTTTGTTTCTTGTTGCTATTACTTCTGCTCGGAGAGTTTCGGAACTCTCGGTTCTGCAGTTTGATTCTCCTTATCTTATTTTTCATTCTGATTAGTGGTTCTACGTACTAAATTAGGCTTCCTACCTAAGGTTGTTTCCTTTAGGGAAAGGAACTGGGTCTGGGTTCTGGAACCCAAGCTCGTCCTATGTTTTGTCATAGCTTAGTTGGTTAGCATGCCAGTCTTGTTAGCAAATGGTCGGGATTTGCTCTACCTGTTGGTACCGTTTAGTTCCCCCCTTGTTTCCTTACTGAGGATCTGGGTTGCCCAGGGAATTGTTTTCCTGCCTTCGGACATTGCCAGTCGCTTTGGTGCTGGGTCCTTTGCCTCGAAGAGGGGGTCAGAGGTCGAGCCTTAACCGCTTATCTTACCCTGATCTCTCCTTAGGTTGGAGGTTTTTGCTGTCTTTTCTTACTCAGCAGGGAGCCTTTCTCTGCTGGTTTTGAATGCTCTCCTGCTTCCTGTTTTTGCCTGCGAGGGAGTTGGTTTCTGCACTTCTTCAGAATGTTCCCTCTGTGGGAGACCTGGTGCAGTTCTTAGCTTGGTTGACTAGTATTAGCGGCCGGTGTCTGCTAGATTTCTGTTGCAGAGAGAAGCCTGTGGCTTCATTTGGAGCACAATAAGATTTTATGGTGCTATTTTTATTCGGTTTCCAGGGGTGGTTTTTATCCCTCGGTCGCTTTCATGAGTGCAGATTGCACTCTGTGTGAGGGATGGTATCTACCTTGTCCCTCTAGGTCTACAGTTTTGGGACGTTACATGGTTCCTTGGACTTCCATTCAGATAGGGGTGGGGGCTTTTTCTTCCTTTCTCTCTGTTCGGTCGTTAGAGTTCGTTCTCTATTCGTTTTTGTCCTGTTGCAACCTAGGTTTGCGCTTGGAGCTCTGCTGGGGTTCTTTTTACCCTAGTTGTTGGTCTTTAGATCTCTTGTTGTTATTCCTATTCCCTTCAGGGGGTATGTGGAATGTGTGGGCTTGAAGCCTACGGGACTTGTCTCCTCGGGGGTTTTCTTCCTTTCTCTCTGTTCGGTCGTTAGAGTTCGTTCTCTATTCGTTTTTGTCCTGTTGCAACCTAGGTTTGCGCTTGGAGCTCTGCTGGGGTTCTTTTTACCCTAGTTGTTGGTCTTTAGATCTCTTGTTGTTATTCCTATTCCCTTCAGGGGGTATGTGGAATGTGTGGGCTTGAAGCCTACGGGACTTGTCTCCTCGGGGGTTTTGTGCAAATATATGCAAATTCTCAGTTTTTTTTGCTTCAAAGTAATACTGTTTTAACACAATTACCAAAAAATGTGGCAGCGCAAAAATTAAACTGATATAGGGTACACTCTACCTATTAGATACCACAATTTAAAATTCTAAAATCTTACAATCCAAAGAATACTACAAAGTCTTTTATACACAATTCTAAACTACCAATGGTAAAGTGCTAGTGCTATTACTATTCTTCCTTAAATGATTTAATTAAAAAATGTATTTCCTTATCTACCTGAGTAATATAATAAACTCAAAAATCTGTTATGTATGTAAAAAATCTATTACACATATAAAAATCTATTATACATAAAACACTGTTTCATGTAGTATAAATACCGCAGTTCAACCTCTTGAATTAAAACAGGTCCCGAAAAGGGTTAAAGTCCAAATGGAGTAAATATGGCTTGAATGTTCTTTAGCAATAGGTTTCCAGCTGATATCTGTGATCTTTCCGTTGCTGCTTGTCTCAGGGTCCTACTTGTATCCAGATCCTCCTTTCACACGAACTAAAACAACAAAAACACAAGCGCATCCGAGATTCACTGTATCTTTCTTTATTATTTTAAAATAAAGCCATAAAAATACACACTTACAAGATAAGTGCAAATTATGTGCACATAAAGTTTAAAGTTGCTCTGCGGTCTCAACCCAAGCCTCAGTATCTGGTCTTTGTAATGGGAGCTGTATGTCCGCTCTTTTATTCCTCCAGCTTAGTGATTCAGCAAATCCGGTATTGTTTCACCGGTAAGGCACGATTGTCCTGTCAGTAAGCAAGGTTTGTTCAACTTTTCCTCCCGAACGCGTTTCATTCACTCTCGGGTGAACTTTCTCAAAGTCCGTTGAGAAAGTTACTGACAGGACAATCGTGCCTTACCGGTGAAACAATACCGGATTTGCTGAATCACTAAGCTGGAGGAATAAAAGAGCGGACATACAGCTCCCATTACAAAGACCAGATACTGAGGCTTGGGTTGAGACCGCAGAGCAACTTTAAACTTTATGTGCACATAATTTGCACTTATCTTGTAAGTGTGTATTTTTATGGCTTTATTTTAAAATAATAAAGAAAGATACAGTGAATCTCGGATGCGCTTGTGTTTTTGTTGTTTTAGTACTGTTTTAACACAGCTATCCTTTTAACAGGATTATTACAGCAAACCAGAAATCACTCACTAGACAGCCTGTTTCGTTCTTTTTGGAACTCATCAGTAGGAGATAGATTTCTGTTTGCTGCATTGATAAAGCAATTTTCAAGGTTAAACCAAAATTTATTAAAATTATGGGGGGAGATAAAAAAAATCTGAAATTAAAATCCTCCATGTCTCAAAATTAAATCAATGTAAGTATTTGCATAGGAAATTAGCACATCTAGGCAAGTATCCCCACTTGCTTTTCCTCAGAAATAACTCATATACAATGTTACCAATGCACTGAGAATTGGCATATCTAATTTGCATAACTTACCCAGAATTCTCTTGTGCATTGGTAACATTGTATATGAATTATTTCTGGGGAAAAGCAAGCGGGGATACTTGCCTAGATGTGCTAATTTCCTATGCAAATATTTACATTGATTTATATATAGATAATGTGTGTGTGTGTGTGTGTATTTATATGCAAAAATATCACTATAGTTTACTCGCCTGCTACCTGTGGTTTAGTAGACCCTGGATAAAGTCAGTGTTGGTGACTCGTGTGTGTGTTATAATTATTTTGTTTCTTTTAAAGGTGTGCAGACAGATCTGGTTAGGATTATTCGATGATAGATCTTCCGCTATTCCCGACTTTAGAGACCCTCAAAAAGTGAAAGAATTCCTTCAGGAAAAATATGAAAAGAAACGATGGTGAGTTAAACTGCATCTTCCTAATGTTTATTAAAAAATGTCGTTTTCACAGAAAGTGAGTCACTCACTGATCCTCAACATCATTTCTCCAACATAGGTGTGTCCGGTCCACGGCGTCAACCTTACTTGTGGGATATTCTCTTCCCCAACAGGAAATGGCAAAGAGCCCAGCAAAGCTGGTCACATGATCCCTCCTAGGCTCCGCCTTCCCCAGTCATTCTCTTTGCCGTTGTACAGGCAACATCTCCACGGAGATGGCTTAGAGTTTTTTAGTGTTTAACTGTAGTTTTTATTATTCAATCAAGAGTTTGTTATTTTAAAATAGTGCTGGTATGTACTATTTACTCTGAAACAGAAAAGAGATGAAGATTTCTGTTTGTAAGAGGAAAATGATTTTAGCACCCGTTACTAAAATCGATGGCTGTTTCCACACAGGACTGTTGAGAGGAATTAACTTCAGTTGGGGGAACAGTGAGCAGACTTTTGCTGCTTGAGGTATGACACATTCTAACAAGACGATGTAATGCTGGAAGCTGTCATTTTCCCTATGGGATCCGGTAAGCCATTTTTATTACAGAAAGAAAAAAAGGGCTTCACAAGGGCTTTTTAAGACTGTAGACATTTTCTGGGCTAAATCGATTTATATATAAACATATTTTATACTCCATAGCCTTGAGGAATTATTTTAATCTTGGGAATAACCGGCAGGCACTGTATTGGTCACCTTATTCTCTAGGGGCTTTCCCTAATCATAGGCAGAGTCTCATTTTCGCGCCTGTATTGCGCACTTGTTTTTGAGAAGCATGACATGCAGATGCATGTGTGAGGAGCTCTGATACATAGAAAAGACTTTCTGAAGGCGTCATTTGGTATCGTATTCCCCTTTGGGCTTGGTTGGGTCTCAGCAAAGCAGATACCAGGGACTGTAAAGGGGTTAAATATAAAAACGGCTCCGGTTCCGTTATTATAAGGGTTAAAGCTTCCAAATTTGGTGTGCAATACTTTTAAGGCTTTAAGACACTGTGGTGAAATTTTGGTGAATTTTGAACAATTCCTTCATACTTTTTCGCAATTGCAGTAATAAAGTGTGTTCAGTTTAAAATTTAAAGTGACAGTAACGGTTTATTTTAAAACTTTTTTTGTACTTTGTTATCAAGTTTTTGCCTGTTTAACATGTCTGAACTACCAGATAGACTGTGTTCTGAATGTGGGGAAGCCAAGGTTCCTTCTCATTTAAATAGATGTGATTTATGTGACACAAAATTTAGAGAAAATGATGCCCAAGATGATTCCTCAAGTGAGGGGAGTAAGCATGGTACTGCATCATCCCCTCCTTCGTCTACACCAGTCTTGCCCACTCAGGAGGCCCCTAGTACATCTAGCGCGCCAATACTCCTTACTATGCAACAATTAACGGCTGTAATGGATAATTCTATCAAAAACATTTTAGCCAAAATGCCCACTTATCGCTGATGATATTGGTTCTGAAGTGCCCCTACACCAGTCTGAGGGGGCCAGGGAGGTTTTGTCTGAGGGAGAAATTTCAGATTCAGGGAAAATTTCTCAACAAGCTGAACCTGATGTGATTACATTTAAATTTAAATTGGAACATCTCCGCGCTCTGCTTAAGGAGGTGTTATCCACTCTGGATGATTGTGAGAATTTGGTCATTCCAGAGAAACTATGTAAAATGGACAAGTTCCTAGAGGTCCCGGGGCCCCCCGAAGCTTTTCCTATACCCAAGCGGGTGGCGGACATTGTAAATAAAGAATGGGAAAGGCCCGGTATACCTTTCGTCCCTCCCCCCATATTTAAAAAATTGTTTCCTATGGTCGACCCCAGAAAGGACTTATGGCAGACAGTCCCCAAGGTCGAGGGGGCGGTTTCTACTCTAAACAAACGCACCACTATACCCATAGAAGATAGTTGTGCTTTCAAAGATCCTATGGATAAAAAATTAGAAGGTTTGCTTAAAAAGATGTTTGTTCAGCAAGGTTACCTTCTACAACCAATTGCATGCATTGTTCCTGTCACTACAGCCGCGTGTTTCTGGTTCGAGGAGCTAGAAAAGGCGCTCAATAATAATTCTTCTTCTTATGAGGAGATTATGGACAGAATTCGTGCTCTCAAATTGGCTAATTCTTTCACCCTAGACGCCACTTTGCAATTGGCTAGGTTAGCGGCGAAAAATTCTGGTTTTGCTATTGTGGCGCGCAGAGCGCTTTGGTTAAAATCTTGGTCAGCGGATGCGTCTTCCAAGAACAAATTGCTTAACATTCCTTTCAAGGGGAAAACGCTGTTTGGCCCTGACTTGAAAGAGATTATCTCTGATATCACTGGGGGCAAGGGCCATGCCCTTCCTCAGGATAGGTCTTTCAAGGCCAAAAATAAACCTAATTTTCGTCCCTTTCGCAGAAACGGACCAGCCCCAAGTGCTACGTCCTCTAAGCAAGAGGGTAATACTTCTCAAGCCAAGCCAGCCTGGAGACCAATGCAAGGCTGGAACAAAGGAAAGCAGGCCAAGAAACCTGCCACGGCTACCAAGACAGCATGAGATGTTGGCCCCCGATCCGGGACCGGATCTGGTGGGGGGCAGACTCTCTCTCTTCGCTCAGGCTTGGGCAAGAGATGTTCTGGATCCTTGGGCACTAGAAATAGTCTCCCAAGGTTATCTTCTGGAATTCAAGGGGCTTCCCCCAAGGGGGAGGTTCCACAGGTCTCAATTGTCTTCAGACCACATAAAAAAACAGGCATTCTTACATTGTGTAGAAGACCTGTTAAAAATGGGAGTGATTCATCCTGTTCCATTAGGAGAACAAGGGATGGGGTTCTACTCCAATCTGTTCGTAGTTCCCAAAAAAGAGGGAACATTCAGACCTATCTTAGATCTCAAGATCCTAAACAAGTTTCTCAAGGTTCCATCGTTCAAAATGGAAACCATTCGAACAATTCTTCCTTCCATCCAGGAAGGTCAATTCATGACCACGGTGGATTTAAAGGATGCGTATCTACATATTCCTATCCACAAGGAACATCATCGGTTCCTAAGGTTCGCATTCCTGGACAAGCATTACCAGTTTGTGGCACTTCCGTTCGGATTAGCCACTGCTCCAAGGATTTTCACAAAGGTACTAGGGTCCCTTCTAGCGGTGCTAAGACCAAGGGGCATTGCAGTAGTACCTTACTTGGACGACATTCTGATTCAAGCGTCGTCCCTTCCTCAAGCAAAGGCTCACACGGACATTGTCCTGGCCTTTCTCAGATCTCACGGGTGGAAAGTGAACGTAGAAAAAAGTTCTCTATCTCCGTCAACAAGGGTTCCCTTCTTGGGAACAATAATAGACTCCTTAGAAATGAGGATTTTTCTGACAGAGGCCAGAAAATCAAAACTTCTAAACTCTTGTCAAATACTTCATTCTGTTCCTCTTCCTTCCATAGCGCAGTGCATGGAAGTAATAGGTTTGATGGTAGCGGCAATGGACATAGTTCCTTTTGCGCGCATTCATCTAAGACCATTACAACTGTGCATGCTCAGTCAGTGGAATGGGGACTATACAGACTTGTCTCCGACGATACAAGTAAATCAGAGGACCAGAGATTCACTCCGTTGGTGGCTGTCCCTGGACAACCTGTCACAGGGGATGAGCTTCCGCAGACCAGAGTGGGTCATTGTCACGACCGACGCCAGTCTGGTGGGCTGGGGCGCGGTCTGGGGACCCCTGAAAGCTCAGGGTCTTTGGTCTCGGGAAGAATCTCTTCTACCGATAAATATTCTGGAACTGAGAGCGATACTCAATGCTCTCAAGGCTTGGCCTCAGCTAGCAAAGGCCAAGTTCATACGGTTTCAATCAGACAACATGACGACTGTTGCGTACATCAACCATCAGGGGGGAACAAGGAGTTCCCTGGCGATGGAAGAAGTGACCAAAATCATTCAATGGGCGGAGACTCACTCCTGCCACTTGTCTGCAATCCACATCCCAGGAGTGGAAAATTGGGAAGCGGATTTTCTGAGTCGTCAGACATTTCATCCGGGGGAGTGGGAACTCCATCCGGAAATCTTTGCCCAAATTACTCAATTGTGGGGCATTCCAGACATGGATCTGATGGCCTCTCGTCAGAACTTCAAGGTTCCTTGCTACGGGTCCAGATCCAGGGATCCCAAGGCGACTCTAGTAGATGCACTAGTAGCACCTTGGACCTTCAAACTAGCTTATGTATTCCCGCCGTTTCCTCTCATCCCCAGGCTGGTAGCCAGGATCAATCAGGAGAGAGCATCGGTGATCTTGATAGCTCCTGCGTGGCCACGCAGGACTTGGTATGCAGACCTGGTGAATATGTCATCGGCTCCACCATGGAAACTACCTTAGAGACGAGACCTTCTTGTTCAAGGTCCGTTCGAACATCCGAATCTGGTCTCACTCCAACTGACTGCTTGGAGATTGAACGCTTGATCTTATCAAAGCGAGGGTTCTCAGATTCTGTCATTGATACTCTTGTTCAGGCCAGAAAGCCTGTAACTAGAAAAATTTACCACAAAATATGGAAAAAATATATCTGTTGGTGTGAATCTAAAGGATTCCCTTGGGACAAGGTAAAAATTCCTAAGATTCTATCCTTTCTTCAAGAAGGTTTAGAGAAAGGATTATCTGCTAGTTCCTTGAAGGGACAGATTTCTGCCTTGTCTGTGTTACTTCACAAAAAGCTGGCAGCTGTGCCAGATGTTCAAGCCTTTGTTCAGGCTCTGGTTAGAATCAAGCCTGTTTACAAACCTTTGACTCCTCCTTGGAGTCTCAATTTAGTTCTTTCAGTTCTTCAGGGGGTTCCGTTTGAACCCTTACATTCCGTTGATATTAAGTTATTATCTTGGAAAGTTTTGTTTTTGGTTGCAATTTCTTCTGCTAGAAGAGTTTCAGAATTATCTGCTCTGCAGTGTTCTCCTCCTTATCTGGTGTTCCATGCAGATAAGGTGGTTTTACGTACTAAACCTGGTTTTCTTCCGAAAGTTGTTTCTAACAAAAACATTAACCAGGAGATAGTCGTGCCTTCTTTGTGTCCGAATCCAGTTTCAAAGAAGGAACGTTTGTTGCACAATTTGGATGTTGTTCGTGCTCTAAAATTCTATTTAGATGCTACAAAGGATTTTAGACAAACATCTTCCTTGTTTGTTGTTTATTCTGGTAAAAGGAGAGGTCAAAAAGCAACTTCTACCTCTCTCTCTTTTTGGATTAAAAGCATCATCAGATTGGCTTATGAGACTGCCGGACGGCAGCCTCCTGAAAGAATCACAGCTCATTCCACTAGGGCTGTGGCTTCCACATGGGCCTTCAAGAACGAGGCTTCTGTTGATCAGATATGTAAGGCAGCGACTTGGTCTTCACTGCACACTTTTACTAAATTTTACAAGTTTGATACTTTTGCTTCTTCTGAGGCTATTTTTGGGAGAAAGGTTTTGCAAGCCGTGGTGCCTTCCATCTAGGTGACCTGATTTGCTCCCTCCCTTCATCCGTGTCCTAAAGCTTTGGTATTGGTTCCCACAAGTAAGGATGACGCCGTGGACCGGACACACCTATGTTGGAGAAAACAGAATTTATGTTTACCTGATAAATTACTTTCTCCAACGGTGTGTCCGGTCCACGGCCCGCCCTGGTTTTTTAATCAGGTCTGATAATTTATTTTCTTTAACTACAGTCACCACGGTATCATATGGTTTCTCCTATGCAAATATTCCTCCTTTACGTCGGTCGAATCACTGGGGAAGGCGGAGCCTAGGAGGGATCATGTGACCAGCTTTGCTGGGCTCTTTGCCATTTCCTGTTGGGGAAGAGAATATCCCACAAGTAAGGATGACGCCGTGGACCGGACACACCGTTGGAGAAAGTAATTTATCAGGTAAACATAAATTCTGTTTTTTTGTTTTCTGTAATAGCTTTAGAAAGTGATACAGTGATTGTGTGCATAAGTGAAAAGATGTTTGTTTTTAAATATTTTCTGCATCTTTAGAATATGACTTGACTGACATGTTTTGCATTTGAATTCCTCAAAATGACTCACATTTAGCTTTTCAGTTAAGAGCCTTTTAAATCTTCTTTAGGGCAATAGAATAATATTAATTTTGTGTACTTGACAGTGTGTTTATTTTTACAATACAAATGTATATATGTGCTTTATTTTGTGTGTCACTACACCTCCTTTCCCCTCTTCTTCACAGGTATGTACCTCCAGAGCAGGCAAGGGTGGTGGCCTCTGTCCATGCTTCAATTTCAGGGTCTTCTGCGAGCAGCACCAGTAGTACACCTGAGGTCAAACCATTGAAATCTTTGCTTGGGGACACTGCTACATCACTGCAACTGAACAAAGGGACCCCCAGTCAGGTCAGTCAGATATTCACTTGCATTTATTTTCTTCTCTCTGTTCCTGATGCCCTACTCTCTTGATTGATTCCTGTGATTCCTTGTTTGCTCTTGGTTATCATTATTTAAGTCTGAACCAGTATCTCTCTATTCACCAAGCTCTTTAAATGTATAACGGAAATCGCCTCCTCATCCATTGACAATCCATGTGCTTGTACAGTGATGATAAAAATTGCTATATCAAAACGTGCACATAGAAGAGAGTTGAGTATGCCCCGTAGATTTTGCAATGCTTATTCTAACAGTTTTGAAGGCTTAGTGACTGCCTTCCACATTTGAGCAAACCGTTTTTCTTTCTTATAAAAAGGGGAGTCCACGAATCATTAATTACTGTTGGGAATATCACTCCTGGCTAGCAGGAGGAGGCAAAGAGCACCACAGCAAGGCTGTTAAGTATCACCTCCCTTCCCACAACCCCCAGTAATTCTCTTTGCCTTACATGCAAGGAGGAGGTCAGGTAGGCACCACAGCGTAGTGTTGTGGTGTAGGGGGTGCCAGAGAGGTAGTTTGTTAAGAGAGGTCTAGAGAATAATATATTCTTGCTAAACAAAACGGTTCATAATTATCGAGCACTGTTTTTCTCCTTGAGCAGGAGTCTTAGAAACTACCGTTTTTTTTTTTTAAACAAAATACATTTTTTTTTTCCCCATTGGTGTTCCTTTTCTTTAAAAATGGACTTGGAGCCTATATCTGTTGGGCATTCAAACAAAGTTTGCACTCCTCAAGTTGAACCACATTTTGCTTTTTGTGGTTCTTGTGTTGAAAGAACTTTATTGTACTAAGACAGAGTGTTTGATTCTGAGCCAGTATTCTCTCAAGTGGATGCTGTTCATGCTATGCCACAGTCTTTTCCACAAGTGTCCCAAACTGTGCTATCGTCTCACACAGTACCCTGCGCTTCCTCACAATCTCCTGATGGAGTGTTTTTGAAAGCTGAAATTGCAGCCCAGGTTTCCTCTGAGGTATCTGAGGCGCTAGCGGCCATCCCTATACTGCAAGGGAGACGTAAGAGGAAGATTTTGAAATCAGACGGTAAGGTTTCCAAACCGACTCAGGCTAACCAGGTCGCTCGTTCCCATAAGTCGGAAGAGGAGGATTCTTTGGTGGCTTCTGAGGGTGAAGTCTCAGATTCGGATAGTGTAATTACTTCTTCTGATGCTAAAATGGTTTCCTTCAGAGTCCAGCTTTAACACCTCTATCGTTGTCAACCTTAAAAAAATCTAGTAAATTAAATAGATACTTTGATGTTCCCTCACCTGGGCAGGTGTTTCCAGTGCCAGACCGTGCCACAGAGATTATTACCTGGGAATGGAAGAGACGAGGAATACCATTTCCCCCCTCCCCTGTCTTTAGGAAAATGTTCCCGGTAGCCGACTCCGTCAAGGAGTCGTGGCAGACGGTTCCAAAGGTGGAAGGGGAGATTTCCACTTTGGCTAAGAGAACTACTATCCCTATTTAGAATAGTTGCTCTTTCAAGGATCCTATGGATTAAAATATGGAGGCCTTTTTATTGAAGATGTATACTCATCAGGGGTTACAATGGCAAGCGGCGGTGTGCATTGCTACAGTAACCAGTGCGGCAACCTATTGGTTTGACGCTTTGTCTGAGTCCTTGCAAGCTGAAACTCCTTTGGAAGAGATTAAGGATAGGATAAATTCTCTAATGTTAGCTAATTCCTTTATCACCGACTCTTCTTTGCAGGTCATTAAGTTGGTGGCCAAAATATCTGGCTTTGCAATCTAGAGTGCTATGGCTTAAATCTTTGTCTGCTGATGTTTCTTCTAAATCTAAGATTTTGGTGATCCCTTACAAAGGAAAGACATTGTTCTGGCCGGCATTGGCAGAAATTATTTCCGATATCACAGGTTTTAAAGGATCCTTTCTGCCTCAAGACAAGAAGAACAAAATGAAGGGACGTCAGACTAATTTTCGTTCATTTTGTAACTTCAGAGTTAAGACTTCCCCTGCCCCTACCAAACAGGAACAATCCAAGCCCTCTTGGAAGCCTGGTCAGTCTTGGAACAAGGGGAAGCAATCCAAGAAACTCGCAGCTGAATCCAAGTCAGCATGAAGGGTTTGCCCCTGATCCAGGATCGGATTAAGTGGGGGGCAGACTCTCTGTTTGTGCAAGCTTGGGAACGGGATGTCTCAGACCCGTTGGCAGTGGACATAGTTCCCAGGGGGTACAAGTTAGAGTTCAAAACTTTTCCTCTCACTGGCAGGTTCCACCTCTCAAGATTATCTGTAGACCAGACAAAAAGAGAGGCGTTCTTGAAATGTGTACAAGACCTCTTGGGAGTGATAGTTCCAGTTCCAAGTCAGGAACAGGGTCTTGGGTTTTACTCAAACCTGTTTGTGGTTCCCAAAAAATAGGGAACTTTCATGCCCATTCTAGATCTAAAGTTACCAAACAGATTCCTCAGAGTGCTGTCCTTCAGGATGGAGATTATCCGCTCCATTCTGCCTCTGATTCAAGAGGGTCAATTCATGACGACCATAGACCTGAAGGATGCCTACCTGCACGTTCCCATTCACAGGGATCATCACAAATATTTGAGATTTGCCTATTTAGACAAACATTTTCAATTTTTAGCGCTTCCATTTGGCCTTGCGACAGCTCCCAGAATTTTCTCAAAAGGTCCTGGGAGCTCAATTGGCAGTAATTCGGTCTCGGGGGAATTGTGGTGGCGACTTATCTGTATGACATTCCGGTTCAGGCCCCATCCTTGCAACTAGCAGAATCTCATACAAGGATCTTGTTGGCGTTATTTTGTTCCCACGGTTGGAAGATCAATCTTGAAAAAAAGTTCTCGTTCCGACTACAAGAGTGACCTTGAGAACCATTATATATTCTCTATCTATGAAAATATTTCTGACGGAGGTCAGAAGCGCCAAGATGCTGTCCGCTTGCCTGTCCCTACAGTCGGCGACACGACAATCAGTGGTCCAATGCATGGAGGTGATCTGGTGATTCCATGGGCATAATTCCGTTTGCTCGGTTTCATTTGAGACCTCTGCAGCTATGTATGCTTGCTCAGTGGAACGGGGATTGTACATATCTATCTCAGAGAATAGTTCTGGATGAATCAACAAGGGACTCCCTACTGTGGTGGTTGTCGCAAGAACATCTGTCCCAGGGGACGTGTTTTCAGAGACTATCTTGAAGGCGCAGGGACTTTGGTTTCAGGAGGAATCTGCTCTCCCCATAAACATTTTGGAGTTGAGAGCGATCTTCAATGCCTTGATGGCTTGGCCTCAGCTGGCCCTAGCCCGGTCTATCAGGTTCCAGACGGACAACATAACCTCTGTGGCCTGTATCAACCACCAAGGGGGAACTCTGAGTTCCTTAGCCGTGAAAGAGGTAGCACGGATCATCCAGTGGGCGGAGGCTCACAATTGCTGTCTATCTGCCATCCACATTCTAGGAGTGGACAATTGGGAGGCGGATTTTCTGAGCAGACAGACTTTTCATCCCAGGCAGTGGGAACTCCATCCGAAAGAGTTCTCCTGGTTAACAACCAAATGGGGGTTACCAGAATTGGATCTGATGGCGTCTCGTCAGTACACCAAGCTCCCAAAGTACGGTTCGAGATTGAGAGATCTCCAAGCCTATCTGATAGATGAAGTACAAACAATCCCCCTTTAGATAGCTCAAGACTAATACGGTATGAACCCAGCAGCGTCAATCCTCAGAGAAATGTAAAACGATATCGTCTAAACTCACCAGCGCTTGTTGTTCTATGCATTTACCAAGCAGCCCATTCAGCCACCGGATCGTTCACCACTCCGTGGGTCCCCGGGCCGGTACGAAGCACCTTTGGCTGCCGTTGCTAATCCAAGCGGTAAGGTGAGTCTCAAACTCCGTTAGAGCTTCCGTCTCTATGGAAACCTGTTAACACACTTAGGCGTTCTACGATGACGTCATCGGCCGGTCAGTAAGACGGGTACTGTGCGCCTCCTGTCCTGGATACGCCGAGGTTTAAGCTGGTTGTTAGACAACAAAGAATATCGAAAGAAATCCAGCAAACCTCCCAGGTGTAAGTTCAATATGTAAATTTATTGGATAACACTGTGCAAAATAAAAAAAGTAAAATACAGATATTGTCCCTTTCTGATAGATGCTCTGGCAGTTCCTTGGAACTTCAGGTTGGCATATCTCTCTCCTCCGTTCGCTCTCCTTCCTCGAGTCATTGCTTGGATCAAGCAGGAGAGAGCATCAGTTATTCTAATAGCTCCTTCATGGCCTCGCAGGATCTGGTATGCAGATCTAGTAGAGATGTCGTCTCTACCTCCGTGGAGACTACCGCTGAGGAAGGACCTTCTGCTTCAGGGGCCCTTCTTTCATACAAATCTCGTTTCTCTGAAGCGGACTGCTTTGATTTTAGCTAAGCGGGTTTTTTCCGAATCGGTCATTGAGACCATGGTTCAGGCTTGTAAGCATGTCACTAGTAAGATTTACCATAAGATATGGCGTAAATATCTTTATCGGTGTGAGTCTAAAGGATATTCTTGGAGTAAGGTCAGGATCTTAACCACTTCTCAAGGCCTTCCTGGAGAAAAGATATCTGTCATGTACCCTTAAGGGTCAGATTTTTGCTCTATCCATTCTGCTGCACAAGCATCTGGCGGACATGCCGGCAGTTCAATCCTTTTGTCAGGCCCTGGTCAGAATCAGGCCTGTGTTTAAATCTGTTGCTCCTCCTTGGAGCCTTAACCTTGTTCTTAAAGTTTTACTACAGGCTCCATTTGTGCCTATGCATTCCATAGATATTAAATTATTATCTTGGAAGGTTTTGTTTCTTACTGCCATTTCTTCTGCTCTGAGGGTTTCTGAACTCTCAGCTTTGTAGTGTGATTCTCCTTATCTCATATTTCATGCAGATAAGGCAGTTCTCCGTACCAAGTTTGGTTTTCTTCCTAAAGTTGTTTTGGACAGGAATATTAATCAGGAAATTTTTGTTCCTTATCTCTGTCCTAACCCTTCTTCTCATAAAGAACGTTTGTTGCACAACTTAGAAGTTGTGCTGGCTCTTAAGTTCTATTTGCAGGCTACAAAGGACTTTCAGCAGTATTCTGCATTGTTTGTTTGCTTTTCTGGAAAACGTAAGGGTCAGAAAGGTACTGCCACTTCTTTCTCTCTGGTTGAGAAGTATTATTCGTTTGGCATATGAGACTGCTGGACAGCAGCCTCCTGAGAGTATTACAGCTCATTCTACTAAGGCTGTTTCTTCTTCTTGGGCCTTCAAAAACGAGACCTCTGTAGAACAGACTTGTGAGGCTGCGACCTGGTCTTTGCACACTTTTTCTAAATTCTATAAATTTGATACTTTTGCCTCGGCTGAGGCTTCTTTTGGGAGAGAGGTTCTTCAAGCAGTGGTGCCTTCTGTTTAGGTTACCTGTCTTGTCCCTCCCTAATCACCTGTGTCCTCTAGCTTGGGTATTGATTCCCAACAGTAATTGATTATCCATGGACTCACCGTGTCTTAAGAAAGAAAACAAAATTTATGATTACCGTATAAATTTATTTCTTAACACAGTGAGTCCACGGCCCTCCCTTTTTTTCAGACAGTTTTTTTTTGATAAACCTCAGGCACCTCTACACCATGTGTTATTTCCTTTCTCTCCTTTCCTTCGGTCGAATAACTGGGGGTTGTGGGAAGGGAGGTGATACTTAACAGCCTGTGCTGTGCCGCCTCCTACTGGCCAGGAATGATATTCCCAACAGTAATTGATGATCCATGGACTCACCGTGTCAAGAAATAAATACATTTATCAGGTAAGCATAAATTTAATTTTTCTGGGACGTGTCCGGGCAGCGGCCATGATCGGTCACAATACTAGCAGCTGTGCATTAGAATAATACAATCCGCCGTGTATTAGGAGGATTATCTGACGATCTGCACCTACTTTACTTTACTAAGAATCCGTCAAGATCACTGCATCGTTGGATACCTCTATATCTGTATTGCCTGCAGTCTAGTCCAGACCGTTGAGGTTATGGCGGCCCGCGTAGGGAAGGCCTCAACACCCACCCCGTTCACACGGGTACAGAGTGAGCGATTCTCACTCCCGCAACCACTGAGAGCTAAGATGTCCCCTTCTTCAATGGAGAGGCAGCTATCCGAAGAAACCCTGTTATGTATGTTTGAGGAACACTTTCACAACCTCCACTTATTAATCAAAAGTGGTTATGGTGGCACCTCTAACCTGAATACGTCGGCGCAAGTTGTCACAGGAAGAAGTGGAGCTACCTAGGCCGGCGGAGACCCCCCTTGCTTCAAAGCTAGGAAAAGAGATCTTCCCTAAAAGCCACACCGGGATCACAAAGGATGCAGCGGTGGAGGTTTTAGCCTCCCCGGACGGCACAGGCGCCCCACCGCCATTCTTGAATCTCAGAGAGGTTGTTCCCGTGGTTGGTTACGAGCGGATTGGGGACTGAATCGCTCCCGAGGCGATGAGTAACCTAACGACATTAGCCTGGACATATCAGGGAGGCACTTACCGGCACATAACGCTGACTCGCAGACCCACGCAGCAGAGCTCCATGCATACCAACGCAGCGACCATGGCAAGCGGCAGTAAGAAAGTCTGTCTTGTGCGGCTAGATGCAACGATACCACGGATCATTTCTAAGAAGCCCCTCTTCACAATCCTCCATTATGTCCCCACTTGGATTAGACTTGGGACAAGTAGCGGAGCTCAAGTATTGGGCAAATCAAAAGGCATGTTCCACCTCCAGTCCCCATTATTCAACCCCATGGACCCAGCTGGAATCAGCTGATGACTTTATACAGCACTGTTGAGCCGGTGAGACTTCTCTTGCCTACGGGGTTACTTCGCAGTCTAGGAGGAGACTGAATGTTGATTGCTTTTTTTTTTTTTTTTTCTTTTTCTTCTGTGCACAAGACTATTGAAAAAGACTTGAATGAGACATTGCCTAAGTTGGGGACTGTCTACAGCACCATACGCATGTTACATTTTGTTGTCTATTTATGCATAGTTGTTTATTGTTCTGGTGTAGGACGTGTGTAACTGTTTGCCTTGATGGACACTGAGTTTATGCCGCTCACACTAAGATAATATATAAGTTGGATAGAACCAAAGTGGCAGTGTCAGGATCACAGTGTACTACCCACCCAGATACTCCAGTTAGCATTAATTCTGAGAGCTATGTCTAGGTACACCCCAAGTCAGCACGATAGGTCCTTTTGTGCCTTAGAGCATATTATTTAGCTGTTTATGCTTAATGCCTAACATACAGTACATTGCAGATAGCTTCATTACAAATGTGCTCTTTGTGTATGTATAACTGGTCTCAAGGTAGGCATATGTTCAGTTCCATGTTTACGTATATCCTACCTACTTCTCTTACTCAGTGTCCTATGATGTTAAACTGTTGCTGACAAGCGCGCTCCCTTCACGCTACTTAGTCTAGAGATTTAATTTTTTGTATACTTAGTTATTCCCTAATAGGCGTTATACCTAAGCCCATAGCTTCTCACTTAGCGGTCTACAGCACAACCGCCTCTACGCTTAGGGGTTTGACAGCCTGATGCACTAGAATACACTAGAATCTCGTGCCTAATGGTTTAATAGCTCCAAGTGGTTATCCTGTTTGGGGTCTATGTTTAATTTTCCAAACACTCGTCATAACTTATAAGCATTGTAGTTCACTTATGATATGTTATTTTGTGTTTAATCAACTGTTTACATTCTATAACAAACCTACATTAAGTAAGCTTAATTTGAAAAATGAGGTTAACTTCTATCTGCATAACTGGGTGATTACTTATATACAAAGCTTGATACTCTTTACGCATATTTTATTGCGATTTTCCTATGTGGTAGTCACTGCGTATTTATTCGCTTGTATCATCTTTTCAACCTCAATAAAAAATTTATAAAAAAAAAATAAAAAATTTATTTTTCTTTTGCAGTCTCCTGTTGTGGCTCGAGGTCAGGTGCCGCAACAGCATCAAGAGAAGAAACAGTTTGACCTTCTGAGTGACCTCGGTGGAGACATCTTTGCTACCCCTGCTCCCCAGCAAGCTGCTACTGCTAATTTTGCCAATTTTGCAAATTTCAATAGTCACACAGGTAAGATATTGTGTACATCTTTTAAGATTTAGAAACACAGAAATGTAAAGTGTTTTGTATTTAATGTAATCAATGTCTGGGATGATGGTGATGTTGAGGATTTGCTTGTAGCATATATAAAGTAAATTTCAGAACTGCTTGTTATAGTAGAGTTGATTTGTCTAAGTGCAATATGCTCAGGTGTTAAAGGGACACTGAACCCAAATTTTTTTCTTTTGTGATTCAGATAGAGCATGCAATTTTAAGCAACTTTCTAATTTACTCCTATTAGCAAATGTTCTTCATTCTCTTGGTATCTTTATTTGAAAAGCAAGAATGTAAGTTTAGTTGCCGGACCATTTTTGGTGAGCAACCTGGGTTGTTGCTGATTGGTGGATAAATTCATCCACCAATAAACAAGTGCTGTCCAGGGTCCTGGACTTTCTTTTTCAAATAAAGATAGCAAGAGAACAAAGACAAATTGATAATAGGAGTAAATTAGAAAGTTGCTTAAAATTGCATGCTCTATCTGAATCACGAAAGAAAAAAATTTGGGTTCAGTATCCCTTTAACCCCTTAATGACAACTGACGTACCAGGTACGTCATGCATTAACAAGCAGTTAATGACAATGGACGTACCTGGTACGTCAGTTGTCTAACAGAGTGCTGGAAGTGATCACAATCACTTCCAGCAGCTCTGAGGGTATTGCAGTGATGCCTCGATATGGAGGCATCCTGCAATACCCCTTTACAAGACTCCGATGCAGAGAGAGCCACTCTGTGGCCCTCTCTGCACCGGTAGTGATGGTGCCGATGGTGCCTTTGGGAGGTGGGAGGAGGGAGCGCGTGCGCGCGCGTGCACGATGCGCGCGTGCGTGCACATGCGCACATTAGCCACACTGACACCAATGAAAAATGAAGGGGAAATTTTTTTTTTATTTTTTTTTTTACATTTAAAAGGATCTGGGAGGGGGTGGGGGTATTGTGGGGGGGGGGGGCTGCTACACTACAGAAATAATTAAACATACAGATAAAAGTTAAAAATAAAATTAAAATAGTTTGGTTTGTGGGGTCAAACTGGGTACTGGCAGACAGCTGCCAGTACCCAAGATGGCGGTAATTAGGTAGGGGAGAGGGTTAGAGAGCTGGAGGGGGGGGATCAGGGAGGTTGGTGCTAAGGCAGGGGTCCATCACAACTAAAATATTTTATAATTTTTATTTAAAAAAAAAAAAAAAACTCTTTTATTTAGTACTGGCAGACTTTCTGCCAGTACTTAAGATGGCGGTAACAATTGTGGGGTGGGGGAGGGAAGAGAGCTGTTTGGGAGGGATCAGGGGGTGGGATGTGTCAGGTGGGAGGCTGATCTCTAAAATTAACCCTGCAAGCTCCCTACAAGCTACCTAATTTAACCCCTTCACTGCTGGGCATAATTCACGTGTGGTGCGCAGCAGCATTTAGCGGCCTTCTAATTACCAAAAAGCAACGCCAAAGCCATATAAATCTGCTATTTCTGAACAAAGGGGATCCCAGAGAAGCTTTTACAACAATTTCTGCCATAATAGCATAAGCTGTTTGTAAATAATTTCAGTGAGAAACCTAAAATTGTGAAAAATGTAAAGTTTTTTTTTTTTATTTGCTCGCATTTGGCGGTGAAATGGTGGAATAAAATATACCAAAATGGGCCTAGATCAATACTTGGGGTTGTCTACTACACTACACTAAAGCTAAAATTAACCCTACAAGCTCCCTAATTAACCCCTTCACTCCTGGGCATAAAACATGTGTGGTGCGCAGCGGCATTTAGCGGCCTTCTAATTACCAAAAAGCAACCACAAAGCCATATAAGTCTGTTATTTCTGAAAAAGGGGATCCCAGAGAAGCATTTACAACCATTTGTGCCATAATTGCAGAAGCTGTTTGTAAATAATTTCAGTGGGAAACCTAAAGTTTGTGACAAAATTTGTGAAAAAGTGAACTTTTTTTTTTTTTTTATCGCATTTGGCGGTGAAATGGTGTAATGAAATATACCAAAATGGGCCTAGATCAATACTTTGGGATGTCTTCTAAAACAAAATATATACATGTCAAGGGATATTCAGGTATTCCTGACAGATATCAGGGTTCCAAAGTAACTAGCGCTAATTTTGAAAAAAAGTGGTTTGGAAATTGCAAAGTGCTACTTGTATTTATTGCCCCATAAATTGCAAAAAAAAAGCAAAGAACTTGTAAACATTGGGTATTTCTAAACTCAGGACAAAATTTATAAGCTATTTAGCATGGGTGTTTTTTGGTGATTGTAGATGTGTAACAGATTTTGGGGGTCAAAGTTAGAAAAAGTGTGTTTTTTTCCATTTTTTCCTCATATTTTATCTTTTTTTTTTAGTAAATGATAAGATATGATGAAAATAATGGTATCTTTAGAAAGTCCATTTAATGACGAGAAAAACGGTATATAATATGTGTGGGTACAGTAAACGAGTAAGAGGAAAATTACAGCTAAACACAAACACTGCAGAAATGTAAAAATAGCCATTGTCATTAAGGGTAAGAAAATTGAAAAATGGTCCGGTCATTAAGGGGTTAAAGTTAGCTACCACCAGATATAAAATTAATGAATTAAAGGGACACGAGAGTCAACATTTCATGATTAAGAGAGAGTTTGCACTTTTGTTTATTTTTAATAAAAAAGGGGGAAAAAAATCTCCAGTTTACTTGCCTCCCTAACAGGCCAGATTTTGAGGATATCTTCACTAGATCACAGATGCAATAATTATGGTTATTTTACCCTTAAGGATCAGAATATAGATTAGGTCTATCTACAAGTCCAATAAAATGGTGAAATGTTCTTACCATTTTATCAAACCACAAAATAAGGACATACTAAGAGTTTTGATGTATATGATGAATGATCTGTATTATATTGGTTGTTCAGAGCTTGTTGTTTAAACAAAGCCTAACTTTTAGTGAGTTAGTATTTAATTAAAGGGACACACAAACATACATTTAGCCACCAATCAGCAAGCGCTACCTTGGTCCTGAACAAAAAATGGCCCAGCTCCTATACTTACATTTCTGCCTTTTCAGATAAAAATAGCAAGAGAACGAAGAAAAATGTATAATAGGAGTAAATTAGAAAGTTGCTTAAAATTGCGTTCTCTTTCTGAAACATGAAAGAAAAAAAAAATGGGTTTTGTGTCCCTTTAAGACAATGATAATTAAAAAAATAAAAATGTAATCTGTGTCTCTTTATCAATATATGTACATTATAATATTTTTTGTCTCTGTGAACTGAATCTTCAAAACCACTTATACTTCTTCCCTGGGGTCAATTTTGGTCTTTACCTAACATTTAAAGGGACAGTCAAGTAAAAAAAAAAAAAACTTTCATGATTCAAATAGGGCATGTAATTTTAAACAACTTTCCAATTTACTTTTATTACCAATTTTGCTTTGTTCTCTTGGTATTCTTGGTTGAAAGCTAAACCTAGAAGGTTCATATGCTAATTTCTTAGACCTTGAAGGCCTCCTCTAATCTGAAAGCATTTTGCCAGTTTTTCACCACTAGAGGGCATTAGTTCATGTGTTTCACATAGATAACATTGAGCTCATGCACGTGAATTTACTGAGGAGTGAGCACTGATTGGGTAAAGTGCAAGTCTGTTAAATGAACTGAAATAAGGGGGCAGTCTGCAGAGGCTTAGATACAAGGTAATTACAGAGGTAAAACGTGTATTAATATAACTGTGTTGGTTAAGCAAAACTGGGGGAATGGGTAATGAAGGAATTATCTATCTTTTTAAACAACAATTCTGTTGTTGACTGTCCCTTTAATGTAGACAAACATCATCTGTAAAACTAGCTCATCTGTTTTTCCACAATATGCTCTTATGCAATATTCATATTTAATAAAGTGTTATACTGTGTATTTACACTAAAGATGTCACATTCCAATGTTTTTCACATAAGGGAATATGTTCTTTGTATTTGTAAATAGTCATTCATATACACACACACACACACACATAGAAATATATATATATATATATATATATATATATATATATATCTGAATAAATCTAAACATATATATATATAATCTTGTATTTATCTAGGTAGAGAGATAAATTGTACCAAAATACCATCAGATATATGTAGAAATATCTATTTATGAATAAATAAAACATATTCTGTTATGTGAAGAACATTGGAATGGGAAATATTCATATTCACACATTTTTATGTCGGGTTAGCAAATATTAGAATATGAGTTTTGGTTAGTGCGTGAGTAGGGTTTTTCTCCAACATAGGTGTGTCCGGTCCACGGCGTCATCCTTACTTGTGGGATATTCTCCTCCCCAACAGGAAATGGCAAAGAGCCCAGCAAAGCTGGTCACATGATCCCTCCTAGGCTCCGCCTACCCCAGTCATTCTCTTTGCCGTTGTACAGGCAACATCTCCACGGAGATGGCTTAGAGTTTTTTAGTGTTTAACTGTAGTTTTTCATTATTCAATCAAGAGTTTGTTATTTTCAAATAGTGCTGGTACGTACTATTTACTCAGAAACAGAAAAGAGATGAAGAATTCTGTTTGTATGAGGAAAATGATTTTAGCAACCGTAACTAAAATCCATGGCTGTTCCACACAGGACTGTTGAGAGCATTAACTTCAGTTGGGGGAACAGTTTGCAGTCCTTTGCTGCTTGAGGTATGACACATTCTAACAAGACGATGTAATGCTGGAAGCTGTCATTTTCCCTATGGGATCCGGTAAGCCATGTTTATTACGATTGTAAATAAGGGCTTCACAAGGGCTTATTTAGACTGTAGACATTTTTTGGGCTAAATCGATTGATATTAACACTTATTTAGCCTTGAGGAATCATTTATTCTGGGTATTTTGATATAATTATATCGGCAGGCACTGTTTTAGACACCTTATTCTTTAGGGGCTTTCCCAAAGCATAGGCAGAGTCTCATTTTCGCGCCGGTGTTGCGCACTTGTTTTTGAGAGGCATGGCATGCAGTCGCATGTGAGAGGAGCTCTGATACTGATAAAAGACTTCTGAAGGCATCATTTGGTATCGTATTCCCCGTGGGTTTGGTTGGGTCTCAGCAAAGCAGATACCAGGGACTGTAAAGGGGTTAAAGCTTAAAACGGCTCCGGTTCCGTTATTTTAAGGGTTAAAGCTTCCAAAATTGGTGTGCAATATTTTCAAGGCTTTAAGACACTGTGGTGAAAGTTTGGTGAATTTTGAACAATTCCTTCATGTTTTTTCGCAATTGCAGTAATAAAGTGTGTTCAGTTTAAAATTTAAAGTGACAGTAACGGTTTTATTTCAAAACGTTTTTTGTACTTTCTTATCAAGTTTATGCCTGTTTAACATGTCTGAACTACCAGATAGACTGTGTTCTGAATGTGGGGAAGCCAGAATTCCTATTCATTTAAATAAATGTGATTTATGTGATAATGACAATGATGCCCAAGATGATTCCTCAAGTGAGGGGAGTAAGCATGGTACTGCATCATTCCCTCCTTCGTCTACACGAGTCTTGCCCACTCAGGAGGCCCCTAGTACATCTAGCGCGCCAATACTCCTTACTATGCAACAATTAACGGCTGTAATGGATAATTCTGTCAAAAACATTTTAGCCAAAATGAACCCTTGTCAGCGTAAGCGTGGATGCTCTGTTTTAGTTACTGAAGAGCATGACGACGCTGATATTAATATCTCTGAAGGGCCCCTAACCCAATCTGAGGGAGCCAGGGAGGTTTTGTCTGAGGGAGAAATTACTGATTTAGGGAACATTTCTCAGCAGGCTGAATCTGATGTGATTACTTTTAAATTTAAATTGGAACATCTCCGCATTTTGCTTAAGGAGGTATTATCCACTCTGGATGATTGTGAAAATTTGGTCATCCCAGAGAAACTATGTAAAATGGACAAGTTCCTAGAGGTGCCGGGGCTCCCAGAAGCTTTTCCTATACCCAAGCGGGTGGCGGACATTGTTAATAAAGAATGGGAAAGGCCCGGTATTCCTTTCGTCCCTCCCCCCATATTTAAAAAATTGTTTCCTATGGTCGACCCCAGAAAGGACTTATGGCAGTCAGTCCCCAAGGTCGAGGGAGCGGTTTCTACTTTAAACAAACGCACCACTATTCCCATAGAGGATAGTTGTGCTTTCAAAGATCCTATGGATAAAAAATTAGAAGGTTTGCTTAAAAAGATGTTTGTTCAGCAGGGTTACCTTCTACAACCCATTTCATGCATTGTCCCTGTCACTACAGCCGCATATTTCTGGTTTGATGAACTGATTAAGGTGCTCGATAGTGACTCTCCTCCTTATGAGGAGATTATGGACAGAGTCAATGCTCTCAAATTGGCTAATTCTTTCACTCTAGACGCCTCTTTGCAATTGGCTAAGTTAGCGGCTAAGAATTCTGGGTTTGCTATTGTGGCGCGCAGAGCGCTTTGGTTGAAATCTTGGTCGGCTGATGCGTCTTCCAAGAACAAGCTACTAAACATTCCTTTCAAGGGGAAAACGCTGTTTGGTCCTGACTTGAAAGAGATTATCTCTGATATCACTGGGGGTAAGGGCCATGCCCTTCCTCAGGATCGGCCTTTCAAGGCAAAAAATAGACCTAATTTTCGTCCCTTTCGTAAAAACGGACCAGCCCAAGGTGCTACGTCCTCTAAGCAAGAGGGTAATTCTTCTCAGGCCAAGCCAGCTTGGAGACCAATGCAAGGCTGGAACAAGGGAAAGCAGGCAAAGAAACCTGCCACTGCTACCAAGACAGCATGAAATATCGGCCCCCGATCCGGGACCGGATCTGGTGGGGGGCAGACTCTCTCTCTTCGCTCAGGCTTGGGCAAGAGATGTTCTGGATCCTTGGGCGCTAGAAATAGTCTCCCAGGGTTATCTTCTGGAATTCAAGGGACTTCCCCCAAGGGGAAGGTTCCACAGGTCTCAGTTGTCTTCAGACCACATAAAAAGACAGGCGTTCTTACATTGTGTAGAAGACCTGTTAAAAATGGGAGTGATTCATCCTGTTCCATTGAGAGAACAAGGGATGGGGTTCTACTCCAATCTGTTCATAGTTCCCAAAAAAGAGGGAACGTTCAGACCAATCCTAGATCTCAAGATCTTAAACAAATTTCTCAAGGTCCCATCTTTCAAGATGGAAACCATTCGAACTATCCTTCCTTCCATCCAGGAAGGTCAATTCATGACCACGGTGGATTTAAAGGATGCGTATCTACATATTCCTATCCACAAGGAACATCATCGGTTCCTAAGGTTTGCATTCCTGGACAAACATTACCAGTTCGTGGCGCTTCCTTTCGGATTAGCCACTGCTCCAAGGATTTTCACAAAGGTACTAGGGTCCCTTCTAGCTGTGCTAAGACCAAGGGGCATTGCAGTTGTACCTTACCTGGACGACATTCTGATTCAAGCGTCGTCCCTCCCTCGAGCAAAGGCTCACACGGACATCGTCCTGGCCTTTCTCAGATCGCACGGCTGGAAAGTGAACGTGGAAAAGAGTTCTCTATCCCCGTCAACAAGGGTTCCCTTCTTGGGAACAATTATAGACTCCTCAGAAATGAGGATTTTTCTAACAGAGGCCAGAAAGACAAAGCTTCTGGACTCTTGTCGAATACTTCATTCCGTTCCTCTTCCTTCCGTAGCTCAGTGCATGGAAGTGATCGGGTTGATGGTAGCGACAATGGACATAGTTCCTTTTGCGCGCATTCATCTAAGACCATTACAACTGTGCATGCTCAGTCAGTGGAATGGGGACTATACAGACTTGTCTCCAAAGATACAAGTAAATCAGAGGACCAGAGACTCACTCCGTTGGTGGCTGTCCCTGGACAACCTGTCACGAGGGATGACATTCCACAGACCAGAGTGGGTCATTGTCACGACCGACGCCAGTCTGATGGGCTGGGGCGCGGTCTGGGGATCCCTGAAAGCTCAGGGTCTTTGGTCTCGGGAAGAATCTCTTCTACCGATAAATATTCTGGAACTGAGAGCGATATTCAATGCTCTCAAGGCTTGGCCTCAGCTAGCGAGGACCAAGTTCATACGGTTTCAATCAGACAACATGACGACTGTTGCGTACATCAACCATCAGGGGGGAACAAGGAGTTCCCTAGCGATGGAAGAAGTGACCAAGATTATTCTATGGGCGGAGTCTCACTCCTGCCACCTGTCTGCTATCCACATCCCGGGAGTGGAAAATTGGGAAGCGGATTTTCTGAGTCGTCAGACATTGCATCCGGGGGAGTGGGAACTCCATCCGGAAATCTTTGCCCAAGTCACTCAACTTTGGGGCATTCCAGACATGGATCTGATGGCCTCTCGTCAGAACTTCAAAGTTCCTTGCTACGGGTCCAGATCCAGGGATCCCAAGGCGGCTCTAGTGGATGCACTAGTAGCACCTTGGACCTTCAAACTAGCTTATGTGTTCCCGCCGTTTCCTCTCATCCCCAGGCTGGTAGCCAGGATCAATCAGGAGAGGGCGTCGGTGATCTTGATAGCTCCTGCGTGGCCACGCAGGACTTGGTATGCAGATCTGGTGAATATGTCATCGGCTCCACCTTGGAAGCTACCTTTGAGACGAGACCTTCTTGTTCAGGGTCCGTTCGAACATCCGAATCTGGTTTCACTCCAGCTGACTGCTTGGAGATTGAACGCTTGATTTTATCGAAGCGAGGTTTCTCAGATTCTGTTATCGATACTCTTGTTCAGGCCAGAAAGCCTGTAACTAGAAAGATTTACCACAAAATTTGGAAAAAAATATATCTGTTGGTGTGAATCTAAAGGATTCCCTTGGGACAAGGTTAAGATTCCTAGGATTCTATCCTTCCTTCAAGAAGGATTGGAAAAAGGATTATCGGCAAGTTCCCTGAAGGGACAGATTTCTGCCTTGTCGGTGTTACTTCACAAAAAACTGGCAGCTGTGCCAGATGTTCAAGCCTTTGTTCAGGCTCTGGTTAGAATCAAGCCTGTTTACAAACCTTTGACTCCTCCTTGGAGTCTCAATCTAGTTCTTTCAGTTCTTCAGGGGGTTCCGTTTGAACCCTTACATTCCGTTGATATTAAGTTATTATCTTGGAAAGTTTTGTTTTTAGTTGCAATTTCTTCTGCTAGAAGAGTTTCAGAATTATCTGCTCTGCAGTGTTCTCCTCCTTATCTGGTGTTCCATGCAGATAAGGTGGTTTTACGTACTAAACCTGGTTTTCTTCCAAAAGTTGTTTCTAACAAAAACATTAACCAGGAGATTATCGTACCTTCTCTGTGTCCGAAACCAGTTTCAAAGAAGGAACGCTTGTTGCACAATTTGGATGTTGTTCGCGCTCTAAAATTCTATTTAGATGCTACAAAGGATTTTAGACAAACATCTTCCCTGTTTGTTGTTTATTCAGGTAAAAGGAGAGGTCAAAAAGCAACTTCTACCTCTCTCTCTTTTTGGATTAAAAGCATCATCAGATTGGCTTACGAGACTGCCGGACGGCAGCCTCCCGAAAGAATCACGGCTCATTCCACTAGGGCTGTGGCTTCCACATGGGCCTTCAAGAACGAGGCTTCTGTTGATCAGATATGTAGGGCAGCGACTTGGTCTTCACTGCACACTTTTACCAAATTTTACAAGTTTGATACTTTTGCTTCTTCTGAGGCTATTTTTGGGAGAAAGGTTTTGCAAGCCGTGGTGCCTTCCATTTAGGTGACCTGATTTGCTCCCTCCCTTCATCCGTGTCCTAAAGCTTTGGTATTGGTTCCCACAAGTAAGGATGACGCCGTGGACCGGACACACCTATGTTGGAGAAAACAGAATTTATGTTTACCTGATAAATTTCTTTCTCCAACGGTGTGTCCGGTCCACGGCCCGCCCTGGTTTTTTAATCAGGTCTGATAATTTATTTTCTTTAACTACAGTCACCACGGTACCATATGGTTTCTCCTATGCTATTATTCCTCCTTAACGTCGGTCGAATGACTGGGGTAGGCGGAGCCTAGGAGGGATCATGTGACCAGCTTTGCTGGGCTCTTTGCCATTTCCTGTTGGGGAGGAGAATATCCCACAAGTAAGGATGACGCCGTGGACCGGACACACCGTTGGAGAAAGAAATTTATCAGGTAAACATAAATTCTGTTTTTTCCACTTTTTTTTTTTCCTCCATTGACTTCTATGGGGAAATGGTTATCGCGCGTGTGAGATTCTAATAGCGCTAGAAGTAAGCTGTTTGCGTTTGTCCGGTTAGCACGAGAGTGCAAACTTTTTACTTTCAACCCAAAATACGAGTGCAAGCCGATGCATGCAAAAAGTTTACTTCAAGCGCAATTAGCGTTCTAGCGTAATCTCTAAATAGCGCTCCATTTTTTAATTTGGCCCCCCATTGTATTAAACACAACATATGTACTGCTGATAAAAATAACAGTATCTGCTATGAATGGCCCAACTAAATACTAATTTACAATAGGCATTATTAGGAAGCACATAACTGATAAAACTATAAACAGCTTTTACTTTATTTTCATAAACAAAATGAAACATTTTTTTGCTGCACTTTCATATGTATATGAGAGAGATTTTTGAGAACAGTGTCACTAAGTCAGGGATAGAGAAATATTGGCACTAAGTTGCCATGATGACTGGATATAAATACCACAATGTGTTGCTGAATAACACTTGCCACTCTTGCTTCAGTAGTCTGCAAGGCAATGATGTTTCAGGTGCAGAGCAGCTGATGGCTTCCTGCACCCTCCCAAACAGATCACATGGGTTGTTATGGATCAGGAATCTACATCTAATAGTTTTATTAAATGTTTTTGTCTGTAATCAAGTCAACCGTGTACATATTTTGTATATAGCACAAAATAAATGTATTTCAACAGATATGTTTCCATATGTAAATGTGTTGGAAATCACTGATTTGTAAACAGTGTTTTCCCCAGGGATAGTTTAATCACCACCCTGCTAAAATGTAACCTATATTAAGATAAAATTAGCTAATATTAAAATGTTTCAATGTTTATTGCACAATTTATTATTAAAGAAATTTATGTTAAATTATGCAATTAATTTATACTTTGGATAGCAGAAAATGTTATACTATTACAAAGTATTACACCACCCCCACCCGGCTCTCAGCCCTTTTAACCCTTTTCTACATTTTTGACAGGACCCTCTTGTTGTTCTTTTTGACTCTATAACCGTATCTTCCGCGTATCCTTTTCTGCAGTTCCATTTCCACTCTCTTATGTCACCAGTTATACTTCTCTTTTTAATCTACACATTCTTAGGTTCCTTAATAAAGTGATGCGATTTTTTTTAGTGTGCGCATATTTAAGTTTTTTTTAATAAGATCTATCCCCTTAGCTCCCTCTTGTCACCAGATCTGTATCCATCTGATCATGCATGTCCTAAAGCTAAACATTTCCAAAACGGAACTCCCCTTCATCTGCTATTCAATGGGGGTCACATTTGAATCAGATCTTTCTCTTCATATTTAGTCCTTGGTTAAGTCCTACCAGTTTTCAAATTCACATCTTCCTCACAACTAGTGCAAATCTTCACCAGTCTCCCAGGCCGTTGTCTAGCCTCATGCAGTTCTTCACTAATGCCTCTTCCTTACACAACACTTCGCATATGCATGTCAGTGGCTTCCTATATTCTGAAGAATAAAATATAAAAAGCACAAAATATTCACTAACACTGCATCCTCCATTATCTCTGCCATTTTCTACAAATATTTACCACCTCTAACCTTCTCACAGCCTTCTGTGTATTTAACCGCTACAAAACATTTCTAGCTATGCAACTGCTGTGGGGAATTGCTTGTCTCTCTGTTAGATTTGCCTGAAGCTTGGAGTTTCAAGTGTTCCCTAAAACACACCTGTTCAGGGATTTTTACAATCTGCAATAACCAACCACAGACCCCTCACCTTCTCCATCAGCTGCCCTCTTTGTGTACTACTTCTAGTTGATAAACTTCTGTAATCACCTCTCCGGTATTGTCACCTTACATGAAGTTGGTAGAAACTCACAGGCAGGGTCCTCTATATGCTTTGTTGGTCATATGGTTATCTTCTGCTTATCTATAACCATGCACCTAAAGTTACGGGGCAGTGGAACATTGTTGCTGTTTGATAAATAAATGTTAACTATTTTAGTCTTAATACTTTTGATCATTCTAATGGTCTGTCCCAGATGTAGGTCATTTCTTTCATGTAATTAGCAAGAGTCCATGAGCTAGTGACGTATGGGATATACATTCCTACCAGGAGGGGCAAAGTTTCCCAAACCTCAAAATGCCTATAAATACACCCCTCACCACACCCACAAATCAGTTTTACAAACTTTGCCTCCTATGGAGGTGGTGAAGTAAGTTTGTGCTAGATTCTACGTTGATATGCGCTCCGCAGCAGGTTGGAGCCCGGTTTTCCTCTCAGCGTGCAGTGAATGTCAGAGGGATGTGAGGAGAGTATTGCCTGTTTGAATTCAATGATCTCCTTCTACGGGGTCTATTTCATAGGTTCTCTGTTATCGGTCGTAGAGATTCATCTCTTACCTCCCTTTTCAGATCGACGATATACTCTTATATATATATATAAATATACCATTACCTCTGCTGATTTTCGTTTCAGTACTGGTTTGGCTTTCTACAAACATGTAGATGAGTGTCCTGGGGTAAGTAAGTCTTATTTTCTGTGACACTCTACGCTATGGTTGGGCACTTTTTTAATAAAGTTCTAAATATATGTATTCAAACATTTATTTGCCTTGACTCAGGATGTTCAACATTCCTTTTTTTCAGACAGTCAGTTTCATATTTGGGATAATGCATTTGATTCAATAATTTTTCTTACCTTAAAAATTTGACTCTTTTTTCCCTGTGGGCTGTTAGGCTCGCGGGGGCTGAAAATGCTTCATTTTATTGCGTCATTCTTGGCGCGGACTTTTTTGGCGCAAAAAATCTTTTCTGTTTCCGGCGTCATACGTGTCGCCGGAAGTTGCGTCATTTTTTGACGTTCTTTTGCGCCAAAAATGTCGGCGTTCCGGATGTGGTGTCATTTTTGGCGCCAAAAGCATTTAGGCGCCAAATAATGTGGGCGTCTTATTTGGCGCTAAAAAAATATGGGCGTCGCTTTTGTCTCCACATTATTTAATTCTCATTTTTCATTGCTTCTGGTTGCTAGAAGCTTGTTCCTTGGCATTTTTCCCATTCCTGAAACTGTCATTTAAGGAATTTGATCAATTTTGCTTTATATGTTGTTTTTTCTCTTACATATTGCAAGATGTCTCACGTTGCATCTGAGTCAGAAGATACTTCAGGAAAATCGCTGTCTGGTGCTGAAACTACCAAAGCTAAGTGTATCTGCTGTAAACTTTTGGTAGCTGTTCCTCCAGCTGTTGTTTGTATTAATTGTCATGACAAACTTGTTAATGCAGATAATATTTCCTTTAGTAAAGTACCATTACCTGTTGCAGTTCCATCAACATCTAATGTTCAGTGTGTTCCTGATAACATAAGAGATTTTGTTTCTGAATCCATTAAGAAGGCTATGTCTGTTATTCCTCCTTCTAGTAAACATAAAAAATCTTTTAAAACTTCTCTTTATACAGATTAATTTTTAAATGAACATCATCATTCTGATTCTAATGACTCTTCTGGTTCAGAGGATTCTGTCTCAGAGGTTGATGCTGATAAATCTTCATATTTATTTAAAATGGAATTTATTCGTTCTTTACTTAAAGAAGTACTAATTGCTTTAGAAATTGAGGATTCTGGTCCTCTTGATACTAAATCTAAACGTTTAGATAAGGTCTTTAAATCTCCTGTGGTTATTCCAGAAGTTTTTCCTGTTCCTGGTGCTATTTCTGAAGTAATTTCCAGAGAGTGGAATAATTTGGGTAATTCATTTACTCCTCCTAAACGTTTTAAGCAATTATATCCTGTGCCATCTGACAGATTAGAATTTTGGGACAAAATCCCTAAAGTTGATGGGGCTATTTCTACCCTTGCTAAACGTACTACTATTCCTATGGCAGATGGTACTTCGTTTAAGGATCCTTTAGATAGGAAAATTGAATCCTTTCTAAGAAAAGCTTATCTGTGTTCAGGTAATCTTCTTAGACCTGCTATATCATTGGCTGATGTTGCTGCAGCTTCAACTTTTTGGTTGGAAACTTTAGCGCAACAAGTAACAGATCATGATTCTCATAATATTATTATTCTTCTTCAACATGCTAATAATTTTATCTGTGATGCCATTTTTGATATTATCAGAGTTGATGTCAGGTTTATGTCTCTAGCTATTTTAGCTAGAAGAGCTTTATGGCTTAAAACTTGGAATGCTGATATGTCTTCTAAATCAACTCTACTTTCCCTTTCTTTCCAGGGTAACAAATTATTTGGTTCTCAGTTGGATTCTATTATCTCAACTGTTACTGGTGGGAAAGGAACTTTTTTACCACAGGATAAAAAAATCTAAGGGTAAAAACAGGGCTAATAATCGTTTTCGTTCCTTTCGTTTCAACAAAGAACAAAAGCCTGATCCTTCATCCTCAGGAGCAGTTTCAGTTTGGAAACCATCTCCAGTCTAGAATAAATCCAAGCCTTCTAGAAAAGCAAAGCCAGCTTCTAAGTCCACATGAAGGTGCGGCCCTCATTCCAGCTCAGCTGGTAGGGGGCAGGTTACGTTTTTTCAAAGAAATTTGGATCAATTCTGTTCACAATCTTTGGATTCAGAACATCGTTTCAGAAGGGTACAGAATTGGTTTCAAGATAAGACCTCCTGCAAAGAGATTTTTTCTTTCCCGTGTCCCAGTAAATCCAGTGAAAGCTCAAGCATTTCTGAAATGTGTTTCAGATCTAGAGTTGGCTGGAGTAATTATGCCAGTTCCAGTTCTGGAACAGGGGCTGGGGTTTTATTCAAATCTCTTCATTGTACCAAAGAAGGAGAATTCCTTCAGACCAGTTCTGGATCTAAAAATATTGAATCGTTATGTAAGGATACCAACATTCAAAATGGTAACTGTAAGGACTATCTTGCCTTTTGTTCAGCAAGGGCATTATATGTCCACAATAGATTTACAGGATGCATATCTGCATATTCCAATTCATCCAGATCACTATCAGTTCCTGAGATTCTCTTTCCTGGACAAGCATTACCAGTTTGTGGCTCTGCCGTTTGGCCTAGCTACAGCTCCAAGAATTTTTACAAAGGTTCTCGGTGCCCTTCTGTCTGTAATCAGAGAACAGGGTATTGTGGTATTTCCTTATTTGGACGATATCTTGGTACTTGCTCAGTCTTTACATTTAGCAGAATCTCATACGAATCGACTTGTGTTGTTTCTTCAAGATCATGGTTGGAGGATCAATTCACTAAAAAGTTTATTGATTCCTCAGACAAGGGTAACCTTTCTGGGTTTCCAGATAGATTCAGTGTCCATGACTCTGTCTTTGACAGACAAGAGACGTCTAAAATTGATTTCAGCTTGTCGAAACCTTCAGTCACAATCATTCCCTTCGGTAGCCTTATGCATGGAAATTCTAGGTCTTATGACTGCTGCATCGGACGCGATCCCCTTTGCTCGTTTTCACATGCGACCTCTTCAGCTCTGTATGCTGAATCAATGGTGCAGGGATTACACAAAGATATCTCAATTAATATCTTTAAAACCGATTGTACGACACTCTCTGACGTGGTGGACAGATCACCATCGTTTAATTCAGGGGGCTTCTTTTGTTCTTCCTACCTGGACTGTAATTTCAACAGATGCAAGTCTTACAGGTTGGGGAGCTGTGTGGGGATCTCTGACGGCACAAGGAGTTTGGGAATCTCAGGAGGTGAGATTACCGATCAATATTTTGGAACTCCGTGCAATTTTCAGAGCTCTTCAGTCTTGGCCTCTTCTGAAGAGAGAATCGTTCATTTGTTTTCAGACAGACAATGTCACAACTGTGGCATACATCAATCATCAAGGAGGGACTCACAGTCCTCTGGCTATGAAAGAAGTATCGCGAATTCTGGTTTGGGCGGAATCCAGCTCCTGTCTAATCTCTGCGGTACATATCCCAGGTATAGACAATTGGGAAGCGGATTATCTCAGTCGCCAAACGTTGCATCCGGGCGAATGGTCTCTTCACCCAGAGGTATTTCTTCAGATTGTTCAAATGTGGGAACTTCCAGAAATAGATCTGATGGCGTCTCATCTAAACAAGAAACTTCCCAGGTATCTGTCCAGATCCCGGGATCCTCAGGCGGAGGCAGTGGATGCATTATCACTTCCTTGGAAGTATCATCCTGCCTATATCTTTCCGCCTCTAGTTCTTCTTCCAAGAGTTATCTCCAAGATTCTGAAGGAATGCTCGTTTGTTCTGCTGGTAGCTCCGGCATGGCCTCACAGGTTTTGGTATGCGGATCTTGTCCGGATGGCCTCTTGCCAACCGTGGACTCTTCCGTTAAGACCAGACCTTCTGTCGCAAGGTCCTTTTTTCCATCAGGATCTCAAATCCTTAAATTTAAAGGTATGGAGATTGAACGCTTGATTCTTGGTCAAAGAGGTTTCTCTGACTCTGTGATTAATACTATGTTACAGGCTCGTAAATCTGTATCTAGAGAGATATATTATAGAGTCTGGTAGACTTATATTTCTTGGTGTCTTTCTCATCATTTTTCTTGGCATTCTTTTAGAATACCGAGAATTTTAGTTTCTTCAGGATGGTTTAGATAAAGGTTTGTCCGCAAGTTCCTTGAAAGGACAAATCTCTGCTCTTTCTGTTCTTTTTCACAGAAAGATTGCTAATCTTCCTGATATTCATTGTTTTGTACAAGCTTTGGTTCGTATAAAACCTGTCATTAAGTCAATTTCTCCTCCTTGGAGTTTGAATTTGGTTCTGGGGACTCTTCAAGCTCCTCCTTTTGAACCCATGCATTCATTAGACATTAAATTACTTTCTTGGAAAGTTTTGTTCCTTTTGGCGATCTCTTCTGCCAGAAGAGTCTCTGAACTATCTGCTCTTTCTTGTGAGTCTCCTTTTCTGATTTTTCATCAGGATAAGGCGGTGTTGTGAACTTCTTTTCAATTTTTACCTAAGGTTGTGAATTCCAACAACATTAGTAGAGAAATTGTGGTTCCTTCATTATGTCCTAATCCTAAGAATTCTAAGGAGAAATCGTTGCATTCTTTGGATGTTGTTAGAGCTTTGAAATATTACGTTGAAGCTACTAAATCTTTCCGAAAGACTTCTAGTCTATTTGTTATCTTTTCCGGTTCTAGAAAAGGCCAGAAAGCTTCTGCCTTTTTTTTGGCATCTTGGTTGAAATCTTTAATTCATCATGCCTATGTCGAGTCGGGTAAAACTCCGCCTCAAAGGATTACAGCTCATTCTACTAGGTCAGTTTCTACTTCCTGGGCGTTTAGGAATGAAGCTTCGGTTGATCAGATTTGCAAAGCAGCAACTTTGTCCTCTTTGCATACTTTTACTAAATTCTACCATTTTGATGCGTTTTCTTCTTCTGAAGCAGTTTTTGGTAGAAAAGTACTTCAGGCAGCGGTTTCAGTTTGAATCTTCTGCTTATGTTTTCATTAAACTTTATTTTGGGTGTGGATTATTTTCAGCAGGAATTGGCTGTCTTTATTTTATACCTCCCTCTCTAGTGACTCTTGCGTGGAAAGATCCACATCTTGGGTAGTCATTATCCCATACGTCACTAGCTCATGGACTCTTGCTAATTACATGAAAGAAAACATAATTTATGTAAGAACTTACCTGATAAATTCATTTCTTTCATATTAGCAAGAGTCCATGAGGCCCACCCTTTTTGTGGTGGTTATGATTTTTTTGTATAAAGCACAATTATTCCAATTCCTTATTTTTTATGCTTTCGCACTTTTTTCTTATCACCCCACTTCTTGGCTATTCGTTAAACTGATTTGTGGGTGTGGTGAGGGGTGTATTTATAGGCATTTTGAGGTTTGGGAAACTTTGCCCCTCCTGGTAGGAATGTATATCCCATACGTCACTAGCTCATGGACTCTTGCTAATATGAAAGAAATGAATTTATCAGGTAAGTTCTTACATAAATTGTTTTTTTCCTGTGGGCTGTTAGGCTCGCGGGGGCTGAAAAAGCTTCATTTTATTGCGTCATTCTTGGCGCAGATTTTTTTGGCGCAAAAAATTTTCTTTGTCACTTCCGGCGTCGTACTTGTCGCCGGAAGTTGTTTGTGATTGCGTCAATTTTTTTTTTACATTTTGCGCCAAAAATGTCGGTGTCGCCGGATGTGGCGTCATTCTTGGCGCCAAAAGCATTTAGGCGCCTAATAATGTGGGCGTCTTTTTTGGCGCTAAAAAATATGGGCGTCATTATTGTCTCCACATTATTTAAGTCTCATTGTTTATTTGCTTCTGGTTGCTAGAAGCTTGTTCATTGGCATTTTTTCCCATTCCTGAAACTGTCATTTAAGGAATTTGATAGATTTTGCTTTATATGTTGTTTTTTCTTTTACATATTGCAAGATGTCTCAGATTGACCCTGGATCAGAAGCTACTTCTGGAAAAACACTTGACTGAGTTCAGTCCTACCAAAGCTAAGTTCATTTATTTTAAATGTTATGAATGTTTATCTTTAGCTATGGTTTGTAATAGGTTATCATGATAAACTTTTACATGCAGAATCCATTAGTATTTATGCTTTATATATTGCCATTCTTTTTACATCTTATGTACAAGTAATATTTAGAATATTTTTAAGAAATATTTTTCTGATTCTATTTTAAAGGCTTTGTCTGACTTTGTGCCTTCTAATAAAATTTTTAGGTCTTTTTCACTTCTTTTTTAATTATTGAAGTTTCAAATGACCAACAACATACTGATTTATCCTTCCCTGATGATGTTTTTTCTCATTTAGAATTTTCTTCATCAGATATTGACACTAACAAATCTACTTTTTTTTATTACAGTACATTTGTTCTTTGTTGAAAAGGTGTTGATTATTTTGGACATTAAGGTAACTAGTTCTTTTTCAAGACTAGCTAACACTATTTCTGCTTATTTATTCTTCTGTGTTTTCAGAGGTTTTTTTTCCAATTCCTTATACTAGGGAATGGAATAGGCTGAGAATTGTCTTTTATTCCTTCTTCAAAGGTTTTAAACTATACTCTTTGCCGGCAGTTAAATTCAATTTGGAGGGTTCTCCAATTTATTGGGGCTATCTCTTCTCCTACTAATTATGCTATTGTTTCTATAGCAAAATAGTATTTATTTTCCTTTAGATGGTTGTATCTTATTTATGGAAAATTATTTAGTTTCAGGTACTTTTCTTGGACCTGTGATTTATTTGGATGTTGCAATTGCTTCATTTTTTCTGTTTACTTTAAGTTCAAGTATCAGATTATGATTTATTTTAGCATTGTTAAAGGGACAAATTTACTAGACTAGGTGCTGTTGCATTTGTCTTGTTGTTTTGCATTTATTGATCATGCAAGTCCACTGTATTGTCTGGTCCTTTAACTGGACTATCATGCTAATAATTTCATTTGTGTCTTCTTTTTATTTAATATTTTCGCAAATGAGGTTTAATCTATGTCTTTAGCTGTTTGAGCTAGGAGAATTTTGTGATTTCTAAAAATCCATATTTCTTTTGTTCTAAGATAATCAATTATTTGTTTTATAATTGGATTCAATTCTTAACTGTTACTCTGGGCTTCAAGATTGAGTTCTAAGACTAAAACTTTAAGCTTATACTAGTTTGGTTGTTCTTATTAAGGAATGAATTCCTGAATTCTTTCCCAAGTAACATATTTTTAATTGGAAATTGTTTTCAGTTCGAAGTCAGCTCCCTTAAATTGCGGTGTATGTGCCGTATTCCAGCTTGGCTGGCAAGGGGCAGGTTAAGACTTTTTGGAAATTTATTTGGTTCTATTCGGTCCAAATTTCTTTGATTTTATTCCAGTAAGGCTAACACTTTCTTTAAGTGTGTTTCGGTCCTATTTATTTTGGGTACTGTTGAAGCATGGCTGGTCACCCACGGGGTTCAAGCGCTGCTCAGACCTGGAATATTCTGGGGTATTTATTCCAGTTCCATTTTTAGGAACTGGGTTTTGGAGTTTTTTATTCAAACTTTTCTGCCTTTTTTGGTCAGTGATAGCATTATTTGTTTTCATTAGATACAATAAATGCATATTTTTTCTGTATTCATTCAGATTATTTTTTTCTGAGAATGCGGAATCTCATATGATTCACTTTGTTCTTCAGGACATAGTTAGAGGATCTTTTTTTCAAAAGCTCTTGATTCCTCTCACAAGGGTCACCTTTTTTAGGTTTCCAGATAGTTTGTGTCACTGTCTTTGTCTCTATCAGACAAGGGACAATTTTATTGGGTTCCGTCTGTCGGTACCTTTAGTCTCTATTATTTCCTTCAGTTGCTATATATGCATAGAAGTTTTAGGTCTTATGGCCACAGCATTGGATTCAATTCCCTTTGCTCATTTTCAATAGAAAGAACCTTTCCAGTCTTTTATGCTGAATTATGGTGCAGGGATTCTAGGATTTCGCATTTTAAATCTTCAAATCCTAATATTTATCTCTCTTGATTTGGTGGTTAAGATCACCATCATTTAGTTCTACAGGTCTCTTCGTTTCTTTCAACCTGGACCATGATCTCTACAGATGTGAATCTTTTTGGTTGGGAGGCTGTCTGAGGATCTCTGTCAGCACAAGGGGTTTGGAAATCTCAGGAGGCGAGATTACCATTTGATATTTTAGAACTCCGTGTTTTCTCAGAGTTTTTCAGTTAGTTTCTTTTTGAGGAAGAGACATTTATTGTTTTTCAGACAATATCACAACTATGGTGTATGTCAATCATCAGGGTAGGACTATCAGTCCTTAGGCTGTGACAGAAGTGTCTCGGATATTAGCTTAGGCTAAATCCAGCTCCTATCTAAATTCTGTGTTTTTTTTCCCAGGTATAGATATTTGGGAAGCGGATTATCTCTGTTAATCAAGCTTTACATCCGGGAGAATGGTCTCTCATACCCAGATATGTTTTTCAATTTTTCAGTTGTGAGCATTTCTAGAAATAGATCTGTTGGCATCTCATCTGAATAAAGAACTTCCCAGGGGCCTATTCAGGTCCGGGGATCCTCAGGCAGAAGTAGTGTATGCATTGACATTTCTTTGGAAATTATCTTTTTGCCTATTTCTTTCCGCCTCTAGTTCTTCTTCCAAAGTGATTTCCAAAATTCTTATGGAGTATTTGTTATGCTGGTGGCTCCAGCATGGCCTCTCAGGTTTTGGTATGCGGATTTCATTCGGATGGCCAGTTGCCAACCTTGGACACTTCCGTTTAAACCAGACCTTCTTTCTCAAGGCCTATTTTTTCCATCAGGATCTCAAATCATTTAATTTGAAGGGATGGAGGTTGAACGCTTGGTTTCAGGCTCGTAAATCTGTCTCTAGAAAGATTTATTGAGTCTGGAAGACCTACTTTTCTTGGCATTCTTTTAAAATTCATAGAATTTTATCATTTTTTTCAGGTTGGTTTGGATAAGGTTTTGTCTGCAGTTCTTGTTAGGACAAATCTCTATTCTTTCTGTTCTTTTTTCACAGAAAGATTGCTAATCATCCTGATATTCATTGTTTTGTTCAGGCTTTGGTCCGTATCAAGCCTGTCATTAATTCAATCTCTCCTCTTTGGAGTCTCAATTTGGTGCTGAGGGCTTTACAGGCTCCTCCATTTTGAAACTATGCATTTTCTGAACATTAAATTACTTTCTTGGAAAAGTATTGTTCCTTTTGGTTATTTCTTCTGCTAGAAGAATTTTTGAGTTTTCTGCTCTTTTTTGTGAATATCTTTTTCTGATTTTTTATCAGGATAAGGCAGTGTTACTTCCTGATATTCATCATTTTTTTCAGGGTTTGATTCGTATCAAACCTGTCATTAAGCCAATTTCTCCTCCTTGGAGTCTTTTTTGGGTTCTGAAGGTTTTTCAGGCTCTTCTATTTGAGCATATGCTTGCTCTGGACGTTAATTACTTTCATGGAAAGTATTGTTCTTTTTGGACATCTCTTCAGCTAGAACAACTTTTGAATTATCTGTTCTTTCTTGTGAATCTCTTTTTCTGATTTTTTTTCATCACGAAAAGGTGGTTTTTGCTGTCCTCATTTCATTTCTTACCTAAAGTTGTAAATTCTAACAAACATTAGGGAGGAATTATTGTTTTCCTAAGACTTCTTTGGTGAGATTCTTACTTTCTATGTTGAAGCTATTCAGATTTCAGATAGACTTCTAGTCTATTTTTTATCTTTTCTGGTTTTAGGAAGGTCAAAAGCTTCTGCCATTTATTTGGCATCTTGCTTAAACTTGATTCATCATGCTTATTTGGAGTCGGGTGCATTCCCGCCTCGGAGGATTACGGCTCATTCTACTAGGTAAGTTTCTACTTCCTGGGCTTTTTAAAGAATGAAGCTTCTGTTGATCAGATTTGCAAAGCAATGACTTGGTCTTCTTTGCATACTTCTACTATGTTCTACCATTTTGATGTTTTCTCTTCTTTAGATGCAGTTTTGGTAGAATGGTACTTCAGGCAGCTGTCTCAGTTTGATTCTTCTGCTTATAATTTCAGTTTTTTTCATTATAAAAATTTAAACTTTGATTTGGGAAGTGGATTCATTTTTCAGCGGAATTGGCTGTCTTTATTTTATCCCTCCCTCTCTAGTGAATCTTGCGTGGAAGTTCCACATCTTGGGTATTTATTATCCCATACGTCACTAGCTCATGGACTCTTGCCAATTACATGAAAGAAAACATAATTTATGTAAGAACTTACCTGATAAATTCATTTCTTTCATATTAGCAAGAGTCCATGAGGCCCACCCTTTTTTTGTGGTGGTTATGATTTTTTTTTTTTTTTAGTATAAAGCACAATTATTCCAATTCCTTATTTTTTTGATGCTTTCGCTCCTTTCTTATCACCCCACTTCTTGGCTATTCGTTAAACTGAATTGTGGGTGTGGTGAGGGGTGTATTTATAGGCATTTTTAGGTTTGGGAAACTTTGCCCCTCCTGGTAGGAATGTATATCCCATACGTCACTAGCTCATGGACTCTTGCTAATATGAAAGAAATGAATTTATCAGGTAAGTTCTTACATAAATTATGTTTTTCCATTTCCTTTCGGCTGAATAACTGAGAGTTTTGGGTAAGGGAAGTGACACAGTGCTCTTTGCCTCCTCCTGCTGGCCAGGAGTGTTTATCTCACTAGTAATTGGAATGATGTCGTGGACTCTCCATGTCCGGAAAGAAATACATTTATCAGGTAAGCATACATTTTGTTTTCCTACCTTTTTTTGCTTAGTTATACGTCGGACTAGTTTCTGCTAGGGTGGGAAGGGTTTTATAGCACTTTTGGAGTTTGGGAATCTTTACCTCCTCCTAGTTGTCAGGAAAGGTAATTTCCCAGGAGTAATGGATTATGGACTCTCTCCACCATGAAAGAAATTAATTTATCAAGTATAAATAATGTTTTAGAGGGACCTAATACTCAAAATTGTTTCTTAGCCCTAACCAAGATCCACACTATCAGGCACACTCAACATTTTAAATTAAAGTTTTCAATTTACTTCAATTATCAAATTTTCTTAGTTCTCAGGGTATTCTCTGTTGAAGAGATACCTATGTAGGTAGTGTGCACTTTTCTGGAACAATACATGACAGGAAACACTACCATCTAGTGTTCTTGCAAATGTATAACATAGTTATAAAACTGCTGCCATATATTGGCCCAGTCACATGCACCCTCCTACACCATCATACCTGCTTTTCATCAGAAAGTTGTTTCATATTTTACACTCTTTCTGAAACATGAGACAATTTTAGTGGATTTTATGTCCCTTTAAATGAATATTAAATACAGAAGAATTTCATAACATATTTGTAGTAAAAAGACCATGCAATGGTCAATACAGAATTTCAAATGATCAGTAGATTTTTTTTTTTCTGATAAATTTCTAAATTCCTTTAAATTTCACTGCCCCTGTATCATGTGTCATCCATCAGCGAATCACAGGCTCATGTACGCTTACACTTTGAACTTTTGCGCAGTAGCAGCTGGTGACTTGGAAAGCTTGCGTATAAAAAGGCTATTCACATTTTGATAAAGGAAGTAAATTGGAAAAAAAAATTGTATGCTCTATCTGAATCATGAAAGTTTAATTTTAACCTGTTTTTATGCAATAAAAAATTACAAAATGCTGGTTTATGTAATTTTAAGTTGGAGTGTTCATTGGCTATTGTCTAATACCTCCTGCAGCTGTATTGATGTACCATGTCACCTTTCCATAGGTTTGTAAAAAGTTTGATTTGAATACACAAACATTATTAAAAAAAAATAAAAAATTAGACTAGTACATTATAAACTACACTGTTTCATATGTGATGGAACAAATATAACAGGAGTATACTGTTCTTTAATTATAGCAGTTATATAGTAAGTCAGAATATCCAAATGTCCTGTCTATTATGTAATATAATGACTCAGAAGTTCATTCTCCTATTGCGCATACACAACGTGTCGCTCTGTTACAACACTAGACTTGTTCTAGTTATGGTACAGTAAAACATACAAAGTGCATGGGACCCAAGGAGCTACAACTTTATAATGTTATGGCTACTATCTACTTTTAGTGATCTCCGTATGCCTATATATAAACTCCTTCACTGGGTTTCAAAATGGCTGCTTAGTAGGTTTCAGGTAAATCTGGCAATCCTCGTCATAGAGTTATGGTTTGCAATAAGGAGAAATCATTAGGCATTGACTAAAATTATTCAGTTAAAAGGGGTTTATATGTTTTTCATGCATTGTGTTTGCACCTGGTACACAACTGTAAATACAGGGTTGGCCAGTTTGCTAGGAGGTCTAGTCTTGTAGTATCTGGCAGATTAAGACATTCCAGTCTTTGTTGACTCCATCCTAAAACAAGACACGCATTCATTTGAACACCTGACCTATAACTTTGTATTTAGTCACTAATTTACAATCACCGTTTTGTTTTCGATGTGTATACATTGTTTTATTATGTTTGTTTATTATTTGTTCACTGCTCATCCTTATTAATACCATTTTTTTGTTACTCTTTTGATTTCTTTTTGTTTTCTTTTGTTCCCTCATTTTGCAGTGCACAATTCTTCACACGCAGACTTTGCAAACTTTGATGCATTCGGACAAACTAGTGGTGCAAGTAATTTTGGAGCTTTTCCCCCATCAAGTCAGAATCCTACCCCGCCCTTAAACACAGGTAGTCTTGGCACTCTACTGCTTCATCTGAAAACTAGCTGCTGATACATCTTCTCACTTTTAGTGCGTGTGTTCTGTGTTTCCTATACATATATTCATGCAATGCCAAGCTCGAAAAATATATTTATTACAAAGAGGGAATTGTTCTTATATAATTACTGAAATTGCAGCCAGTAAGATATATATTTCTGTTAATTGCATGTCTATGTGTCTGCCAGCTTCATAGCCTTAAAAGGACATTGGAAAAATATTAATCATGCATGTTAGAGCTCATTGTCATTTTTTAAATATATTTTTTGCATGAAAAAAAGAAAGTGAAATCGGTCTAAATTTAAGTTGAAGCTATCCAAAATATGTGCTGTCAGAGACACCTCCCTTACATTTTAACAGTAATAAGTCACTATGAGAATTAAGCTAACGTAGATCATGGCTTGTGTGTTGTGTCAAATTAATCAATCACAGTTGCACTTGATACTTTGCCATTTAGTGAATTAAATCATTGCTGTGTATGCTACAATGCAATGATTTAACACCTTGGTTGAGATATGTGGTTGTGTATGTATCTGTTATCTATGTCTATCTCTTTCAATCTGATTCTATCAATCACAATTTCCACTGTTTCTGCCTTATAGATTGATGTGAAGTATATATTTTTTTGTCATGTTTTCTTACACTACATGACACTAGGCTAGTCTTAAATTTTTCACACACCCACGTGTATAAAGTATCTCCTGGACCACATCCTTCATGTCTGTCTTGTACGTAGAGTAAGTTTCCAGTTCCTGCCTTTGAGAACCCCCCCCAAAAAACAACAACAAAACCTCAATAATGATAGGGACACTCAGGTCAAAATTAAACATATGAGCTCATGATTCAGAGTATGCAATTTTAAACAACTTTCCAATTTACTTCCATTAACAAAATGTGCACAGTTGTTTTATAGTTACAATTTTGAGTCACCAGCTCCTACTGACCATGTGCAAAAATTTCACAGAATATTCGTATATGCATTTGTGATTGCCTGATGGCTGTCACATGATACAGGAGGAATGGAAGGGAAATATACATAACTTTGAAATTTGTCAGGAAAAAGAAAAAAATCTCCATAACCACAATATACATTTATACTTTACTGCATCCCCTGCTTTATTTATGTACTCTGTTGGATTTTATTCAGTATTGCATAGATATAGCACCTTATTGTATGCTTTGTTTATACTATTTTAATTTGCCAATGCAGCATATGTCCTTAAAGTGATGGTAAACTTAATTGATTATATTAACAATATTTGTAATCACAAAGTAAATGATGAGCACTTTTATTCATGAAAAGCATTGTAAAAGCTAAATTATTTAAATAATTACCCTTTCATGTTTTTATAGATTACACTGTTCTTCCGCCCATAACGCATAGTCTATGTCTGTGTTGAATGACGTTTCAGGCAGTGTTAATTTCGTCGACTAAAACTAGACTAAAATGACTATAAAACTAAAGAAATTCTGATGACTAAAATACGACTAAAACTAAAATGACATTTTAGTCAAAAAACTATGACTAAAACTAAATCACAATGACATTTTAGTCAAAAGACTATGACTAAAACTAAATCAAAATTTGCTGACAAAAACATTTTATGCAAGGTGTTATAATCAATCCATATCCAATTACTGCTCTTATGTAAAATTTACGAAACTTAATTTGATTAAATTTTAAGATATATAAAGACATGTTATATACCACAACAGTTAAATCTGTTACATTTGTATTGCATGTTCAAACCTTAATACCATAAATAAAAACAGGTTAATAAACTGTTACTCCAGGAGTATATAATGAGTTTGGAAGTTCTAGAGCAGTGCTAATATCGTTGCCAAAATTTTTTCAAATCTGTGAACAATCAATTGATTCTTCCTATAGAAATAAGCATAACCCACGAATAATGGTTTAAGTTATGCTGTGCCTGTGCTAGCTGCAGAAAATTTTTGCTGTGTTGAGTTACTTGATTCTTGTTTTAATTATTAACAGAGAACTGTTAAAGTTTTTATATTGGGTAATATGTTCAATACAGCCAATACAGTTTACAGGTTTTTTTTTTATATTTTAAAGTTTATGAAACTTGGTTTTATTTAATTTTAAGTTTAATAAAGATGTTACATATCACAACGGCTAAATTTGTGTCTGTATTGCATGTTTAAACCTTAATACCATAAATATTAACAGGTGTTATGTTTACTCCTGGAGTATATAATCAGTTTGCAAATTATAGATAAATGCTTAAATAATGCATTACACTGTAACTAAACCCCTTAGATTTTAGTCAACTAAAATATACTGGAGATTTAGTCGACTAAAATCTACTGGAGATTCAGTTGACTAAAACTAGACTAAAACTAAAACAATTCAGATGACTAAAAGACGACTAAAACTAAAATGGCATTTTAGTCAAAAGACTAAAACTAAGACTAAATTGAAACTTGCCGTCAAAATTAACACTGGTTTCAGGCTGTAGCCAATTGTATTGCGCCCCCTTTGGCCTCCAGCGAGTTAATAACGCCCTTGGTTTTGACACCAAAGGGGGGCGTGATACGATTCGGTACAGCCTGAATCGTCATTGAACACAGACATAGACTATGCGTTACAGACGGAGGAACGGTGCAATCTATGAAAACATGAAAGGCTAATTATTTAAATAATTTAGCGTTTACAGTGCTTTTCATGAATGAAAGTGCCTATCATTTATTTTAGGATATCCAATATTGTTAATATAATCAATGAAGTTTACCATCACTTCTGTACAGGGTGGATATGATTTAAATCACTAGTCACTAAGACCAATTTAAATCATATTTTTTATTTTTAAAAGAACTTTTCAGATTATGTTTCCAGTTATATCAGTCCATTACTACTTTGGTTGTATATCATTAGATTTGCATATATTGATAGATGATTGAAATGACTGAAATTGGGAGGTGAACTATCTCCTTTTTAATAGGGTAATTTATTCATATTTGATCAACTTTTCAGCTGTACATTATTGAAAGGAGAAAAACGAAGATTACCATAATAAACAATTAGTTCTATTTAACTAAAGAAAAATCACCACTACCTTTATAAATAACAATTTAAATACTTTTACTTAACTAAAACAATAACATATTTCATTTTTAATGATTGTTCCTCCCTCCTAAAACTTGGGTCCTTGTGCAGATTAATTCCACTCCAAACAATTTTCTATTCAGTGAGCTTCATGTAACGTAGTATGGGGTGATTCTCTGTACATAGATTTGCAGGGGAGCAGTATCATTAAAGGAACAGAAAAGGTAAAATGAAACTTTCATTATTCGGAAAGAACATGCATTATTTATCAATTTTCCAATTACTTCTCTTATATAAGGAAGCAGTTTGCAGAGGCTTAGATAGAAGGTAATTACAGAGGTAAAACTTGTATTGTTATTAATTGTGTTGGTTATGCAAAACTGTGGAATATGTAATTTAAGGGATTATTACCCATTATTATGTTGACTGTCCCTTTTAAATAGAAACTATCAAAAAAGCATTTTATTTAAAAAAAATCCTTTTTTTTTTTTTTTTTAAATCAGATTTAAAGCGATATGAGACCCCCCCCCCCCCCCCAAAAAAAAAAAAGATTTAAAAAATGATTTCATGATTCAGACAGAGCAATTACTGTTGGGAATATCACTCCTGGCCAGCAGGAGGAGGGAAAGAGCACCACAAATCCACAAATAAACTATTAAGTATCACTTCCCTTCCCACAAGCCCCAGTCATTCTCTTTGATTTTGGTGCAAGGAGGAGGTGACGTTTTCGTGTCTGAAGAAATTGGATTTATTTTACTTCAATCAATCAAGATTTTATTGTTTTAGAACAGAGTAGGTTACTCTGTTTTTTCCTCTTTTTCAAGGATTGGGTCTAGCCGTACTCCACATTAGTCTCTTCAGTAAGGGCAGTGGTGGCTTTAAAGCAGTTAGGAACTTGTAAAGTGGGCCTTGCTGGGTTTTACTGACATAATTTCTGCCCATGGTATAGAAAGCCAGAGTAGGTTACGCTGGTTTTTCTCTTTCTACAGGTCTCTGTGAGAAGTATGTGTCCTCGCATACAATGTAAGCTGTCCTCCTGCCGGATGCAAATGTTTTTGGGGCAATTTAATCCTTGGGAAAGGATTTTATTGGCAGAGGCAGGCACTTTATATGTGTAGAGACTTGGGGGGTCTGATTACTACTATGTGGTAATTACCCCGGAGGCTGTGTTTATTTAAAGTGAATGTAAATTTTGATGCTAAATTTTTATCTACCCTTACATGGGGGCTTAAAGATGAATGAGAGTCAGAACCGTTATTGCCATGAAAACTGACAGTGACCCAAACTGTGTAATTGCTCATAACTAAAAGCTATCCTGAGGTAGTGGTGCCGAGGTTAGGAAGAGTATAAATATTTGGCTGGACCCTGAACCAGGTAATATAATCAAAGCTTCCTAGACAAGTCCTTTAACTACAGGTGAGGTGGGTTCCATGAATACATATAAAGGATTACCATCTAGTGTGTTGAATTTGGGGGATTCATGAGTTAGTTAATTAGTAAGACATTAGGCAGCGAACATGTAATAGAATCCATATATTCGGTCCTTCAGCCTGTGTACATTACCAACAATAGGTACGGTTTGTTGCAAATCCACTTTACTCAGAGGCCATGAAAATTAACAGGCAAAGAAATAATTGTTTGCTCCAGCAATGAGGTTATTCTACTTACATTTCCGAAAAAGATTAATAATGTCAGTAGCTCAGTACAAAATCATATGCTAACATAACAAGTTACTTAACTGATCACAATTATAGTAAGTGAGCCTACATGAAAACTTAAAGAAAAAAACTGTGGTGGGATCTCTAATGCTGTTAAGAAAGCAACTGCTGAGGTGAATTGTTCAAATTTAGTTCTCCCATCTGCTTCACAAGTCTGGTCCCTGTCTGCATCCCAGATAGCTAGTTGGAAGTTAGTAACAAACCGGCAAAGAGTCCCAGACCACAACAAACAAAGTCACATACAATCTGAAGTCCAGACCCAACTGCATAGATGTGGGGATATCTGCTAATGAATAGCGACAGTGTCTAACCTACCCCTGATTGGAAGACAGAATGTAGCGGTAGGCGTCTAGTTCACGCAGCAGAATGGAGCGGATCACCCATGTTAGTAGGTGCGGAGAAGTATTCCGCTTGGAAGAGGGTAAAAACTTAGTCCTCGGACCTCTCTCCTTCCGCTCCATTTTTCCCCCGCGCAAGGAGCAAGCAGATGTCAGTGATCGCCCCCGGGGTAGGTTCAGGGGTAAGTGATCAGGTTTCGGGATATCTCTAGGACATGGGTTGGAAGGGAGTTAGCCCTGCATGTGTCGCCAGAACTTAGTTAGCCTAGGCCTCACAACGAGAGGGTTGTCCTCCAGTGGCGGTGCGGGGTAGCTCCATATCTTCCATTGCTTTGCCATCCTTGTTGTATACTGCAGTTAGGCAGGGACCCTTCTTCTGGATTATTGAGGACTGTTGTGTGGGGAGAGAGTCCTCCATTGGTTTAGCTGTAGCAGTGTCAGAGCTTGGTTGGTGTCCCACGCCATCTTGTATATATAGATCACGGATCGTAGTCAGAAGATCATTGAACTGCCTTTCGATCTTGCGATCTAGGTCCTCCAACAGAGCAAACACGATTGTACAGAACCCCTCCATCTCAGTTTAAATAATAAAATAGCTTAACCTGGCTATTTACAAGCTGGGGGGGGGGTGAAGGTTAGAAGTGTGACTTAGGCTGTTAGCACATATCTCAGTCAGATTGGATCTTTTGGTAGTAGGAACCCAGCGAAAAAAGTATCATCTGATTCCAAATCTTCTTATCGGTTGATTGTTAACGTTATATTGAAGGGTGGCGTGGTAGAAGCAAAATAATTCCTTAGATTGTTGAGATTGCCTTGGGAGCTATTGAATTTCCTGTCTAGACATGGCTACGGCTTGGACCCCCCTCTTTTGGAGCTTTAACCTTGGTTTTAAGGTTTTGCAGTAGGCTCAGTTTGAGCCATAGCATTCCATAGATTTTAAATTTTTTATCTTCGAAGTTTTCTTTTTTTTGCTATAGCTTCTGCTCGGAGAGTTTAGATACTTTCGGCTTTGCAGTGTGATTCGCTTTATCTTATTTCGGATAAGGCGGTTATTTATCCTCAGTGGAAGTATTGTTTGGGAATTTGTTGTTCCCTCTCTGTGTCCTCATTCTTTTCTCTTGAGGAACGTGTGTGCACAATTTGGATGTTGTGTGTGCTTAATATTTTTTCTTCTGTTTTTTTTTTTTTTTTTTTTTCTGTAACAGAAAGCTACTGCTACTTCTCTTTTCTCTGGTTGAGAAGTTGAATTGGTTGCTTTTCAGACTGCTGGGCTGCAGTCTCTTGAGAAAGTTATGGCTCATTACTCGAGGGCTGTCTCTTCTTCTTGGGCTTTCACATATGAAGCTTCTGTGGATTGGTTTTGCAAGGCTGCAACTTGGTCGTCTTTGCATACTTTTTCCAAATTTTATCAATTAGATTTTTTCTTTGCCTCGGACGAAGTTTCTTTTGGAGGAAAAGTTCTTCAAGCGGTGGTGCCTTCTGTTCAGGTCTGCCTGTCTTGTCCCTCCATAGTCATCTGTGTCCTCTAGCTTGGGTATTGGTTCCAAACAGTAATTGATGATGTTGTGGACTCACTATATCTTAGGAAAGAAAACAAAATAATTGCTTACCCGATGAATGTATTTCTTTCTGGATATGGTGAGTTCACGACCCCTCCCTTTTATTTTTAGACAGTTGTTTTTTTACTAAATCTCAGGCACCTCTACACATTTGTGTTACTCCTTTTTCTCCATTATCTTCCGTCGAATGACTGGGGTTTGTGGAACAATTTAACTGTGGTGCTCTTTACCTCCTCCTGCTGGCCAGGAGTGATATTCCCAACAGTAATTGATGACGTTGTGGACTCACCATATCTGGAAATAAATACATTTATCAGGTAAGCATACATTTCTCCAACATTGGTGTGTCCGGTCCACGGCGTCATCCTTACTTGTGGGATATTCTCTTCCCCAACAGGAAATGGCAAAGAGTCCCAGCAAAGCTGGCCATATAGTCCCTCCTAGGCTCCGCCCACCCCAGTCATTCTCTTTGCCGTTGCACAGGCAACATCTCCACGGAGATGGTTAAGAGTATTTTTGGTGTTTAAATGTAGTTTTTATTCTTCTATCAAGTGTTTGTTATTTTAAAATAGTGCTGGTATGTACTATTTACTCTGAAACAGAAAAGGATGAAGATTTCTGTTTGTAAGAGGAAGATGATTTTAGCAGACAGTAACTAAAATCGATTGCTGTTTCCACATAGGACTGTTGAGATGAAGTAACTTCAGTTGGGGGAAACAGTTAGCAGACTTTTCTGCTTAAGGTATGACTAGCCATATTTCTAACAAGACTGTGTAATGCTGGAAGGCTGTCATTTCCCCTCATGGGGACCGGTAAGCCATTTTCTTAGTCAAACAAACAGAATAAAGGGCTTAATATGGGCTAAAAAACTGGTAGACATTTTTATGGGCTAAATCGATTGCTTTATTTGTGCATATTATTCAGATTTAGGCTAACAATTGGCATTTATAATCTTGGGGAAACTTATAAAACGGCAGGCACTGTGTTAGACACCTTTTTCAGTCAGGGGGCCTTTCTAGTTATAGACTGAGCCTCATTTTCGCGCCATTAATGCGCAGTTGTTTTTTGAGAGCAAGGCATGCAGATGCATGTGTGAGGATCTAAAAATCTCTGAAAAAGCTTTTAGAAGGCGTCATTTGGTATCGTATTCCCCTCAGGGCTTGGTTGGGTCTCAGCAAAGACTATAGCTGGGACTGTATAGGGGTTAAATTTAAAAACGGCTCCGGTTCCGTTATTTTAAGGGTTAAAGCTCTGAAATTTGGTGTGCAATACTTCTAAGGGTTTAAGACACTGTGGTGAAATTTTGGTAATTTTTGAACAATTCCTTCATACTTTTTCACATATTCAGTAATAAAGTGTTTTCTGTTTGAAATTTAAAGTGACAGTAACGGTTTTATTTTAAAACGTTTTTTGTGCTTTGTTGACAAGTTTAAGCCTGTTTAACATGTCTGTACCTTCAGATAAGCTATGTTCTATATGTATGAAAGCCAATGTGTCTCCCCATTTAAATTTATGTGATAATTGTGCCATAGCGTCCAAACAAATTAAGGACAGTACTGCCACAGATAATGATATTGCCCAAGATGATTCCTCAAATGAGGGGAGTAAACATGATACTACATCATCTCCTGCTGTGTCTACACCAGTTTTGCCCATGCAGGAGGCCCCTAGTACATCTAGTGCGCCAATACTTATTACCATGCAACAATTAACGGCTGTAATGGATAACTCCATAGCAAATCTTTTATCCAAAATGCCTACTTATCAGAGAAAGCGCGATTGCTCTGTTTTAAACACTGAAGAGCAAGAGGGCGCTGATGATAATTGTTCTGTCATACCCTCACACCAATCTGAAGGGGCCATGAGGGAGGTTTTGTCTGATGGAGAAATTTCAGATTCAGGAAAAATTTCTCATCAAGCTGAACCTGATGTTGTGACATTTAAATTAGAACATCTCCACGCACTGCTTAAGGAGGTGTTATCTACTCTGAATGATTGTGACAATTTGGTCATTCCAGAGAAATTATGCAAGATGGACAGGTTCCTAGAGGTTCCGGTGCCCCCCGACGCTTTTCCTATACCCAAGCGGGTGGCGGACATAGTAAATAAGGAGTGGGAAAAGCCCGGCATACCTTTTGTTCCTCCCCCTATATTTAAGAAATTATTTCCTATGGTCGACCCCAGAAAGGACTTATGGCAGACAGTCCCCAAGGTCGAGGGGGCAGTTTCTACTCTAAACAAACGCACTACTATTCCTATCGAAGATAGTTGTGCTTTCAAAGATCCTATGGATAAAAAAATTAAAAAGATTTTTTTACAGCAAGGCTACCTTCTACAACCAATTTCATGCATTGTTCCTGTCACTACGGCAGCGTGGTTCTGGTTCGAGGAACTAGAAAAGTCGCTCAGTAGAGAAACTCCATATGAGGAGGTTATGGACAGAGTTCACGCACTTAAATTGGCTAACTCTTTTATTTTAGATGCCGCTTTGCAATTAGCAAGATTAGCGGCGAAAAATTCAGGGTTTGCTATTGTGGCGCGCAGAGCGCTTTGGCTAAAGTCTTGGTCAGCGGATGTGTCATCCAAGACAAAATTGCTTAACATCCCTTTCAGAGGTAAAACTTTATTTGGACCAGATTTGAAAGAGATTATTTCAGACATCACATTTTAAGGCTAAAAATAAGCCTAATCTTCGTCCCTTTCGCAGAAACGGACCAGCCTCTAATTCTGCATCCTCTAAGCAAGAGGGTAATGCCTCACAACCCAAACCAGCCTGGAAACCAATGCAAGGCTGGAACAAGGGTAAGCAGGCCAAGAAGCCTGCCACTGCTAACAAAACAGCATGAAGGAGTAGCCCCCGATCCGGGACCGGATCTGGTGGGGGGCAGACTCTCTCTCTTTGCTCAGGCAAGAGATGTTCAGGATCCTTGGGCGCTAGAAATAGTTTCTCAAGGTTATCTCCTGGAATTCAAGGAACTATCCCCAAGGGGAAGGTTCCACAAGTCTCACTTATCCTCAAACCAAATAAAGAGACAGGCATTCTTACATTGTGTAGAAGACCTGTTAAAGATGGGAGTGATACACCCAGTTCCAATACAGGAACAAGGAATGGGATTTTATTCCAATCTGTTCGTAGTTCCCAAAAAAGAGGGAACGTTCAGACCAATTTTGGATTTGAAGATCCTAAACAAATTTCTCAGGGTACCATCGTTCAAAATGGAAACTATTCGAACGATTCTACCCACCATCCAGGAAAGTCAATTTATGACTACCGTGGATCTAAAGGATGCGTACCTACATATTCCTATCCACAAAGAACATCATCAGTTCCTAAGGTTCGCTTTTCTGGACAAACATTACCAGTTTGTGGCTCTCCCATTCGGATTAGCCACTGCTCCAAGGATTTTCACAAAGGTGCTAGGGTCCCTTCTAGCGGTTCTAAGACCAAGGGGCATTGCAGTAGTACCTTACTTGGACGACATTCTAATACAAGCGTCGTCCCTGTCAAAAGCAAAGGCTCATACGGACATCGTTCTAGCCTTTCTCACATCTCACGGATGGAAGGTGAACAAAGAAAAGAGTTCTCTGTCCCCGTCAACAAGAGTTCCCTTCTTGGGAACAATAATAGATTCCTTAGAAATGAGGATTTTTCTGACAGAGGTCAGAAAATCAAAACTTCTAAGCTCTTGTCAAGTGCTTCATTCTGTTCCTCGTCCTTCCATAGCGCAGTGCATGGAAGTAGTAGGATTGATGGTTGCAACAATGGACATAGTTCCTTTTGCACGAATTCATCTAAGACCATTACAACTGTGCATGCTCAAACAGTGGAATGGGGATTATACAGACTTGTCTCCAATGATTCAAGTAGATCAAAAGACCAGAGATTCACTCCGTTGGTGGCTGACCCTGGACCATCTGTCCCAGGGAATGAGCTTCCGCAGGCCAGAGTGGGTCATTGTCACGACCGAGGCCAGTCTAGTGGGCTGGGGTGCGGTCTGGGAATCCCTGAAAGCTCAGGGTCTATGGTCTCGGGAAGAGTCTCTTCTCCCGATAAACATTCTGGAACTGAGAGCGATATTCAATGCTCTCAGAGCTTGGCCTCAACTAGCAAAGGCCAAATTCATAAGGTTCCAATCAGACAACATGACGACCGTTGCATATATCAATCATCAGGGGGGAACAAAGAGTTCCCTGGCGATGAAAGAAGTGACCAAAATAATTCAATGGGCGGAGGATCACTCCTGCCACTTGTCTGCGATCCACATCCCAGGAGTGGAAAATTGGGAAGCGGATTTTCTGAGTCGTCAGACATTCCATCCGGGGGAGTGGGAACTCGATCCGGAAATCTTTGCCCAAATAACTCAATTATGGGGCATTCCAGACATGGATCTGATGGCGTCTCGTCAGAACTTCAAGGTTCCTTGCTACGGGTCCAGATCCAGGGATCCCAAGGCGACTCTAGTAGATGCACTAGTAGCACCTTGGACTTTCAACCTAGCTTACGTATTCCCACCGTTTCCTCTCATTCCCAGGCTGGTAGCCAGGATCAATCAGGAGAGGGCCTCGGTGATCTTGATAGCTCCTGCGTGGCCACGCAGGACTTGGTTTGCAGACCTGGTGAATATGTCATCGGCTCCACCATGGAAGCTACCTTTGAGACAGGACCTTCTTGTTCAGGGTCCATTCGAACATCCAAATCTGGTCTCCCTCCAACTGACGGCTTGGAGATTGAACGCTTGATTCTATCAAAGCGTGGGTTTTCAGATTCTGTGATAGATACTCTGGTTCAGACCAGAAAACCTGTAACTAGAAAAATTTACCATAAAATATGGAAAAAATATATCTGTTGGTGTGAATCCAAAGGATTCCCATGGAATAAGATAAAAATTCCTAAGATTCTCTCCTTTCTACAAGAAGGTTTGGAGAAAGGATTATCTGCAAGTTCTCTAAAGGGACAGATCTCTGCTTTATCTGTCTTACTACACAAAAGACTGGCAGCTGTGCCAGATGTTCAAGCATTTGTTCAGGCTCTGGTTAGGATCAAGCCTGTTTACAGACCTTTGACTCCTCCCTGGAGTCTAAATCTAGTTCTTTCAGTTCTTCAAGGGGTTCCGTTTGAACCTTTACATTCCATAGATATTAAGTTACTATATTGGAAAGTTTTGTTTTTGGTTGCAATTTCTTCTGCTAGAAGAGTTTCAGAGTTATCTGCTCTGCAGTGTTCTCCTCCCTATCTGGTGTTCCATGCAGATAAGGTGGTTTTGCGTACTAAGCCTGGTTTTCTTCCTAAAGTTGTTTCTAACAAAAATATTAACCAGGAGATAGTTGTACCTTCTTTGTGTCCGAATCCAGTTTCAAAGAAGGAACGTTTGTTACACAATTTGGACGTTGTCCGTGCTCTAAAGTTCTATTTAGAGGCTACTAAAGATTTCAGACAAACATCTTCCTTGTTTGTTGTTTATTCTGGTAAAAGGAGAGGTCAAAAAGCGACTTCTACCTCTCTTTCCTTTTGGCTGAAAAGCATTATCCGATTGGCTTATGAGACTGCCGGACGGCAGCCTCCTGAAAGAATCACAGCTCACTCCACTAGGGCTGTGGCTTCCACATGGGCCTTCAAGAACGAGGCTTCTGTTGACCAGATATGTAAGGCAGCGACTTGGTCTTCACTGCACACTTTTGCCAAATTTTACAAATTTGATGCTTTTGCTTCTTCGGAGGCTATTTTTGGGAGAAAGGTTTTGCAAGCTGTGGTGCCTTCCGTTTAGGTAACCTGATTTGCTCCCTTCCTTCATCCGTGTCCTAAAGCTTTGGTATTGGTTCCCACAAGTAAGGATGACGCCGTGGACCGGACACACCAATGTTGGAGAAAACAGAATTTATGCTTACCTGATAAATTACTTTCTCCAACGGTGTGTCCGGTCCACGGCCCGCCCTGGTTTTTTAATCAGGTCTGATGAATTATTTTCTCTAACTACAGTCACCACGGTACCATATGGTTTCTCCTATATATATTTCCTCCTGTCCGTCGGTCGAATGACTGGGGTGGGCGGAGCCTAGGAGGGACTATATGGCCAGCTTTGCTGGGACTCTTTGCCATTTCCTGTTGGGGAAGAGAATATCCCACAAGTAAGGATGACGCCGTGGACCGGACACACCAATGTTGGAGAAAGTAATTTATCAGGTAAGCATAAATTCTGTTTTTGTTTTCTAATTTACTTTTGTTATCGATTTTTCTTTGTTCTCTTGGTATGCTTTGCTGAAAAGCATGGATGTAAGCTTAGGAACCTTCCCATTACTGGAGCACTATATGGCAGCAGGTTTGCAAGAATGTTAGCCATTTGTAAGAACACTAGAGGGCAGCACTATTTTATCCCATGTAATGCTCCAGATGTCTACTTGGGTATACCTTCAACAAAGAATATCATGGGAACTAAACAAATTTGATAATAGAAGTAAAGTGGAAACTTTTTTTTTTTAATTATACTCTGTCTTAACCACAAAAGAACATTTTGGGGTTTCATATCCCTTTAAATAAAAAAAAATCCTGATTCTGTATGTACCGCCTCAATCTTCTAGAACCATAACTTTACTGCTGGGTATATGGCCGCGGCCTACTGGTCTGGGTAGAAATGGCTTCCAAAAGTATGAGGGTTTGCGTATCCGCTACATATATCTCTCCCCTGACATCTTCTCAGTTCATTATCTTTGTAGTTGTAATAAGGTGAGCACGACTGGAAATGCCCAAGCAGAAGTGTTTATTTTGCATAGATAGAGGAAGAAGATTTAGATTATTCTCTTGGTGAAGCTCATCCACTACTGCAACGGTTCAGTCGCTTCCTCACCATTGGGGAGGACCTTAAATAGTTCCCTAGATTCAGTCACTTCTATACTTGCAGCTGGTTTCTGATCATTTCTCTTCAGTGTTTCTGATGATTACATTTTCTTTTCATAGTATATGGTATTTATTCCTTGTTTCCTGCTTTCATCTCAATGGATTTGATAAGTTTTTATATACTGAGGCTAGAGAGGATAAACTGATTTTAGTTTTTTGTAAGTTCCTTCATCACCTTCTCACAGGGAAATTAACCCATCCCTGCAGCCTAATCTAGTTTCATGTTCTGTCCACTAGAACATAATGAAAAGGATTTAATAGTAATTATCAAAAATAAATTGGCCCAGGAAAGTAGTATTTTTCAAAATGTAATATATACTGAAACAAAACCAAAAAAATTACCTTTTTATGAACCCCTGAATATATTTCTTTTAACTTTTTTTTTTTTTCTATAAATTTTAAAGAACTGATTTATTTTTCATGTACAAAATGGAGCAGTGAAAAATATAACGTAAAAAAATATTGAAATATATAGAAATAGTGATCATGTATATATTATGGATATTAATATTAATATAGTGCATGATTTGAATCTGTAAACATTAAAGGGGCAAAAAGAAAATCTGTAGTGTTTGAGTATTTTAATATTGCACGGTTTCTTGTGAAGGACTGTGTTTAACACCTGCAAAACATTTACATTTATTTATTTATATTTAAAGTCCTCTCTGAAACAGAAAAACACTACCAGTCCAGAGCTAATCATGACCACTAAGCCAAACAAGCAGCATATGTGTGTAGCCATCATTTACCAGCCAATATCATCAAGGGGCTGGCAGTGCATTGTTACTTTCGAACTGACTTTTTATTATTGCATTTATATGCCTTCAACAGATGTAACCTTTATAGCGAAGTTATTTAGACTGCTTGTTTGCAAATTTATGGGTAATAGTGCCACGTCTACATTTTTGTAATGAAATCGCACAAAGAAGTAGACCATTAGTTCATCACATACACAGGTTAAATATATTTCAAATCAACTCTATGCAACAGATTATCTAAGGGTCTTGAAAAGGTCTGCACTAACTACATGTTCATTTGTTTTTCAAATTTGTATTTAATAATATCACACAGAGAAGTAGACAGTGAGTGACTCTATCATATCGTAGACACAGGCTAAATGTGTTCATGAGCAGACTATGAAACCTTTCCACACTGCTTTTGATTCTTCAATTTAAGTGCAACAATGAGCTGTGGGATCTTTGTAATTTTTCATTTTTTTCTTCTACTAATTTCCTCTAAATTTGCAATTTTGACATAGGTTTTTACTAGCTTAAATGTTGTATGTTTTCTTATGCCTTTTAAGACAACTAGGCTGATATTTACTTTAGCACAGTCAGTCTTTCTGTCCAGTCACACCAAACCAGTACCCAAAACTTTGCATTGGTCACATGTCAAAAATAAAAAAGTTATTAGTAAAACTGTGTTGATTAATCTAAATGTTATATTGATATGGGTCTATGGGATCATTTATATTGATGTTACCTGACTGTCTAGTATTAAAAATGTAAATTGAGCATACATAAATAAAGTTCCTCTTGTTTCTGTGTGCGCTTCCACATCCTTGTTATAAAGGGCTGTATATTATGAATATTAATACATTTCCCAGGCCAACAAAGAATTTTGTATGTTTGCCCACTGACAAATGATTAGTCTATAATTTTAATGGTAGGCAACAAAAATGCATGTCAAAGTTATAAATTGATTTGCATTTTAATGAGTGAAATCAGTATGTGTTCCCCTATCAATCAGCAAGATTTCTGGCTCCCAGTTGTCTTTTATACAGGTAAGGAGCTGAGAATAGGAGCACTCTCTTAAAAGGAGTGCTCCTAATCTCAGCTTATCTGTATAAAAGACACCTGTCCACAGAAGCAATCAATCGATTAATCAGATTCCAAACTGTCCAGGGATGTCAGGGACAAGATTGTAGATCAACACAGGGCTGAAATGGGCTATAAAACTATCGCCAAGCAGCTTGGTGAGAAGGTGACAACAGTTGGTGCGATTATTCGAAATGAAAGAAATACAAAATAACTGTCAATCTTCCTTGGTCTGGGGCTCCATGCAAGGTCTCACCTCGTGGAGTTTCAATGATCATGAGAATGGTGAGGAATCAGCCCAGAACTACATGGTAGGATCTTGTCAATGATCTCAAGACAGCTGGGGCCATAGTCACCAAGAAAACAATTGGTAACACACTACACCATGAAGGACTGAAATCTGCAGCGCCCGCAAAGGTCCCGATGCTCAAGAAAGCACATGTACAGGCCAGTCTGAAGTTTGCCAATGAACATCTCAATGATTCAGAGGAGAACTGGGTGAAAGTGTTGTGGTCAGATGAGACCAAAACCGAGCTCTTTGGCATCAACTCAACTCACCTTGTTTGGAGGAGGAAGAATACTTCCTATGACCCCAAGAACACCATCCCCACCATCAGACATGGAGGTGGAAACATTATGCTTTGGGGGGGTTGGGGTGTTTCTGCTAAGGGGACAGGACAACTTCACCGCAACAAAGGGACGATGAATGGGGCCATGTACCGTCAAATCTTGGGTGAGAACCTCCTTCCCTCAGCCAGGGCATTGCAAATGGGTTGTAGATGGGTATTCCAGCATTACAATGACCCAAAACACATGGCCAAGGCAACAAAGGAGTGGCTCAAGAAGAAGCACATTAAGGTCCTGGAGTGGCCTAGCCAGTCTCCAGACCATAATCCAATAGAAAATCTGTGGAGGGAGCTAAAGGTTCGAGTTGCCAAACGTAAGTCTTGAAACCTTAATGACTTGTAGAGGATCTGCAAAGAGGAGTGGGACAAAATCCCTCCTGAGATGTGTGCAAACCTGGTGGTCAACTACAAGAAACGTCTGACCTCAGTACTTGGTGGCAAAACCCTTGTTAGCAATCACAAAGTCATGTTTTGCAAAGGGGTCAAATACTTATTTCACTCATTAGAATACAAATCAATTTATAACTTTTTTGAAATGCTGTTTTCTGGATTTGTTGTTATTCTGTTACACTGTTCAAATAAACCTACCACTAAAATTATAGACTGATCATTTATTTGTCAGTGGGCAAACATAAAAAATCAGCAGGGGATCAAATTTTTTTCCCCCTCACTGTATTCCTAGATATATCTACAAACGTTTTCCTTTACGTGTAAACTCAGTTTACTGCTTTGGTAGCAACCTCTTTTAATTAAATATTTTCTTGCTCCACTTCCTTAAAGGGACAATGTACTCGGGGAAGTAGCTAATAAGAGTTTGTTGTATTCAAAGCTGATGCAGTAAAGTCCTTTCAAATGGGCTGGGGTCTCTCCCACCCCCACTGGAAGGTTGATTTGTGCTGCTGACTCTTGTTAAAGCATTTCTATTGCCAATGCTATTAGTTTTCAGTATAAGTAGTCCCCAAGGCAGTTTATACTAAGACCTGAGATGTCATTTAAAAAATGCAGAAAGAATGTGAGACATGCAGTAACGGTCACCGCTTTTGCTTTGCATCGCAGCTCCACATCAGTCTGTGTTTTCTTCAAAAAGGCACTGTGTTCTGGCTATGCTGTGTAAATTTTCCTTAAAGGGACAGTCTACGCCAGAATTTTTATTGCTTAAAAAGATAGATAATCCCTTTATTACCCAGTCCACAGTTTTGCATAACCAATATGTATTATAGCCAATCAGTTCTGACTCATAGTTAACTTCATGGGAATGAGCACAATGTTAACTATATGGCACACATGAACTAGCACTGTAGCTGTATCAACTGTCAAAATTCATAAGAGGCTGCCTTCAAGGCCTTAGAAATTAGCATATGAGCATACCTAGGTTTATCTTTCAACAAAGAATAAAGAAAGCAAATTTGTAAGTAAATTGGAAAGTTGTAAAATGGCATGCTTTGGGGGGGTTGGGGTGTTTCTGCTAAGGGGACAGGACAACTTCACCGCAACAAAGGGACGATGAATGGGGCCATGTACCGTCAAATCTTGGGTGAGAACCTCCTTCCCTCAGCCAGGGCATTGCAAATGGGTTGTAGATGGGTATTCCAGCATTACAATGACCCAAAACACATGGCCAAGGCAACAAAGGAGTGGCTCAAGAAGAAGCACATTAAGGTCCTGGAGTGGCCTAGCCAGTCTCCAGACCATAATCCAATAGAAAATCTGTGGAGGGAGCTAAAGGTTCGAGTTGCCAAACGTAAGTCTTGAAACCTTAATGACTTGTAGAGGATCTGCAAAGAGGAGTGGGACAAAATCCCTCCTGAGATGTGTGCAAACCTGGTGGTCAACTACAAGAAACGTCTGACCTCAGTACTTGGTGGCAAAACCCTTGTTAGCAATCACAAAGTCATGTTTTGCAAAGGGGTCAAATACTTATTTCACTCATTAGAATACAAATCAATTTATAACTTTTTTGAAATGCTGTTTTCTGGATTTGTTGTTATTCTGTTACACTGTTCAAATAAACCTACCACTAAAATTATAGACTGATCATTTATTTGTCAGTGGGCAAACATAAAAAATCAGCAGGGGATCAAATTTTTTTCCCCCTCACTGTATTCCTAGATATATCTACAAACGTTTTCCTTTACGTGTAAACTCAGTTTACTGCTTTGGTAGCAACCTCTTTTAATTAAATATTTTCTTGCTCCACTTCCTTAAAGGGACAATGTACTCGGGGAAGTAGCTAATAAGAGTTTGTTGTATTCAAAGCTGATGCAGTAAAGTCCTTTCAAATGGGCTGGGGTCTCTCCCACCCCCACTGGAAGGTTGATTTGTGCTGCTGACTCTTGTTAAAGCATTTCTATTGCCAATGCTATTAGTTTTCAGTATAAGTAGTCCCCAAGGCAGTTTATACTAAGACCTGAGATGTCATTTAAAAAATGCAGAAAGAATGTGAGACATGCAGTAACGGTCACCGCTTTTGCTTTGCATCGCAGCTCCACATCAGTCTGTGTTTTCTTCAAAAAGGCACTGTGTTCTGGCTATGCTGTGTAAATTTTCCTTAAAGGGACAGTCTACGCCAGAATTTTTATTGCTTAAAAAGATAGATAATCCCTTTATTACCCAGTCCACAGTTTTGCATAACCAATATGTATTATAGCCAATCAGTTCTGACTCATAGTTAACTTCATGGGAATGAGCACAATGTTAACTATATGGCACACATGAACTAGCACTGTAGCTGTATCAACTGTCAAAATTCATAAGAGGCTGCCTTCAAGGCCTTAGAAATTAGCATATGAGCATACCTAGGTTTATCTTTCAACAAAGAATAAAGAAAGCAAATTTGTAAGTAAATTGGAAAGTTGTAAAATGGCATGCCCTATCTAAATCATGAAAATTTAATTTTGACTAGACTGTCTCTTTAACACAATGCAGCAAAAGTGAATCAGTGTTTGAAGAGAACAGTAAAATACGGAGCAGTGCAGCAAAGCGGCAGTGCACTGATTGATAACTGGTTCTCAGGAATGTTTTCAATCCTGCCCCCTAGCCTTTCCTGGTCTGCATAGTGGGCGACTCCTGTGATTCCTGAATGTATGAATTTCTGGTGAACAATTCATCTATAATTTATGTGATGATAGACCAAGAGCAAAGGAAACAAATGTATTCAAGAGACACTTTAAAAACTGTTTTGTTTTCTCTTCTAAGGTGTATCCAGTCCACGGATCATCCATTACTTGTGGGATATTCTCATTCCCAACAGGAAGTTGCAAGAGGACACCCACAGCAGAGCTGCTATATAGCTCCTCCCCTAACCTTCATATCCAGTCATTCTCTTGCAACTCTCAACACGCATGGAGGTAGTAAGAGAGAGTGGTGAAAAATAGTTAGTTTTTTATCTTCTATCAAAAGTTTGTTATTTTAAATAGTACTGGAGTTGTACTATTTTATCCCCGGCAGTAAATAGAAGAAGAATCTGCCTGAGTTTTCTATGATCTTAGCAGGTTGTAACTAAGATCCATTGCTGTTCTCAAATATGTCTGAGGAGAGAGGTAACTTCAGCGGGAGAATGGCGTGCAGGTTACTCTGCTATGAGGTATGTGCAGTTACATTTTTTTCTAGAAATGGAAAATGCTAGAAAATGCTGCTGATACCGGATTAATGTAAGTTAAGCCTGAATACAGTGATTTAATAGCGACTGGTATCATGCTTACTCTCAGGGGTAATACCCGTATAAAATTGCAATATAAAAAACATTTGCTGGCATGTTTAATCGTTTTTATATATGCTTTGGTGATAAAACTTTATTGGGGCCTAGTTTTTTCCACATGGCTGGCTTAAATTTTGCCTAGAAACAGTTTCCTGAGGCTTTCCACTGTTGTAGTATGAGTGGGAGGGGCCTATTTTAGCGCTTTTTTTGCGCAGTTAAAATTACAGAGACATCCAGCTTTCCTCAGAAGTCCCCTGAATGCTACAGGACATCTCAAAAGGGCTCAAAGGCTTTCCAAAGTCGTTTATTGGGGAAGGTAGGGCCACAGCAGAGCTGTGGCAGTTTGTTGTGACTGTTAAAAAACGTCTATCGTTTTTTTGATCTGTTTTTTGAACTAAGGGGTTAATCATCCATTTGCAAGTGGGTGCAATGCTCTGTTAGCTTATTACATACACTGTAAAAATTTCGTTTGATTTACTGCCTTTTTTCACTGTTTTTCAAATTTTGTCAAAATGTGTTTCTCTTAAAGGCACAGTACCGTTTTTTATATTTGCTTGTTAATTTGATTTAAAGTGTTTTTCAAGCTTGCTAGTCTCATTGCTAGTCTGTACAAACATGTCTGACATAGAGGAAACTCCTTGTTCAATATGTTTAAAAGCCATGGTGGAAACCCCTCTTAGAATGTGTACCAAATGTACTGATTTCACTTTAAGCAATAAAGATCATATTTTGTCTTTAAAAAATTTATCACCAGAGGAATCTGACGAGGGGGAAGTTATGCCGACTAACTCTCCCCACGTGTCAGATCCTTTGACTCCCGCTCAAGGGACTCACGCTCAAATGGTGCCAAGTACATCTAGGGCACCCATAGCGATTACTTTACAAGACATGGCGGCAGTCATGGATAATACACTGTCAGCGGTATTAGCCAGACTACCTGAATTTAGAGGTAAGCGAGATAGCTCTGGGGTTAGACGAAATGCAGAGCATACTGACGCTTTAAGAACCATGTCTGATACTGCCTCACAATATGCAGAAGCTGAGGAAGGAGAGCTTCAGTCTGTGGGTGATATTTCTGTCTCAGGAAAGATGCCTGATTCTGACATTTCTACATTTAAATTTAAGCTTGAACACCTCTGCGTGTTGCTCAGGGAGGTTTTAGCTGCTCTGAATGACTGTGATACAATTGCAGTGCCAGAGAAATTGTGTAGACTGGATAAATACTATGCAGTGCCGGTGTGTACTGATGTTTTTCCAATACCTAAAAGGTTTACAGAAATTATTAATAAGGAATGGGATAGACCAGGTGTGCCGTTCTCTCCCCCTCCTATTTTTAGAAAAATGTTTCCAATAGACGCCACCACACGGGACTTATGGCAGACAGTTCCTAAGGTGGAGGGAGCAGTTTCTACTCTAGCAAAGCGTACTACTATCCCTGTCGAGGACGTGCTTTTTTAGATTCAATGGATAAAAAATTAGAAGGTTACCTTAAGAAAATGTTTGTTCAACAAGTTTTTATCCTACAGCCCCTTGCATGCATTGCTCCTGTCACTGCTGCTGCGGCGTTCTGGTTTGAGTCTCTGGAAGAGGCTTTACAGGTAGCGACTCCATTGGATGACATACTTGGCAAGCTTAGAGCACTTAAGCTTGCTAATTCTTTTGTTTCTGATGCCATTGTTCATTTTACTAAACTAACGGCTAAGAATTCTGGTTTTGCTATACAGGCGCGCAGTGCGCTATGGCTTAAATCATGGTCAGCTGACGTGACTTCAAAATCTAAGCTACTTAACATTCCCTTCAAGGGGCAGACCCTATTCGGGCCTGGTTTGAAGGAGATTATTGCTGATATCACTGGAGGAAAAGGGTCATGCCCTTCCTCAGGACAGGTCCAAATCAAGGGCCAAACAGTCTCATTTTCGTGCCTTTCGAAACTTCAAGGCAGGTGCGGCATCAACTTCCTCTAATGCAAAACAAGAGGGAACTTTTGCTCAGTCCTAGACGGTCTGGAGACCAAACCAGACCTGGAACAAAGGTAAGCAGGCCAAAAAGCCTGCTGCTGCCTCTAAGACAGCATGAAGGAACGGCCCCCTATCCGGTAACGGATCTAGTAGGGGGCAGACTTTCACTCTTCGCCCAGGCGTGGGCAAGAGATGTCCAGGATCCCTGGGCGTTGGAAATTATATCCCAGGGATATCTTCTGGACTTCAAAGCTTCCCCCCCAAAAGGGAGATTTCACCTTTCACAATTATCTGCAAACCAGATAAAGAGAGAGGCATTCTTACACTGTGTACGAGACCTCCTAGTTATGGGAGTGATCCATCCAGTTCCAAAGGAGGAACAGGGACAGGGTTTTTACTCAAATCTGTTTGTGGTTCCCAAAAAAGAGGGAACCTTCAGACCAATTTTGGATCTAAAGATCTTAAACAAATTCCTCAGAGTTCCATCATTCAAGATGGAAACTATTCGTACCATCCTTCCTATGATCCAGGAGGGTCAATATATGACTACAGTGGATTTAAAGGATGCTTATCTTCACATTCCGATACACAAAGATCATCATCAGTTTCTCAGGTTTGCCTTTCTAGACAGGCATTACCAGTTTGTAGCTCTTCCCTTTGGTTTAGCTACAGCCCCAAGAATCTTTACAAAGGTTCTAGGGTCGCTTCTGGCGGTCCTAAGGCTGCGGGGCATAGCAGTGGCCCCTTATTTAGACAACATCCTGATACAGGCGTCAAACTTCCAAATTGCCAAGTCTCATACGGACATAGTACTGGCATGTCTGAGATCGCATGGGTGGAAAGTGAACGAGGAAAAGAGTTCTCTATCCCCACTCACAAGAGTTTCCTTCCTAGGGACTCTGATAGATTCTGTAGAAATGAAAATTTACCTGACGGAGTCCAGGTTATCAAAGCTTCTAAGTTCCTGCCATGTTCTTCATTCCATTCCGCACCCTTCGGTGGCTCAGTGTATGGAAGTAATCGGCTTAATGGTAGCGGCAATGGACATAGTGCCGTTTGCACGCCTACATCTCAGACCGCGGCAACCATGCATGCTCAGTCAGTGGAACGGGGATTACACAGATTTGTCCCCTCTACTACATCTGGATCAAGAGACCAGGGATTCTCTTCTCTGGTGGCTATCTCGGGTCCATCTGACCAAAGGTATGACCTTTCGCAGGCCAGATTGGACAATTGTAACAACAGATGTCAGCCTTCTAGGTTGGGGTGCAGTCTGGAACTCCCTGAAGGCTCAGGGATCGTGGACTCAGGAGGAGACACTCCTCCCAATATATATTCTGGAACTGAGAGCGATATTCAATGCTCTTCAGGCTTGGCCTCAGTTAGCAACTCTGAGGTACATCAGATTTCAGTTGGACAACATCACGACTGTGGCTTACATCAACCATCAAGGGGGAACAAGAAGTTCCCTAGAGATGTTAGAAGTCTCAAAGATAATTCGCTGGGCAGAGATTCACTCTTGCCACCTATCAGCTATCCATATCCCAGGTTTAGAGAACTGGGAGGCGGATTTTCTAAGTCGTCAGACTTTTCATCCGGGAGAGTGGGAACTCCATCCGGAGGTGTTTGCACAATTGATTCATCGTTGGGGCAAACCAGAACTGGATCTCATGGCGTCTCGCCAGAACGCCAAGCTTCCATGTTACGGATCCAGGTCCAGGGATCCCAAGGCGACGCTGATAGATGCTCTAGCAGCTCCTTGGTCTTTAAACCTGGCTTATGTGTTTCCACCGTTTCCTCTGCTCCCTCGACTGATTGCCAAGATCAAGCAGGAGAGAGCATCAGTGATTTTGATAGCGCCTGCGTGGCCACGCAGGACCTGGTCTGCAGATCTGGTGGACATGTCATCCTTTCCACCTTGGACTCTGCCTCTGAGACAGGACCTTCTACTTCAGGGTCCTTTCAACCATCCAAATCTAATTTCTCTGAGACTGACTGCCTGGAGATTGAACGCTTGATTTTATCAAAGTGTGGCTTCTCCGAGTCAGTCATTGATACCTTAATACAGGCACGAAAGCCTGTTACCAGGAAAATTTACCATAAGATTTGGCGTAAATATCTTTATTGGTGTGAAACCAAGGGTTACTCATGGAGGAAGGTCAGGATTCCCAGGATATTATCCTTTCTCCAAGATGGTTTGGAAAAAGGATTGTCAGCTAGTAACTTAAAAGGACAGATTTCTGCTCTGTCTATTCTTTTGCACAAGCGTCTGGCAGATGTTCCAGACGTTCAGGCATTTTGTCAGGCTTTGGCTAGAATCAAGCCTGTGTTTAAACCTGTTGCTCCACTATGGAGCTTAAATTTGGTTCTTAAGGTTCTTCAAGGAGTTCCGTTTGAACCTCTTCATTTCATAGATATCAAACTTTTATCTTGGAAAGTTCTTTTTTTGGTAGCTATTTCCTCGGCTCGTAGAGTCTCAGAGTTATCTGCTTTACAATGTGATTCTCCTTATCTGATCTTCCATACGGATACGGTAGTCCTGCGTACCAAACCTGGGTTTTTACCTAAGGTGGTATCTAACAAGAATATCAATCAAGAGCTTCGGCAACCTCTCTTTCTTTTTGGCTAAGAAGCATAATCCGCTTAGCCTATGAGACTGCTGGACAGCAGCCTCCAGAAAGGATTACAGCTCATTCTACTAGAGCTGTGGCTTCCACTTGGGCCTTTAAAAATGAGGCTTCTGTTGAACAGATTTGCAAGGCGGCGACTTGGTCTTCGCTTCGCACTTTTTCAAAATTCTACAAATTTGATACTTTTGCTTCTTCGGAGGCTATTTTTGGGAGAGAGGTTCTACAGGCAGTGGTACCTTCCGTTTAAGTACCTGCCTTGTCCCTCCCTTCATCCGTGTACTTTAGTTTTGGTATTGGTATCCCACAAGTAATGGATGATCCGTGGACTGGATACACCTTACAAGAGAAAACACAATTTATGCTTACCTGATAAATTTATTTCTCTTGTGGTGTATCCAGTCCACGGCCCGCCCTGTCATTTCAAGGCAGGTAATTTTTTTATTTAAACTACAGTCACTACTGCACCCTATGGTTTCTCCTTTCTCTGCGTGTTTTCGGTCGAATGACTGGATATGGCAGTTAGGGGAGGAGCTATATAACAGCTCTGCTTTGGGTGTCCTCTTGCAACTTCCTGTTGGGAATGAGAATATCCCATAAGTAATGGATGATCCGTGGACTGGATACACCACAAGAGAAATACATTTATCAGGTAAGCATAAATTGTGTTTTTTTCTTCTCTGAAGCTAATTTGCACTGCAATATATTCTAAAACTTTAAATTGCTTTTTTATATTTCATTTTAAAATGACCTGCAGAAAAATTCTCTCATTGCAGAAAGTGGAATTAAAGATCTGCCTCTGGGCAGGTAGTGGTTTTAGCTGACAGGAGTAGATATTTCAGATGGCAAGATAAAGTAGTTATTTGTACACAAGAGAATACCCTCCAGCGGGTTAAAAAGGATCTTATGGAACACATTAAAGGGAAGAAAAAAAATGTATGTATACCTGATAAATTCATTTATTTCATGGTGGTGAGAGTCCATGAGCCATTGCTAATGGGATTCATCTCATGACCACTAGGAGAAGGCAAAGATTTCTAAAGCTCTAAGAACACTTGATCTCTCTCACCTCTCTGGTATTCTAGTCTAGCCAAGAAAGGAGAAGTAGAAAGTTTGGACAGGACAAAGTAGGAAAATGAGGTGCAAGCTAGAACTGCTCCAATGAAAGAAATGTGAATTTATCAGGTAAGCATACATTTTGTTTTCTTTCATTAGGTGGTGAGAGACCACAATCCATTATCCAGGGAACTTATACCAAAGCTGTGGAATCCACGAGTAATTGGACGGGATAAACATTTTTAAAGCAGACACTTAATTACTAGACCCTGCTGCCTATAGGACTTTCCTACCAAACACATTAAAGTAGTAGAATTTAGAGAATGCTGCCTTGCAAAATTTATTCAACATAATCCTCATTCTTGAAAGTCCAAATAGAAGCAACTGATCTAGAAAAAAGGGTGGTAATGTATTTTGGAAAAGACTATCCCACCTCCAAGTAAACCTGGGTAATCAGGAGATTTTTCCAAAAAAGCTTAAGAAACTCATGTGGCCCTCCGACCTTAACCCTTTGAGTGCTAAGCACTTTCCCAACTGGGTGCTAAGATTTTTGAATGTTTTTTTAATTTTTTTATTTTTTGAATATTTTGTTTTTAAACTTTTTTATTATTATTTTCAGACCCGACTTACACTGTTGGAAAGGTTAGGTGATTACTTTTCCAATGGTGGGTCTGTAGCTGCTTAGATGCCTGAGATACAGGCTTCTAAGCAGCATGCCCCCTGCTCCTATACTTAACATTAAGTATAAATAAAGTTGCGCAGTGACGTCATCACGTTATTGTGCGTGACGTCACCACGCAAAACGGGAAGCCCCGGCGATGCCTGTCACTCTACAGGCACGATCGCCGGGGTAGGAGCGGGTGGGAGCCCCCAGATCTCCCTCAAGGTGGGAGAGTGCTAGTGACGGCTCTGAGCTGTCATTAGCACCAGAGTGGGAAACTCTGTGACGGCTCAGAGCCGGCATTAGCACTCAAATGGTTAAAGGGACACTGAACCCAAAATTTTTTTTCATGATTCAGATAGCTCATGCAATTTTAAGCAACTTTCTAATTTACTCCTATTATCATTTTTTCTTTGTTCTCTTGCTATCTTTATTTGAAAAAGAAGGCATCTAAGCTTTTTTTAGGTTCAGGATTCTGGACAGCACTTTTCTATTGGTGGATTAATGTATCCACCAATTAGCAAGGACAACCCAGGTTGTTCACCAAAAATGGGCCGACATCTCAACTTTCATTCTTGCATTTCAAATAAAGATTCCAAGAAAATGAAGAAAATTTGATAATAGGAGTAAATTAGAAAGATGCTTAAAATTTCATGCTCTATCTGAATCGCGAAAGAAAAAATTTGGGTTCAGTGTCCCTTTAATGTGGACCAAGGGACAAACAAATTAAACTGTTTTAATTGCTTGTAATTTGAAAACGGAATTCTAATGCTCTTACAATATTTAAAGAAAGAGACCATCAAATTAATTCATTGGATTAGGACAAGGAAATGGGCTATAATCTCCTGAGTGACGATATCCGAAAAATGTACTTTAGTTCAAAAATAAATTAAAAAGTTTTAAAAAAAAAAAACAGATGGTCTTCCAGCAGAAGATATTGCTAAAAACACAAAATTCAAGGACAGAAGCTAAATGTTCAAAGTATGCAGGTTCAAAAAGAGAAACCTATAAAGCTTGTGAAAAAAAAAAGTAATGTTTGTAATGTTCCAAAGAGGAGACATTGGTTTAGACACTGGATATACTGTAAACCTAAACCTGAACAAAGTCTTAATGTCAAGTCACACTCCTTTTTTTCAGGGTGTTTGCCTGTTTTTTTTTTTTTTTACTTTACTATTCCGGTCCGGATAGCTTTTATTTTTTCTTTAAGAGCTCTGAGTTGTTATATAAACTCTTCTTAGAAAGACATTTCGTCACATTGGATTTTTGGTCCTATCGATTTTGATGGTCGAGATTGTTGGAGACTTTCGGTGGAAGCTCATAGATTTCTGTTCGGGGTGATAGTTCCCCCGATGATTTTGAGAAAATGTTAAGCCTTGGAGCTTAATTTCTTTATTTTGATTATTCAGTTGTTCTACCCTTGCTGGAACCTAAGAAGTTTCGTTTTCTCCTTGATTGTTCCGGCAGATACATTGTATCCTAGATAACAGGCAGGACCTGTTGTGGATATTAGTTGGGGTTGCTCCTTTCTATACAAGGCCCATCTATCCTAGTTAACAGGCTGGACCTATTTAGGTAGTATCTGTGGTGGGTACTTGATACTGGATCATATGGATCTAGTCCTAGAGGCCAGAACTAGGATTCTTCCGGGCAATTGTCTTTTCAGAGAAAGGGAAGTTTTTCAAGTGACCTTTGGAGTCATTGTCTCTGTATCTATCACACTGTGGGACTAGTGGGAATATTTTCCTCCACTGTTGGTGCATACCCTAGTTAGGGGATGGTCTTCCCATCCTATTTGGGCTCTATCATTTTTCAGCAGAGCTTATTAGTTCTTCTTTTTGTTGAAGAATGTATGGTTCTCCCTTCCTTTTGTTAGGAAGAAGGATGTCTTTCCTGGCTCATACTGTTTGAGTTAATCTGGTTCTTAGGAACCGTATCTTGTAATCCTCGTTCTGATCCTAGGTTTCCTTCTTAGGATCTGGGGGTTTAGATAGCAGTATCCTGCTTACAGATTTTTGAGTTTTATGGGTTTCTTTCCTTAGCCTACTAATAGACCTTTTGGGTTTTTCTCATCTCTTTTCAATCCTCAGAGTTGGATCTAGACCGTAGTTGCTGGTGTAGACACCAGGGTAGATCTTGGATGCTGTTTTGTTTTTCTTTCATGTAATTAACAAGAGTCCATGAGCTAGTGACGTATGGGATATACATTCCTACCAGGAGGGGCAAAGTTTCCCAAACCTTAAAATGCCTATAAATACACCCCTCACCACACCCACAAATCAGTTTTACAAACTTTGCCTCCAAGGGAGGTGGTGAAGTAAGTTTGTGCTAGATTCTACGTTGATATGCGCTCCGCAGCAAGTTGGAGCCCGGTTTTCCTCTCAGCGTGCAGTGAATGTCAGAGGGATGTGAGGAGAGTATTGCCTATTGAATGCAGTGATCTCCTTCTACGGGGTCTATTTCATAAGGTTCTCTGTTATCGGTCGTAGAGATTCATCTCTTACCTCCCTTTTCAGATCGACGATATACTCTTATATTTACCATTTCCTCTACTGATTCTCGTTTCAGTACTGGTTTGGCTTTCTACAAACATGTAGATGAGTGTCCTGGGGTAAGTAAGTCTTATTTTCTGTGACACTCTAAGCTATGGTTGGGCACTTTATTTATAAAGTTCTAAATATATGTATTCAAACATTTATTTGCCTTGACTCAGAATGTTCAACTTTCCTTATTTCCAGACAGTCAGTTTCATATTTGGGATTATGCTTTAAATTATCATATTTTGTCTTACCTCAAAATTTGACTTTTTTCCCTGTGGGCTGTTAGGCTCGCGGGGGCTGAAAATGCTTCATTTTATTGCGTCATTTTTGGCGCGGATTTTTTTGGCGCAAAAATTCATTTCCGTTTCCGGCGTCATACGTGTCGCCGGAAGTTGCGTCATTTTTTGACGTTATTTTGCGCCAAAAATGTCGGCGTTCCGGATGTGGCGTCATTTTTGGCGCCAAAAGCATTTAGGCGCCAAATAATGTGGGCGTCTTATTTGGCGCCAAAAAATATGGGCGTCGCTTTTGTCTCCACATTATTTCAGTCTCATTTTCATTTGCTTCTGGTTGCTAGAAGCTTGATGTTTGGCATTTTTTTCCCATTCCTGAAACTGTCTTATAAGGAATTTGATTTATTTTGCTTTATATGTTGTTTTTTCTCTTACATATTGCAAGATGTCTCACGTTGCATCTGAGCCAGAAGATACTACAGGAAAACCACTGCCTGCTGGATCTACCAAAGCTAAGTGTATCTGCTGTAAACTTTTGGTAGCTATTTCTCCAGCTGTTGTTTGTATTAATTGTCATGACAAACTTGTTAAAGCAGATAATATTTCCTTTAGTGATGTACCATTGCCTGTTGCAGTTCCCTCAACATCTAAGGTGCAGAATGTTCCTGATAACATAAGAGATTTTGTTTCTGAATCCATAAAGAAGGCTTTGTCTGTTATTTCTCCTTCTAGTAAACGTAAAAAGTCTTTTAAATCTTCTCTCTCTACAGATGAATTTTTAAATGAACACCATCATTCTGATTCTTTGGACTCTTCTAGTTCAGAGGATTCTGTCTCAGAGATTGATGCTGATAAATCTTCATATTTATTTAAGATGGAATTTATTCGCTCTTTACTTAAAGAAGTACTAATTGCTTTAGAAATAGAGGATTCTAGTCCTCTTGATACTAATTCTATACGTTTGGATAAGGTTTTTAAAGCTCCTGCGGTTATTCCAGAAGTCTTTCCTGTTCCTAATGCTATTTCTGCAGTAATTGCTAAGGAATGGGATAAATTGGGTAATTCATTTACTCCTTCTAAACGTTTTAAGCAATTATATCCTGTTCCGCCTGACAGGTTAGAATTTTGGGACAAAATCCCTAAAGTTGATGGGGCTATTTCTACCCTTGCTAAACGTACTACCATTCCTACGTCAGATGGTACCTCGTTTAAGGATCCTTTAGATAGAAAAATTGAATCTTTTCTAAGAAAAGCTTATCTATGTTCAGGTAATCTTCTTAGACCTGCTATATCATTGGCTGATGTTGCTGCAGCTTCAACTTTTTGGTTGGAAACTCTAGCGCAACAAGTAACAAATCGTGATTCTCATGATATTATTATTCTTCTCCAGCATGCTAATAATTTCATCTGTGATGCCATTTTTGATATTATTAGAGTTGATGTTAGATTTATGTCTCTGGCTATCTTAGCCAGAAGAGCTTTATGGCTTAAGACTTGGAATGCTGATATGGCTTCTAAATCAACTCTACTTTCTATTTCTTTCCAGGGAAACAAATTATTTGGTTCTCAGTTGGATTCTATTATTTCAACTGTTACTGGTGGGAAAGGAACTTTTTTACCACAGGATAAAAAATCTAAAGGTAAAAACAGGGCTAACAATCGTTTTCGTTCCTTTCGTTTCAACAAAGAACAAAAGCCTGATCCTTCGTCCTCAGGAGCAGTTTCAGTTTGGAAACCATCTCCAGTCTGGAATAAATCCAAGCCTGCTAGAAAGGCAAAGCCTGCTTCTAAGTTCACATGAAGGTACGGCCCTCATTCCAGTTCAGCTGGTAGGGGGCAGGTTACGTTTTTTCAAAGAAATTTGGATCAAATCTGTTCACAATCTTTGGATTCAGAACATTGTTTCAGAAGGGTACAGAATTGGTTTCAAGATGAGACCTCCTGCAAAGAGATTTTTTCTTTCCCATGTCCCAGTAAATCCAGTGAAAGCTCAAGCATTTCTGAATTGTGTTTCAGATCTAGAGTTGGCTGGAGTAATTATGCCAGTTCCAGTTCCGGAACAGGGGATGGGGTTTTATTCAAATCTCTTCATTGTACCAAAGAAGGAGAATTCCTTCAGACCAGTTCTGGATCTAAAATTATTGAATCGTTATGTAAGGATACCAACGTTCAAGATGGTAACTGTAAGGACTATATTGCCTTTTGTTCAGCAAGGGAATTATATGTCCACAATAGATTTACAGGATGCATATCTGCATATTCCGATTCATCCAGATCATTATCAGTTCCTGAGATTCTCTTTTCTAGACAAGCATTACCAATTTGTGGCTCTACCGTTTGGCCTTGCTACAGCTCCAAGAATTTTCACAAAGATTCTCGGTGCCCTTCTGTCTGTAATCAGAGAACAGGGTATTGTGGTATTTCCTTATTTGGACGATATCTTGGTACTTGCTCCGTCTTTACATTTAGCAGAGTCTCATACGAATCGACTTGTGTTGTTTCTTCAAGATCATGGTTGGAGGATCAATTTACCAAAAAGTTCTTTGATTCCTCAAACAAGGGTAACCTTTCTGGGTTTCCAGATAGATTCAGTGTCCATGACTCTGTCTTTAACAGACAAGAGACGTCTAAAATTGATTACAGCTTGTCGAAACCTTCAGTCACAATCATTCCCTTCGGTAGCCTTATGCATGGAAATTCTAGGTCTTATGACTGCTGCATCGGACGCGATCCCCTTTGCTCGTTTTCACATGCGACCTCTTCAGCTCTGTATGCTGAACCAATGGTGCAGGGATTACACGAAGATATCTCAATTAATATCTTTAAAACCGATTGTTCGACACTCTCTAACGTGGTGGACAAATCACCATCGTTTAATTCAGGGGGCTTCTTTTGTTCTTCCGACCTGGACTGTAATTTCAACAGATGCAAGTCTCACAGGTTGGGGAGCTGTGTGGGGATCTCTGACGGCACAAGGAGTTTGGGAATCTCAGGAGGTGAGATTACCAATCAATATTTTGGAACTCCGTGCAATTTTCAGAGCTCTTCAGTTTTGGCCTCTTCTGAAGAGAGAATCGTTCATTTGTTTTCAGACAGACAATGTCACAACTGTGGCATACATCAATCATCAAGGAGGGACTCACAGTCCTCTGGCTATGAAAGAAGTATCTCGAATTTTGGTTTGGGCGGAATCCAGCTCCTGTCTAATCTCTGCGGTTCATATCCCAGGTGTAGACAATTGGGAAGCGGATTATCTCAGTCGCCAAACGTTGCATCCGGGCGAATGGTCTCTTCACCCAGAGGTATTTCTTCAGATTGTTCAATTGTGGGGGCTCCCAGAGATAGATCTGATGGCCTCTCATCTAAACAAGAAACTTCCCAGGTATCTGTCCAGATCCCGGGATCCTCAGGCGGAGGCAGTGGATGCATTATCACTTCCTTGGAAGTATCATCCTGCCTATATCTTTCCGCCTCTAGTTCTTCTTCCAAGAGTAATCTCCAAGATTCTGAGGGAATGCTCGTTTGTTCTGCTAATAGCTCCGGCATGGCCTCACAGGTTTTGGTATGCGGATCTTGTCCGGATGGCATCTTGCCAGCCATGGACTCTTCCGTTAAGACCAGACCTTCTGTCACAAGGTCCTTTTTTCCATCCGGATCTGAAATCCTTAAATTTAAAGGTATGGAGATTGAACGCTTGATTCTTGGTCATAGAGGTTTCTCTGACTCCGTGATTAATACTATGTTACAGGCTCGTAAATCTGTATCTCGAGAGATATATTATAGAGTCTGGAAGACTTATATTTCATGGTGTCTTTCTCATCATTTTTCTTGGCATTCTTTTAGAATACCGAGAATTTTACAATTTCTTCAGGATGGTTTGGATAAGGGTTTGTCCGCAAGTTCTTTGAAAGGACAAATCTCTGCTCTTTCTGTTCTTTTTCACAGAAAGATTGCTATTCTTCCTGATATTCATTGTTTTGTACAAGCTTTGGTACGTATAAAACCTGTCATTAAGTCAATTTCTCCTCCTTGGAGTTTGAATTTGGTTCTGGGAGCTCTTCAAGCTCCTCCGTTTGAACCTATGCATTCATTGGACATTAAATTACTTTCTTGGAAAGTTTTGTTCCTTTTGGCCATCTCTTCTGCTAGAAGAGTTTCTGAATTATCTGCTCTTTCGTGTGAGTCTCCTTTTCTGATTTTTCATCAGGATAAGGCGGTGTTGCGAACTTCTTTTGAATTTTTACCTAAAGTTGTGAATTCCAACAACATTAGTAGAGAAATTGTGGTTCCTTCATTATGTCCTAATCCTAAGAATTCTAAGGAGAAATCATTGCATTCTTTGGATGTTGTTAGAGCTTTGAAATATTATGTTGAAGCTACGAAATCTTTCCGTAAGACTTCTAGTCTATTTGTTATCTTTTCCGGTTCTAGGAAAGGCCAGAAAGCTTCTGCCATTTCTTTGGCATCTTGGTTGAAATCTTTAATTCATCTTGCCTATGTTGAGTCGGGTAAAACTCCGCCTCAAAGAATTACAGCTCATTCTACTAGGTCAGTATCTACTTCCTGGGCGTTTAGGAATGAAGCTTCGGTTGACCAGATCTGCAAAGCAGCAACTTGGTCTTCTTTGCATACTTTTACTAAATTCTACCATTTTGATGTATTTTCTTCTTCTGAAGCAGTTTTTGGTAGAAAAGTTCTTCAGGCAGCGGTTTCAGTTTGAATCTTCTGCTTATGTTTTTTGTTAAACTTTATTTTGGGTGTGGATTATTTTCAGCAGGAATTGGCTGTCTTTATTTTATCCCTCCCTCTCTAGTGACTCTTGTGTGGAAAGATCCACATCTTGGGTAGTCATTATCCCATACGTCACTAGCTCATGGACTCTTGTTAATTACATGAAAGAAAACATAATTTATGTAAGAACTTACCTGATAAATTCATTTCTTTCATATTAACAAGAGTCCATGAGGCCCACCCTTTTTTGTGGTGGTTATGATTTTTTTGTATAAAGCACAATTATTCCAATTCCTTATTTTATATGCTTCGCACTTTTTCTTATCACCCCACTTCTTGGCTATTCGTTAAACTGATTTGTGGGTGTGGTGAGGGGTGTATTTATAGGCATTTTAAGGTTTGGGAAACTTTGCCCCTCCTGGTAGGAATGTATATCCCATACGTCACTAGCTCATGGACTCTTGTTAATATGAAAGAAATGAATTTATCAGGTAAGTTCTTACATAAATTATGTTTTTGGGCAAATTTTGCCTTCTGGGTATGCCCTCCAATTCCCTTTTCTGGTCTTCGTCGACGCGGGGGTGGAGAGTGATATTCACAGCCGAGACTGAGACTTCGGCATGGAGTTGCTGTGTCTGTCTTACAGACTTACATGGAATACCGGTTTGGGCACTCCCAGTGTTCCGTTCAGATCTCCCTGTTCTGAAAAATGTTTTTCTCTCCTAAGCCTCTCCGTGGCGGTTTGGACTTGTTGCTTCCTTGTCTGTGGGAAGAGAGTGTCCTAGGGAGGTCTGGGTGTTGGAAGTTCCCTTCCAATTATTCTTTTCGTTCCTCAGCAAGCATTTTGCTTGGAGGATTTGGTCTTCTGGGTTCTTACCAGTTTAGATCTTTCAGTGGGGAGATCTTCCTTTGGAGAAGGATAGTTCCTTCTACTAGTCGGGGGGGGGGGGTCTAGTGTTTGATGGTGGGCCGAGACCCACTTCGGCTCCTTACCAGCGACCCTCTCTACCCTCTAATGGAACAACGTAAGGTAGTGGGGACTAATTTCTGTATTCTCCATTAAAGAATACACAAACTGATAAATAAAATAAATGAAGACAACCACTGTATGTTCATGTAAAAACAGTAAATAAAATGTTTGGAAACAATGCAACTCTAACCTTTTAGAATAAAGTCAGACATATGAATTAAAGGGAAAAACTCCTTGTGTAGTTATAGTAAATAATAACAATGCACTGTATAAAAATCTTACCCTTCAGTAAGAGGACATTTGAAAAATGGGGGTTGCACTAAGAAACAAAAAAGGAATTTCAAAAAAGAGAGGGAAATAGCTCAGTTACTAACTGTAACAGCCATGCTGAGCTAGTGCACGCAAACATAAAATACAGAGTGATTCCCCCTCACATTGCAAAATAATTAAATCCCTTTTACTGTGTATATAACAGAGGGTTTGAGGTTGCATTGAGATGTAACTCCCAGGTGATTTAGATGAATAGTAAGTAGCAGCTATTACTCCATAATAAAGTTTACCTAATTACTAGACTAAGTATGAAAAGTCTAAGTAATAAAAGTGGAATTAGTCTATTACACTTGTGTGTTCCCCGGCTATGATGTACTTAAAAATTGGTTGTTCTAATAATAGCTTGTGTAGGCTATGTGAGTTCAAGGAATGACTGCACTTACCTCATATGCACCCACTCTATTGTGCAAACTGGCTGCAGGAAATACTGATTCTGTAGAGGGCCCATCCAGTGGTGTGTACGTCACAGTAGAGGATAAATGTGTGGAGTATATCAACGTCACAACAGGAGGAGGCTAAGAGACCGGTCCCTGCACCACCTGTGGCAGGCTTTTGATTAACTCCTTCACTTAGAGTAATTGTGTCATCTACCCTCTACTCCAATCTCCTCTCTTTCTCCCAGTAGCAGCTCTCTGAGGGTAAAATGGGCCTCAAATTGGTCTGAGGACCCCTCTCCACGAAGAAGCTGGAGCACCTCCATTCTTCATGTTCATCCTATAGAGGCAAAGAAAATATTAGAATACCAAAGAGGTGGGAGGGATTAAGTGCTCTTAAAACTTTGGTAATCTTTGCCTCCTCATTGTGGCTGGAAGAAATGGCTCATGAGCTCTCACCACCTTATGAAAGAAGTATACAGTACAATGTCCCTTAATAATGACTGAACTTACTTGTACCTCAAGTCTGGTGCCCTCCCAGCTGTCATTTTCAGCATGCATTATTCTTTTGATCCTATTCCCTAGTAATATCCAAGAGTTGCTCTTTTTTTTCATTTGTATCTCTTGTGTGACTGTCTCTTTTTTTCAGACGCCTGGTTCAAGGACGTACAGGATTTGTGGATCCTGCAGGTGGTATCTCATGGATACAAGATAGGCTTCAAATCTCATCCGCCAAGGGGCAGATTCCTTCTCTCGAATCTGTCTACCAGACCAGAAAAGAGGGTTGCCTTTCTAGGGTGCGTTCGGGATCTATCCTCCTTAGGAGTTGTTGTCCCAGTGCCTATCGAAGAAAGAAGTTTGGGGTTTTAGTCAAAGATTTTTGTGGTCTATAAATAGGAGGGAACTTTCCGCCCAATTCTGGACCTAAAGTGCTTAAACAAATTTCTCAGTGTCCCTTCCTTCAATTCAGGAAGACCAGTTTATGACCACTATAGATCTGAAGGACGCTTCATGTTCCAAACCAAAGGGAACACTTTCAGTTCCTGAGGTTTGCATTCCTGGACCAGCACTTCCAGTTCATTGCCCTTCTGTTTGGCCTAGCTACTGCTCCAAGAATCATTACAAAGGTTCTGGGGGCTTTTCTAGCCGTTGCCAGAACTCAGGGTATTGCAGTAGCCCCATACTTGGATGATAATGTGGTGCAAGCATGATCCCTTTGTCTTGCGGAAGAATTCTGAGTCCCTTCTCAGTCTTCTTCGATTACGTGTATGGAAGATAAACTTGGAAAAGAGTTCTCTTATGCCAAGTACCAGGGGGGAATTCCTGGGTACTATAATAGACTCTTTATACATGAGGATATTTCTAACAGACCAGAGACTTTGCAAGCTAACTTCGGCATGTCTTGCCCTTCGGACCTCCTTGAGTCCCTCTGTGGCTCAGTGTATGGAGGTGATTGGTCTCATGGTCTCCTGCATGGACATCATTCTTTTTGCCAGGTTCCGCCTCAGACCAGACAACTGTGCATGCTGAGGCAGTGGAACGCCGATCATTCAGATTTGTCTCAACAGATTGTATTAGACATCCGGTCGAGAGAATTGCTCTTTTTGTAGCTCTTTCCAGATCATCTATCCTGAGGGACATGCTTCTTAAGACCATCCTGGGAGATTGTGACTATGGATGCAAGCCTATCCGGATGGGAAGCTGTTTGGGGTGCCAAGAAGGCACAGGGGTTGTGGACTCAAAAGGAGTCCTCCCTCCTGATCAATATTTTTAAACTACGGCAATCTTCAAGGCTTTGAAGGCTTGGCCACTTCTGGGTTTGTCCCAGTTTATCAGATTCCAATCAGACAATATAACTTCTGTGGCTTACATCAACCATCAGGGGGGAACGAGAAGCTCCTTGGCGATGAAGGAAGTATCTCAGATTCTGGAGTTGACGGAGGCCCACAGCTGTTCGCTGTCAGCAATCCACATTCCCGTTGTGGACCACTGGGAGGCGGATTTTCTCAGCAGGCAATCCTTCCATCCAGGGGAAAGGTCTCTCCATCCCGAGGTGTTTGCAGAGATATGCAGCTAGTGGGGGACGCCGGAGATAGAACTTATAGAGTCCCATCTCAATACCAAGCTACCCCAGTACAGGTTGAGGGATCCCAGAGTGGTTCTAATAGATGCACTAGCAGTGCCCTGGAGGTTCAAACTCGTATATCTTTTCCCTCCATTACCGCTTCTTCCTCGAGTGATGGCCCACATAAAGCAGGAGCGGGTATCAGTAATCCTGATTGCTTCATCTTGGCCGCTAAGGGCGTGGTTCGCGGATCTAGTGGGGGTGTCCTCATCTCCTCTGTGGAAGTTATCTTGTCGCAGAGACCTGCTGATACAAGGTCCATTTGTTTATCAAAATCTAGATTCTCTGAGGCTGACTGCGTGGAGATTAAACGCTTAGTCTTAGCCAAGAGAGGTTTATCTGAGTGTCATTGATACTCTTATTCAAGCTCGTAAACCAGTTACTCGCCGTATCTACCACAAGGTGTGGAGGACATACTTATTCTGGTGTGAAGAGCGTGCAAGGATCTTATCTTTTCTCCAGGATGGGCTAGGGAAGGGCCTTTCTACTAGTTCCCTGAGGAGACCGATTTCGGTCCTGTCGGTTTTATTGCACAAGAGAATGGCTGAGCTTCCAGCCGTGCAGTCCTTTGTTAAGGCTCTGATTAGGATCAGACCTGTGTTTAGTTCTGGGGCTCCTCCTTGGAGCCTAAATCTTCTTCTTCGGGTTTTGCAACAGGTTCCGTTTGAGCCTCTGCATTCCGTTGAGATTTAATTGTTATCTTGGAAGGTTCTCTTTTTTTTTGGCTTTTGCCTCTGTGCGCAGAGTTTTTGAGATATCTGCTTTGCAATGTGAACCCCCTTATCTGATATTTCATGCAGATAAGGCAGTTTTACGTACTAAATTAGGTTTTCTTCCTAAGGTTGTGTCAGATCGCAACATCAATCAGGAGATTGTGGTTCCTTCCTTGTGTCCTAATCCTTCTTCATCGAAGGAACGCTTACTTCACAATTTGGATGTGGTTCGCGCCTTGAAGTTCTATCTTCATGCTACTAAGGAGTTTAGACAATCTTCATCTTTGTTTGTTGTCTATTCGGGGAAGCATAAGGGGCAGAAGACTACTTCCCTATCTTTTTCATTAAGGAGTGTCATCCGCTTAGCTTACGAGACAGCAGGACATCGTCCTCCTGAGAAAATAACAGCTCATTCCACTAGAGCAGTGGCTTCCTCTTGGGCCTTTAAGAATGAGGCCTCTATGGATCCGATTTGTAAGGCAGCTACCTGGTTCTCCTTACATACTTTTTAAAAATGTTTACAAGTTTCGGGAGAGAGGTTTTCCAGGCTGTGGTACCCTCGGAATAGGGTCCGCCTCTTCCTTTTTGTTTCCTCCTGTTATTCATTCACTGTCCTCCGGAGCTTGGGTATAGTTTTCCCAAAAGTTAGGAATGAAGCCATGGACTCTCCCTATCTTAGAAAGAAAAACATAATTTATGCTTACCAGATAAATTCCTTTCCTTCCGGATAGGGAGAGTCCACGGCCCCGTCCTTTTTTTTTTCTTGTCTATATGCGGTCCCCTATTATTTATTTTTTCTTCTGGCACCATTTTATACCCTAATGTTTCTCCTACTTTTCCTTGTTCCCTCGGCAGAAAGACTGGGGTAATGAGGAAGTGGGAGGGATATTTAAGCCTTTGGCTGGGGTGTCTTTGCCTCCTCCTGGTGGCTAGGTGTTGTATTTCCCAACAGTAAGGAATGAAGCCGTAGACTCTCCCTATCTGGAAAGAAAGGAATATATCTGGTAAGCATAATTTATGTTTTTATGAGAGTAGGAATAGATGTTTTCAAACTTTCTAAGTTTACGTTGGTGTTTTGCTTAAAAGGTCTCTAGTTTGTATCTGTGGAAAATGTAATTTCTTCTGCTGTAATTTTTAACTATTTGATTCAATGTATAAATAATATAGAAGTAAAGTAATATGTTTATATTGAGTAGCTGACCTGAATTTGCAGAGTTTTCCTTTTTGTGTGTGTCCAGAACAAGGAGAGTAGTAAAACAAGTGCAAAAGGGGTTATAAAACACAATGGAGGTATGGGTGATAGAAGACATGTACTGTGCACTCGCACTCTAATTTAGCTGTGGTAATATTTGTGCACCCCTAAATGTTATGCAGCACAGAAAATCAATCACTAGCCCCTGTTGTGAAATGACTTCTATTAGTTTTTAACCCATCTTTTCCTTTACAGTATCTCACAAAAGTGAGTACACCCCTCACATTTTTGTAAATATTTTATTTTCATGTGACAACACTCAAGAAATTACACTTTGCTACATTGTAAAGTAGTGAGTGTAGCAAGGCACTGGTCATCTTTGAGGTGTGTTTGAGGTAATTATCATGTTGGAATACTGCCCTGTGGCCCACTCTCCGACGGTGTGGGATCATGCTCTGCCTTAGTATGTCACAGTACATGTTCCCTGAATTAAATGTATCTCCCCAGTGCCGGTAGTACTCATGCAGGCCCAGACCATGACACTCCCATCGCCATGCTTGACTGTAGGCAAGGCACACTTGTCTTTGTACTCCTCACCTGGTTGCCGCCACACACGCTTGACACCATCTGAACCAAATAAGTTTATCTTGGTCTCAGGACATGGTTCCAGTAATCCATGTCCCTAGTATACTTGTCTTCAGCAAACTATTTGCGGGCTTTCTTGTGCATCATCTTTAGAAGAGTCTTTCTTCTGGGAAGACAGCCATGCAGACAAATTTGATCTAGTGTGCGGCATATGGTCTGAGCACTGACAGGCTGACCCCTTCAACCTCTGCAGCAATGCTGGCAGCACTCATACGTCTATTTTCCAAAGACAGCCTCTGGATATGACGCTGAGCACGTGCACTCAACTTCTTTGGTCGACCATGACGAGGCCTGTTCTGTGTGGAACCTGTCCTATGAAACCGCTGTATGGTCCTGCCCACCGTTCTGCAGCTCAGTTTCAGGGTCTTGACAATCTTCTTATAGCCTAGGCCATCTTTATGTAGAACAACAATTCTTTTTTTCAGATCCTCAGAGAGTTCTTTGCCATGAGGTGCCATGTTGAACTTCCAGTGACCAGTATGAGTGAGTGTGAGAGTGATAACACCAAATTTAACACACCTGCTCCCCATTCACACCTGAGACCTTGTTACACTAGCGAGTCACATGACACCAGGGAAGGAAAATGGCTAATTGGGCCCAATTTGGACATTTCCACTTAGGGGTGTACTCACTTTTGTTGCCAACGGTTTAGACATTAATGGCTGTGTGTTGAGTTATTTTGAGGGGACAGCAAATTTACACTGTTATACAGGCTGTACACTCACTACTTTACATTGAAGCAAAGTGTTATTTCTTCAGTGTAGTCACATGAAAAGATATAATAAAATATTTACACAAATGTGAGTGGTTTACTCACTCTTGTGAGATACTGTATGTAAGCTAGGCATAGTACTGCTCAGGTGCCGCTCTTTGAATCACTGTATGCAGAGCTGATGAAATGGCCGACTTGCAAGCGCTTCCATATAATATCAGACTCTTCAGTGAAAGATTTCCAAATTGGCTAGTTTATTTTTACTTCCTTTCTGATTGTACATATGGGTAAATGAGATCTTGGGACATTCATGAGTTGTATAATTAACAGTTGTCGTAATTGCAGTAAGGAGATTATTATGGTTTCTGTCAAAACAAAAGATTTTCAATTATTTCATCTGTAGAAAGCTTAAAGGGACAGTCTAGTTGGAATTAGACTTTCATGATTCAGATAGGCATTGCAATTTTAAACAAATTTCTAATTTACTTTTAGCATCAAATTTGCTTTGTTCTCTTTGTATTCTTAGTTCAAAGCTAAACCTAGGTATGCTCATATGCTAATTTCTAAGTCCTTGAAGACCGCCTCTTAGTTGAATGCATTTTGACAGCTTTTCATAGCTAGAGAGCGTTAGTTCACGTGTGCCATATTGCTAACATCATGCTCGTGGAGTTACCTAGGAGTCTGCACTGATTGGCTATAATGCAAGTCTGTCAAAAGAACTGAAATAAGGGGACAGTCTGCAGAGGCTTAGATACAAGGTAATCATAGAGGTAAAAAGTATATTAATATAACCGTGTTGGTTATGCAAAACTGGGGAATGGGTAATAAAGGGTTTATCTATCTTGTTAAACAATAAAAATTCTTGAGTAGACTGTCACTTTAATGAAATATATCACATGAACATCTCCAGGTTAAAAAAAAGCAAGATTTTTCCTCAAAATCTCTTCAGTAGCCACACATCTTACTGTAAAGGAACTTTAAGCATCTAATCAGGATGCTAACTCAAAGACTTGCAAGGCAGCATGCACCTAGCATGTACATTTTCCCTCTTCAGTTTAAGGAAATTTACTATGAAATCACAGAAAAGCAAAGGTTGTACTCAACACTGATAAAGCTGATTGCCTGTGTTATATTTTCTTTTTTGCTTTTTACTGTTATTTGGCAACTCTTGTAAGTGATTTAGCACATGGGTAGCATAAGTCTTTCAAGTGAAAGTTGCTCTGTTTATGGGATTGCTTACTCCGTCAGAGCAGTGATCAAGGGTAAGCTGTTGCTTGGTGACACACTTGGACCTCTGCAAGTTTTTTTTTTTTTTTTTTTTTTTTTGCCTTTCATTTGACTTTTTGAAAAATAGATTTTACAAACCCTAGTTCCAATACCCCCCCTCCTCTTAACTTCATATATAGTAAGATCTGTTTTGATAACCATAGTTATGATTAATATTTGTGCTCTCAAAAACACTATTAAATCTTTAACTTATTATTTTCTACCACATCTCAATTTTAACTTTTTAAATGTGTTAAAGGAATAGTTTAGTCAAAACTAAACTTTCATGATTCAGATAGAGCAGGTAATTTTAAGCAGCCTTCTAATTTACTACTATTATCAATATGTATTTGTTCTCTTGCTATCTTTATTTGAATGTAAGCTTAGAAGCCGGCCCATTTTTGGTTCAGAACCTGGGTAGCACTTGTTGTTTGGTGGCTAAATTTAGACACCAATCAAAAAGTGCTACCCAGATGCTAAACCAAAAATGGGCTGGCTCTTAAGCTTACATTCTTGCTTTTTCAAATAAAGATACCAAGAGAACAAATAAAAATTGATAATAGAAGAAAATTAGAAATTTGCTTAAAATTGCTGCTCTGTCTGAATCATGAAAGTTTAATTTTGACTAGACTATTCCTTTAACTTAACGTTAGCAGTTCAGGAAAATCATAACACATTTTGTTTACATATCAGAAACCATCTTTCTTTAGTGTTCCTCTGAAGTGAACTTGTTTTTTTAGGTTGTAAGGTAACTTTTTTCTTTATTGCATTACTGGAATAACGGGACTACGCCACATGTTATGTCCTAATATTGAAAAGCTATATAAAACATAGGGTCAGAAGGGGATTTTTTTTATTTTAGGGCTGTTGACCAAATGTCCCAACTTTCATGTGTCTTGCAAGATCCCAAATGAGAACGCGAAGACCATCTCCCACCTATAGTAATGTGTAAGCTCTACCTGTTTACCTGTTTTAACACATTTGCTTTACAGTACAGATGGCTGAAACCTTTTTTTTTATTCTTTTATTTTTTTTTATTTTTTTTTTATGGTACAACCCGTATGGTTGAATTTCTTTGAAATGAAACCCCAGTCATTAAAGCGCTGTCCCAAATTTCCTAAATTATTTTTTTTAAAGTATATAGGATGTAGCTTAGAACCTTGGACTTGAGATTATTCCACCGCTATGCAGATTTGACATAGAAGTATATTTTTTACATTACTTGAACAAATTGAGCATTAAAGCTTGCGATTTAATACATTTTTGTGCAGCATGATTTGGTTTTGCAAATGTTTGGCACTGCATGATTTTGTTATCCCTTCTTCTGTTTCCTTACATTTTATTTCAATAATTGTGAAATCTTTCAGAATACTTTGATTTTCTCTCTGCATCACTTTTTTTTTTTATTTTTTTTTTATTTTTGTTTTTACCCCTTTTCCTTCTCTCTACCTCTCAGCGTTCAGAACGCTCTTTTCCAGCTGCAGTTTTGGCGACTTTACGTCTGCTTTCTCTCTGCAGGCTACTCACCGTAAGTCTTCTTGTCCCTGCAGGGACCTTTTACTGATTTTCATTTATTTTTGTGAGTAGTTAGCTTTTGTAGTCTGGAAGACAAATGATTTGTGTGTGTGTGTGTGTGCTTGTGTTTGTGAGTGTACCATCATGCTTTAAAAGAGTATTATATTACTGACTGATGACAAGTAAAACATTTTAGAATTTTGCTTGCTCTTCTGAGTTTTGGACAACCATATGGATCAAAGGAAACAGGCCTGGATTGTTATGAAGTGTACTCAGACATACATTCATTCCTATGAACTCCCTGTTGAGCCACTTTCTTAGTTCATCTATGAAAGTGTACAATTCTACTTTTAAGATACAACCCTATCAAATTCACCATCTCACTAAGTTAAGGTCTTTTTTTTTTTGTTTACATTTTTGATGAATTCTACACAAAAAGGATTCCACTGATCTAAAAATACATGCTATAGTAGATCCATTTAGCTTTAGATTCTGGCATGTTTCTTATATTTCCTTCTATATTACCAGGAAATCTGGTCAAACACAGTATGCTTGTTTAAAAGCAAGTCTGTATATTTAATGCACAACTTAATGCTTTAAGATGTCCCGTTTCTGTCACAGGAGCAAATGCCAATGCAAACTTCGCCCAGTTTGACAACTTTCCCAAGTCCTCAAGCACCGATTTTGGAGCCTTCAATTCAACTCCCCATAGTGCAGTGGCCAGCAAAACCGCCGTGAACAAACCGACACAGCCCACAACGGATAAATATGCAGCGCTTGCTGATCTAGACAATGTCTTCAGCGTTCCACAAAGTAAGAAAGTGTTACTGTAAGCCTCAGCTAGCAACAATGTAGAAGAGGGCTTACATTGGGACATGAGTGTGATACAAATGTGTTTGTCTGTGTCTGCACTAGGCATAATTTACTTCATACTCTTGATTACCCGTATATTTTTAAAAGCAGCGAGACTTCTTGAGATGAATTAGTCCACTGTCATCTAGTAGTTTCTCCAGTGGTTATACATTTTTCATGTCATACATGTAATTTGTTTATTATTTTTTTATGGTTATTATTTATAAGTAACCTGTAAAGTGAGGCCAAATTACAATATTTATGTTATTAGAAAATAAAATCACCAATGCCAAGTTTCCTCTCGAAATCTCCTGGAGGCCTTCTTTGGTTTTAGATAAACCCAAGAAATGTGGTTCACTATTTGCTTCAGGAAACCGGGATCTGCACCAATTTGAGAATGCATAGTTTCTTTGGTAAATTAATAATGTCAAGTTGTTAAATTATTAGCTATTTTTACTTTACGCTAAATAGGGAAATATAGGCCTACATACAAAGTGTTGTTTTCTTTTAATTCCCTGATAGTAACAGAATTTTTTTTTTATAAAGGGACATAAAATCCAAAATGTAACTTTTAGGATTCTGATACTTGAAAAGAAAAAAATGAGGGAATTCTAATTATAAAAATGTATCTAGTTTACGTTGGTAGCTTTTTTTTTTTTTTTTGCAACTTCACTCCATTCACTGAGAACATACTGAATTAAAGTGAATGTAAATTTTGATGCCCGGTTTTTCAAACTTCAATTAAAAACAGGGGCACTTAATTCATCAAAATTTACATTTCACTCCTGTTGTGAAAAAAAAACTTACCTTTTAAACTTCACAGCAGCTCCAGCTTCCTCCACCCGTTTTAAAGCCTCTTCCTGGGTCTAAAATGAGGCATCTGGCTTCCTCCAATCACAGCGTTGAATCAGACACTGATTCCCTGGGGGGTGAAGCTGTGATTGGAGGATGACCTATCAATCATTTCTGACATCAGAAATGGCTTGTGAGACCGGAGGAAGCTGGAGCTGCTGTGAAGTTTAAAAGCTAAGTATTTTTTCACAACAGGAGTGAAATGTAAATTTTGATGAATTAAAGTGCCCCTGTTTTTAATCAAAGTTTTAAAAACCGGGCACTTTAGCATCAAAATTTACATTCACTTCATGTTTCATTGCAGTTACCAAGACACTGAATCATGAAAGTTGAATTTTGACTTTAATGTCCCTTGATGTTTATGGAGATTTTTGTTGCTAGCTGGTAGTAAAGTTTGCTATTTAAACTGCATTAAGGCCTAGTATCTTAAGGCATCCAATGTTCTTCAAGTTATACTTTACAATAGTTATTTCAACTCACAACTCCTTGATAGATGAATATTTTCTGTTAGGTGCTTTACTTTTTAACTTAGAAAAATGTTTTAAAATATCAGGTTCTAAATGAGAAAACAGAATCTAGATTTCACATTCAGCAAAAATCTAGCATGTTCTTTAGGAGAATGTGAGGAGGTACTTTACAGGTATTGCGGAGGAAATCATGTAGTGATCTTCAAGTAGATATTGCAAAGAGAAAACAAAGACTGTGTGACTGATTAAAATATTAAGATAGGGACGCAGGCTTCACTGTAAGTCACAGGCACAATGCAGTGAAATTCTGAGCTAGTTTGCTTACCAAATTTTGCATAATTATTGTAAAATTAATTGGTTTTAGTGATCATATTGGATCTCATGCTTAACCGTATATTCTGTAGTATTGCTGATTATGTCCCACAGCAGAGCAAGCACAATGTCCACTAGTATAGGTACTGTTTAGCTAATTTAGTAGCAGTGTTGCAGTTACATTGCTATCCTTGTTGAATTAACTTATGTCATAAATAGAATTGTTCCCCATTAAAAATGTTTACTTTGAAAACTGGGACCACACAAGGGAGTGCTGTCATATTTTCGTACATATTAAAATAGTAATTCATTATTAGTTGCTGTAGCTTCTCTAATATAATGATTTGACTTTTTATTGCTGCAAATGTGGTATTAGAAGAGCTAAAATCACACATTCCACAGAGTAATTAAAGTCCTGTAATTGTGTGAGATTACTGCATTCCATATTTGATCACTGTCTCTGCTAATATTTTTCAGCTGGTGGTCAAGGAGGCAGTTTCGGCAGTACAGCAGCCCCTGCATCATCTGGACCAGCTGTGCCCACTCATTTAGACAAGTATGCAGAGTTTTTGTCTTTACCCACACAACCTCTAGTAGCAGAAATCTAAACTTATCATTTGGTGTTATTGGAAGCCTAACTTCAGCTATATAGGTCTGAACATATTTTGAGTTTAATATTTACAAGAGATATAAGGTCTTCGATTTTTGAAGTGATAGCAAAACATATGTGTGTGTGTGTGTGTGTATATATATATATATATATATATATATATGTATATATGTGTATATATGTATATATATATATATATATATATGTGTGTATATATATATGTGTGTATATATATATTTCTTCTGTTATGTGTGATCAGTCCACGGGTCATCATTACTTCTGAGATATAACTCCTCCCCAACAGGAAATGCAAGAGGATTCACCCAGCAGAGCTGCATATAGCTCCTCCCCTCTACGTCAGTCTCAGTCATTCTCTTGCACCCAACGACTAGATAGGATGTGTGAGAGGACTATGGTGATTATACTTAGTTTTTATGACTTCAATCAAAAGTTTGTTATTTTAAAATAGCACCGGAGCGTGTTATTACTTCTCTGGCAGAGTTTGAGGAAGAATCTGACAGAGATTTTTTACTATGATTTTAACCGGAGTCGTTAAGATCATATTGCTGTTCTCGACCATCTGAGGGAGGTAAAGGCTTCAGATCAGGGGACAGCGGGCAGATGAATCTGCATTGAGGTATGTGGCAGTTTTTATTTTCTGAATGGAATTGATGAGAAAAGCCTGCCATACCGTTAAAATGACATGTATGTATACACTTCAGTATTCTGGGGATGGTATTTCACCGGAACTACTGTGTTAAGGTCACTAATCCTTTTAATAACTATTCTCATGTTAAACGTTTTTGCTGGAATGTAGAATCGTTTACATTGCTGAGGTACTGTGTGAATAAATGTTTGGGCATTATTTTCCACTTGGCAGTTTTTTGCTTTAATTGTGACAGTTTCGTTTCTCTTCACTGCTGTGTGGGAGAGGGAGGGGCCGTTTTTGGCGCTCTTTGCTACGCATCAAAAAATTCCAGTCAGCTACTTTTATATGTCCTGCATGATCCGGTTCATCTCTGACAGATCTCAGGGGTCTTCAAACTTCTTTGAAGGGAGGTAAATTCTCTCAGCAGAGCTGTGAGAATTCTTATAGTGACTGTGTATAAAAAACGTTGTTTTGTTTTCTTATGTACAAATTTAATTAGTGTTGTTTTTTACTAATGGGAACAAACCTTTGCTAAAAGTTGTGTTGTTTTAAAATTTGATGCAATAACTGTTTTTCAGTTCATTATTTCAACTGTCATTTAATCGTTAGTACCTCTTTGAGGCACAGTACGTTTTTTGCTAAAAAAGATTATAACCAAGTTGTAAGTTTTTTGCTAGTGTGTTAAACATGTCTGACTCAGAGGAAGATATCTGTGTCATTTGTTCCAATGCCAAGGTGGAGCCCAATAGAAATTTATGTACTAACTGTATTGATGCTACTTTAAATAAAAGTCAATCTGTACAATGTGAACAAATTTCACCAAACAGCGAGGGGAGAGTTATGCCGACTAACTCGCCTCACGCGACAGTACCTGCATCTCCCGCCCGGGAGGTGCGTGATATTTTGGCGCCTAGTACATCTGGGCGGCCATTACAGATAACATTACAAGATATGGCTACTGTTATGACTGAAGTTTTGTCTAAATTACCTGAACTAAGAGGCAAGCGTGATCACTCTGGGGTGAGAACAGAGTGCGCTGACAATGCTAGGGCCATGTCTGATACTGCGTCACAGCTCGCAGAGCATGAGGACGGAGAGCTTCATTCTGTGGGTGACGGTTCTGATCCAAACAGATTGGACTCAGATATTTCAAATTTTAAATTTAAATTGGAGAACCTCCGTGTACTACTAGGGGAGGTCTTAGCAGCTCTCAACGATTGTAACACTGTTGCAATACCAGAGAAACTGTGTAGGTTGGATAAATACTTTGCGGTACCGGCGAGTACTGACGTTTTTCCTATACCTAAGAGACTAACTGAAATTGTTACTAAGGAGTGGGATAGACCCGGTGTGCCGTTCTCACCCCCTCCAATATTTAGAAAGATGTTTCCAATAGACGCCACCACTCGGGACTTATGGCAAATGGTCCCCAAGGTGGAGGGAGCAGTTTCTACTTTAGCTAAGCGTACCACTATCCCGGTGGAGGATAGCTGTGCTTTCTCAGATCCAATGGATAAAAAATTAGAGGGTTACCTTAAGAAAATGTTTGTTCAACAAGGTTTTATATTACAACCCCTTGCATGTATCGCGCCGATTACGGCTGCGGCAGCATTTTGGATTGAGTCGCTTGAAGAGAACCTTAGTTCCTCTACGCTAGACGACATTACGGACAGGCTTAGAGTCCTTAAACTAGCTAATTCTTTCATTTCGGAGGCCGTAGTACATTTAACCAAACTTACGGCTAAGAACTCAGGATTCGCCATACAGGCACGCAGGGCACTGTGGCTAAAATCCTGGTCAGCTGATGTTACTTCTAAGTCCAAATTACTTAATATACCTTTCAAGGGGCAGTCCTTATTCGGGCCCGGTTTGAAAGAAATTATCGCTGACATTACGGGAGGTAAGGGCCACGCCCTACCTCAAGACAAGGCCAAAGCTAAGGCTAGACAGTCTAATTTTCGTCCCTTTCGGAATTTCAAAACAGGAGCAGCATCAACCTCCACTGCACCAAAACAGGAAGGAGCTGTTGCTCGTTACAGGCAAGGCTGGAAGCCTAACCAGTCCTGGAACAAAAGCAAGCAGGCCAGGAAACCTGCTGCTGCCCCAAAGACAGCATGAACCGAGAGCCCCCGATCCGGGACCGGATCTAGTAGGGGGCAGACTCTCTCTCTTCGCCCAGGCCTGGGCAAGAGATGTTCAGGATCCCTGGGCACTAGAGATCATATCTCAGGGATACCTTCTAGACTTCAAATTATCTCCCCCAAGAGGGAGATTTCATCTGTCAAGGTTGTCAACAAACCAGATAAAGAAAGAAGCGTTTCTACGCTGCGTACAAGATCTGTTAACAATGGGAGTGATCCATCCGGTTCCGTGGTCGGAACAAGGACAAGGGTTCTACTCAAACCTGTTTGTGGTTCCCAAAAAAGAGGGAACTTTCAGGCCAATCTTAGATTTAAAGACTCTAAACAAATTCCTAAGAGTTCCATCGTTCAAAATGGAAACTATTCGGACAATTTTACCCATGATCCAAGAGGGTCAGTACATGACCACAGTGGATTTAAAGGATGCTTACCTTCACATACCGATCCACAAAGATCATCACCGGTATCTAAGGTTTGCCTTCTTAGACAGGCACTACCAGTTTGTAGCTCTTCCATTCGGATTGGCTACGGCTCCAAGAATCTTCACAAAGGTTCTGGGTGCCCTTCTAGCGGTACTAAGACCGCGAGGGATTTCGGTAGCTCCGTACCTAGACGACATTCTAATACAAGCTTCAAGCTTTCAAACTGCCAAGTCTCATACAGAGTTAGTTCTGGCATTTCTAAGGTCGCATGGATGGAAAGTGAACGAAAAGAAGAGTTCTCTCTTTCCTCTCACAAGAGTTCCATTCTTGGGGACTCTTATAGATTCTGTAGAAATGAAGATTTACCTGACAGAAGACAGGTTAACAAAACTTCAAAATGCATGCCGCGTCCTTCATTCCATTCAACACCCGTCAGTAGCTCAATGCATGGAGGTGATCGGCTTAATGGTAGCGGCAATGGACATAGTACCTTTTGCTCGCCTACACCTCAGACCGCTGCAACTATGCATGCTAAGTCAGTGGAATGGGGATTACTCAGATTTGTCCCCTACTCTGAATCTGAATCAAGAGACCAGAAATTCTCTTCTATGGTGGCTTCATCGGCCACACCTGTCCAGGGGAATGCCATTCAGCAGGCCAGACTGGACAATTGTAACAACAGACGCCAGCCTACTAGATTGGGGCGCTGTCTGGAATTCTCTGAAGGCTCAGGGACTATGGAATCAGGAGGAGAGTCTCCTTCCAATAAACATTCTGGAATTGAGAGCAGTTCTCAATGCCCTTCTGGCTTGGCCCCAGTTAACAACTCGGGGGTTCATCAGGTTTCAGTCGGACAACATCACGACTGTAGCTTACATCAACCATCAGGGAGGGACAAGAAGCTCCCTAGCAATGATGGAAGTATCAAAGATAATTCGCTGGGCAGAGTCTCACTCTTGCCACCTGTCAGCAATCCACATCCCGGGAGTGGAGAACTGGGAGGCGGATTTCTTGAGTCGCCAGACTTTTCATCCGGGGGAGTGGGAACTTCATCCGGAGGTCTTTGCCCAAATACTTCGACGTTGGGGCAAACCAGAGATAGATCTCATGGCGTCTCGCCAGAACGCCAAACTTCCTCGCTACGGGTCCAGATCCAGGGATCCGGGAGCAGTTCTGATAGATGCTTTGACAGCACCTTAGAACTTCAGGATGGCTTATGTGTTTCCACCCTTCCCGCTGCTTCCTCGATTGATTGCCAAAATCAAACAGGAGAGAGCATCAGTAATTCTAATAGCACCTGCTTGGCCACGCAGGACTTGGTATGCAGATCTAGTGGACATGTCATCCTGTCCGCCTTGGTCTCTACCTCTAAGACAGGACCTTCTGATACAGGGTCCATTCAAACATCAAAATCTAACTTCTCTGAAGCTGACTGCTTGGAAATTGAACGCTTGATTTTATCAAAACGTGGTTTTTCTGAGTCGGTTATTGATACCCTGATTCAGGCTAGGAAGCCTGTTACCAGAAGGATTTACCATAAAATATGGCGGAAATACCTATACTGGTGCGAATCCAAAGGTTACTCCTGGAGTAAGGTTAGGATCGCTAGGATATTGTCTTTTCTACAAGAAGGTTTAGAAAAGGGTTTATCAGCTAGTTCATTAAAGGGACAGATTTCAGCTCTGTCCATCTTGTTACACAGACGTCTGTCAGAAAATCCAGACGTCCAGTCCTTTTGTCAGGCTTTAGCTAGGATCAAGCCTGTGTTTAAAGCTGTTGCTCCACCATGGAGTTTAAACTTAGTTCTTAACGTTTTACAGGGTGTTCCGTTTGAACCCCTTCATTCCATTGATATAAAAATGTTATCTTGGAAAGTTCTGTTTTTAATGGCTATTTCCTCGGCTCGAAGAGTCTCTGAGTTATCAGCCTTACATTGTGATTCCCCTTATCTGATTTTTCACTCAGACAAGGTAGTTCTGCGTACTAAACCTGGGTTCTTACCTAAGGTAGTCACTAACAGGAACATTAATCAAGAGATTGTTGTCCCATCCTTGTGTCCAAATCCTTCTTCAAAGAAGGAACGTCTTTTACACAATCTGGATGTAGTTCGTGCCCTCAAGTTCTACTTGCAGGCAACTAAAGATTTTCGCCAAACTTCTTCCTTGTTTGTCGTTTACTCTGGACAGAGGAGAGGTCAAAAAGCTTCTGCTACCTCTCTCTCTTTTTGGCTTCGTAGCATAATACGTTTAGCCTATGAGACTGCTGGACAGCAGCCTCCTGAAAGAATTACAGCTCACTCCACTAGAGCTGTGGCTTCCACTTGGGCCTTTAAGAATGAGGCCTCTGTTGAACAGATTTGCAAGGCTGCAACTTGGTCTTCGCTTCATACTTTTTCCAAATTTTACAAATTTGACACTTTTGCTTCTTCGGAGGCTATTTTTGGGAGAAAGGTTCTTCAGGCAGTGGTTCCTTCTGTATAATGAGCCTGCCTATCCCTCCCGTCATCCGTGTACTTTTGCTTTGGTATTGGTATCCCAGAAGTAATGATGACCCGTGGACTGATCACACATAACAGAAGAAAACATAATTTATGCTTACCTGATAAATTCCTTTCTTCTGTTGTGTGATCAGTCCACGGCCCGCCCTGTTTTAAGGCAGGTAAATATCTTTTAAATTATACTCCAGTCACCACTTCACCCTTGGTTACTCCTTTCTCGTTGTTTCTTGGTCGAATGACTGGGACTGACGTAGAGGGGAGGAGCTATATGCAGCTCTGCTGGGTGAATCCTCTTGCATTTCCTGTTGGGGAGGAGTTATATCCCAGAAGTAATGATGACCCGTGGACTGATCACACAACAGAAGAAAGGAATTTATCAGGTAAGCATAAATTATGTTATGTGTGTATATATATATATATATATATATATATATATATATATATATATATATATATATATATATAAATAATGCACACTCAGGATTTTAGGGAAAAGAGTCAGCTTTAATAGATGACGTTTCAGGGAACCCAAGTCCCTTTCTTCAGATCAAAAAACTGTTGATCTGAAGAAAGGGACTTGGGTTCCCTGAAACATCATCTATTAAAGCTGACTCTTTTCACTAAAATCCTCAAGGTGCATTATTTTTGAGAACTATTCTATTGTCTATATTTGCACCCAGGTAGCTGCACCAGGAGGGAGGATTCATTCTAGCTGGAATTTTGATAGATAGATAGATAGATAGATATAGATAGATCTAAGGAAAAAATAAAGCACTTGCTGGTCTTCAGTCAACAGGTAAATTCATTTATTGTGATGTGACGTTTCGGGGTGAACAAGCCCCTTCCTCTGGCTAGGGGAAAGGGCTTTTTCCCACCGAAACATCACAATAAATTTTGTATTTTAAGTATTTCTGGGAAAAAGCAAGCGGGGAGTCTTACCTAGATGTGCTAATTTCCTATGCAAATATCTACATTAATTTAATTTTGAGACATGGAGGATTTAAATTTCAGTTTTTTATCTCCGCCCATAATTTTAATGTATGTGTGTGTGTATATGTGTATATATACATATATACATATATATATATATATATATATATATATATATATTTATATACACACTCACTATTTATATATAAATATATATATATATATATATATATATATATATACACACACATACACATATCTATCTATCTATATACATACATACAGACACACATATCTAGTTATCTATCTATATACATACACACACACATATATATTACAAATAAAAAGGTCCATGCAATTTAACGCCATACGTAATATTAAGTGCAAATACTGGATTGGCAGTCACAGGTTTATTTATATATATTCATAGGGAATTTGCACTCTCATCAAAAATATAATGCGCCAGGTTGTCAGGGTCTGAGGAAGGAGGAAGGGGACAGTTGACTCCCTGAAACGTCACTTTTCACAATAAATCATGGTTTGTTGAAAGTCCAGTGAGTGCGGTTCTCTAACTTGGAGATATATATATATATATATATATAATATAAAAACAAAAGTTGCAAGGTGTGCGCACTCACCAAAAGATCAGCAGCTGCCATGGTGCTCTTAGAATAACAGATCCAAGGAAAAAATAAAGCACTAGACGAAACAGGCCGTCTAGTGAGTGATTTCTGGTTTGCTGCAATAATCCTGTTTAAAAGGATCGCTGTGTTAAAACATTATTTTGAAACAAAAAAACTGAGAATTTGCATATCTTACCCAGAATTCTCTTGTGCATTGGTAACATTGTATATTAAGTATTTCTGGGAAAAGCAAGCGGGGAATCTTGTTTAGATGTGCTAATTTCCTATGCAAATATTTACATTTTTATATATATATATATATATATATATTTTGTGGCTCACCCTTTGTCTTTTAGTCTGAGAATTCTGTGTAGTGTCTTTGCTTCTCCTCTGTAGAGTATGGTAGTATTTAGAAATCAAAGATGATTGACTTCTGTGTGGTGCCAGTTAAGGTATTTCTTTTCAAGAAATAAAATCTCCCTGTTAGAAAGGGGTTGAGTAACAGGCTTCCCCTCTCAGGGGTGTGGTAGATGCCTTTTAATGAAATAAATAAATGAAGCAAATGCCAGTGATTAGTGAAAATAAAATCTCCTTTATTTTAGCACAAAAACAAACCAGTGTTTGTGCTGGAGAATTAAAAGTCTCTCGGTGGTGTTAGGTAAAAACTTTGTGCAGAAATTTGGGGTATTTCACTTCCCAAACAGGCTGTGATGGTTGTCGCCTTGATTATGCACAAACAGTGCAGAGGATTCCTTGAAGATTTTTGTCTCCAGATGGTGTAAAGATTAAGGTTTATGCAAGATTTTGGGGTATTTTCCTTCCCAAACAGGCTGTGATGGTTGTTGTCCTGAACTTACATAAACATTATAGAGGATTCCTTGATGATCCCTGTTGGTTTCTCTTTTTTTTGCAAAAAGTAAAAAGTTCAGTTTTTTACTTTGAGGAAAATAACGATCCCTGAAGGTTCCTGTGTGGGTTGTAGAAGAAGTGAGGTGTTTTGTAACCTCCACATGTCTTTCCTGTCTTAGGATGGCATTGGATCGTTATTTTCCTCAAAGTAAAAAACTGAACTTTTTACTTTTTGCAAAAAAAGAGAAACCAACAGGGATCATCAAGGAATCCTCTATACTGTTTATGTAAATTCAGGACAACAACCTTCACAGCCTGTTTGGGAAGGAAAATACCCCAAAATCTTGCATAAACCTTAATCTTTACACCATCTGGAGACAAAAATCTTCAAGGAATCCTCTGCACTGTTTGTGCATAATCAAGGCGACAACCATCACAGCCTGTTTGGGAAGTTAAATACCCCAAATTTCTGCACAAAGTTTTTACCTAACACCATCGAGAGACTTTTAATTCACCAGTTATTTTCCTCAAAATAAAAAACGGAACTTTTTACTTTTTGAAAAAAAAGAGAAACCAACAGGGATCATCAAGGAATTCTCTATACTGTTTATGTAAGTTCAGGACAACAACCATCACAGCCTGTTTGGGAAGGAAAATACCCCAAAATCTTGCATAAACCTTAATGTGAAGGTAAAGTTTTTGGTTTTTGCAGCCTGTATTCTATTCCTCATCTAATATATAGTATGATCGCAACTTTTTTTTTTTTTTTTATATATATATATTATAGTTATAAATACACTTTATATTTACATTCCCGGCCGTTACTAGCTCCGCCCTCCATGTATTTCCGGATAATGCCTTTATTACTTCAAATGCGCGTTCCCGATTGCCGGAACAATTGCACATGCGCACCATTCCCCATACAATCGATTTGCGCCTGCGTGACCCAAAAAATGTTATGCCTAAAGCGCAGGCGTCAATCGTTGCAACATTGTATTCAATGACTAGCTATCAATGATAGTATTCAATGCCGGTGACGCTGAAATTTGCGCTGGTTTGGTATCCTATATACGAGCGTAACCTAGAAGTTACGCTCGTATATTTCTGCCGTCGCCCGTAGTTTTTTGGGCCATAGGCAGGTATACCAAACCAGCGCAGTTTGGTATCCAATATACAGTGTAAGGACTTACGTGGCGAAAATGGAGAAATCTTACTCCATTTTCACCTCGCCACAAAAAGCAGCCGTAGTAAGCCTTACGCTGTCTATTGGAGCCTCGTAACTCCCTAAACTAGCTACAAAATAAACCTAACGCATGCGCAATGTCTATCTACCTGTCAACCACGATCCCCCGCTGCAATCCCTAATAAAGTATTTAACCCCTAAACCGCCGCTCCCGGACCCCGCCGCCATCTACATTAACTACCCCCTAATGTGATCCCCCTACACCGTCGCCAACAATATTGAACTACCCCCTAAAGTGAGCCCCTTACACCGCCGACATCTACCTTACCTACCCACTAAAGTGAGCCCCTTACACCGCCGCCATCTACCTTACCTACACCCTAATGTGAGCTCCTACCCCGCCGCCATCTATTTTAAAATTATTAACCCCTAATTTAATCCCCCTACCCCGTCGCCACCTATAATAAATTAATTAACCCCTAATCTAATCCCCCTACCACGCCGCCACCTATATTAAATTATTTAACCCCTAAAATACTAAACTATCCCTACCACTAAACCCAAGTCTAACCCTACAAATAGCCCTGAAAAGGGCTTTTTGCGTGGCATTACCCCAAAGTAAACTGCTCTATTGCCAGCCCTTAAAAGGGCTTTTTGCGGGCCATTGCCCTAAAGTAATCAGCTCTTTTACCAGCCCTTAAAAGGGCTTTTGGTGGGGCTTTGTCACAAAGTAAACTGCTCTTTTGCATCTAATCTAAATCCCCCTACACCGGCCCTACCTATAATAAATGTATTAACCCCTAATTTAATCCCCCTACACCGTCGCCAGCTATATTAACTATATTAACCCTAATTATATGAGGGTTAATATAGTTATTATATTATATATATTAACTATATTAACCCTAATTATATTAGGGTTAATATAGTTAATATCGTTATTATAGTATCTAAATATTAAGTATAATAACCCTATCTAACTCTAACATCCCTAACTAAACTCTTATTAAAATAAATATAATATTAATATTATTAATGAAAATATTCCTATTTAAATCTAAATACTTACCTATAAAATAAACCCTAAGATAGCTACAATGTAATTAATAATTACATTGTAGCTATTTTAGGGTTTATATTTATTTTACAGGTAACTTGGTATTTATTTTAACTAGGTACAATAGCTATTAAATAGTTAATAACTATTTAATAGCTACCTAGTTAAAATAATTACCAATTTACCAGTAAAATAAATCCTAAGCTAAGTTACAAATACACCTACACTATCAATAAATTAAATAAACTACAAATATCTAAACTAAAATACAATAAAATAATCTAAAATAAATTACAAAAAAAACCAAACACTAATTTACAAAAAATAAAAAAATATATTACAAGATTTTTAAGCTAATTACACCTATTCTAAGCCCCTAATAAAATAATAAAGCCCCCCAAAATAAAAAAATTTCCCTGCCCTATTCTAAATTAAAAAAGTTCAAAGCTCTTTTACCTTACCAGCCCTTAAAAGGGCTTTTTGCGGGGCATGCCCCAAAGAAAACTGCTCTTTTGCCTGTAAAGATAAACACAATACCACCCCCCAACATTACAACCCACCACCCACATACCCCTATTCTAAACCCACCCAAACCCCCCTTAAATAAACCTAACACTACCCCCCTGAAGATCTCCCTACCTTGTCTTCACCCAGCCGAGCAGAACTCTTCATCCGATCCGGGCGATGTCTTCAATCAAGCTGCAGAGAAGTCTTCTTCCATCCGGTGATGTCTTCAAGCAAAGCGGCATCTTCAATCTTCTTTCTTCGCTCCTCCGCCGCGGAGCATCCATCCGGCACGACGACTTCCCGACGAATGAGGTACCTTTTAAATGGCATCCGTCAAATTCCGATTGGCTGATAGGATTCTATCAGCCAATCGGAATTAAGGTAGAAAAATCTGATTGGTTGATTGAATCAGCCAATCGGATTCAAGTTTAATCCGATTGGCTGAACCAATCAGCCAATCGGATTGAACTTGAATCTGATTGGCTGATTCAATTGTAGCTATTGAACTTGAATCTGATTGGCTGATTCAATTGCAGCTATCTTAGGGTTTATTTTATAGGTAAGTATTTGGATTTAAATAGGAATATTTTCATTAATAATATTAATATTATATTTATTTTAATAAGAGTTTAGTTAGGGATGTTAGATAGGGTTATTATACTTAATATATATATATAATATAATAACTATATTAACCCTAATATAATTAGGGTTAATATAGTTAGTATAGCTTGCGGCGATGTAGGGGGATTAAATTAGGGGTTAATATTTTTAAAATAGATGGCAGCTGGGTAGATGTCGGCGGGGTAGATGTAGATGGCGGCGCGGTAGATGTCGGCGGGGTAGATGGCGGCGGGGTAGCTAAGTTAGATGGCGGCGGTTTAGCGGTTAATAACTTTATTAGGTAGCGGCGGGGTCCGGGAGCGGCGGTTTAGGGGTTAAACACTTTATTGGGGATCGCGGACCGCGGTTGACAGGTAGATAGACATTGCGCATGCATTAGGTGTTCGGAATTGTTTGCGCATGCGCTACATGTGAACGAGCATGGATTGTCAATGACGATTTCTTAGTGAACGCATGCACAGTTTGATCGCGTTACGTGTGCAAAAAGGGGCTGGACGCCACGGGGTATGAGCTAGAATTCGTTAAGGGCAATGTCAATCAAATTAGATACGAGGGACAAGATGGCGGGCGGAGGAAGAAAGTAAGCGAAGTAGGTTTATAAATCCTTTGATTATGGTTTTAGACTTAAATTATAAAAAAATTATGAATTAAACTAACGTATATTTTAGGTAATTAACAAGATGAGGAAGAGTGGTGAACGTGACTTGACATTCACTTTAATCTTTACACCATCTGGAGACAAAAACCTTCAAGTAATCCTCTGCACTGTTTGTGCATAATCAAGGCGACAACCATCACAGCCTGTTTGGGAAGTTAATACCCCAAATTTCTGCACAAAGTTTTTACCTAACACCACCAAGAGACTTTAATTCACCAGTACAAACACTGGTTTGTTTTTGTGCTAAAATAAAGGAGATTTTATTTGCACTAATCACTGGCATTTGCTTCATTTATTTATTTCATTAAAAGGCATCTACCACACCCCTGAGAGGGGAAGCCTGTTACTCAACTGCTTTCTAACAGGGATATTTTATTTCTTGAAAAGAAATACCTTAACTGGCACCACACAGAAGCCAATCATCTTTGATTTCTAAATACTACCATACTCTACAGAGGAGAAGCAAAGACGCTACACAGAATTCTCAGACTAAAAGACAAAAAGGTGAGCCACAAAAAAGTTTTTTTATACCCTGCTGTTGTAAATCAGTTCATTTGTGTTACACCTTAAAACTGTGCTCCCCTTTATGTTACTCCCTTTCTACAAGCGCTATAGTCTGGTACCCCCTAGATACTATCCATGTGTGTGTATATATATATATATATATATATATATATATATATATATATATATATATATATATATATATTTCTTTCATGTAATTAGCAAGAGTCCATGAGCTAGTGACGTATGGGATATACATTCCTACCAGGAGGGGCAAAGTTTCCCAAACCTCAAAATGCCTATAAATACACCCCTCACCACACCCACAAATCAGTTTTTACAAACTTTGCCTCCTTTGGAGGTGGTGAAGTAAGTTTGTGCTAGATTCTACGTTGATATGCGCTCCGCAGCAGGTTGGAGCCCGGTTTTCCTCTCAGCGTGCAGTGAATGTCAGAGGGATGTGAGGAGAGTATTGCCTGTTTGAATTCAATGATCTCCTACGGGGTCTATTTCATGGGTTCTCTGTTATCGGTCGTAGAGATTCATCTCTTACCTCCCTTTTCAGATCGACGATATACTCTTATATATACCATTACCTCTGCTGATTCTCGTTTCAGTACTGGTTTGGCTTTCTACAACATGTAGATGAGTGTCCTGTGGTAAGTAAGTCTTATTTTCTGTGACACTCTAAAGCTATGGTTGGGCACTTTTTTATAAAATTCTAAATATATGTATTCAAACATTTATTTGCCTTGACTCAGGATGTTCAACATTTCCTTATTTCTCCAACATAGGTGTGTCCGGTCCACGGCGTCATCCTTACTTGTGGGATATTCTCTTCCCCAACAGGAAATGGCAAAGAGCCCAGCAAAGCTGGTCACATGATCCCTCCTAGGCTCCGCCTACCCCAGTCATTCTCTTTGCCGTTGTACAGGCAACATCTCCACGGAGATGGCTTAGAGTTTTTTAGTGTTTAACTGTAGTTTTTATTATTCAATCAAGAGTTTGTTATTTTGAAATAGTGCTGGTATGTACTATTTACTCAGAAACAGAAAAGAGACGAAGATTTCTGTTTGTATGAGGAAAATGATTTTAGCAACCGTCACTAAAATCCATGGCTGTTCCACACAGGACTGTTGAGAGCAATTAACTTCAGTTGGGGGAACAGTGAGCAGTCTCTTGCTGCTTGAGGTATGACACATTCTAACAAGACGATGTAATGCTGGAAGCTGTCATTTTCCCTATGGGATCCGGTAAGCCATGTTTATTAAGATCGTAAATAAGGGCTTCACAAGGGCTTATTAAGACTGTAGACTTTTTCTGGGCTAAATCGATTCATTATTAACACATATTTAGCCTTGAGGAATCATTTATTCTGGGTATTTTGATATAATAATATCGGCAGGCACTGTTTTAGACACCTTATTCTTTAGGGGCTTTCCCAAATCATAGGCAGAGCCTCATTTTCGCGCCGGTGTTGCGCACTTGTTTTTGAGAGGCATGACATGCAGTCGCATGTGAGAGGAGCTCTGATACTTAGAAAAGACTTTCTGAAGGCGTCATTTGGTATCGTATTCCCCTTTGGGCTTGGTTGGGTCTCAGCAAAGCAGATACCAGGGACTGTAAAGGGGTTAAAGTTAAAAACGGCTCCGGTTCCGTTATTTTAAGGGTTAAAGCTTCCAAATTTGGTGTGCAATACTTTTAAGGCTTTAAGACACTGTGGTGAAAATTTTGGTGAATTTTGAACAATTCCTTCATGTTTTTTCGCAATTGCAGTAATAAAGTGTGTTCAGTTTAAAATTTAAAGTGACAGTAACGGTTTTATTTTAAAACGTTTTTTGTACTTTGTTATCAAGTTTATGCCTGTTTAACATGTCTGAACTACCAGATAGACTGTGTTCTGAATGTGGGGAAGCCAGAATTCCTATTCATTTAAATAAATGTGATTTATGTGACAATGACAATGATGCCCAAGATGATTCCTCAAGTGAGGGGAGTAAGCATGGTACTGCATCATTCCCTCCTTCGTCTACACGAGTCTTGCCCACTCAGGAGGCCCCTAGTACATCTAGCGCGCCAATACTCCTTACTATGCAACAATTAACGGCTGTAATGGATAATTCTGTCAAAAACATTTTAGCCAAAATGAACACTTATCAGCGTAAGCGCGACTGCTCTGTTTTAGATACTGAAGAGCATGACGACGCTGATAATAATGGTTCTGAAGGGCCCCTAACCCAGTCTGATGGGGCCAGGGAGGTTTTGTCTGAGGGAGAAATTACTGATTCAGGGAACATTTCTCAACAAGCTGAACCTGATGTGATTACGTTTAAATTTAAGTTGGAACATCTCCGCATTCTGCTTAAGGAGGTATTATCCACTCTGGATGATTGTGACAAGTTGGTCATCCCAGAGAAACTATGTAAAATGGACAAGTTCCTAGAGGTCCCGGGGCTCCCAGAAGCTTTTCCTATACCCAAGCGGGTGGCGGACATTGTTAATAAAGAATGGGAAAGGCCCGGTATTCCTTTCGTCCCTCCCCCCATATTTAAAAAATTGTTTCCTATGGTCGACCCCAGAAAGGACTTATGGCAGACAGTCCCCAAGGTCGAGGGAGCGGTTTCCACTTTAAACAAACGCACCACTATACCCATAGAGGATAGTTGTGCTTTCAAAGATCCTATGGATAAAAAATTAGAAGGTTTACTTAAAAAGATGTTTGTTCAGCAGGGTTACCTTCTACAACCAATTTCATGCATTGTCCCTGTAGCTACAGCCGCATGTTTCTGGTTCAATGAGCTGATAAAGGCGGTCGATAGTGATTCTCCTCCTTATGAGGAGATTATGGACAGAATCAATGCTCTCAAATTGGCTAATTCTTTCACCCTAGACGCCACTTTGCAATTGGCTAGGTTAGCGGCTAAGAATTCTGGGTTTGCTATTGTGGCGCGCAGAGCGCTTTGGTTGAAATCTTGGTCAGCTGATGCGTCTTCCAAGAACAAGCTACTTAACATTCCTTTCAAGGGGAAAACGCTGTTTGGCCCTGACTTGAAAGAGATTATCTCTGATATCACTGGGGGTAAGGGCCACGCCCTTCCTCAGGATCGGCCTTTCAAGGCAAAAAATAAACCTAATTTTCGTCCCTTTCGTAGAAATGGACCAGCCCAAAGTGCTATGTCCTCTAAGCAAGAGGGTAATACTTCTCAAGCCAAGCCAGCTTGGAGACCAATGCAAGGCTGGAACAAGGGAAAGCAGGCCAAGAAACCTGCCACTGCTACCAAGACAGCATGAAATGTTGGCCCCCGATCCGGGACCGGATCTGGTGGGGGGCAGACTCTCTCTCTTCGCTCAGGCTTGGGCAAGAGATGTTCTGGATCCTTGGGCGCTAGAAATAGTCTCCCAAGGTTATCTTCTGGAATTCAAGGGGCTTCCCCCAAGGGGGAGGTTCCACAGGTCTCTGTTGTCTTCAGACCACATAAAAAGACAGGCATTCTTACATTGTGTAGAAGACCTGTTAAAAATGGGAGTGATTCATCCTGTTCCATTAAGAGAACAAGGGATGGGGTTCTACTCCAATCTGTTCATAGTTCCCAAAAAAGAGGGAACGTTCAGACCAATCTTAGATCTCAAGATCTTAAACAAGTTTCTCAAGGTTCCATCGTTCAAGATGGAAACCATTCGAACTATTCTTCCTTCCATCCAGGAAGGTCAATTCATGACCACAGTGGATTTAAAGGATGCGTATCTACATATTCCTATCCACAAGGAACATCATCGGTTCCTAAGGTTCGCATTCCTGGACAAGCATTACCAGTTCGTGGCGCTTCCTTTCGGATTAGCCACTGCTCCAAGGATTTTCACAAAGGTACTAGGGTCCCTTCTAGCTGTGCTAAGACCAAGGGGCATTGCTGTAGTACCTTACTTGGACGACATTCTGATTCAAGCGTCGTCCCTTCCTCAAGCAAAGGCTCACACGGACATTGTCCTGGCCTTTCTCAGATCTCACGGATGGAAAGTGAACGTGGAAAAGAGTTCTCTATCTCCGTCAACAAGGGTTCCCTTCTTGGGAACAATAATAGACTCCTTAGAAATGAGGATTTTTCTGACAGAGGCCAGAAAAACAAGACTTCTAGACTCTTGTCGGATACTTCATTCCGTTCCTCTTCCTTCCATAGCGCAGTGCATGGAAGTGATCGGTTTGATGGTAGCGGCAATGGACATAGTTCCTTTTGCGCGCATTCATCTAAGACCATTACAACTGTGCATGCTCAGTCAGTGGAATGGGGACTCTACAGACTTGTCTCCGAAGATACAAGTAAATCAGAGGACCAGAGAATCACTCCGTTGGTGGCTGTCCCTGGACAACCTGTCACAAGGGATGACATTCCGCAGACCGGAGTGGGTCATCGTCACGACCGACGCCAGTCTGATGGGCTGGGGCGCGGTCTGGGGATCCCTGAAAGCTCAGGGTCTTTGGTCTCGGGAAGAATCTCTTCTACCGATAAATATTCTGGAACTGAGAGCGATATTCAATGCTCTCAAGGCTTGGCCTCAGCTAGCGAGGGCCAAGTTCATACGGTTTCAATCAGACAACATGACAACTGTTGCGTACATCAACCATCAGGGGGGAACAAGGAGTTCCCTAGCGATGGAAGAAGTGACCAAAATCATTCTATGGGCGGAGTCTCACTCCTGCCACCTGTCTGCTATCCACATCCCAGGAGTGGAAAATTGGGAAGCGGATTTTCTGAGTCGTCAGACATTGCATCCGGGGGAGTGGGAACTCCATCCGGAAATCTTTGCCCAAGTCACTCAGCTGTGGGGCATTCCAGACATGGATCTGATGGCCTCTCGTCAGAACTTCAAAGTTCCTTGCTACGGGTCCAGATCCAGGGATCCCAAGGCGGCTCTAGTGGATGCACTAGTAGCACCTTGGACCTTCAAACTAGCTTATGTGTTCCCGCCGTTTCCTCTCATCCCCAGGCTGGTAGCCAGGATCAATCAGGAGAGGGCGTCGGTGATCTTGATAGCTCCTGCGTGGCCACGCAGGACTTGGTATGCAGATCTGGTGACTATGTCATCGGCTCCACCTTGGAAGCTACCTTTGAGACGAGACCTTCTTGTTCAGGGTCCGTTCGAACATCCGAATCTGGTTTCACTCCAGCTGACTGCTTGGAGATTGAACGCTTGATCTTATCGAAGCGAGGGTTCTCAGATTCTGTTATCGATACTCTTGTTCAGGCCAGAAAGCCTGTAACTAGAAAGATTTACCACAAAATTTGGAAAAAATATATCTGTTGGTGTGAATCTAAAGGATTCCCTTGGGACAAGGTTAAGATTCCTAAGATTCTATCCTTCCTTCAAGAAGGATTGGAAAAAGGATTATCTGCTAGTTCCCTGAAGGGACAGATTTCTGCCTTGTCTGTGTTACTTCACAAAAAGCTGGCAGCTGTGCCAGATGTTCAAGCCTTTGTTCAGGCTCTGGTTAGAATTAAGCCTGTTTACAAACCTTTGACTCCTCCTTGGAGTCTCAACTTAGTTCTTTCAGTTCTTCAGGGGGTTCCGTTTGAACCCTTACATTCCGTTGATATTAAGTTATTATCTTGGAAAGTTTTGTTTTTAGTTGCAATTTCTTCTGCTAGAAGAGTTTCAGAATTATCTGCTCTGCAGTGTTCTCCTCCTTATCTGGTGTTCCATGCAGATAAGGTGGTTTTACGTACTAAACCTGGTTTTCTTCCAAAAGTTGTTTCTAACAAAAACATTAACCAGGAGATTATCGTACCTTCTCTGTGTCCGAAACCAGTTTCAAAGAAGGAACGTTTGTTGCACAATTTGGATGTTGTTCGCGCTCTAAAATTCTATTTAGATGCTACAAAGGATTTTAGACAAACATCTTCCTTGTTTGTTGTTTATTCCGGTAAAAGGAGAGGTCAAAAAGCAACTTCTACCTCTCTCTCTTTTTGGATTAAAAGCATCATCAGATTGGCTTACGAGACTGCCGGACGGCAGCCTCCCGAAAGAATCACGGCTCATTCCACTAGGGCTGTGGCTTCCACATGGGCCTTCAAGAACGAGGCTTCTGTTGATCAGATATGTAGGGCAGCGACTTGGTCTTCACTGCACACTTTTACCAAATTTTACAAGTTTGATACTTTTGCTTCTTCTGAGGCTATTTTTGGGAGAAAGGTTTTGCAAGCCGTGGTGCCTTCCATTTAGGTGACCTGATTTGCTCCCTCCCTTCATCCGTGTCCTAAAGCTTTGGTATTGGTTCCCACAAGTAAGGATGACGCCGTGGACCGGACACACCTATGTTGGAGAAAACAGAATTTATGTTTACCTGATAAATTACTTTCTCCAACGGTGTGTCCGGTCCACGGCCCGCCCTGGTTTTTTTAATCAGGTCTGATAATTTATTTTCTTTAACTACAGTCACCACGGTACCATATGGTTTCTCCTATGCAAATATTCCTCCTTAACGTCGGTCGAATGACTGGGGTAGGCGGAGCCTAGGAGGGATCATGTGACCAGCTTTGCTGGGCTCTTTGCCATTTCCTGTTGGGGAAGAGAATATCCCACAAGTAAGGATGACGCCGTGGACCGGACACACCGTTGGAGAAAGTAATTTATCAGGTAAACATAAATTCTGTTTTCAGGCAGTCAGTTTCATATTTGGGATAATGCATTTGAATATATCATTTTTATCTTACCTTAAAATTTGACTTTTTCCCTGTGGGCTGTTAGGCTCGCGGGGGCTGAAAATGCTTCATTTTATTGCGTCATTCTTGGCGCGAAATTTTTTTTCTATTTCCGGCGTCATACGTGTTGCCGGAAGTTGCGTCATTTTTGACGTTTTTCGCGCCAAAAATGTTGGCGTTCCGGATGTGGCGTCATTTTTGGCGCTAATAGCATTTAGGCGCCAAATATTGTGGGCGTCAAATTTGTCTCCACTTTATTTAAGTCTCATTATTTGTTGCTTCTGGTTGCTAGAAGCTTGTTCACTGGCATTTTTTCCCATTCCTGAAACTGTCATTTAAGGAATTTGATCAATTTTGCTTTATATGTTGTTTTTTCTATTACATATTGCAAGATGTCCCACGTTGCAACTGAGTGAGAAGATACTACTGGAAAATCGCTGCCTGGTGCTGGAACTACCAAAGCTAAGTGTATCTGCTGTAAACTTTTGGTAGTTGTTCCTCCAGCTGTTGTTTGTATTAAATGTCATGACAAACTTGTTAATGCAGAAAATATTTCCTTTAGTAAAGTACCATTACCTGTTGCAGTTCCATCAACATCTAATGTTCAGAGTGTTCCTGATAACATAAGAGATTTTGTTTCTGAATCCATTAAGAAGGCTATGTCTGTTATTCCTCCTTCTGGTAAACATAAAAAGTCTTTTAAAACTTCTCTTTATACAGATGAATTTTTAAATGAACATCATCATTCTGATTCTAATTATTCTTCTGATACAGAGGATTCTGTCTCAGAGGTTGATGCTGATAAATCGTCATATTTATTTAAAATGGAATTTATCCGTTCTTTACTTAAAGAAGTCCTAATTGCATTAGAAATTGAGGATTCTGGTCCTCTTGATACTAAATCTAAACGTTTAGACAAGGTCTTTAGATCTCCTGTGGTTATTCCAGAAGTTTTTCCTGTTCCTGGTGCTATTTCTGAAGTAATTTCCGGAGAATGGAAAAATTTGGGTAATTCATTTACTCCTTCTAAACGTTTTAAGCAATTATATCCTGTACCGTCCGACAGATTAGAGTTTTGGGACAAAATCCCTAAAGTTGATGGGGCTATTTCTACCCTTGCTAAACGTACTACTATTCCTACGGCAGATGGTACTTCCTTTAAGGATCCTTTAGATAGGAAAATTGAATCCTTTCTAAGAAAAGCTTATCTGTGTTCAGGTAATCTTCTTAGACCTGCTATATCATTGGCTGATGTTGCTGCAGCTTCAACTTTTTGGTTGGAAACTTTAGCGCAACAAGTAACAGATCATGATTCTCATAATATTATTATTCTTCTTCAACATGCTAATAATTTTATCTGTGATGCCATTTTTGATATTATCAGAGTTGATGTCAGGTTTATGTCTATAGCTATTTTAGCTAGAAGAATTTTATGGCTTAAAACTTGGAATGCTGATATGTCTTCTAAATCAACTCTACTTTCCCTTTCTTTCCAGGGTAATAAATTATTTGGTTCTCAGTTGGAGTCTATTATCTCAACTGTTACTGGTGGGAAAGGAACTTTTTTACCACAGGATAAAAAAATCTAAAGGTAAAAACAGGGCTAATAATCGTTTTCGTTCCTTTCGTTTCAGCAAAGAACAAAAGCCTGATCCTTCATCCTCAGGAGCAGTTTCAGTTTGGAAACCATCTCCAGTCTGGAATAAATCCAAGCCTTCTAGAAAAGCAAAGCCAGCTTCTAAGTCCACATGAAGGTGCGGCCCTCATTCCAGCTCAGCTGGTAGGGGGCAGATTACGTTTTTTCAAAGAAATTTGGATCAATTCTGTTCACAATCTTTGGATTCAGAACATTGTTTCAGAAGGGTACAGAATTGGTTTCAAGATAAGACCTCCTGCAAAGAGATTTTTTCTTTCCCGTGTCCCAGTAAACTCAGTGAAAGCTCAAGCATTTCTGAAATGTGTTTCAGATCTAGAGTTGGCTGGAGTAATTATGCCAGTTCCAGTTCTGGAACAGGGGCTGGGGTTTTATTCGAATCTCTTCATTGTACCCAAGAAGGAGAATTCCTTCAGACCAGTTCTGGATCTAAAAATATTGAATCGTTATGTAAGGATACCAACATTCAAAATGGTAACTGTAAGGACTATATTGCCTTTTGTTCAGCAAGGGCATTATATGTCTACAATAGATTTACAGGATGCATATCTGCATATTCCGATTCATCCAGCTCACAATCAGTTCCTGAGATTCTCTTTCCTGGACAAGCATTACCAGTTTGTGGCTCTGCCGTTTGGCCTAGCTACAGCTCCAAGAATTTTTACAAAGGTTCTCGGTGCCCTTCTGTCTGTAATCAGAGAACAGGGTATTGTGGTATTTCCTTATTTGGACGATATCTTGGTACTTGCTCAGTCTTCACATTTAGCAGAATCTCATACGAATCGACTTGTGTTGTTTCTTCAAGATCATGGTTGGAGGATCAATTCACTAAAAAGTTCATTGATTCCTCAGTCACGGGTAACCTTTTTGGGTTTCCAGATAGATTCAGTGTCCATGACTCTGTCTTTGACAGACAAGAGACGTCTAAAATTGATTTCAGCTTGTCGAAACTTTCAGTCACAATCATTCCCTTCGGTAGCCTTATGCATGGAAATTCTAGGTCTTATGACTTTTGCATCGGACGCGATCCCCTTTGCTCGTTTTCACATGCGACCTCTTCAGCTCTGTATGCTGAATCAATGGTGCAGGGATTACACAAAGATATCTCAATTAATATCTTTAAAACCGATTGTCCGACATTCTCTGACGTGGTGGACAGATCACCATCGTTTAATTCAGGGGGCTTCTTTTGTTCTTCCGACCTGGACTATAATCTCAACAGATGCAAGTCTTACAGGTGGGGGTCTCTGACGGCACAAGGGGTTTGGGAATCTCAGGAGGTGAGATTACCGATCAATATTTTGGAACTCCGTGCAATTTTCAGAGCTCTTCAGTCTTGGCCTCTTCTGAAGAGAGAGTCGTTCATTTGTTTTCAGACAGACAATGTCACAACTGTGGCATACATCAATCATCAAGGAGGGACTCACAGTCCTCTGGCTATGAAAGAAGTATCTCGAATTCTGGTTTGGGCGGAATCCAGCTCCTGTCTAATCTCTGCGGTTCATATCCCAGGTATAGACAATTGGGAAGCGGATTATCTCAGTCGCCAAACGTTGCATCCGGGCGAATGGTCTCTTCACCCAGAGGTATTTCTTCAGATTGTTCAAATGTGGGAACTCCCAGAAATAGATCTGATGGCCTCTCATCTAAACAAGAAACTTCCCAGGTATCTGTCCAGATCCCGGGATCCTCAGGCGGAGGCAGTGGATGCTTTATCACTTCCTTGGAAGTATCATCCTGCCTATATCTTTCCGCCTCTAGTTCTTCTTCCAAGAGTAATCTCCAAGATTCTGAAGGAATGCTCGTTTGTTCTGCTGGTAGCTCCAGCATGGCCTCACAGGTTTTGGTATGCGGATCTTGTCCGCATGGCCTCTTGCCAGCCGTGGACTCTTCCGTTAAGACCAGACCTTCTGTCACAAGGTCCTTTCTTCCATCAGGATCTCAAATCCTTAAATTTAAAGGTATGGAGATTGAACGCTTGATTCTTGGTCAAAGAGGTTTCTCTGACTCTGTGATTAATACTATGTTACAGGCTCGTAAATCTGTATCTAGAGAGATATATTATAGAGTCTGGAAGACTTATATTTCTTGGTGTCTTTCTCATCATTTTTCCTGGCATTCTTTTAGAATTCCGAGAATTTTACAGTTTCTTCAGGATGGTTTAGATAAAGGTTTGTCCGCAAGTTCCTTGAAAGGACAAATCTCTGCTCTTTCTGTTCTTTTTCACAGAAAGATTGCTAATCTTCCTGATATTCATTGTTTTGTACAAGCTTTGGTTCGTATAAAACCTGTCATTAAGTCAATTTCTCCTCCTTGGAGTTTGAATTTGGTTCTGAGGGCTCTTCAAGCTCCTCCTTTTGAACCCATGCATTCATTGGACATTAAATTACTTTCTTGGAAAGATTTGTTCCTTTTGGCCATCTCTTCTGCCAGAAGAGTCTCTGAATTATCTGCTCTTTCTTGTGAGTCTCCTTTTTTGATTTTTCATCAGGATAAGGCGGTGTTGCGAACTTCTTTTGAATTTTTACCTATGGTTGTGAATTCCAACAACATTAGTAGAGAGATTGTGGTTCCTTCATTATGTCCTAATCCTAAGAATTCTAAGGAGAAATCGTTGCATTCTTTGGATGTTGTTAGAGCTTTGAAATATTATGTTGAGGCTACTAAGTCTTTCCGTAAGACTTCTAGTCTATTTGTCATCTTTTCCGGTTCTAGGAAAGGTCAGAAAGCTTCTGCCATTTCTTTGGCATCTTGGTTGAAATCCTTAATTCACCATGCTTATGTCAATTCGGGTAAAACTCCACCTCAAAGGATTACAGCTCATTCTACTAGGTCAGTTTCTACTTCCTGGGCGTTTAGGAATGAGGCTTCGGTTGATCAGATTTGCAAAGCAGCAACTTGGTCCTCTTTGCATACTTTTACTAAATTCTACCATTTTGATGTGTTTTCTTCTTCTGAAGCAGTTTTTGGTAGAAAAGTACTTCAGGCAGCGGTTTCAGTTTGAATCTTCTGCTTATGTTTTCATTAAACTTTATTTTGGGTGTGGATTATTTTCAGCAGGAATTGGCTGTCTTTATTTTATCCCTCCCTCTCTAGTGACTCTTGCGTGGAAAGATCCACATCTTGGGTAATCATTATCCCATACGTCACTAGCTCATGGACTCTTGCTAATTACATGAAAGAAAACATAATTTATGTAAGAACTTACCTGATAAATTCATTTCTTTCATATTAGCAAAAGTCCATGAGGCCCACCCTTTTTGTGGTGGTTATGATTTTTTTGTATAAAGCACCACAATTCCAATTCCTTATTTTATATGCTTTCGCACTTTTTTTATCACCCCACTTCTTGGCTGTTCGTTAAACTGATTTGTGGGTGTGGTGAGGGGTGTATTTATAGGCATTTTGAGGTTTGGGAAACTTTGCCCCTCCTGGTAGGAATGTATACCCCATACGTCACTAGCTCATGGACTCTTGCTAATATGAAAGAAATGAATTTATCAGGTAAGGTCTTACATAAATTATGTTATGTGTGTATATATATATATATATATATATATATATATATATATATATATATATATATAGATAGATAGATAGATAGATAGACATACTCATTGCTAGTGAAGACCAAGGCTCGGCACATCTCCTTAGAGATAAAGACTTGAGCCTTTGTCACATAGAGGTCAAAGAAGTACTAAACAAAGTTTTGAACCTTTTATCCATTTTAAAAGGTGACCTTTAACTTAAAACACTGCTGTCCCTTTCTTGGCAAACTTTAAAGTTACTTCCTGTTAACCAAACTGCCCTGTAAGCTACTCAGGTACAAGCTTGTATCTGTCATTCAATACAGTCTTTGACTAATGAAGTGTGTGTTGTTTTATTTCTTTTTTTCTTAAAGTTTTGTTCAGTATATATTATTTACCTAGTCTCAACATTCCAGTGTTTTTAAATGTTTATTTTCAAACAATAGCATGCTCCTGCACCTGTAATATTGTTTGTTGACTTGACCTTGATCCTGAGACACAGGTGCACTCTTCCACCCATAGAATAACACTACAATGTGTTAATGTCTCAATTTACAATTGATGTGCTAAACACTGTTTTGTATCTCTAAAAAATTATTTACTTCTACATATGCTTACTATAAAGTTATTTTTAAATGTACTATATTGCCTACCAGACCATGCTGTGGGTTTGAATTGAAATCAGCTTGTATTTTTTTAAATTGGTAGTTTAATATGAAACACGCCAATATTAAACATGTCTTTTAAATAAAAAAAATTAAAGAAATTGACAAAAAGCTTTGTCATTTTCATAATTCTCACACTGAGACATATAATGGGTTTTAAGCTTTTACTTTATGGAATTTAAAACTGTGCTCCCCTAGAAATATTTCTTTCATCAGGTGGGGATAGTCCACGAGTCATGACAAATTGAAAGGATGCAAAAGACACACCTACATACCAGATATTAAAACCCCTCCCATTTCCCCTGAATCCTCAGTCATTCTTTTTCTATTTGATGAAGTGATGTGAATCCTGAAGTGCTGGTTTACTTGTCGTTGAGAGGGGTTGCATTTTAGCTAATTAGTGCTGACTTGTGAAGAACTCCACGGGAGTGAGCATAATGTTATCTATATGGCACTCATGAATTAGCAGTATCTTTCTGTGAAAAGCTATAAAAATGCACTGAGATAATGGCAGCCTACATGGGTCTTAGCAACAGGCAGAAATTTATAGGTTTAAAGGTTATAAAGTATATTAATATAACGTTGTTCAAAGCTTGGGAATGGGTAGTAAAGGCGTTATCTATCTATCTTTCTATTTTTGGAGTAGACTGTCCCTTAAAAGAATATATTAATTCTACTATTAATGAATTGTTAGTTGTTATGCCTCCAGTTATTAAGCCCACATGCATGCAAGGATTGGAAGTTGATTCTACTTTGGCCTTTAGCTTATCAGGATGTTCTCTTAGGAGCGGCCCCTTCTAAATTCCCCATGAATAATAGGGGTGCCTATAAAGCTGAGAATTCTTCTTCTGAGGATGTTGTTTTTTTTTTGTTTGTTTTTTAAGTCTTAGGAACCTGTCATTGTGGTAGAGGATGTATACTTTAATTTCAGGCTTGAGCATATTCATACTTTATTAGGGGAAGTTTTATTTGGTTTTGAAGTACAGGATATTCCTGCTACAGTTAAGCCACAAATTTTAAGGCAACCCTCAAGCAACCTTCTTCTCTTTTCCAGTGTCTGATTCAGTTTCTTAACTCATTGCTATGGAATGGCAGAAGCCAGGTATTCCTGTTGTATCATCTGATAAGTTAAAAACTATGTTCCCTCTCCCTTCTGCTAATACAACAATGTGGGTATCTATTCCTAAGGTGAATGTAGCTATTTTCTTCATAAATGGAAAGAGTCCACAGCTGCATTCATTACTTTTGGGAAATAAGAACCTGGCCACCAGGAGGAGGCAAAGACACCCCAGCCAAAGGATTAAATACTCCTCCCACTCCCCTCATTCCCCAGTCATTCTTTGCCTTTCGTCCCAGGAGGTTGGCAGAGAAGTGTCAGAAGTTTTTTATGGGACGGGAGTTTTAAGTAATCCTGTCAGTCTCTCAGTGAGGGCTTGGATGAAAGTTAGAGTCCGGAGATGCAGGGAGAGTCTTTCTGCAAAACAATCCCGACTCATATTTACAACTCCACAAGCAATCGGCGTTGAAGAACTTCACTTCGCTGCTTGCTTTCTTCTCTCAAGTCCATGGCAGAGGCGATGCTACTATCCATCACATGCAGGTATTTCTGTTCTTCTTAGGCGTTAACCTTCGGGTTGCCTCTCATTTAATTTTATCCGGTTAGGATGAATTTTATTTTTTACTTTTAGGTTTCCTTCGGGAACTTACTCTGGGATCGATACTCGCTGTTTACTTCTGCTGAAGTTTGTTTGGGACATGTTTGTCAGTTTTTTCTTCCTCCCTCTCATAGGTTGGATTTAGGCAGCTCGACAGTTATGACCCTGGCTACAGGCTGGTCCTGCTTGGGTTCAGATCTTCTGTCTCAAGTCATATTCAGACACGTGGCGCCTGTTCTACCTGGCTGGTCAGGTTTAGGCACCGAGTGCTCACAATATTATTTGTGATCCCTGTTATTTTATGTTACAAGTTTCCGTTATGCTTTCTTGAGTGGACTTGCGGGTCTGTGCGGCTCACAGGATTGTTTCAGTCCTTCATAGCCGTCCATCTGGTGACTGGGTCAGTGAATTTCGCTGCGTCACTCTCTGTTGCGTCCAATGTCCTCGGGACCTAGAGTATTCCTTCCCACTTGTTTGGAAGGTGGAGGGTTTAGCTCCTTTTTTCTGCCGGTCTGGATGGTTTTGCCTCCGGCTCCAGGAATTGTTATTGAGACCTTTTTGGACTATGTCCGTTTCTCCTTGTGGATCGGGTCACCTTCTGGGGACCTGGATTTCCCTTCGGGAGTTGGTTGTTCCCTTTTAGGGACATTAGACAGTGTGGTGTCTCTGGACTTGTTTAGGGGTCCCTTCCCGGAGTCGGGAATGCTCTGCATCTCCTTTTTGGGTAGAAGAGGTCCTAGTGGCTTTTCCACTCATATGGTTCGTGCCATCTGTTGTGGCATCCCTACCCATGTTTTTCTGTCCTCTGATTTCATATCTGAGGTGATGTAGAGACTTGCTGTACTCTGTTCGGGTGACTTGTCCTCACTGTTCCCCTTGTTCTTGGAGTTTGTGGTGTTGTTTGGACGCCTGTTAGACTCTAGAGTCTTTATAAGGCCTTGTGAGGCTTTAGCTCTTTGGAGTGGGCTCCTGCAAGGGGTGGTCTCTTCCCTTTTGGGTCGGGACTTGCTTGGGATTCTTGCTCTTGTTATCTGGGATACTCTGGATTTTCCCCTGTGGGTCTGTTTTTATATCAGATGGGGTATTTAAGTTCCTGGAATGTTGTTTATTATAAACATTTGTGGGGCTCAAGCTTCTGGCCTGGTTCTGCCGGTTCGCGAGTGTTTCACTCTGCGTTGTCTCGTGTGGATCCCGCTGTGGGTTGTTACCGGACCTTTATGATTTTAGGACTGGTTCGGGGTACTCCAGTTTCCAGGGTACTTGGGCTTAGCCTTTGATCTGGCTGTTATGTTTTACAACTTGGCCAGATTTCCTGAGAGCCAGAGCTCTTTGGGGCTAGTCTTGTGTTGGACACTACGGTTCCCTTGGCACAGCCAACTGGTGTGACCTGATGGTGGGCTTTGCTGCCTAGCAAGAGGACGGTTTGCAGTTGCTCAGCTGTAGCTATTGCACCTTGCATGTATGTTTGCAAGTTGTTTTTTTTAAGGGGTTCTTTCCGTGTTCGTCAGTGGCGTGGCCTTGAGTTTTCTCGGTTCAGCCTCCGGCTTCATGTCTTATGGGCAGGTGCTTATTGATGCTCTCTTTTCAGGGGGTTAGTTGCCCTCCTTTAAAAGGTATGGTTCCTATTTTAGTGGCCTCTCCTGTGTACGGGAGGTTGGAACCGATGTTTTATCTGGTTCGTGGAATGGCCTGGTCTTTGAGTTGTTCCTTTCCATCTGGGGAGCTGCTGGCTCTACGTTGAGACTTTAGTTGGGTGGTTTTGCTAGATCTCATTGGGTCTAAAACCTGTTCGACTGTTTCTAAGGAGGAGTATTTGGGTTGGCACTGGAGCTCTGTTGGAGTGGCTGTGTCCATTCTTCCGCTCTCTTGGGGGCTGGTCTTGGGGTCTCTTTTGTTCCCCCTGCTTTCAGATCTGCCGTTGCTTGGGCTTGTCCGGCTAGGTGTAGGATCTAAGATCTGTTGCTCATCCTCAGGTCTTGGGGATGCCAGTTGACCTTTTTTTGAAGTTCTCTGCTTCTCCCATTTTTGGGATCTGTGAGTAGGTTGGGCGGCTTGGATTGCCCTGAAGTGTGCCCCTCTGTCTTGGAGGTTTGGCAATCTGATATTTTGTTCGGCCATTCTTTCCTTACGGATAGTATATTCGTCTTTGTCTTCCTACGGATGGCAGAGTGTCGCTGTACTCAGATATTTACCTTTCTGGGTTTGCTACACATATTGTTTCTGTTATTAGTTTTTGAGTTCTGACGGTTTGAGGACTTCGTCTTCAGCTATCTTTTTCGGTGCTGTTGCACGATGTTTGGGAGATGTTTTCTTCTCCTTGCTGATGCCTGATTTTGCACCTTGTGGTTCTGTTTAGTCTGGGTATCGTCTCACCTTGTTCTCAGGACCCATTTGGGTCTCTGTGGGCTTGGCTTACTTTTAAAGGGGATTTCTCCAACATAGGTGTGTCCGGTCCACGGCGTCATCCTTACTTGTGGGATATTCTCTTCCCCAACAGGAAATGGCAAAGAGCCCAGCAAAGCTGGTCACATGATCCCTCCTAGGCTCCGCCTACCCCAGTCATTCTCTTTGCCGTTGTACAGGCAACATCTCCACGGAGATGGCTTAGAGTTTTTTAGTGTTTAACTGCACACTTTTACCAAATTTTACAAGTTTGATACTTTTGCTTCTTCTGAGGCTATTTTTGGGAGAAAGGTTTTGCAAGCCGTGGTGCCTTCCATTTAGGTGACCTGATTTGCTCCCTCCCTTCATCCGTGTCCTAAAGCTTTGGTATTGGTTCCCACAAGTAAGGATGACGCCGTGGACCGGACACACCTATGTTGGAGAAAACAGAATTTATGTTTACCTGATAAATTACTTTCTCCAACGGTGTGTCCGGTCCACGGCCCGCCCTGGTTTTTTAATCAGGTCTGATAATTTATTTTCTTTAACTACAGTCACCACGGTACCATATGGTTTCTCCTATGCAAATATTCCTCCTTAACGTCGGTCGAATGACTGGGGTAGGCGGAGCCTAGGAGGGATCATGTGACCAGCTTTGCTGGGCTCTTTGCCATTTCCTGTTGGGGAAGAGAATATCCCACAAGTAAGGATGACGCCGTGGACCGGACACACCGTTGGAGAAAGTAATTTATCAGGTAAACATAAATTCTGTTTTTCCTTTATGGGATCTTGCTGTACACTTTGGGTATTCCTGTGGTTCCTCCTTGTCCTCTCCCTTTTGGGGAATTTGGCTGTTACTACTGGTGCTAGTAAGGGTTGTGTGGGGACCGACTGCTGGGCGACGGTCTCTCCTAGAGGAGTATTGGCTCAGTGAGTCTGATTTTGCTGTCTCTAGTTAGGCCTTTGGACTATCTGTGGGTCAGTGTCCTTTGGGCCTTTCTATTTTTATTTCCGGCTTCGGATGAAGCGGGGTGTGGTTGGGTTATGTTTTTTCATGCTTGGTGCCTTCAGAATGGGCTGCCTTTTGTATCCTCCTATTTTTGCATTCAGTGTCCTCTGTAGCTTGGGTATTGTTTTCCCATAAGTAATGAATGCAGCTGTGGACTCTTTCCATTTATGAAGAAAAACATAAATTATGCTTACCTGATCATTTTTCTTCAGATGGAAAGAGTCCACAGCTCCCCGCCTGTGTTTTTTAGGTAAGCATAATTTATGTTTTCTTTCCTAAGATATGGTGAGTCCACAGGATCATCAATTACTGTTGGGAATATCACTCCTAGCCAGCAGGAGTAGGCAAAGATCACCACAGCAAAGCTGTTAAGTATCACTTCCCTTCCAAACAATCCCCAGTCATTCTCTTTGCCTTCGGTGCAAGGAGGAGGTGAAGTTTTGGTGTCTGAAGATTTTCTACAATCATGATTCTTTCTACAGGTATTCTACCATTCCTTTAGAAGATAGTACTTTTTTTTTTTAAGGATCCCATAGATAAAAAGCTTGAAGGCTTTCATAGAAGGTCTTTTCAGCTTGCAGGCTTTATAATTAGGCCTGCTGTCAGTGTCGCCTGTGTAGCTGCTTTTATTGCACTTTGGAGTAACAACCTTTTAGAATGAATATCTAGGGAAACCGCTCTTGATGAGATCCAGGATCGCTTAAATGTCCTGTGAATTACAAACTGGTTTATTTGTGATGCAGCTGTGGAAGTGGTTTGTATTAAAGGGATGTTAAACAGTGCACCTATAGTAAAAGCAAATATATTAAATCAAAGTAAACATAAAAAGAAACATCATGTAAAAGACAGCAAACAACTTATTTGTTTTCTTGCAAAATGAACACTTAGAATTTCTCATCATAGCCCCTGGCCACAGAGAGATAAGGGAGCAGACATTTTTGCCACTTCTGAGCATGATCACGGTATCTCTAGCAATATTGGAATAGTAAACCAACTCATGTTAGTCTAGGAATTTTAAGACAAGTTATAAATTCCCTGTTGGGCTGTGACAGGAAGTAATGGGACCTGCACAAATGAAGTTAAAAATTAAGAAATCAAAAGTGAAATCATTTTAAAATGATGAGGAATACATATTGCAATGATTTATGTTAAGTATAACCTAATGCTTTTTTTATTACAATAAAGAAACAGATTGTTTAACATCCCTTTAATCTAAATAATACTATTTTAGCCAGAGGAGCTTTATGTCTCAAATCTTTGTTTGCTGATATGGTTTCTAAATGCAGGGTTCAGGATTTTAATTAATTTTAGCAATCTAAGAATCAAATAGCTTCTTCCTCTGCTTAGAGTTCAGATTACCCCAAAACTTTCCAAAAATCTACCCCAGCCTCCAAGTGAACATAAAGGTTCCCCCCCCCAATTCCAGACCAGTATCACTCGCCAGTCTCTTCACCCAAGGGAGTGATCTCTGAGTCAGGAGTTTTTTTACTTTTTTTTTTGACTGAGTTTTTTTTTTAAATAGAGTTTTTTTATTGAGGCAATCGAGTAAAAGCATGGTTACAGAATGCACAGTCACAGACTCTATATAACAAAGTCCAAGGGACGATACACATGCCATCATATATAAAGCCATAAATAAAGGAAAAAAACAATCAATGCAAATAACATAAGTAACTTCAATTGGATGAGAGAAATAAAAGTGTAATGTCCTAAGTCTGTATGTGACCTGTTAGGCCTCATTTTCTGTGCACACAATGAAGCATTTAGTTGACGGGGAAATATAGAGGTGTAGGCGTATACGGCTGAGAGACTCAGCGTTGGGACAAGGTAAAAGGTTTAAAAAAAGCTGAGGAAAGGAAGGAGAAAGGGAAAAGAGAGGGGAAAAAAGGGGGGGGGGGAGTTTGTTATAAGATGACATGAGTGATACCTGGGCCTATCATTCTGGGTATACTTCATTTCAAGGTGTCCAAGTTTCAAAGTAGAAGTGCACTCTATCAAAGACCTTGTGTGGGAACAACTCCATTTGTCTAATGTACTGTACAATGGAGATAATATTAGAGAAAGCTGGGGGGTTTCTACTTTTCCACACCCTAGCTATTGCCAACTTAGTGGCCATGAGTAGATAGATTGTAAGAGCCTTTTGGGGTGGGGTTAATTTAGGCATGTTCATTTGGAGGAGACAAACATCCGGGGTGTGGGTATCTTAATTTGTATCTGATTGAAGATTGAGGAGAGTTCTGACCATAATGGTTGTATTTTGGGGCAAAACCACCATATATGAGAAGTGGTGCCTACGTATCCACAATCTCTCCAACACAAGGGGGAATGGGTACCGTGAATCTTATGCAAGGTACTGGGGATTAGATGCCATCTGACTAGGATTTTATAGTTAAGTTCCCAAAGGGTGGCGCAATGTAGAAGTCTTTTGGTAACTACTATCTCTCTGTACCAAGCGTCGGCATCGGCTGTGAAGTTCAAGTCCCGTTCCCAAGAGAGAAATTGGGCTATTTTATTGTCACAGTGAGGTTCTAGAAGAAGGCTTTAATTATATGTCGGGGTTCTTTTGACTATGGGGGCTTGAAGCCACTTTTGTTCCCATTGCGTGAGATCTCTAAGATTGTGTTTGGGGTAACCCCAGGATCTTAGGAGGGAGCTGAGGTGATAGGCTTCAAATTGAGTTCTAGGAGGTATCTGAAACTTTTGACATAGTGGAGGATGTGATCCATATAGCATGCTCGTAAAACTCAGTAATACAGGTGATGCTGCCAAGCTTCTATGTGAGAGTCCGGTAGACATAGGAGGGCACTGGCTAAGGTGAGAGCAGGGGAGGGATGGGTGGAGCAATATAAGGATGGTGTCTGACTTGGTCCCAAAATCGAAGAGTATTCTGTATAATAGGATGGGTAATTGCTAAACTTTTCCTATGATGTGCGGCTATCCAGGGGAGATCTGAGAGATGCAGACCTGGGGGAGAAGAGAGTTCTTCATTCCATGCCAGCATGGCATTTGTTGCTGTGTATTCCAACTGAATTGGTGGGAGAGCCGGGCAGCGTTATAGTAAAGGATAATACTGGGGAAAGCTAAACCTCCCTTTCGTATCAGTCTTTGTAGGGTCTGTCTAGATGTTCTGGGTCGTTTACCTCCCCATATATAGTCAGTAATGATACTCTGAAATTTATTAAGTGTTGGCCTAGAGATATTAAGGGGGATACTTCTAAAAAGGTAAACTAATTTGGGTAAAAAGGACATTTTGATAGCGGCAATTCATCCAGTCCAAGATATCTCTTTGAACTCCTAGGAGTGCAATAGTTTTCTAAATTCAGGTAATCTGTCTGTGAAGTTTTTAGAGATAGTGAGAAAAAGGGTCTGCACTGTACAGAGTATTTTTAAAGATTGGGAGTTCCAGATGAATTTATATAGGTGTTGTAGGGGGTTAGCTCTTTAGGGGGGATGTTAATATGGAGGGCTTTGGGTTTTGGAATCCAAATTAATAAGGGAGATGGGGCGATAGCTTCCACAGTCTTCTGGGTTTTTCCCTGATTTTAAAATTTTAACTATTGTGGCCTCCAAAAATTCTGTTCGGAAAGAGCCCTTGAGCATCACTTCATTGAACATCCTGCATAGTACAGTAGCAATCAAAGTTTGGACAGTTTTATAGAAACGACTAGTAAAGCCATCCGGGCCTGGTGATTTACAGAGTTTCAAGGTCTTAATGCTCTTCTATACTTCTTCTAGGGAAATTGGGGCGCTAAGAGCAGAGTGGTCATCTAAAGGTAGTTGGGGTAGGTGGAGGGTATTTAAAAATGTACGAACTTCTTTTGTCACAAGGGGAGTGTTATTAGAGTTAGCTTCTATATAGTACAGAGTATGGTAGTATGATTTAAATCTTAAATATCTTTTGGAGAGGATACTTGAGTATGTTTAGATGTTTTAATGGAAGATATTTTTGATTGGGCTGTGCGATGTCTTAGCTTGACAGCTAATAGGGAGGAAGCTTTATTAGCTTTACAATAGAAGATCTGTTTAAATCTCTCCAGGGTGGACTGAACTCTCTGAAATTCTAGGTCTTTAATTTGTTTTGTAAGGGCTTCAATTTTGTCATTCAGTGTGTTTGAATAGGATGTATGTAGTTGGTTAAGTAACAATCTCAATTGGGTAGTGAGTACGGATAGAGGAGCGCCCTGTTTTTTGCGATTAATCGCTTCTTAATTAAGTGTCCCCTTAGGTAGGCTTTCATTGATGCCCAAAGGATCTCCACCAAGGTTTGCGTATTGTCATTAAAATTCAGGAACTCTGAGATGGTCTCCTGAAGTTCAAGCTTTCCAATGGGGTTCGTGATCAACCAGTCATTAAAGTCATTAAGAGGCCGGGGGGGGGGTAAAGTTAGTGAGGTGAGGACCAAGTGATAATGTCAGAGAATCATGGTCTGACCATGTGATCGGAGAGATTTTAGTGTTATATGATCAAAAGCTCGAGAACTTGTAAAAAAATAGTCAATACGGGTATGGGATTTATGAGGGGAGGAGAAGAAGGTGAACTCCTTATCATTGGGGTGAAGTGATCTCCAAACATCGTAAAAATCACACTTGCGAATACGTTTCTGGAAAGTATCTGATAGGGAATGGGTGGATCTGTCCAATGAGCAGACTTTTGGTCCTAATCTATCACGGGCAGGGTCTCATATTAAGTTGAAATCACCCCCAAGATTAATTCCCTCTGCTTCACAGCCGATACCGACCTCAGCAATTTCCTGAGGAACCGGACCTGTTTAGAATTGGGGGCATATGCATTTACTAGGGTTACTAGAGTGTCGTTTAGGTTGCAGATCAAAATAATAAAACGGGCCTGAGGGTCACATTCCGTATAAATGGGTACATATTTGACATTGACACTGAAAAATATGGCTACTCCTCTGGCTTTAGATTGGAAAGAGGCCTCAATAACAGTGGGACATTTTTTGTAGGTTCGTGTGACATTTTTGTTTTTTAATCGTTGATCTTTTTTATCATCAATTTTTAGTAAACTACAAAATCGGAATCTTTCTTCCAGAAATGTATTTGGATTGGGGTCAACAGTTCCAACAGCTCATACACACTCACACACCCATCCATCTGCATCCACAGCGGGACCCTTTGGAGGTGAGGACATACTTTCACAATTAGTACTTAGCTAGAATGCATGTATGCATATATGTATTTTTATGATATGTAAAGTTTGTTAACTAAGGGAGTTTTTCAAAAGGCAGGGCACTGTTAAGCACTTAAACAGTTTATGGAAGTTGTACCAAAGTTAGGAGTTTTTTGCTTATCAAGATGTTTCTGTTGCATTTTCTTGTGACAGCACACAAAGCAGGAGATCTAACCCACTTCAAGAAAGGCAGAAGGTTCATGTGCTTTTAGATGAGGAAAACCCTCCTGCTTTTTTTTTTTTTTTTTTTTTTTTTAACATTTATGCTTGGGGAAGTCTCATTTTCCTTCTACTACTGAAATTATTCTCTCAGTGTAGCTTTGCACTTTTTCTGCTTCATTCATGTGAACTGCATTGGTGCTACAATGCCCCCTTCTGCAAAGCTTTTCTAGTACAGTGCTGCCCAAGTACCCCTCCCTTAAATTTTCGATTCGGCTTTAACCTTTCCTACAGTATGTATCTCGCTCCAGCTCTGTGTATTGAGTTCTCCTACATCCACTTTATTATGCATTATCGGCCTTTGGGATAACGATTAAATAGTGGATTCACACTACATATAAACTCTACCATTAAAACATGCTCCATCTCCTCTAATGTGAGTACAAACTAAAGAATTCTCCTTCATATTTTTTTTTTTCTAGATTGGCATATAAGTTTTCACATTTGTACAGACATTTACGCCATTGCAGCCAAAAGCTCATAGAATATAGATAACTTTTACTTTTTGGCAGCTAAGGAATAAGTCAACTAAATTTCTCCAAGTGGTATTCCCAAGTAATAACATAAATATGTCCAAAATTCTACTTCATGTGTTGTCACCCCAAACTTGAAATTGATTTTTCAGTTTTTTTCTTCTCCATGAGTTGACTTCAATCAATCTTTTAGCTTAATAATAAAATAAATCTGTGTTGTAAAAATTGCTACTATCTAAAACAGAGTATTATCTGGAGAGCAGGTTTTCAGAGATATAAAAATATTTTATATTGTAAACTTTAAGTTTGCACTACTGTATATATCCTCTCTATAATAATAATTTATTTGCACTGTTTTAGCTCCTGCCTCAACAAACCCATTTGTCTCACCCTCTGTTGCCACGGCAGTAAACCCATTCCAGACCAATGGCCGAATACCTCCAGGTGAGAAATGGATATGTTGCATATGCTTTTTCCTTTATATTATAGTTTGACTTCTTTGGTACCTTAGCATCTTTAAATTTATTAATGGCTATTTACATATTAGTTGTGAGTAAATTAATTGATTTGAATAAAATCTGTGTTTAGTTCTAATAACTAACATTTATTAACAGTAAAACATTAATCCGTAAAACTTAACTATCAAAATAGATAAATGTTGAAATTGGTGGTTGAAAAAATTGAAGATCAGTGTAAGAAAACATATCCTTCTTATAGTCCTTGGTTATGAAACCTGCTTTTCTTTCATGTAATTGGCAAGAGTCCATGAGCTAGTGACATATGGGGGATATACAATCCTACCAGGAGGGGCAAAGTTTCCCAAACCTCAAAATGCCTACAAATACACCCCTCACCACACCCACAATTCAGTTTTACAAACTTTGCCTCCTATGGAGGTGGTGAAAGTAAGTTTGTGCTAAGATTTCTACGTTGCTATGCGCTTCTCAGCATTGTTGAAGCCCGATTCCTCTCAGAGTACAGCGAATGTCAGAGGGACGTGAAGGGAGTATCATCTATTGAATACAATGATTTCTCTAACGGGGGTCTATTTCATGGGTTCTCTGTTATCGGTCATAGAGATTCATCTCCTATCTCCCTTTTCAGATCGACAATATACTCTCAATCTACCATTACCTCTACTAATAACTGTTTTAGTACTGGTTTGGCTATCTGCTATATGTGGATGAGTGTCTTTTGGTAAGTATGTTTTTTATTTCTTAAGATACCTCAGCTATGGTTTGGCACTTTATGCATTTATATAAAGTTCTAAATATATGTATTGTACTTATATTTGCCATGAGTCAGGTTCATGTATTTCCTTCAGCAGACTGTCAGTTTCATATTTGGGGAATTTAAACATTTTAAGAAATGTATTTCTTACCTGGGGTTTAGACTTTTTTCAATTGACTACTTTCTTGCTATTGCGGGTATTAGGCCCGCGGGTGCGTCTAATGCTAAACTTTATTGCGTCATTCTTGGCGCGAATTTTTTGGCGCGGA